>NC_092412.1:180716174-181357174 GCF_040894005.1 Engystomops pustulosus | reverse complement strand
AAATATTTTCCACGAATGAATTGCATCTACTTAGTATTATTCCATGGAGTTTATTTTTCAGATTAAAACAGTGGGTGTATTGCAAGGAAAGTAATGTACATTTATTCTATGTCTGACAATGCAATAACAATTAGCTTGAAATATTGTTGCAATTATTACTTTTATTAGTATTTGTATATGTACTGTTTTAAACATTGTAGAGCTCCAAGGGCAGAATCAGAAGACTAATGTAAAAGCTGCTGAACTCCAATGTAAAGTCTGTACCAGGGGACTCTACTTTTTAATACAAATAATACTGATGTGTTTCTGTCTGCCCCAAGGGTATTTAGGCGCTTCATAGCCTTGGTTTATTCTATGAACAACCTATAGCAGTGATGGCGAACCTTTTAGAGCCTGAGTGCCCAAACTTCAACCAAAAGCCACTTATTTATAGCAAAGTGCCAGCACGGCAATTTAAGCAGTAATTTATTTCTCCTTGTTCTTTGACAACTTTCAATTGTTCAGACTCCTAAAGACACCAACGCAGTTGAACGGAGGAGGGCAAATCCATCTATCATTGTAGGAAGATTCTCCAGGAAGATTCTTTGAGTCCTGTCTGGTGAATTTCATGCTGGGGCGATGGCCCGGGTGCCCACAGAGAGGGCTCGGAGTGCCGCCTCTGGCACCAGTGCCATAGGTTTGCCACCACTGACCTATAGCTATTTACAGCCAGGAAGGACTTTTTGAGGGACCCTAGCACAGTTTAATCTTGGGTGCCCCCTAATGCACAGTTGAAATGTACCGCTTTCTTTATGCTAGATTAACTATAAAAAGTTCTGCACTGCATTGATATGTAAAGTGAAGCCTGTCTTT
Organism: Engystomops pustulosus; assembly: GCF_040894005.1. Lineage (NCBI taxonomy): Eukaryota > Metazoa > Chordata > Amphibia > Anura > Leptodactylidae > Engystomops > Engystomops pustulosus. The sequence continues at coordinate 181,356,322 of NC_092412.1, read as the reverse complement.
TACATTCCAGACCATAAAATGATGGAGGGTCATGTGATCTCTATCTGTCCATGAGCAATCACCCTGTGATTGTTTATGAACAGTTAGAGATGATTTGACCCCTCCCCCCCCAATCTGCGGCCATTTTATGGACATGAATATCTGGCTGACAACGTAAAAGACAGGAGGCTTCATTTTACATATGAAGAAAGCGATTCAGAACTTTTATTGGCAAATTTCCTGATATCCTGCCACCCACACTTACACACACACATTACAAATAACACTAGTTAAAGTGGCCAACCCCTTTAAGGCTGCTGGGTAGATTTTATGTAAATCAATTGCAAGTGCTCCAGAGGGCGTTGCTGTCATCTGTGGTGCTGGGGAAATCTGCTTACTGCATAGAGTTTTAGAAGTAAAGTAAAGGAACACAGCTCCTAATTCACATATATTTGTATTCATTTGTGCCCAGAAGTGATGGAAGTTAATCTATCACAAAGGAAGTGGGAGCTTTTAGAAATTCCAAATGGCAGAGCAGGGAGTCTATTGATTTCTCATCTGCCATAGTTTCAAGCAGGTTTTTCCATCTTGATTATTTATGATAGTTCCACAGGATGTGCCATAAACATCTGAAAGAGGGATTTCCTGATATGGTGTTGTTTCACAGCCAAAGGCATTGGATAAATGACCAGGATCTTTGGTGGTCACAATGCCAAACTATATGGGAGAATATACAAGATGAGTAACTTCATACACTTGAGTGCTACGGCAATAAAATGGATACAAACAGGGCAATGACATGAAGCATATGTCAAGCTTGACATATGTTAAATAGTTGCAAGTCAAATTTATGGATGAGGTACCCATAAATGATGTCTCATGTTCAAAGTTGGAGAGGATGGTGAGATGTAGAGCCTTTAAATGAAAGAAAAAACTAAATAAATAAGTAAAAAGTGTATTAACCACTTCATGTCCAGCCCATTTTAGCCCTTTCATATGAAGCCATTTCATATGATTTCCACACTGTCTTACAATTATTTTGTTATTCCATCAACCATACTTTATTATATCATTATGAGGGTTATGATATGATATAATTTGGGGTGCTTTATATATATTATATATATATATATATATATATATATATATATATTTATTATGGAGTCATTGGCATGGCATAGTGTACAGTGTGGAATATCAAAGACCCGTTGCTCAGTATTGAGTAGAAGCAGCTTTTGAGCTCATACAGCCATTCTTGGGACTGATGCAACAAGTTTTTTATAACTCCTGGATTTGGGAATCCTCTGCCATATTTCATTGCAGATCCTCTCCAGTTCCTTCAGTTTGGACAGTGAACATTGGTGGACAGCCAAGTCAAGTATCTCCAGAGATACTTAATTGGGTTCTGGCTGGGCCAGTCAAGAATGGTCACAAAGTTATTCTTAAACCAGCACTTTTTATATGTGCTTAGGTAATTGTCTTGTTGGAAGGTGAACCCTTCACCCAGTCTGAGGTCCAGATATTTTCGTCCAGGATAGCATGATGCTGTTACAACCATGTTTAACTGGGTTTGTATTTGGCAGGTGATGAGCAGTGCTTGGCTTTCTCCACTTAACTGCTTAGAAATAACAACAAATAACCAAAAGTTTGATCTTCATAACATCAGAGCAGATAATCTTATTTTTCATAGTCTGGGAGCCTTTCATTTGTTTTCTTTCAAACTGTAAGCAGGTTTTCATATGTCTTGCAATTAGTAGAGGCTTCCATTGGCAAAACTGCCATAAAGCCCCGACTAGTGCAGGCTGCAGTGATAGTTGACTTTGTGAAATGATTTCTCATCTCCCTACTGCATCTTTTGAGCTCAGCCACAGTGATCATGGTGTTCTTCCTTACCTCTCTCACCAAGGCTCTCTTCCCTTGATTACTTAGCTTGACAGGATAACCTGGTCCAGGAAGCGTTGTGGTCATCCTAAACTTCTCCCATTTAAGGATTATGGAGGTCACTGTACTCTTGGGAACATTGAGTGCTGTAGAAATGGTTTTGTTACCTTGGGCAGATCTGTACCTTACCACAATTCTGTCTCTGAGCTCCTAGGGCAATTCCATCGACTTCATGATCCTTGTGGGCTCTGACATGCATTGTGAAGTCTTATATAAACAGATGTGTGCCTTTCCTAATCAAGTCCAAAGAGTTTAAGTAAACACCATGGGACTACAATGAAGGAGTAGAACCATCTGAAGGAACAACATTTGAGTTAAATATGAGTGTCACAGCAAAGGGAACACTTATCACCGTGTCATATTTCGGTTTTTCTTATTCAATAAATTAGCAAAAATATCTACATTTCTGCTTTTTTTTTTTCAAGATGGGGCACAGAGTGTAGACTAATGCTCTTAACAATTGTTTGCAATGAAACAGAAAATTTAAAGGGGTCTGTATACTTTCTGTACCCACTGTATACCTAAATGTACTGAGCAGCATTCTCTGTTGTGTTGTGAGGAGTATTTTGGATATGTACAGATAGCAAAGTATGTTGTGAGGAATATAAATTCTTCAGGAGCACAATGTGGGAAATACTTCTTATCCATGGGACCGAATACATACATCTATGGGACTGGTGACAACATTGCAAAGTGATTTTCAGACCTCCTGGACTGAAATATAGCCAAGGGATGTCCCAGAAGTAATTAGGAATCAAAAAGAACATCAGTTTGCACTAACATGGTCCCAAAACTAGAATTTATTCACCAAAATTCAATAACGCTATATGAATGCTTATACTTTGACATGTAAAAACATTAACAAGGGGTCTTAAATAGCTGACCATTCCTCTGGATGAATTTTGCCCCAGGGTGACTTACACACCTTTCTACTGTTATTTCCAATATGAGTTTGTTGTTCTCCAGTGAAAGCTGATTTATATGAAATGTTATTAGTCGCAACCTCCTAATCTTTTTGTAATAATTCATACAGTGGAGATTACAGCTTTGGAGAATTGCCCAGTTCTTCGGAAATCCTATTTATGGATTAAAGGATTTAAACAGCCTTTCCACCTCCAGTTCTGAATACTTGGATAAAATAGACTCGTTCCGTATAAAATGCTTTAGAGCCATTTTACATACTCTAATTAACCATTTGTAGCATGTCAGTATTAATTCCATTGAAGCCGCAGATGAAAGTAACCCTTTCTTTTTCAGATCATTTGGAATAGTCAACAGCAAACTTCAGATATCAGTCTTCCTTGCAAGTTAACAGCAAGATAACGGAAAGCAATGTGGCGTAATGTGTGCTAGCAACTCAGGAGGACCGATGTTAGAATATTATACTGATGTGCAAAGGTTTGAATCAGAAAATATGAGATTTCAGCAAGGTTTATGTTAATGGCGGTAGACTGTAAATCCAGAATACTATCTGTCTTAGGATTTATATTCAGTACACTGTAAATCCAGTTTTCTGTGTGAAAAAAGATCATAATCTCCTTTATATTAAGGAGATAATCTCTTCTCTAGCATGGAGAAGACAGTTAAACAATATTTGGAGAAGAATCCTATCTTTCATATCATAATGGGGAAAAAAGAAGCTTTATTTAATACATCTCACTCATTTTAATGGGATTTATTGTGTGTGCTAAATGCCATATGAAGTCCTATATATAACATGAAAATATATATCTGCATCTCATACAATTAATAATAAACAGTATGTGCAATCACAGCCTTTAAGCTAAATACTGCCAGGCCATATGTATAAATCAATTTTATCAGCCTTCTTTTGTATTTCTCTTTACTGATCTATATGGTGTTGAGAGACACTGAGCGCCCCAAATGACATGTCTACTTTATTCTTTGGGTTGGTACGATTACGGGGATACCAAATTTGTATAGGTTTTATAATGTTTTCATACATTTACAAAAATTAAAACCTCCTGTACAAAAATTTTTGGGGGGATTTTGCCATCTTCGGGCGCTAATAACTTTTTTAAACTTTGTTATACGGAGTTGTGGGTGGTGTCATTTTTTGCAACATTTGATAATATTTTCAATGATATAATTTTTAGGAATGTACAATCTTTTAATCACTTTTTATAGATTTTTTTTTATATTTTTCAAAATGACAAAAAAGTGCCATTTTCGACTTTGGTTGCTATTTTCCATTACGGGGTTAAACGCATTGAAAAACCGTTAATATATTTTGATAGATCGGGCATTTTCAGACGCATCGATGCCTTATGTCTTTATGGTTTTTACTGTTTATTTATATTTATGTCAGTTCTAGGGAAAGGGGGGTGATTTGAATTTTTTGGTTTTTTTTATTATAATGTATTTTTTTAAAACTTTTTTTTATTTTTATTTTTACTATTTTTCAGACTCCCTAGGTTGTTTGATCGATCCTATCATATACTGCCATACTACAGTGCTATCGGCACATTGTATTGAAGGGCTTAAAAGGAAATAGCCTCGGCGTAAGACCCGAGGCGACCATGGAGTCGGATCACCGCTCCCCGATGACGTCACGGGGAGTGACGATCCTAGGCAAGATGGAGGCACCCATGCGCCGCCATATTTTTGAGGCTGCCGGCAGCTTTGCCGGCAGTGATCACTGTGATAACACCCGCAATATACAGCAAAGACTTACCGGCTATGGAGAGGTCTCAGCCCGTGAGCCCTCTCCATGCAGCGGGACCTGACCCCCACCGTGAATACACGGTGGGCGATTGTGAACCAGTTAAATACAATGTAAACTAATCACCCTCATCCACAAAGTTACCCAAAGTGCTATACCTCTCTCTTTAATCATTCTGTAGTCAAACTCATGCTTTTAGGTCTGTCAGCTGTTTAAGATTAATTTCTTCTTTAACACAAACCTCCCTCTCACATCTTCAGGACTTCCCTCCAACTGAACCAATTTTCCAATACATGTTAGTACACAATATGTAAAGACGTTCTAGAAACCAATCTTTTTGGGTAGGCCTATCACATTTGTATCCTCATGTCACTTTCTCTTTCCTTAAACTGAGTCTCGCTTTACTCCTGTAATTCATCAGCCCCAAATGTCATTGTTCAGGTTACTCTTCAGGAACATGCATCTGGAAATCTATAAATACTGTACATGCTGATAATTAGCACATGCAGCATTATTTATGTATTCCTTCTAATACCTTACAAACAATGGATGGACCATTGTGCAAACAGTTATGCCTCTTGTGTTACCCTTCTTCCTGACTGAAAGCTCTTGTGACCAAGGCTATTCACAACATTCGCATTGGATTAAATGACAAAAAGCTCCACAAAGTTTGACACCCAATTTACTGATATCCTGCATGTGTTAGTAAGCTGTAAGGGCACATGGCAGGACGTAGCTCTGCATTGTAACAATGTACAGGCTATAACTTTTCATTTTTTTAAATGTGAATATATGGGGGATTATTTTATGCCTGATGAGATGCACTTTCAGGTAATTCATATTGGGGCATCTATGGCTTATTGATGAGATTTTATTAACTCTTTATTGGTGGAAGAAATTAAAAACATCAAATTTTTAGATTTTTTTGCCTGTTCACCATAAAAATTATATTTTTGGTCACCACGATTATGGCAAAAACTCTTGATGATGTGACGTGTAATGGGTTAACACCTGTGATCAGAGACATCTCTGATCGTGGGTATTAAAGCGGAGTGTCATCTGTCATATGCAGTTGATACTCGCTGCTTCTGGTACCGGGTCCGTTTGTGAGCCTGTGTGAGAAGCCCAATGTAATGGTATGTCTATTTTCACGGGTGTACTATTATAAAGGGGTGCTGGAAAAGGTTAAGAACTGCAGAATATGATGGCGCAATATAAATAAAGATTTATTGTTCCTTCTGTTCTTATTTCACCTTTTTGTTGTAATATTAAATTTGTTTTATCTGTGTTAACTTTTGGCAATGTTTGATGAAATATAGTTGTTTTTATTTTGAGACCTATTTCCCATTGATAACATAAACTGCTTGTTACCTTTGGCATATCCTAATACAGATACATTAGAGTTACAGCTAAAAAGTTAGTGAACATTTAAGGACTAAGGTATTTAAAAAAAAAAAAAAAATATATATATATATATATATATATATATATATATATATATATATATATATACTGTATATACTGGCGTATAAGACTACTTTTTAACCCCTTAAAATAATGGCTACAGTGGGGGGTCATCTTATACGCCGGATATACGGGGGCCGCACTGTGTGAGGTGTTTTTTTCCCCCTCAGCGCGCAGAGAGCCGCTTCCTGGGACCGCCGCGCATGCACGGCAGTCCGCCTCTCACAGTTATTAGAAGAGGCTTAGTACGCGCTGACGGGGCGGCGCGCTGTATGCTAATGCAGCCGCCCTGTCACAGCGGTCGGCGTCACAGAGCTGGGGGTCACAGGCGGCACTTACAGAAGCATGTCGGATCTTCATTAATATCGCAGCTTACAGTTATGATCACCAGGCACTTGCTCTCTTGTTTGTTTTGCAAAGTTTTAAGCAGACTTTTTTTCATTTGGGAGAGGGGTAGTCTTATACAGTGAGTATATACCAAATTCTATATTTTTAGGGCAGAAGTTGGGGGTCGTCTTATACGCCCAGTCGTCTTATACGCCGGCATATACGGTATATATATATATATATATATATATATATATATATAGTATACAGTGCAATAAATATAAACTTTTAACTTAAATAGGTTTGTTAAGCTTACCTCATAAACCTGGGAGGCTTGGGAAAGGTAAAGAAAAAATGTATAAAATATTTCCCCCATAGTTAAAATACATTACAGCACAATAAGTTTAAATGATAACCATCTTGTTTCTGGAGTAATATTTATGAATTTCTGCTTTTGTTGACCTATACAAATTCTTTCATTCCCTTTATTCCTTGTAATATATGTATACAAACCTGTTTTTATGGGTTATATAGACTACGTATTACTATATGTTAATACAATCGACAGCAGGGGAGCAGATATACAGAGGTGAGGAAAAATAACGACTCTGTTTTCCCATAAATAAGGAATGGTAGTTCACATTGTGCCCAAAAAAATCTGACAATTCTTTCTATTAGTAGTTTTTAGACTGCTCGGCTCATATAGTTGAGTGTCTCCAGGTACTGCAAATTTACGCTTGTTTTCCCCACACAATGCACATTTTCAGTGGTAAAATCATGAATAAATGTATAAAATACACTGGGTGGAACAGAGAGGAAAGATTTGGACATACTCCGATGAGGGGCATTAAAATACTATACAATGCTATTATCCGTGAACATAACATTGTTTGAACGGGATGATAAATTCTGTGCGGTTGTTTTCCTGGCATTAAAACAGTCAGGAGTTCTGATTAGTATATGATAACATTTTACTGGAAATATGGCTAGGGTGTAAAAGACTCGCCTAGCAGTAAGAGAAAGTGCTCAGTCAGGAAACAACTTTTCTAGACTTGGCACTGTTTGTTTTTCAGGTAAAAATATATTCAGAAGATTTGTACCATAAAATTGTAACAGCATAAAGCATCTTAGGAAGGAATGGCTCAGGTTTAACCCAGTGAAGACTCCAATGAATCTCATAGGTTTCCTTTAAAGAGAACCCGTCATGCAAAATAACCCCCCTAAACTAAATATATTTTCATAAACTGCCATTAGAGAGCATTTCCTCTATCCCTTCATTGTCCCTCTACATGCCTGTAAACCTAAGCAATGAGGTCCTAAAGCTGTATGCAAATGACCTGTGAAATGTCCAAGGAAGCATTAGCATATTCAAGCTGTCCACCTTATTCATGAGTGGGAGGCACAGCCACACCCCCAGTGCATGACTGACAGCCTGTATAATGATGTGAGGCTGTATAATGATGTGCTTCCTGGTGCTGGTGGCCACACCCCCTGCAGCCTGTGTGTGTGTTTAGGAGAGATACAACAGCTACAGGCAGCCATGTTACAGCAGAACATGTCAGATTCATGTGTAGCTGATGTCTGCGTCTCTCACTTGTATATTAGGAGGATGCAGCATGTCAGCAGATGCAGCACACACACTATCAATGCCTTACCATACATTACACACAGACATGAGCAGGGGGAGGAGAGGGGAGGGGTAACAGGGGTGACATCACTGCCTCTGACCATGTGACCAGCCTCATTTACATAATAAAGAAAAGATGATTTTGCAATGATTAATGTATGAAATAACTAGATAATGGCTGGGATGGGATCCTTGTGAGCTGCTCCAACAGGTAGAGGTGACAGGACAAGTGACACAGACCTGATGACAGGTGTCCTTTAAGCTTGAATTCCCTACAAAACTAAATTATTATAAACTGCCTTTAATATCAGTGATAAAAACTGAGCTTACAAGAAATTATCCTTACAGAAATATATAATTTGTAACGCCATCTTGGAAGTTTATCATTAATGTATATAAATATTTCCATCAACTCAAATAACTTTCAAGTTGCAACAGTATATGGGGCAGATTTATCAAGCTGTCTGAAAGTCAGAATATTCCTAGTTGCTCATGGCAACCAATCACAGCTCCCCTTTAAAATATTCATGAGCACTGGTAAAATGAAAGCTGAGCTGTGATTGGTTGCCATGAGCAACTAGGAATATTCTGACTTTCAGACAGCTTGATAAATCTGCCCCTATATGTCTTTATTGATGGGGCAATTTATTTAATAGGAAAAACTTCTTTAATGCAGCACAGTGTTAAAATAAGTTAAATAAAATCATCTGACCCCTTCTCTTTTAACTGCAGTGACCCCATAATGGATATGACAGCTCCCTTCAGGTGTTTGGATATATTCTTCCCAAGGAAAAGCATCATTTGCAGCCAAACACATTGCAAAACAGGGATTCCCTACTCATGCCCTGTCAGTCACAGACCTCAACAGTGATATCCAGTCCTTGTGCAACTATGACCTCTCCTGGAGCATTTCACAGGACAAAAGAAAGGAGCCGTAGTAGTTAGAGTAGAGTCTTAGCATTGAATTTTGCCATGGATATGTAGTTTGGACATATCAATTTTAGATTTGAGTTCTTAAAAATGTTTTCTGTTTGTAGTTTTTATTCCCATTGAAATATTTTTACATGGATTTCAGTGCTAAAAATGCACTAAAATCTATATACAAGATAAGCTTTGGGGTCACCGTCTCCTGGGTTAGATGGACACTTTTTGGCACATCACAGTCCACTCCAAACAAGTATGGTGCAACTGGCCGCAACCAGTTTTATAAGCTTCTTTGTAACAGAAAAAAGTGACGAAATAAAACAATGTTGACTTTTTAAAACAACACCTCAGAGCAGCTGGTGATAACCCCCAATCACTTAAGTGGCTGAGCAGATTAGGGACCAAGCTCAATTCTCCATACTGCAGGAGCAAGGTCCTCCCAGTTTTGGCTTCCTAGAATGTGTAGGACAGAAAACTAGGAGAAACATGCACATCATTTAACACTTTCCCCATGTTCATGTCACTTATTTTCCTCTGTTTCTATATGGGGAGGCGAAACACTCTGTGACTTGAGCAGTACAATCTTGAAAGGGCATCTGCATTACCCATCTGCTGTCCTGGTCTGTGTTCCACTACAAAACACCATGCCACTTACCTGTTCTTCTCATGCTCAGTGACAGGTTTAAATGTCCTGCCTATCAAGTAGAACCTGAATGCTTTCAATGCCCACTTGATTGTCAAGCATTTTTTCTCTAAGATGGAATCATTTCTTTCATGTACATTCCATTTTCAGAAGCATCAGAAGCTGACATCAGAAGCATCTATTTGCACAACAACTTATTTGATATAGTCTGGAGATTAGCTGAACACAGTGGGGCTTATTTACTAAGTGTCCGTAGAGCGCACTTTCATCGGATTTTGGAAATTTTAGGGATTTGCGCCGCTGTGAAAGCTATTTAGAAGGGGACTGTGTCGCACATTACTGCGCAGCGGCACCGGCTTTCATGCAACAGAAATCGGGGGGCGGCCGTCGGACTGATTGCGGGATTTAATATTCAAATTGTCTCGCAATCTATGTACTTACATACACTGGGAAGAAGATGGTGAACTCCGGCAGACCTGAGTGGGGAAGCGTCAGATGCAGGAAATCGGGCGCACAATCCTTGTCTTGTCCTCGTCGGACAATGCACTTCACGAGAACTACGTCGGCCGGGTAAGTAAATGTGCCCCAAAAAGTTTATTTTAGGCTGTGGAAAGTAGTAGTAGCATCCAGTTAAGCTCAGAAATGCCCTTACTTGTTTTATTTCATTTACTCACCTGGGCATGTTTTGTATGGCCATTTGGATTGGCTGTCAAACCCGCTTCCCTGATTGAATTGCTTGAACCCTTGGTACATGAGCGTACCTATCGTATTGGCAGCCATAGATGTGGCTTGTAGTGTCAGGGGCCCTGGTATCCAGCCTGACACACTATAAAATGGAGGATCTGCACCATTATATATATAATACATAATGTTGCATATCTTACAGTAAATATGTATATAACCAAGCACAGCTTTCACAGTGTATGGCAACTCACATAAGAACCTTATCTAGATAGGCAGTAGCCTATGTCCTTCAACCTCTGGAACATGGCTGGAGCCCCGTGCAAACCAGATGGAAGAGCATATTGATAAAGGCAATCAGGGGTACTAAAGGTCGTTTTGTATTTGGCCTACTCTTTCAACGGTACTTGGGAGTAACCTTTTGTCTAAAGTAGTGAAATATCTGGCATTACCCAACCTATCAATTAGCTTGTCTACTTGAGGCATGGAATATGATTCCTACTATGATACTGCATTCAGTTTCCTAAAATTTTTGCAGAAACAAGGTACCATCTAGTTTTGGGCTAGTGTTTTGGGTTTCAGGTACCCTGAAAGGCTTTTGGTTAACTCTGAGATGATGTCATGTTTTTTTAACATTTGTTTTTCCTGCTAAGTCAGAAAATACATCTCTATTACTTACTTACTTGTTAACCACTACTAACTCCTCACGTTCCTTCAATCCCATGACCCATGTATCGGGTCGTGGGCTCACCGGTGCCCCTCTCTGTGCAGCAGCACAGCGCCCATGCGTGTTACAGCTCCGGCGGTCGTGTGTGCGAGTCCCCAACACCTAGGGCGCGTGCATGCTGCCTAGGGCCAGCGCACCATTGATTGGTGCTGGTCATTCCCAGAATCCTTCATAACCCAGCCTCTCCCTGCACACCCCACTGGATCTTTGTGCCGTATAGCCATTAGCCATTGAGAAAGCTTGTCTTATGCCCTTTGCTAATTTTTTGAATTCCCACTGTGACCACGATTCTGTTATTGACTTTGATACTGCCTGCCTTGACCTGTTACTATGCCCCGACTCTGATCTTGTGCTGTCCCCGACTAAGAATTTGCTCAACGTCTTTGTACCTCCCTTGGCTCCCACCGCGGACAAAGTCGCACTGTGGAACGACCCAGTGGCACCAAACCGCAGCATGTCCAACCAGATTTGTGGCGTGTTCTGGTGAAAACCGGGCACCACTTAGATTCCGGTCCCAGGTGTCAACTTGCGTTATCATCCGCTGTGGTCCAGTGGTCCACTACCCCTGGAGCCTGACAATTATATTCACATGCAATATCTGTCAGGGCCTACATTTATTTGGCTGGTGCAGAATTTATCTCTTTCACTTTTACTAGAATTTCGTAGGGTCCTTTCCACGGTAGGAATGAGAACCAAGATCCTATCACCAGGGCTAAACATCCGTATTGTGGCAGACCTTTTATTTACTCAGGATTGGTTCTTTTCTGCAAGGGTTCCTTTGTAAGGGGAATTATTTGTTCATTTTTGTCTTGCATCTATGTGCTTTTTTAAGGGGTGTCCTCATGCTTCCAAGTCTCTTTGGCAATATCCATAAAGCCTCTTGGTTGTCTCCCCTACACCAATTCAAGCCTGTGTTACCTTCTAGACAGAAAACATGAGACAAGGGAGAAGACAATGCCAATCCTGTACTACAACCTAGGCCATCTAGTCACTAGCTATACAATGCAGCAGTTTCCTCAATACCAAGAAAATGTACCTACTGTACAGATTCCCAAAAACGGCAATTAGCAACTCACAAAAGGTTTTCCTAGGAGCAGAGAGCCATCATCCTATGCACCTTCTGACTTTTTAAATCAACACCTCAGGGATGCTGGTGATTACCCCCAATCACCTCAATTACCTGCAATAGCTGGGCAGAGTAAGGACCAAGGCCCTAGACCTCCTGGAGGAAGGTGTGTAACACTGAAGCGTATGTTGGGGTGGTGACTTCTAGCTGACCATGGGTAAGTCATATCCATCACAAGCTATGTGATAAATATTTAGTATGTTGAGAAAAGTAAAATTTAGCTACAGATCATCAGAACGACAACGTAATCATCTTATTGGATTTTTCTACGACAAGAAAATAAATCTACAAAATGAAATTAATTCTAGGATGGACACATTACAAGGAAAAGGGTGGAACCTGGTTATGAATACATCAGAGAACTTTTTCAACAATTTACAAGATCAACTTATTATCAACAAACAAAAAAACTTAACAGGTTAAGGATGAGAGCAGGTCTGAAGAACAAGGAAAGAAAAAGTCAACATCATAGCTTTGATGCATCATCCCCTGTTGTAAAGCTCTCTCAGTATAAACCAAGCGCAGCAGAGATAGAAGTTTTATCTAAAGAACTAACATTTTGTTCTACAAAACCACTTGACAAGGTTCAATTCTTTTGCAATTTGTTTTGCAAATTATGACTGAAAGAGTTCTTTTATGACGAAGGTGAGACCAGGACAAGAAACATCAAGATAGAAGAAAAATTCTAATTAGACCTCACAACCCTGATTTAATCAAACCTTGGATTACTACATAGATCGTTTTAGAAAAAAAGTGAAATTGGAGTTGTTAGACAGAAATCACCATGTCACAGACAACCTAAGCATAGAGAAAATGAAAGTCATACAATCATTAAAATCCAACAAATATATTGTCATCAAACTAGCACACAAAGGAGGAGCTGTGGTACTTCAGGTTACATTGTGGAAGCAAACAGACAACTTTCTGATGAAAGATACTACACCCAGTTGAGGGAAGACCCCACTGTACAATATACTAAAGAACTAACTGAGATCATTAATGGCTTCAACCCATTATCAGACTCTCTACTGGTCCTAATACCAAACACTACCAGAATAGGTACATTCTACATGCTACCTAAAATACACAAAGAAGGCAATCCAATGAGACCAATTATTTCTCATGTTGGTATCTCTGGCTGGGTGGAAAACATTTTAAAACTTTTAGTGAAGGAAACACCTAGCTATGTCCAAGACATCACCGACATTCTCTGTAAACTTTCTAACCTGAGTCCACTAACAGATGGCACAATATTGGGAACTAAGGATGTGCCATGGGGAACAGAATGTCACCACTGTGTGCCAACCTGTTCATGGCAAAACTAGAGGAGAAGTTTCTAACAACCTGCACCTCTGAACCTCTAGCATACTTCCACTACATTGATGACCTGCTTATTATCTGGTCAGGATCTGAAGATGAACTGTTATCTTTCCATATAAGTTTTAACAAATTCCAGGTACCAGGAGGAGCTGTGGTACTTCAGGTTACATTGTGGAAGCAAACAGATAACTTTCTGATGAAAGATACTACACCCAGTTGAGGGAAGACCCCACTGTACAATATACTAAAGAACTAACTGAGATCATTAATGGCTTCAACCCAATATCAGACTCTCTACTGGACCTAATACCAAACACTCCAGGAATAGGTACATTCTACATGCTACCTAAAATACACAATCTGGTCAGGATCTCAAGATGAACTGTTATCTTTCCATATAAGTTTTAACAAATTCCATCCTTCCATAAAACTCTCCCTGGACTACTCTAAATCTATGGTCTCAACATATACCATATACGTACACAACCATAAACATTAAGGACAATATCATACAAACTACACTTTATCAAAAACCCACATGCATTCAGCATACCTAAAAAAAACTATTTTCATCCTAAATCTATTGTCTACAGCCAAGCTCTGAGATACATCCGGATCTGCTCAGAAAGTGAGGATAGAAAAAAACACCTTCTATCACTAAAAATAAAATTCTTACAACAGGGTTACCACCCACTGCTTATGGATGAACAGATCCACAGAGCTACAAGGATCCCAAGGAGCAGCCTTGTGGAACACCAACAGAAAGAGGACAAATGCGGAGTGCGCCTAGTGGTCATGTACTAACCCCAAGTGAAAATTTTGAAGAAAATTGCAGCAGATCTCCAAGCCATTCTTTATAAGGACAACCGGCTAAAGAGTATATTCCTGGACCTACCCCTCCTTGCCTACAAACAGCCACCAAATATGGTAAAAAGTGCCCTCTCACCACCAACACATATGGGCACTTTTCCCTGCAAAAACAAAATGTGCAAGACATGTGCCCATGGTCTATCGTCAAGCACTGTCCAAATCCCCAACACACAACTGGAGTATAAAATCTCGGGCACAGGTTCCTGCGGGATCTCCTGCACATCCTCCAATGTTGTGTACATGATACTGTGCAGGAGGCGCCGCAAAAATAATATATACATTGGGGTCACTCAACAAAAACTACAGAGCAGGATGAATTCTCACAGACACGCCATAAGTGAGGGTTGGATACACCATTGGGAAAACACTCCTCTGGACCAGGCAAAAGCAAGAAAGATTTAAAGGTCCTCATACTGAAAGGTGATTTTAAGAATAGCAGAGAAAGGAAAACCCTCTAAGCCCGCTAAGTCAGGTCATACACACTTTACTAAGAGCAATATGATGGTTTGTATTTCCCTGTGGGTGTATACGGATGAAATTACCATTGCACTGGCACTTTATTTATATGAATCATTTACTTCTGCTGTAGGTTGCAATCACCTGAGTGCTGAAACATAGCACTTTCTGCATGTTTCGTGATTGTTTAATAGAATAATTTTGGATGTTTGATAACTTGCTTTTTTGGTTTCTAAGTTACATAATATGGCCAACATGGTGCAGTAACAGGCCCTCAACATTAGCCACAGTCAAATTAGACATTAGATGAAGGGGGACACCGCCAGAAGGAAATCTTCATATTTGACTGTCTGCCTATCTATATACGTATGCATCTGTCTCAGGATAGTAAAAAATAGATGGCTGCATTATTCTGCTCCTTAATAAAATCAATGAAGTGTGCAACCTGCAAGAGAATGAAAGCACTAAACAGCATAGAGCATTTATTTTTAACTCTAGATAAAAGACTTGAATGTACACAATGCAGCACACATCCTAAGAGGTGTTTTTTAGTATATGACTGAAGGAAAGCTTTAATGTGGGGCCTGTAGCTATTGTGCAGATGTTTCAAATTGTAAAACAGCATAATCTATTTTCGTCTTGTACAGTTTCAGGTGTGTATCGGAGAGGGCAAGAATACATTTGCAGAATAAAGAGCATACAGATCCATGATGTACAGTACTCCTGCAATTAACAAGATTTTTGTAAATAGCTCTTCAGTCATAATATGGATAAACTTGTGTCTTCATAAAAAAGAAAGTGTCAGTAAATCATCTTTACATGGAATATCTTAATGATTTAGGGAGATTTTGTGGTAAACCTGCGGGCTACCTACTGACTCAAGAGGCAATGGTGTTACCTTCAGGGCAAGGTCAAAAGGTCCCTCAAGTAGGATTTTGGAGCTCTCTAGTTTAAATGAAATCTATCATCAGTTTTTAGTAAATTAAATTTGCAGCACCCTCAGGTGCGGTATAATACATCCTTTCTAGAATTCCCTGTGAATTCTCACCTGTTTACCTATTTTTTAAAAAACTATTCTCAGTTCATGTGGAAATTAGCAATAAACAATCTTATTTTGCCAGAGAAAAGGCAAACTATCACTTAAGACACCGACATCTTGGGTTTCACAATAGTTAGAACCAGGGGCGTAACTAGGAGAGCTTGGGCCCTATAGCAGATTTCTGCACATAGGTATGCACTCAAGAACACACGTTTGTATATATACAGGTAAACTTCTAAATTCATTCACTCGCTTTTATATACTCGTATACTCTTATACGCACACATTTATGCACTTACATATACATTTATACACTAATACATACAGATTATACAAACTCATACAGTACAGTACATACACATACAATTTGCACACATACTGTATAGTGCATACACGTTATATACATACATATATACAATATATACATCATATATACATGCAGTATATACACACGGTTATTTAGGTAGTTATTTATCACACGCAGCCGCATGCATCAAGAGCCTTCGGCCTCTTGATGTATCCAGCGGGATGCTGGGGAGTATCTATCTCTATGCCAGACATGGCCTGGCATACAAATAAACGCAGCCAGCGAATTTTCACATATGAAAGTTCACCAGCAGCAGAAAGTGCCGGCCCACTCCCCACCACCCGGACGCGCCCCTCCACACCCCACAGGCGTGAAGGTGGTGGATTGGCGCATTAGGGTGAAAAAGTCCCTATACTGTGTATGCATACAGCATAAATACACATACAGTATATACAGAACCTACACATATACTGGGTATACACATACAGAATATATACACATACAGTATATACAGCATCTACACATATACTGGGTATACACATACAGAATATATACACATACAGTATATACAGCATCTACACATATACTGGGTATACATATACAGCATATATACACATACAGTATATACAGCATCTACACATATACTGGGTATACACATACAGCATATATACACATACAGTATATACAGCATCTACACATATACTGGGTATACACATACAGCATATATACACATACAGTATATACAGCATCTACACATATATACATACAGCATATATACACATACAGTATATACAGCATCTACACATATATACATACAGCATATATACACATACAGTATATACAGCATCTACACATATATACATACAGCATATATACACATACAGTATATACAGCATCTACACATATACTGCATATACATACAGCATATATAATATACACATACAGTATATACACAACATATACGCATATACTGTATATACATACAGCATATATACACATTCATACAGAAAATATACACATATATACACATATACAGAATATACATAAATACTCAAACAGCAGATACACACATATACATAGATATATACACACACACATATACATAGATATACACACATATACGTACATACACACAAACACATACATATATACACACACATATACATACATGCACACATATACATATATACATGCACACACACACACATATACATATATACATACATATATACACACACATATACATACATATATATACACACACATATACACACATACATACATGCCCACACATATACATACATGCCCACACATATACATATATACACACATATATACATATATACACACATATATACACACATATATACATATATGTATATGCACAGATAAAATTTCCAACTTACTTTGTGGTCCTTGTGGGCAGTGCTTTCGGGAAGGGTGCAGTGTATCCGTGAATTCGGGCAGTAGTGATGTCTTGCCGGTGTGAGGGGGGGGTGTTGGGGGCCTGCGGGTAGGGAGACTGCCGATGGAGACGGGCAGAAGGACATGCCGACAGGCAGGTAGGGGGACATGCAGGCGGCCGGGGGACATGCCGGTGGGCGGGCAGGGGGACGTGGAGAGGGGGGGGGGCAGGAAGACTTGCCGTCGGGCGGGCAGGAGATCGTGGAGGCGGAGAGGCGCGCAGGAAGACTTACCGGTGGGCGGGCAGGGGATCGTGGAGGCGGAGAGGCGCGCAGGAAGACTTACCGGTGGGCGGGCAGGGGATCGTGGAGGCGGAGAGGCGCGCAGGAAGACTTACCGGTGGGCGGGCAGGGGATCGTGGAGGCGGAGAGGCGCGCAGGAAGACTTACCGGTGGGCGGGCAGGGGATCGTGGAGGCGGAGAGGCGCGCAGGAAGACTTAGCGGTGGGCGGGCAGGGGATCGTGGAGGCGGAGAGGCACGCAGGAAGACTTACCGGTGGGCGGGCAGGGGATCATGGAGGCGGAGAGGCGCGCAGGAAGACTTACCGGTGGGTGGGCAGGGGATCGTGGAGGCGGAGAGGCGCGCAGGAAGACTTGCTGGTGGGCGGGCAGGGGGATGTGGAGGGGGAGCAGGAAGACTTGCCGGTGGGCGGGCAGGGGATCGTGGAGGCGGCCAGGCAAGATGTATTGCCGACTGAAGAGTGGGCGGCCGGCTCTATGTTTAGCACAGCAGGGGAGAACAGCACAAAATTTTGGGTTCACGTCCATCCCGGGCCCCCTAGCAGCACGGGCCCCATAGCAACCGCTACGGCTGCTACGGCTGTTGTTACGCCACTGGTTAGAACCATGGTTGGGGTATCAGAAGAGAATTTTCTCCTATTATTTTATCTCTCTTTGAAGAAAAAAAAAATATTATATATATATATATATATATATATATATATATATATAGTATATATATATATACTGTATATACAGTATATATATATATATATATATATATATATATATATTCAATCTATTGTTTTGTATATTTGTATTGATAATTTGCCAAATTCTTATATATTATTGACATATTCCCCCACACATATGGATACCTACACTTGTTGTGGATACACATTTGTATACATTCTCCAACACTTGTGGATATCTACTTTACATCCATTCATCTAACTCCAAAAAGTCATTTATTTATTTCAGTTCTTTTATTTCTTCTGTATTTCAATTTCTAGTTCAAAATAATCATCTCATGCCTTTAACCCTTAAAGGACCTCGCCCTTTTTTGTTTTTTCATTTTTATTTTTCACTCCCCACAATTAAAAATTCATAACTTTTTTTACACGTAAAGAGTTCTGTGATGGCTTGTTTTCTGCGTAACAAATTGCACTTCATAGTTGATATTTATTCTTTCATGGGGGTGATTAGAATTTTTAGGTTTTTTATTATAAATTTTTTTTTACTTTTTTTAATTTATACTTTTACTATTTTTCAGACTCCCTAGGGTACTTTAACCCTAGGTTGTCCGATTGAACATACCATATACCGCCATACTACAGTATGGCAGTATATGTGGATTTTCCTCCTCATTCATTACAATGTGCAAATCGCACATTGTAATCAATGGATTGAAACGAGACAACTGCGGGTCTTCGGGAAGACCCGAGGCTATCATGGCAACAGATCACCACTCCCTGATGACGTCACGGGGAATGACAATCTCTAACAAGATGGCGGTGTCCCACCATCTTTTTGAAGCCGCCGGCAGCTAATAATACTCCTTTTTTTATCAATGCATATAATAATTACTAATCCTGGACATGTATGTATGTAAAGGTATATCTGATTATTTATTCATCTATTATGATTATCATTATTTGCACAGTGACTCAGTGGTTAGCACTACAGCCTTGCAGCAGTGGGGTCCTGGGTTCAAGTCCCATCCAGGTCATACAGTTTGTATGTTCTCTCTGTGTTTGCGTCCTATTTTAACCTATTGTAACCTATTTTATATGTGCTTTGTTATGATTTCTAGATATACTGTTGCTGTTCACTTGGCCCAAGGAAGACACTGATTCAACATTAAAACATGCTGCCGTAACCAATCAAATCATTACTTCTATTATTCACATGTGAAGTTGCGCGTCTATATATACCTTGCTTTTTATACTCTATTTCTCAATACTTAACAAGGGATTTTCAAATTGATGTGTTTAAGGTAAAAAGGGATAGGGGAACGTATCATAGGCACTCCATTTTAGCTAGTACAGTACAATGGCATCTTTTGGGTGGCATGATGTGTGGCGCACATTGAATGGAGGGAAACGGGTAACTAGATATTACCTTCATATATGATAGAGTCCTTCACTTTTTAAAATATTGCACTGATGGAATTAGAGGAGTTTCTCCAATCATTTGCCTCAAGTTTGCATCATAGAACATCTCACTGTCAGAGAAATATTTGCATCAGGGTAGGACAAATTCCTTTAGAATTTTATGATATGTATAAAAAAGATGTGATTAAACATTTAATACCCCCATCTATGAGGGGAGCTTTGATTACTGCACCAGTGTGCAGTGTGCACCAGATTTAAGAAATCTTATGCCGCTGCACTGATCTGACATGCTACTGATGAAAGAGCCGAGAAGAGGCTTTGAAAAGCGTCTAGCAAGTTTTAATAAATTTGAATGTGTACCGTGGATAAAACGTTACAGAAGCAAGAGTCCCGTTCACTTGCAACGGTCGGAGACTTTGGCATTAAGAATCAACTGCATCTACTGCATATTCACCTGGTTGCCTTGAGTCCACTGATTGACTGGTCGGAACGCCGAGACTACGATCCAACGAGGTGCAGTTGTCTTGTGCATGCATTGTGATTTGTGGGACGCTGAGATCGTACTGTCGTCCCCATACCCGACGATCGTAGAGGCAGATCCCAGGAACAATCCACCAATGGTGTGGTGAAACCGTGAGTGTTAGGCCCCTTCTCCACTGGCGTTTTTCACGCGCGAGTTCTGCGCGTGCATTTGACGCTCAGAACTCGCATTGCACTCTGTCCCATTGTATTCAATGGGTCTTTCTCCATTTGCGTGGTTTTCAACGCGCGTGCTTGCGTTCGTTTGCACGCGCGTCAAAATCGCAGCATGCTCTATTTTTGCGAGTCACGCGCAATTTTCACGCCCCATTCAAGTCTATGGAGATGCATCAAGAACGCATTGCACTCGCAATCATTGCAAGTGCAATGCGAGTGCAATGCGTTTTAAACGTAAGGGTTGCTAGGTGACCAGAATAACAGTATTTCCCCTGCTCGCGAACGATCATTTAATTTAAAAAACACAATGAAGAACAGTGAAGAATAGAATAAAACCAGTGAACACAGTGAAAACAGTGACCACAGGATCATTTAAGAGAAAAACACAGTGCAGAACACAGTGCAGAATAGATTACAGATGTTCTGCACATCTGCTTACTTGTCGGGAGATACGCGCGGAGCGGTGCGAACAAAATAGCATGTGAAGAACAATATATATGTGTGTAAAGAACACATTGCAGATGTTTCCATACATCTGCAATGTCTTCTTCACACATATATATTGTTCTTCACATGCTATTTTGTTCGCACCGCTCCGCGCGTATCTCCCGACAAGTAAGCAGATGTGCAGAACATCTGTAATCTATTCTGCACTGTGTTCTGCACTGTGTTTTTCTCTTAAATGATCCTGTGGTCACTGTTTTCACTGTGTTCACTGGTTTTATTCTATTCTTCAATGTTCTTCACATCTGCTAACTTGTCGGGAGATAATATACGCGCGCGGAACAGTGAAGAATAGATCGCAGATGTTTGCAACTTATCAGAAGACATTATTTTTCAATTAAATAAAACATTTTATTCCCGAACCTTGGTCCCTTTGAAAAAGTCCCATTGACTTAAAAAAACGCGCGTGAAAAACGCACCGAAAACGCAAAAAAACGCAAACAAAAATGAAACAAAAACGCAGCAAAAACGTCAGTTTTTCACGCATTGCACCCTGACGTGAAACGCAACGCTAGTGTGCAAGAGGCCTTATACCTCTTGCAAACAGCTGAAAGACGTCTTGAACATATACAAGACACAGTTCCACACCACATAAGATATCATCAGCATTGCATGCATTTCAAGTCTGCACAAGGCTGTAAGTGTTTTTGACAAACACTATAAGGAGAATCCCTGTTACAACTATACCGATATCAGTTCGGACACAATTAACATCTATATCTTCTTGCTTACCAACAAACGCATTTGTTTATTAATAAAGTACCGGTGACACAAATATTTGACGCTTTTTGTTTGTCCGTCCAGGACCTTATAGCGCTCGGAACTATCCACGGTCACACGTTCATGTACAATATTTTTATCTTTTTATACAGAAAATAGGTGGACACCACCGGACACATGTTTCACCTTGCTTTGTCAGGTATATAATCAAAATCATACGCTATATCCTGAAGTGATATCAACCCCTAAGGAACTATATCAAGACTTATACATGGAAAATCCTAACGTTCATTCATATGAACCAGGCATGGATTCCATACAACTTGGATTTGCCAGTGTATAAATAAGCTCTGTATTTCCACAACTGTAAACTTTTGAAATCCAGATTCTTGGAACTTCAACTTACAGTTTTTTAAGTCCACATTCCCATGAGTGCAACTTGAAAATATGAATTCTCGCATTGCTGGAACTTCAAATAGATATTTTTGAATTCCGCATTCTCCTTAGCTTTCATTTGAAAATATTTAATTTTGCACTACTTAAACTAGAAGTGTTGACTTTCCACATCCACTGGAACTTGACTATCCGTATTCCCGAAACTTGAACTTGAGAGTAGAGATGAGCGAACATGCTCGTCCGAGCTTGATGCTCGTTCGAGCATTAGCGTACTCGAAACTGCTCGTTGCTCGGACGAATACTTCGCCCGCTCGAGAAAATGGCATCTCCCGCCGTTTTGCTTTTAGGCGGCCAGAAACAGAGCCAATCACAAGCCAGGAGACTCTGCACTCCACCCAGCATGACGCGGTACCCTTACACGTCGATAGCAGTGGTTGGCTGGCCAGATCAGGTGACCCTGGAATAGACTAGCCCCTGCCTGCGCTGCTCGGATCATTCTGTGTCTGGATGCCGCTAGGGAGAGAGCTGCTGCTGGTCAGGGAAAGCGTTAGGGTGTTCTATTAGAATAGTGTTAGGCAGGAGTGATTCTACAAGAACCAAACAGCCCTTCTTAGGGCTACAATAACGTTATACATTTTTTTTTTTATTTGCAGCTAGTACCATATTGTGAGGAATTTGCAGGGCGACTCGCTACCGTTGTGTTTAGCTCTTAGTGACACACATATCCACCTCAAACACCAAAGTGGGAAAATTTATTAGGGGTTTGATTTCAAATAAGCACAGTCTGCCATTTACTTTTTATTTTACGTTTATTTTTTCATAACTCAGCGTCATCTCATCTGGCATAGCAGTGTGCTTTCATACTTGGCTAGAAAATAGCCATAGGAGAATCCAAACGGCTTACTTAGGCCTACAATAGCATTATATATTTTATTTCTGGTTGATCTGCTGGTGGCTGTCCTTGCTGTAGTGCATCTACTACCATATTGTGAGGAATTTGTAGTGAGACTTGCGACCGTTGTGTTTAGCGCTTAGTGATGCACATATCCATCGCAAAGACCGAAGTGGGAAAATTTATTAGGGGTTTGATTTCAATTAGGCACAGTTTGCCATTTACTTTTTATTTTACGTTTATTTTTTCATAACTCAGCGTCATCTCATCTGGAATAGCAGTGTGCTTTCATACTTGGCTAGAAAATAGCCATAGGAGAATCCAAATGGCTTACTTAGGCCTACAATAGCGTTATATATTTTATTTCTGGTTGATCTGCTGGTGGCTGTCCTTGCTGTAGTGCATCTACTACCATATTGTGAGGAATTTGTAGTGAGACTTGCGACCGTTGTGTTTAGCGCTTAGTGACGCACATATCCATCGCAAAGACCGAAGTGGGAAAATTTATTAGGGGTATGATTTCAATTAGGCACAGTCTGCCATTTACTTTTTATTTTACGTTAATTTTTTCATAACTCAGCGTCATCTCATCTGGCATAGCAGTGTGCTTTCATACTTGGCTAGAAAATAGCCATAGGAGAATCCAAATGGCTTACTTAGGCCTACAATAGCGTTATATATTTTATTTCTGGTTGATCTGCTGGTGGCTGTCCTTGCTGTAGTGCATCTACTACCATATTGTGAGGAATTTGCAGGGAGACTTGCGACCGTTGTGTTTAGCGCTTAGTGATGCACATATCCATCGCAAAGACCGAAGTGGGAAAATTTATTAGGGGTTTGATTTCAATTAGGCACAGTTTGCCATTTACTTTTTATTTTACGTTTATTTTTTCATAACTCAGCGTCATCTCATCTGGCATAGCAGTGTGCTTTCATACTTGGCTAGAAAATAGCCATAGGAGAATCCAAACGGCTTACTTAGGCCTACAATAGCGTTATATATTTTATTTCTGGTTGATCTGCTGGTGGCTGTCCTTGCTGTAGTGCATCTACTACCATATTGTGAGGAATTTGTAGTGAGACTTGCGACCGTTGTGTTTAGCGCTTAGTGACGCACATATCCATCGCAAAGACCGAAGTGGGACAATTTATTAAGGGTTTGATTTCAATTAGGCACAGTCTGCCATTTACTTTTTATTTTACGTTTATTTTTTCATAACTCAGCGTCATCTCATCTGGCATAGCAGTGTGCTTTCATACTTGGCTAGAAAATAGCCATAGCAATAGGATAGCATCGTTTGGTTTTAAAAACTAAAAAACACAAAAAAAAAAAAAACACAAAAAACACAAAAAAAAGTAAAAAAAAATTAAAGTTATAACTTTCATTTTCAAAATGTTTAACCCGAGGGCTAGGGGTAGAGGACGAGGGCGATGACGTGGGCGTCCAACTACTGCAGGGGTCAGAGGCCGTGGTCCTGGGCGGGGTGAGACACCACCTGCTGATGAGGGAGCAGGGGAACGCTGCAGAGCTACACTCCCTAGGTTCATGTCTGAAGTTACTGGGACTCGTGGTAGAGCACTGTTGAGGCCAGAACAGTGCGAACAGGTGATGTTGTGGATTGCCGACAATGCTTCGAGCAATTTGTCCACCAGTCAGTCTTCCACGCAGTCCACCCATGTCACCGAAATCGGCACTCCTCCAGCTCCTGCACCTCAGCCTCCTCCCCCCCAGTCTGCCCCCTCCCAGGAAAATTTGGCATTTGAACTGGCATACTCTGAGGAACTGTTTTCTGGACCCTTCCCACAGTCACAAACCACTTGTCCGGTTGCTGCTGAGCAATTTTCCGATGCCCAGGTTTTCCACCAGTCGCAGTCTGTGAGTGATGATGACCTTCTTGACGTAGTGGAAGAAGTGTGTAAAGAGGTGTCGGACGATGAGGAGACACGGTTGTCAGACAGTGGTGAAGTTGTTGTCAGGGCAGGAAGTCCGAGGGGGGAGCAGACTGAGGGATCGGAGGATGATGAGGTGACAGACCCAAGCTGGGTTGAGAGGCCGGGTGAACACAGTGCTTCTGAGACGGAGGAGAGTCCTCGACCAGAACAGGTTGGAAGAGGCAGTGGTGGGGCCAGACGGAGAAGCAGGGCCAGAGCAGGTGCATCAGCGCCAAATGTGTCACGTAGTGAAGCTCCCGTGGCGAGGGCTAGATTTTCAGAAGTCTGGAGGTTCTTTAAGGAAACTCCGGATGACCGACAGACTGTGGTGTGCAACCTTTGCCAAACCATGATCAGCAGGGGTTCCACCACTACTAGCTTAACTACCATCAGTATGCGCAGGCATATGAATGCTAAACACCCCACTCAGTGGCAACAAGCCCGTTCACCTCCGGCCGTGCACACCACTGCTCCTTCCCCTGTGTCAGCTGATAGTCAGCCCCCTGCCCAGGACCCTGGCACAAAAACCCCATCGTCGCCTCCACGATCCTCCACAGCATCCACCAGCGTTCAGCTATCCATACCCCAGACGCTGGAGCGGAAAAGGAAATATAGTGCAACCCACCCGCACGCCCAAGCCCTTAATCTCCACATCTCCAGATTGCTTAGCCTGGAGATGCTGCCCTATAGGCTAGTAGAGACCGAGGCCTTTCGCAACCTCATGGCGGCGGCCGCCCCTCGGTATTCGGTCCCCAGTCGCCACTACTTTTCCCGATGTGCCGTCCCAGCCCTGCACCAGCACGTGTCAGACAACATCATCCGTGCCCTGACCAACGCCGTTTCTGACAAGGTCCACCTGACCACGGACACGTGGACGAGTGCTGCCGGGCAGGGCCACTATATATCGCTGACGGCACATTGGGTTAACTTGGTGGAGGCTGGGACCGAGTCTGACCCTGCGGCTGGTCATATACTGCCGACGCCGAGGATTGCGGGGCCTACCTCGGTCCAGGTCTTTCAGGCCTACTATGCCTCCTCCTCCTCCCACCCCTCCTCCACCTCCTCCTCCGAACTACCATCCGTGGGCATGGCGCCATCAGTCGCTAGCTCTAGGCACAGCAGCAGTGCCGTCGCTAAGCGACAGCAGGCGGTGCTCAAACTGCTGAGCCTAGGCGATAAAAGGCACACCGCCTAAGAACTATTACAGGGCATCACGGCGCAGACAGATCTGTGGCTGGCACCGCTGAACCTGAAGCCAGGCATGGTTGTGTGTGACAACGGCCGTAACCTGGTGGCGGCTCTGCAACTCGGCAGACTGACACATGTGCCATGCCTGGCCCATGTGTTAAATCTGATAGTTCAGCGTTTCCTCAAGACATACCCCAATCTGTCTGATTTGCTCACGAAGGTGCGCCGCATCTGTGCGCATTTCAGGAAGTCCAGCACAGATGCTGCCACTCTCAGGGCAGCGCAGCGCCGCCTCCAACTGCCCGCTCACCGACTGTTGTGCGACGTGCCCACAAGGTGGAATTCAACATTAACCATGTTATCCAGAGTTTACCAGCAGCTCAGAGCGATTGTAGACTGCCAGATGTCAACTTCCACCAGAACTGGTAGTCAGGCCAGTCAGCTTCCTCAAGTCTACAATGAGGAGTGGACGTGGATGTCTGATATCTGTCAGGTGCTGAGTAACTTCGAGGAGTCAACACAGATGGTCAGTGGCGATGCCGCCATCATCAGCCTCACCATCCCGCTGCTTGGCCTGTTGAAAAACTCTCTGATCAGCATGAAGTCGGAAGCTTTGCGCTCGTCACAAGAGACGGGGGAAGAAGATTCCCTTGTTGATAGCCAAAGCACCCTCAGGTCTGTTTCTCAGCGCATATCAGAGGAGGTGGAGGAGGATGAGGAGGAAGAGGAGGAGAATGTTGGCGAGACACAAGAGGGGACCATTGTTCAGTCCTTCACAGCGTGTATGGGCAGAAGAAGAGGAGTTGGAGGAGGAGGAAATGGGCAGTCAGGCCAGTGAGGGGAGTGAATTCTTGCGCGTTGGGAATTTATTCCAGCACCGATTACTGGGTATTCACTCTCCTGGACCCACGGTACAAGCAAAATCTTTCCACTCTCATCCCTGGAGAGGAAAGGAGTGTGAGAATGCATGAATACCAGCAGGTCCTGGTGCACAAGCTGAAACAGTATTTCCCTTCTGACAGCGCTAGCGGTAGAGTGCGTAGTTCTGCGGGACAAGTAGCGAGGGAGAGTAGGCGAGCAGGCAGCTTGTCCAGCACTGGCAAGGGTACGCTTTACAAGGCTTTTGCCAGCTTTATGTCACCCCAGCAAGACACTGTCACCTGTCCCCAGTCTCGGCAGAGTAGGGCTGATCTTTACAGAAAGATGGTGAGGGAGTACGTAGCTGACCATACCATCGTCCTAAATGATCACACAGCTCCCTACAACTACTGGGTTTCAAAGCTGGACATGTGGCACGAACTGACGCTGTACACCTTGGAGGTTCTTGCCTGCCCTGCCGCTAGCGTGTTGTCCGAGCGGGTTTTCAGTGCAGCTGGTGGCATCATCACCGATAAGCGTACACGCCTGTCG
Organism: Engystomops pustulosus; assembly: GCF_040894005.1. Classification (NCBI taxonomy): domain Eukaryota; kingdom Metazoa; phylum Chordata; class Amphibia; order Anura; family Leptodactylidae; genus Engystomops; species Engystomops pustulosus. Next base: position 181,328,674 of record NC_092412.1, on the reverse strand, counting down.
ACTGACAGCGCTGACAGGCTGACGCTTATTAAGATGAATAAAGCCTGGATTTCTCATAATTTCCAATCTCCACCAGGTGAAGGAAGCTCAACCTGAATAATTTATGCACTCCTCCTCCTCATTTTCCTCCTTCTCCTCCTCTTTGTACACTAAAGCAGAGGAAACTGGCTATTTTTTGACAGGGCCCACTGGCTCTAGCTATAGTACTTTATGCATTTAATTTTTCTGGAGGGCCACCTACCCGGTCCTCTGTTTTAAACAATTTTTGGGAGTGCCACATACAGGCACTCAATCTATTCAATTTTTCTGGAGGGCCACCTACCTGCTCCTCTGGTTTGAAAACTTTTTTGGACTGCCACATACAGGCACTCAATCTATTTCATTTTTCTGGAGGGCCACCTACCTGCTCCTCTGGTTTGAAAACTTTTTGGACTGCCACATACAGGCACTCAATCTATTCCATTTTTCTGGAGGGCCACCTACCTGCTCCTCTGGTTTGAAAACTTTTTTGGACTGCCACATACAGGCACTCAATCTATTTCATTTTTCTGGAGGGCCACCTACCTGCTCCTCTGGTTTGAAAACTTTTTTGGACTGCCACATACAGGCACTATCCAAATTAAATTGTCTCCATAGCAGCCTCCACACGTTGTCTCCATTGCTACCTCCAAAAGTCGTCCATATAGCTGCCTCCATACATCGTCCCGTTATCAAACGAGGTGTGTCAGGCAGAAATTTGGGTTGTTTTCATGGATTCCACATCAAAGTTGTTAACTTTGTCGCCACACTGCTGTGTTATCCACAAAATATACTGGCAAACTTTAATGATTAACCGATATTATTTCAGCGCTTCTTGCGCATCTGTTGATTACACTGCTGTGTAATCCACAACATATACTGCCAAACTTTTATCATTTACCGATATTATTTCAGCGCTTCTTGCGCATCTGTTTATATTCCCCTCACCCGCCATATCCCAAACTTATAAGAACGCTACTACACTTAACTTGGTGGAGGCTGGGACCGAGTCTGACCCTGGGGCTGGTCATATACTGCCGACGCCGAGGATTGCGGGGCCTACCTCGGTCCAGGTCTCAAAGGCCTACTATACCTCCTCCTCCTCCCACCCCTCCTCCACCTCCTCCTCCTCCGAATTACCATCCGTGGGCATGGCGCCATCAGTCGCTAGCTCTAGGCACAGCAGCAGTGCCGTCGCTAAGCGACAGCAGGCGGTGCTCAAACTGCTGAGCCTAGGCGATAAAAGGCACACTGCCCAAGTGCTATTACAGGGCATTCCACATCAAACTTGTTAACTTTGTCGCCACCCTGCTGTGTAATCCACAAAATATACTGGCAAACTTTTATCATTTACCGATATTATTTCAGCGCTTCTTGCGCATCTGTTTACATTCCCCTCACCCGCCATATCCCAAAAGGTTCTTAGAAGTGCTGTTTGGGGAGTAGCCTAGAGACAGGGGCTTGGATTGGCGAAAGCTCGCCTGGAAGCGGAGCGCCAGCTCCATCCCAAGATCCAACTAACATAGTTTTAACTGCAGCACCTTTAATCTACTACTAGTTCACTGCCTCCATAATAATAATAATAATCTTTATTTATATAGCGCCATCATATTCCGTAGCGCTTTACAAATCATAGGAAACAAATACAAATGTAATGTAACAGAGCACAACATTTGTATGGAACAACAGGAGTGAGGTCCCTGCTCGCCAGAGCTTACGGTTTATGAAGATGATGGGGTAACACGAGGTAAAAGAATATTTAATGGTCAAGCCATTCTTCTTAGGGAACAGAACAAAATATAATAAATGGAATTGCTGTCGCTTGAACCACTCAGCCGTCATCTTATATACCAGGTCCAGGGTGAATGGGACTGCAGAGAAGTCTGGTGCCTGTTGGTTGCTGGATAACAGATGGGAGGACGACACAGGACGGGTTAGTAGAAGAGTTAAAACTTCATGCAGTTAATGAGTGTTATAGGCTTGCCTAAAGAAATGGGTTTTAAGAGCACGTTTGAAACTTTGGAGGTTAGGTATTAGTCTGATAGTCCGGGGCAGAGCATTCCATAGAATTGGTGCAGCTCTAGAGAAGTCTTGGAGACGCGAGTGGGAGGTCCGCACTAGGGTAGAGGTTAATCTAAGATCACTGGCGGATCTAAGAGCACGGGTTGGGCGATAGACTGAGATAAGAGAGGAGAGGTAGGGGGGTGCAGCATTATACAGAGCTTTATGGATGAGGGTTATTATTTTAAACTGTATTCGAAAGGAGACTGGCAGCCAGTGCAGCGACTGGCATGAACTGTAGGCATACATGGTCCCCTTATCAAACGAGCTGTGTCAGGCAGAATTTTGGGTTGTTTTCATGGCTTCCACATCAAACTTGTTAACTTTGTCGCCACCCTGCTGTGTAATCCGCATAATGGTGCGTTTAAGCAGCCTCAGAGGCATCCATGCATGCTGCCCCTGCTGTTTCCTGTCCATTTCCGTGGTGTTTCCATCCTTTTCTGAGGTTTCCAGGTGTTTGGCCAAGCTTCCCTGTGCAGAGCCTTGGTCCCCTTGAAAAATGCTCGAGTCTCCCATTGACTTCAATGGGGCTCGTTATTCGAGACGAGCACTCGAGCATCGGGAAAAGTTCGTCTCGAATAATGAGTACCCGAGCATTTTAGTGCTCGCTCATCTCTACTTGAGAGGAAAGGTGTCAGATTTTTCAGTTTCCACTTAAAGGGAACCTGTCATCAGCAATTGGCCTAATAAACCACTACTAGAATAGTCAAAAATTGTAAAACGTTCTAATTTTGGTTTTTTTTCATGGTCTAGTGTGATGGCATCATCTAGAAAATCAACTTTGAAGTGAGATGTAAATTGGTTGTAGAAAGTCAAGAAGGCGAAGAGTTTACCACTGAGGTCAGGGTGGGGAGTTATGAACACCTCCTTCTCTGTGATTGACATCATGCATGGATGCCGGACCATCAATTATAGTGAAGGGGTCTTTCTGAGGAAGAGAGAGAATGACGTCAGTGTTAAAATCTCAGTCTCTTTGATTTTATATAAACAATGTACCTCTCACTTCAAAGTTGAAATGAGATAGATTGTATTGTACACATACCATATATACTCGAGTATTAGCTGGCAACTGTCACCTTTTTGATGCCCCCTACCCCCCATCATGTCCTCTTCTTTCTTGCGATGCTCCCTCCCCTGCACACAGGCGTCACACACACCATGACGTCAGCCACTTGTTGACATCATAGTGTGTGATTTTTATCAGCTGGGCATAGCTTGAGCAGGGAACTAGCTACACACCAGGTGCAGGGGCTGCTGGTTATATACTAAGGGGCAAGGGCTGCTGGCTACATATTAGAGGGTATGGGCCATGGCTATATACTAGGGGGCAGGGGCTGGCTATGTACTGGGGGGCATGGGCAGGATGGCTGCATACTGGGGGGCATGGGCAGGCTGGTTATATATGGGGAGCATGGGCTGGCTATATACTGGGGGAAGGGGGCTGACTGGCTATATACTAGGGGGCATTGGTTGGCTATATACTGGGGGTATTACCTACCTGGCTATATACTGGGGGTATTAGCTATCTGGCTACATATTGAGGGCATGTGATGGCTAGCTATATACTAGGCATCAAGGGGCCTGTTATATAATGGGGGGTATGGTCTGGCTGGCTATACACTAGGGGGCATGAGATGGCTGTATACTGGGGGGGCAGGGGGCTGACTGTCTATATACTGGGGGGGGGGCATTGGCTGGCTGGATATATACTGGGGGTATGGGCTGGCTGACTATATACTGGGGGGGAATGAGGTGGCTGGCTAAATACTGGGGCGCATGAGTAGGCTGGATATATACTAGGGGGCATGGGTTGGCTATATACTGGGGGTATGGGCTTGCTAGCTATGTACTAGAGAACATGGGCAGGATGGCTATATACTGGGGTAATGGGTGGGCTGGCTAGCTATATACTGGGTGGAGTCTGTGACAAATGCATTTCGCACCCTAGGCTTATACTCAAGTCCATAAGTTTTCCCAGTTTTTTTTAATCAAAATTAGGTACCACGGCTTATATGGGTGTCGTATTATACTAGACTATACATGCGGTCCCTACTTAAAAACACTGAACCTACAGACGACCCCTAGTTACAAATGGACCTCTGGATGTTGGTAATTTTCTATACTTTTGCCCTAGGCTATAACATTTATGAAAGGTATCTGCAATGAAGTTTTATTGGTAATCCTGGTTCTTATGACAACCCAACATTTTTAACCCCTTCGCCGGGTCCGGGTGCATGGAGAGGGATCGTGGGTGCTTTCACTACGATCGCCCGCCGCATGGGTGCCGCCATCTTGCCGCGGATCATTGCTCCCCGATGACGTCACGGGGAGCGGTGATCCGTTGCCATGACAGCTTCGGGCCTCACGGAGCTGTCTCGTTTTAGCCCATTCATTACAATGTGCTATCAGCACATTGTAATTAATGAGGAGTAAAATCCCCATATACTGCCATATTGCAGTATGGCAGTATATGGTAGGATTGATCAGACAACCTAGGGTTAAAGTACCCTAGGGAGTCTGAAAAATAGTAAAACTAAAAGTTAAAAAAAGTTAAAAAAAAAAATTATAATAAAAAAACCTAAAAATTCAAATCACCCTCCCTTTCCCTAGAACTGATATTAATATTAATAACCAGTAAAAATCATAAACACATTAGGTATCGCCGCATCCGAAAATGTCCGATCTATCAAAATATAATATCAGTTTTTCACTACATTTAACCCCGTAATGGAAAATAGCGTCGAAAGTCAAAAATGAAAATTTTTTGCCATTTTGGAAAATATAAAAAAATTTATAAAAAGTGATCAAAAGGTCGCACAGTCCTAAAAATGATAGCAATGAAAACGCCATCAAAAGTCGCAAAAAATGACACCACCCACAGCTCCGTACACCAAACTATGAAAAAGTTATTGCCACCGGAAGACGGCAAAATCAAAATAAAAAATTTTGTACAGGAGGTTTTAATTTTTTTAAATGTATGAAAACATTATAAAACCTATACAAATTTGGTATCCACATAATCGTAGCAACCCATATAATAAAGTAGACATGTCATTTGGGGCACACAGTGAAAGCTGTAAAATCCAAGCCCACAAGAAAACGTCGCAAATGTGTTTTTTCACCATTTTCACTGCATTTGGAATTTTTTTCCTGCTTCCCAGTACGCACCATGGAATATTAAATACCGTCACTACGAAGTGCAATTTGTTACGCAGAAAATAAGCCATAACACAGCTCTTTATGTGGAAAAATAAAAAAGTTATAGATTTTTGAAGGTGGGGAGTGAAAAATGGAAGTGAAAAAACTAAAAAAGGCCAAGTCGTTAAGGGGTTAAAATCCAATTGTCACAGAGACCAAAACTAAAGTTAGCTGGGGTTACAATTTATAAAATATACAGTTCCAACTTACACACAAATTAAACAATTAAGAACAAACCTACAGAACCCATCTTGTACGTAGCCAGGGGCCTATGCTGCCTGTATACAGTAATCATATAAAACTGCTAAGCGCCTCAAAGGTATTTTCACCAGAAATCATTGGATTTTTACTTCACCTATAAAATTAGATTGATTGTCAAGCATAAGTCAAAATCTAGTTTTGGTGGTTGATAGTTGTAAGGTCACCAAACATATAGCTCGACATTGTGGTTTTGCTGGGACCACACTGTTTTACAGTTATCTAAATTTTCACTTTACAAATACAGCTAGGAAAAAAGACTAGACATGTTAAATTTTAATGCTCAATTCAGGGGGAATTAGATGCTCTCGCACGTCTTACTTTTTCTCCCAGTAAGAACAAATGAACTGTTTAAGCATGTGGATGGTTGTTATGAATAGCTGTAAGCTGAAAATGTATTTGTTCTACAGCTAATAAATTGTAGAGACCTAAAAAAACAGGAAACATTGAAGGAAAATGTACTACTTAAAACCTTAAAGGAAAAATATTGGCACTTTTCTTTTTAACTTATTAACACCTGATAGCAAAGTGTCACTTCCTAAATGTACATTATTTTGATGCATTTTCTGAACATTACTATAGAAGCAACCATTTTAACTGAGCTTCTCTAACAGCAATCAATGATTTGCTTGCAGCAATGGACTAGAAAAGAGAACTATGGAAGAGTTTTAAAGCATGTTCTGCGCAGGAAGGGAAAGTGTATCCTGTCTGTGATGTAAATTAAAGGGGTTGAAAAACATGGCTTCTTAGGAAAAACAGCTCCTCTCCTAACCATGATATTGCAACTAAGCTCCATTCGTCTTTATACAGCTGTTCTGCAATTCCAACACATGGTCAGGTGTGGTGCTGTTTTTGGAATAAAGCAATCATGTCATTGGAGTACACCTTTAAGTGACTTTTACACAGAAAACCATTCTACAAGAAATATCCATCTATTACTAAACCAAATTGAAACTAACTAAATTGAAATTGTATGTTATACAGTAGTACATTTTACTAAGTATTGTTTGTGTCATAGAAGAAAATTTTAAATAAAACATCCCAAAAATATAATATAAAAACTTGATTTAAAAATTGCCCATTTTCTCTCGTGTTACCTTACCTTACTTACCCTTGAAGTGAACTACTTTTATTTTACCAATTTATTATAATTTTCCTATTTGAAAGTTGGTTGTTCTATTTACAGTACAATATGCGAAAAGCCATATGCAGAGATGGTCACTTCTGTTAATGTTAGAGTTTTCTAAATGTAGGTTATAACTATTGCCAGTGGTGGAACCTATTAAATAATTGTTATCTTGGATTGTAACCCTCATTGTGAAGAAAATCATATGATGACAGAAAAGTTCACAAATAAATGCAAAGTGAACAGAAGGCGTATTTTTACCAGAAAATGGTTAATATGTTATCTATGGTTCAATGTTAATAAATGCTTATAGTCTTTTTTTATTATTTTTCCACATTTTCATTGTACTTTCTACATGTCATAAAATATTACATCCTGCATATTTTACTTTGGCCACTGGGTTTAATCCTAGACTGACACTTTGTAATTCTGTAGTGACTTTCCATGCAGTAGTCATTTACATCACAGACAAGCATAACAATAGAGTATAACCCCATCATTGCATCCACTATTCACAATAGATGATGTCAAAACTCATCTAGACATCTCCCTTCACAAAGAATGGCTAGAAAATTATTTGTTAAGCGCTGCAGAGTTTGATGGCACCATATAAATAAAGATTATTATTATTAGAAGACTCTCTGTAGACCTTAATTAGTAATATTGCTGCCTATGTCCATAAGTAAGTAAATGCTATTACCAGAACTCAGGTAGGCTTATTATCATGAACAAAGAATACAAAAAAAAAAGAAAAATCAGGAAATAAAAACTAATTAGAAAAAAGTAATACTTTTTGTACATAATTCAATGCAATAAAAACAATAATTGACAACAAACTCCTAGCACAAGACCCTAGTTTGAATTGCCCTGATAAAATAGCAAAGTGAGAACATTTAAGGTTAAGAAGCATTCATATAAATAACTGAACTGAAGTGCAAGGGGCACAATATGGAATATTTTTTTAATAAGTTTTCACTCCTTAAAACAATTTTACAATTTACTACTTTTAAATCTCATTCATTTACTTCAAACTTAATTCAAGACCTATTTAAAAAACAAATAAAATATCAATGACAGTTATATATTCTGTGTGTAGTTAGTGCATTAATGGCCACTATAAGGCTTTTCTAGTAAGTTGGTGTAATTAGTTGAGCATAGACGAAGCTAACATTTTGGATCAATTTTTATAATGCACTTAACATGTCCAGAGCAACTTTCACTACCACTCATGGGAAATAATTAAAAACTATACCTACTGTATAAATATTTGAGATAATACATTCTCTGCTTGCGAACATTAAATATACACATTACCAGTGAGGATTGAAATGAATACAAGGCATTGCAAGGGAGCTGTAAGTTGTAGGATCACACAGTGTTGTGGGAGTGAATGCAGGCTACATAACACAGTGTCTTACATGAATAAGAATGATTTAAAAAGGTCAAGCAATTAGAAGTCGCGAGGTGGAAAGAATGCTCATTTCACTTTGTGAATCTTCATCATGTACAGTCTTGATGGTTCCTGCCACTATACACAGCCATGGTATTGGGACATTCTTCGGTTTCATCATGAAACAATAAAAACAAAGAAACAAGGCAAAACAGAAATTCCTAAGGGAAATAAAAATCTGTACTTGTAGGGTCCATTGCAAAGCTTTTGCTACCTGAGATGATAATTAAAATACTAATCCCCACCCAGCAGCCTAATACTGACTGCCTACCACATTTGGTTCACTGAATTTATAGATAGATTTTTAAAAAGTGTCTACAACATGATCTAAAAGATCTGACAAAATTACAAACTGATTACATCCCCACGCAGTGGCACAAACTAAAAATCAAAAGGCGCTGCTACCTTGCTCTCTGTGACACTACACAAGTTGATGCTGTCTCACACGCTAGTAGGTCAGTCAGTGACGCAGGCGGAAGCTGAATCAAATACCTTATAGGTGACAATCAGCTTTAACAGGAAGGGGACTGCATTACAACTTCTCCTGGCCAAGACCTATCACTGCTATATTCACTGCCAGATGTCTTCAGCATCTCCACACAGTTAATTCTGTAAGTAACCGCATGTGTTTTACCTTTTAACATTGAGATTGATAGTTAACAATGTAAAACACAGGTTACTATTGGTATAACACCTATGCATTTTGACTGGTGCGTTTGCAAAATGTTTCAAAATACAAGGCAAATGCATCGTCTGAGGGCAGCCTGAATAATATATAGTGTCCTATGATTATTACAGGGCAACCCATAATTATAATAATAATAAATACATTTTTATAATATTTTTTTTAATTTTTATAATAATAAATTATTTTTGTACAGTGCCATCATATTCCATGCTTTACGATTATTCATTTACTTACAGCCCCCCTCTAATTTATATACAGTCCCCTAATGATTTTATATACAGTAATTAACTGGTTAGCGACCGCCCGCTGTGTATTCACCGGGGCGGCCAGGTCCCACTGCATGGAGAGGGCTCACAGGCTGAGTCCTCTCCATAGGAGAGGTAACACCCGCGATGAGTGCAAGCAACAATTGCGGGTGTTATAACAGCGATCGCTGCCGGCAAGGCTGCCAGCCGCCTCCAAAAGACGGCTGCGCATGGGCGCCGCCATCTTGCCTAGGATCGTCGCTCCCCGTGATGTCATCGGGGAGCGGCTATCCATCTCCGTGGTAGCCTCGGGTCTTCCGAAGACCTGAGGCTATTTCTTTTTAACCCCTTCATTACAATGTGCTGACAGCACATTGTAATGAATGAGGAGGAAAATCCTCATATACTGCCATACTGTAGTATGGCAGTATATGATAGGATCGATCAGACAACCTAGGGTTAAAGTACCCTAGGGAGTCTGAAAAATAGTAAAAATACAAAAAAGTTTAAAAATATTAAATAAAATAAAAAAACCTAAAAATTCAAATCACCCCCCTTTTCCTAGAACTGACATAAATATAAATAAACAGTAAAAATCATAAACACATTAGGTATCGACGCGTCCGGAAATGCCCGATCTATCAAAATATATTAATGGTTTTTCAATGCATTTAACCCCGTAACGGAGAATAGCGCCCAAAGTCAAAAAATGACACTTTTTTGCCCTTTTGAAAAATATAAAAAAATCTATAAAAAGTGATCAAAAGGTCATACAGTCCTAAAAATGATATCATTGAAAATATTATCAAATGTCGCAAAAAATGACACCACCAACAGCTCTGTACAACAAAGTATTAAAAAGTTATTAGCGCCGGATGAAGGCAAAATTAAAAAAAAAATTTGTACAGGAGGTTTTAATTTTTTCACCATTTTCACTGCCTTTGGAATTTTTTCCTCGCTTCCCAGTATACGGAATGAAATATTCAATACCATCACTATGAAGTGCAATTTGTGACGCAGAAAACAATCCAACACAGAGCTCTTTACATGTAAAAATAAAAAAGTTATAGATTTTTGAAGGTGGGGAGTGAAAAATGGAAATGAAAAACCAGTAAAGGGCCAGGTTCTTAACCGGTTAATATATGTCACATACCCTCTAATTAGTATCCAGTTCCAATATACAGATACTTACCAATTATATTATTCACAGCCCTTCATGAGTATCTATCTCCCATGTACAGATGCAACCACAGTTATTTCATATATTAAAATCCAGCCCCCACATATTATACACAACCTCCCCAGGTATAACAGTATGAACACTCCCATAAACAGACGCCACCCGGGAAAATTATTTAAAGCTGCCTCCATTCAGTACACCCTATAGTACATAAAATATATGGGCAGTTGTTAAATTATAAAACTAATACTTGCTTGCAGTGATACTCACCCTGGCCGCTCCTCACTATAGTGTTTCTTTTCTTCTTCCGCATCTTCCTTCGCCAGAATCTTCTGTGCAAAGATGCAGGTGGTGATGTGTCCTCCACAGCGAACAAGCCCAAAGAGTATATGATCAGTGAATGGATGCAGGATTTATCGTAGCAGAAATCCCACAGCCATTCTCCAAGCACCAGAAACTTGCCACAATCTTATGCATATAATGGCACAGTGCTGCCACAGTCTTTCCAGAGATGCTCATTTGGGCGTAGGTCAGGGAAATGGCTGGGCCAGTCTAGAATGTTCACAGGGTTGTTCTGAAGCCACTGATTTATTTTAGCTGTGTGCTTAGGGTTATTGTCATGTTGGAAGGTGAACCTTCGGCACAGTCTTAAATCCAGAGCACTCTGGAAGAGGCTTTCATTCAGGATATTTCTGTACTATCATTCATTCCTTTCCTTCCTTGAAGTGCAACCAGTCATCATGTCCCTGCAGCTGAAAAACACCTCCATGGCATGATGATGCCACCACCATGTGTCACTGTTGGGATTGTATTTGGCAGGTAATGAGCAGTGCCTGGTTTTCTCCACCCCTACCGCATAGAATTAGCACCAAAAAGTTCAATCTTTTTCTTATCAAATCAGAGAATCTCTTTTTTATATGTCTTGCACTGAGAAGAGGCTTCTGTTGGCACACTTTGCCATAAAGCCCCAACTGGTGGAGGGCTTCAGTGATAGTTGACCTTGTGGAACTTTCTCATATCTCCCTACTGCATCTCTAGAGTTCAACCAAGTGATCTTGGGGTTCTTCTTTACCTCTCTCACCAAGGCTCTTCTACCACTATTGGATCAAGGAGGATCAGAAGGAAATATGAGCATGTGAGTTAAATATGAGCGTCACAGAAATTTTTGACTATTTTATAATATTTTTATATGTTCAGCTCTACATGCATTGACTTAACATGGGAGGATGCTCTAGCATTATTTCAATGACCGAAAACGTTAGTAACAACCTATGATTTGGTTTACATTTGTGAGTTATTAATGACAACTCCCAAGTGCTGTTTGATATGAATGGGGACAGGAAAGAGAAGATCTTGTCTTCTCTGGGGACTTCCAGTATTATTGTCTGCTCTGGGGTCTCCATTATTATTATTGCCTACTCTGGGAGTCTCCAGCATCATTAGTCTGCCCTTGGGGTCTCCAGAATTATCATTCTGCCCAGGGGTCTCAAATATTATTAGTTCGCTCTAGAAGTCTCCGTTATTTGTCTGATTTGGGATCTCCTTTATCATTTGTCTGTATTAGAGTATTATCTCCCTTGGTGTATCTCTGTTATTATTGTCTGCTCTGGGGTCTCCATTATTATTTTTATCTGCACTGGAGTCTCATTATTAATACAGTGTGCTCTCTAATATAATTATTGTTTGCTTTGAGGTCTCCATTAATAATATAACTTAAGGCATCAACAGTTCATAACGTAGAGAGTACAAACCCACATTAGACCAGAGTTGAATGAACACATCGCATCATCAGCCTTGAATGTACGCATTTGATTTCCAAATTTTTGTGAATTTGTTTACAGTATGAAATACCAAGTTACAGAGTAAAAGAAAAAGGAAATTAAATCTGCTTCAGTTCCATAGAAACTATGTAAAATAGATCTGTGACAAAGAAAAGGTTAATAACAATGTTGTGGCTCGATGAACAGACAGGTGTCTGAGTTTGCAAAATGACAATACTCCTGTTGTATCCAAATACAAGTTGCAGGGACACATGGAATTTGTGATGTGGGAGGTGGATTAGGCTAGCTGAATTCTGAGAGCTTTCACAGAGCTGTCAGGGAGGCTATCTCAGCTGTCTTGCTATGTGTCCCTGGTGGAAATGAACATCTGTTACATGTGGAAGAGCCAGTGACAGCCAACTGGTTGATATAATCAAGATGGTACTGTAGTACAACCCCCATTAACCTTCTTGAAAGCTCTCCTTAACACCACAGAGTGGTTTCTGTCTGTTTTTAACATTAGGTGTCACCTACCTGGCTCTCTAGATAAAGTTAACCTTATTCCCATACCTGAGTTAGTTATAGACTTGCCAAGATTAAATTGAGGTTAATCTATTTATTTGTCTACTCAATTTAGATTTTTCATTACTTACTATTTGATATAACCCTATAATGTTCTCATTTTTCTAGTTTTAATAAAGAATCCTAAATGTTATAGAGGTCTGACAATGTATCCATCAAGAGCCCGGTTCATATGTTCATTCTAGTCCATTATTCATTTGAAGCAAAATCCAACTATGGGTCGTATCAACAAACATGTATAGGTCAATGTTATTTCTCTCCTGTTGTATGTACTCCTGGTTTTGTTTAAAAAACTATATAAAAAATCTGAAAGTGTAAACTGCCTTTAACATTACCATAGGTAATTTATACCAACTGTTTCCAGACATCATATTCACTAGTTATCAAAGATACTGTTTGTACAGTACCATGACACAGATATACATGACAAGATATACATACAAGACATATACATGACAAGAGATACATTTATAGATGCTCATGATAAGGACATAGTCTAGTAAACAAATCACTATTCAGATAATATATGTAATGTGTACAATTTTGGACACCAGTGTATTAAAAGGCACAGCTGAACTAGACCTGTCATAAAGGAGGACAATGAACGATATTGGGGGAATAGGTGTAATCATAGGTGTAGTCATGGAAAAGAGATTTTTACAATGTACAAATAGTTGAACTGACAGTACAGAGATCCTTCTAATTACTTTTTTAGTCCTTGGCCTATAATGATGACAGGGGGACATACTCTTCACCTGGAGGAAAGACTTGTCATAGACTAGGATTCTTTACTGAAAGATCAGTGAGAGCATAGAATTTGCTTTCATAGGATGTTGTGATGGCTGAGATGCTGAAACTGATTATAGCTGGGATTGATGAACCAGCTTCTGTATTCACCCTAATCTGCTGTGACACTATGAATAATATACTGGATTCATACATACATTTGTTATGGAGCCCCATAATAGCTTTAATAGGTAGTTGATATTCAATGTTCAATGATCATTTTCAATAGTTGTTTTGAGAAAATTGCTGCAATATGTTATATTTGGAAAAACCTTGTATGTATTCTGTATATGTAGCTTCATAGTTATTGAGGAAAATCATGATGATTCTCCTTTTTCTGATATTTGATAGATGTGGCACATTCAATAATAATAAAATTGTCTTTTTCAATCACATTGCATTGCATATGCACCAGCAGAGGATCATTTATCACTTATAAAGCTGAGAAATGAAAACATTTCCCTAGCTAAGTGTTCAGGATATTACAGAGATCCGGCCAACGTGACAGCTCCTGCCAGTCAGATTTCTCCTTGCATAATGCAGCCTGCAGCTCGGCCTGCCAATCAAAGTCTTCATTAAGAGACTCAGTGTAAAATCAGGAGCATATGGGCTCCTGTCCAAACCACTTTACGCCTCCATGTAAGCAATGGTTTGCTGCCTACCTCCCGTCCATAGTAAAGAAATGCTCAATTTGGCTTAAATGCAAGCACTTGGCGGACCACTTGTGTCTGATTCTCTGCAGTCTCTATTTAGATGCGTGTAATTTTATAACATAAGGCCCATATTTTATCACTGAGCACATAGGTTTGTTGGAGGACATGGAGGGAGTGAAATGATTAAAGTGACAATTACGGGAAGTTATATGGTCAAGTTAGAGGATAAATTATTGTGGCCTATTATACTGGGAGATATAGTGAGCAATTAGTAAGTGGATCTTTACTGATTCTAGCACATCACAGAATGTAGAATACACTCAGACTAGGTATTAAGACAGCTAGGTTAACAGAAGTCAGTTCAAAAACCGAAAATCGACAGGGCCGATTCTAGCCTAGGGCGAAAACTGAAATGCCAACCCCCCCTACAAAAAAATGAAAAATCCTAGCCTTGATCTCCTCCTATATTAAACGCCCTGAATTTACAGACACATCTTTAAAAAAGAATCAAAAACCTGATTTATTGCTAAAAATATCCTCACAGAGCACTGATGATCACCGACACTACACATACTGACGCTGTCTCACACACTAGTAGTAGTCAGGGCTGGCGCTATGGGTAGGCAAAGTGCCAAGGGCCCCTGAAAGGGGGGATCTCTTCTTTCAAATGAATCTTGAATTTTGTTTCTAGGTACCACGGATCCAAAGATATTCAGGTTTAAAGTGAGAATAGCAGGTGCGATTTTTATATATAAAAATCACTCCCGACGATAGTTTAACAGTTAATATGTCCGTTTTTCTGACACTTAGAAGCACAAATTCATATAAAAGAGGAGACTCTCTTCTTTTATAGGAAGAAAGAAGTGAGGTTTTATGTGTCACAGAGCCAAAGATACAGCCCCCTGAAGTGTATCCCCCCCCCCTACAGTTTCTTAGCCAGCAGCTACAGGGAGAATTTGCTGCACACAGGAACTGCTGCACCTCAAAGATAATGGAAATATTCCCTTTATATGTTACTACATTCTGATAAAAAATCAACTAATGTTCATGTTTTAACCCTTCTCTATGCAGAACTATCTAAGAACACACTTTCTCTCTTATTGCCTTTTATTTCGTGATAGTTTTTTTGCGAAAATTGACTGATACGATGAACATTCGATCCTTTTCCCCCAATGTTGCTATTATATATTAACACCGTGACACAGAAAATGTCAATAAAGTTATATGTAACACCAAAAACACACACATGTTCCGGAATAAAATTTTTATTTCAACACCATCCTCCATTATTTACACCTATGTTATGACGTTCTCATTCAAATTCTTATGAAGTGCGGAGGGTTCTGTTATTGTGCGGCTAATACAATGGCTCACATCTGAAAGTGACTTTTATCATCTCATTAGCTTGGTTTATGGATATATAGTTATTTATTTGGTTACCATTGTGTAAGGAAACATTCAATAATAGACCTGTGCAATTTAGTAATATTATGTGGATTTCATTTATGTGACCGTATCAATATGGGACATTTGTGAACGCTAACATGTCCATCTATTACATTTAGGAGATGTGAAGGTAAATATTTTCTGTTTGGAGAACATTTTTTGCCATCAAAGTAAAATTTTAAGTATTTTTTATAAAATGTTTCAGTTTCAATCAAAATTGCATGGAGGCGCCTATGACTATAAACTCTTTAATGCAATTTTGAAAATGGGGCATATATTTCAGAAAATATATGGTTTGCTGCGGATTACTTTAATTCTTTTTGCTGTTATTTGGATTTTATTTTTAAACGTTAAAATTGTACAAATTGCTCTGGTCAAAATATCCAGAAATGCTGGACGGTGAAAGGGTTAATACCCCTTGGTTGAATTCCCGGGTGAAGATGCTTATCATCTATCTCCTGTCTATATATCTATCATCTATCTGTCTAATTATCTATCTACTATAATCTTATAATTTATCATCTCTCTCTCTCCTATAAAACTCTCCCTTAATACAGTTTACGATACTAAAAGGAGCCTCTTGCTGACTGACTGGTCATAACATAGTTTTATTTTGGGGCCCCACTTTTAGTTTTGCCCAGGGCCCCACTTTGTCTAGAACCGGCCCTGGTAGTAGTACACACTAGTCAGTCAGTGACACAGACATTAGTAGTATCTAGTACCTTAAAGGATCCTGCTCCATCAGGAAGACGACTTCATTATGATTTCTCCAAGCCCTCACAATCACTGTTGAATTTACTCAAAGATGACTTCAGTTCGGTGCAGCATCTCCACACTGCTCCGTAAAAATAGTCACTTACAGTTTAATGTCACCTACATAACACTGTGGTCCTAAGTAGTGTATACAACCACCAATTAAATTACATACAGTAGCCCATAACAGCCCTCCCCATAAATATCCCTCTTTTAATTAAAATCTGACCTCCATATACAATCCCCCCCATTTAAGTTATATGTAGTAGCCCATCAGGCTACCCCCCAGCTATAGTATGGAATTCCTCCATAAAGACTGCCAACCCTCCCCTCCACTATCTCCGGGACTAGATCCAAAAGGTAGATAGAAGGTAAAGAACGTAGAAGATACTCCATCCCAGTGACATGATAACAGCGTAGGTGTCCTGAGTGGCATAAGTACCATAAGAACTGGAATAACAGAAATTCCATAGGGAACGAACGTTCCGCAACTAACCGAATACCGCACCACCCAATTACATCTAGCAGACAAGCTGAACTAATCGGGCCCTGTGGAAACCTATACAGTGCTGGATATAAGCAAGTGTTGTAATATCCTTGTGCTAATACAGGGGCCTGGGGTGATGCCGACATGAAGTGAAGCACTTTTTTAATAACCTTACAATTGAAAGGTGGTGGAATATAGACTGTCACTAGCAAAATATGCATCCTATAAATCAAGCAATATATACATGCAAATCGTCCTTAAGTCAAAAAGTGATTTAAAACACTCAAAAGGAATCGACCTTTGGATCAGCACACTCACTCCCCTGGAGTGTGTACAATGAGTATACTGAAATGATTATGCTATCTAGGCTCTGTTTAGTAAGTGAGTGTTTTCCATTGTGAAATGAGTCTCTAGTAAGCCAATGATAACAGGATTGTGCTGTTTAGCTTTAGACAGCTCTGAATGTTGCTTATTGGTATCCCCCAAGCCCCTCACATCCCATGGTAATGCATTTAGCCTATCAGCCATAATCAGTAGTGTCAAATATGTGGAAAGCAGATACATACAAGATCTCCCTCGTACCGCAACTCTCCAAAGAAGACACCGGACCGGCCCCTCCAAATAACCCCCTTAACAAACATTAATATTGTCACAAAAATTCACAGTAGAAGTGAGGGCCCCTACCATACTAACAATTTACTAGGAACAAAAACTCCAGGTCCTTTTTAGTTTTTGCATTTCCATTTTACATTCCCCTCCTTTAAAAATCTATAACTTTTTTATTTTTCCATGTAAAGAGCTGTGTGATGGCTTGTTTTCTGCATAAAACAAATTGCACTTCCTAGTGACGGTATTTAATATTCCATGCCATGTACTGGGGAGCAGTAAAAACATTCCAATGTTTTTCATTTCCAATGAAAAAACGCATTTGCATCATTTTCTTGTGGGCTTGGTTTTTATGACTTGACTGGGGGGCAGAAACCTGCAGGTCCTTCAAAGGTAGCAGGTTCTTGTCAACAACAAAAGACAATTACCTGTCGCAACTAGTCCTGGAGCCAACAAGAGGGGGGGCACTGCTGGACCTTATCCTTACCAACAGACCTGATAGGATATCAAAACTACAGGTTGGGGGGAACCTGGGGAATAGTGATCATAATATCATTGATTTTGTATTACGCTTTACTAAGAGCGTTAGTGAAGGGGCAACCAACACTCTAAACTTCAGGAGGGCAAATTTTCAGCAACTAAGGGAAGACCTTAAAGGCATAGACTGGGATAATGCTCTCAAAGACAAAAGCCCCCCCCAAAAATGGGACTTTTTCTCATATATTCTGAAAAAGTCCTGTGAGAAACACATACCTTATGGGAAAAAGCATAAAAGGAACAAGAAAAACCCTATGTGGCTAACTAGTCTTGTAAGAAAAGCAATAAGCGAGAAAGATAAAGCATTTAAGGTGCTAAAACGTGAAGGTAGTGATGAGGCATTACAGGATTATAGAGAGAAAAATAAATCCTGTAAAAAGCAGATAAAGGCCGCAAAAATAGAGACTGAGAGAAATATTGCCAGGGAGAGCAAAAATAATCCCAAATTATTTTTCAAGTATATAAATGATAAGAAACTAAAAACAGAGAGTGTGGGTCCCCTTAGAAATAACATGGGGGTCATGGTGGAAGGAGATGAGGAAAGGGCCAATCTACTGAATGTCGCCTTCTCAACTGTCTTTACCCAGGAAAATCCCCTGGTGGAAGACACAATGAGGAATAATGTAAATTCTTTTTGGAATGTCAACAGTTTAACCCAGGAAGAGGTACGGCGCCGCCTCGCAACCACTAAGATAGATAAATCACCGGGGCCAGATGGCATACACCCCCGGGTTCTGCATGAATTATGTACGGTGATAGACAGACCCTTATTTTTAATATTTGAAGATTCACTGAGGACTGGTTATGTTCCACAGGAGTGGCGCATAGCAAATGTGGTACCAATATACAAAAAAGGATCAAATAGCGATCCTGGAAACTACAGACCTGTAAGTCTAACTGCTGTGGTGGGGAAAATATTTGAGGGGTTTATCAGAGATGCTATCCTGGAGTATCTCACTAATCTGATTGGTTTCTACGAGGAGGTAAGTTTAAGACTGGATCTGGGGGACGCTGTGGATGTTGTATATCTGGACTTCTCAAAGGCATTTGACACCGTGCCACATAAAAGGTTGGTATATAAAATGAGACTGCTGGGAATAGGAGAAAATCTGTGTATCTGGGTAAGTAATTGGCTTAGTGATAGAAAACAGAGGGTGGTCATTAATGGCACATTCTCAGATTGGGTTGATGTTACAAGTGGAGTGCCACAGGGGTCAGTATTGGGGCCACTTCTTTTTAATATTTTTATTAATGACCTTGTAGTGGGTTTACACAGTCAAGTTTCAATATTTGCAGATGATACTAAGCTGTGTAAAGTAATAAATACTGAGGTCGATAGTTTAGCATTACAGAGGGATTTGTGGAAGCTTGAGGGATGGGCAGAGAAATGGTTGATGAGGTTTAATGTAGATAAATGTAAAGTTATGCACTTGGGCCATGGAAACAAAAAGTATAATTATGTTCTAAACGGTCAATTACTTAGTAAAACTGAAGCTGAAAAGGACTTGGGCGTATTGGTGGATGGTAAACTTAATTTTAGTGACCAGAGCCAGGCGGCTGCTGCTAAAGCAAATAAAATAATGGGATGTATCAAGAGAGGAATAGATTCTCATGATAAAGACATAGTTTTGCCCTTATACAAATCCCTGGTCAGACCACACATGGAATATTGTGTACAGTTTTGGGCACCAGTGTATAAAAAGGATATAATAGAGCTGGAACGGGTGCAGAGGAGAGCAACCAGGATTATTAGGGGAATGGGGGGATTAGAATACACTGACAGATTACAAAATTTGGGATTATTCAGTTTAGAAAAAAGACGACTGAGGGGAGACCTCATTACAATGTACAAATACCTGAACGGACAGTACAAGGATCTCTCCAAAGATCTTTTTATACCTCGGCCTGTGACCAGGACAAGGGGGCATCCTCTGCGCCTAGAGGAGAGGCGATTTTACCATCACCATAGACAAAGGTTCTTTACTGTAAGAGCAGTGAGACTGTGGAACTCTCTGCCGCAGGAGGTTGTTATGGCCGACTCTATGTACATGTTCAAGAGAGGCCTGGATGACTTTCTGGAGAGAAAAAATATCACGGGTTATGGGGATAAAACATTTATTTAATTCTTGAAGGTTGGACTTGATGGACTTGCGTCTCCTTCCAGCCTTATATACTATGATACTATGACTTCCACTGTGTGTCCAAATGACATGTTTCCTATATTCTTTGGGTTCGTATGATCACAGGCTACTAAATTTATATAGGTTTTATAATGTTTTCATACATTTACAAAAATTAAATCCTTCTGTACAAAATAAATTTCTTTTGTCATTTCATTTTCTGGCGATAATAACTTTTTCATAACTTCATACAGTTTCCTGTGTTCTATATCATTAATGAGCAAGTTTCATTACCTTTAAAATATTCCCATAAAGATTTCAAATTTCAATCCCCTCGCGATGTTTACACAATATAGATGTGGCAGAATGTACTTCCGGAAATGACATGAGGCAACTAGCTCCGCCTCTTTCCACCCTGGTCTCGCTGATGTATTCCTTCTGTTCTTTTTTTTTACCTTTTGTATGTATAAGACTTAAGGAGGGAGACAGGGTGCTGAGGTGGAGAAAGTCCATCACAGGAGATTCCGAGAATAGGTATGTAGTATTAAACATGAAAGGGGGGGCTGCTGGGTGGTGGGTGAAGAGGAAAACAATATGCTTATAATTTTATCATTAATAAAGAAATTTTATGGTTAATGACATTACCTTTGTTTCATGGTATGTGAAGGGAACTGCAACCCCAGCAAAAAGAGATAAAAGTCTTAGACATCTAAAAAGTTAGATGTCTCAGGAAACCCATCTGAGTCAGAATAAATTGACAAAAATGATAAAATTATGGGTGGGACATGTATATGGCTCTCCGTGCAAGAGTTGGTTTTAGCAGTCAATGTTATAGATATAGCTAATGACAAGAAAAGTAGATGCTGTAGCATTGACATAGAGGTTGGAATTGCTAAATAATAATAATAAAATAATATGTTTCTAGGCACTTAACAACAGGCAGGGACAATTCCGTGATAATCTAAACTCCTATGAAACAATCTGATATATTTAGAAAAACTATATTGGCAGGGTATTTTAATCTAGCAATAGACAATGAGTAAGACAGATTATCAAATCCACATAGGGAGGAAAAACTATTTTGAGAAATTTTATGGACACAAGCAGACACATGAACCCAGCAAAACGAGACTACACCTTTTTCTCTAGTGTGCACGGTAGTATGTTTCGTCTGGATAATTATCAGATGGTTTCCGAGAATTTACTCTAAACCCTGAAAAAACTTTGATCAATGATATAGTTATATCCGACCATTCCCCAAATTATAATGCTATTGAAGTTTAGGAAAAGAAACCAAAATAAAAAATGTTTGCGTTCCCAGGCTACTTAGCAGAGGATGGATCATTTGCAGAGCAACTTTGAAAATGGTGGTAGGAATACAAAATGGACCCTGCAAATGATATATATGACAAGGACATGAACTTCTTGTGGGAGGTGGGGAAGTGCACATTAAGAGTGAAAATAATGGATTACAGGCGGTCCCCTACTTAAGAACACCCGACTTACAGACGACCCCTAGTTACAAAGGGACCTCTGGATATTGTTAAATTACTTTACTTTATTAATTTTATTATCTTAGGCTACAATAAACAGCTATAATAGTTACCAAAGGTATCTGCAATTAAGCTTTCTTATTAACCCTGGTTCTTATGACAATTTTTAAGATCCAACTGTCACACCATAAATTAAGACCATTAAATTCTGACTGGGGTTACAATCATAAAATATACAGTTCCAACTTCCGATAAAAAAATGAAAAAAGAAACTATTGGAATTTTTTCGGCTCATAGCAGGGAATATAAAGACTCTTATAGGAAATATAAAAATGGTCCATCTGATAACAATAAAAATATAATGGTCAAAGCCAAAAAGAAAAGCGATAAGTATTACAAGATATAAAATAGAATACTCAAAAGCACATATAAATTACAGAGATATGAAAATAAAGGGGGGGGGGGATATTGGCTGCGGTAACCAAACCATATAGAACAGATTACAGCCATAAAAGATGAGGCAAACATTACAATAAAATACCCAAAAGAGATCATATCTGTATTTAGCAGATACTACAAACATATATATATATACATATATATATATATATAAAAGTATATATATATATACTTATGTATATATATATACTTCCCAAGGCGTAGAGATAGAGAAGGATAAACCGTTCCTTGAGAAAATATAATTATCTAGGATCAGCTTAGTTCAGTTAAGTTAACTAAATACACCCATAAAAGACCAAGAACTAGAGCCAGTAATTCAAAATAATGCCAGTGAAAAAGCGCCGGGGTTGGATGGGTATACAGTACCACCGATTTACATAACATTTTGAAAGGGTTTTCAATTATATACTTATGACCGGTAACATTCTCCAAACAAGTAAAACAGCACTATTAAAGATACTTAGATACTTTATAAACCAGGGAGAGCCTCCATTCTGCCTTCTTTATGTAGGCCTTTGGCCATGATAAGCCAGGACTTCAAATATTTATGAAAAATATTGCACCAATTCTGGTGTCTCAAAAGGGCAGAAGTGGGGCAACCAACATACGCAGATTATTGCTGATACTGGACTGGGCCAAGGCCAATCCCAACCAAGCAAAAGATTGTGCAGTTCTCTCGGTTAAAGCTGAAAAGACTTTCAACACTCTGGAATGGGACTGGCTCTTTCTTGTACTGTCCAATAAGGGTTTTGAAGGCAATTTTATCCAATTCTTAAAGAACCTGTACCATGATCCCAAAGCACAAATCAGTTTATTGGGAGAAATGGCAGAACCATTTAATATAGGAAGTGACACAAGGCAGAGGTGTTCCCTGTCCCCCATTTTATTAAATCTGGCATTTTAAACCACTTTCATTTATATATACAAACTACAAAGGCCTTTGAAGGTATTAAGATACATTGCATAAGTATGTTTGCAGATGACATTCTGACATTCTGACCTCTCCTGGAAACCCCCTAAAGATATTATGTGAGTTATTAGACCTATTTGGTTCTGTGTCCGGTTTAAAGTAAACAAGGAAAAAAGCAATGTGATGATGTAGTTTGACAATTATAAAATAAACAAGAAGCTACAAAACAAAGTGCAAACAGCAGGTTCATTAATTAAATACTTAAGCGTTTATACTGTAAGGTCACAGCAAGAAATGTATAAACTAAACCTCTGCTTAATTATCCAAAAAGTAAGAGAAGAACTAAAAAGAGAGATCTTCAGCTCTGTCTTGCTGGAAGATGCTGCCTCATAAAGATGAACATACTTACTAAACTACTTTACCCTATGTTAAACGTGCCTTTTAAAATAAAATATAGTGATTTAAAAAGTTTAAACTATAGTATCAGTTTATGTGGAGGAAAGGTTGGTTGGAAGAGAGAAGATCCATACGATAGAAGGAGAAGAGGAGATGAATAACTTATAGCATATCAGATACATACTTCACAATTTTAAATCAGTAAGTGGCAAGGAAATGAAGCAGCTTATTGAATGACACCCTCTTAGCATGGAGAAATCTGCAAAAAATTTTAGCAATAGAAAGCACTTTGACAAAATATCTAAAAATTAGAGACATCAAAGAATTCAGAACAAGCCTACCTATCTTAAAAAACAAATATCAAAGGAAATATGTTATGGAGGCAAAGAAAAATCTTAAATTGGATAGACTCCTTAATTCTCCTAGCTGTCAAAAGATATCTCAATTATATGCAGAAATTAGGAGATCTAAAGACAATGGGGCACATTAACTTACAAATTTGTGACAGTTCACTAAAAGTGCATTGTCCGTCTACAGTGCTGCATGCAGGGATTCACTAAGATAGCGTGCCAGAGATCATTAATCTGGCGATTCCCCGTAATGGTCCGTCAGAGTTCACCATCTTTTATGTGGTGCACCATAGGGCATGCAAGACAATAAAAGTTAAAGAAAGATAAAGAAAGTTAAATGTGGCCTCGGTCCGAATCAGTCGGAGTGCCCAACGGCACACCCCCTTATTTGTGTTGCATGGAACAGAGCGCAGTTGCGCCACAAAAGGGTTGTGTGCGACACAATCTCAGCATAGACATTTCTTAAATACCTGTGCAAGTCATTTTAGCCATGAAGTATGTGCACGGTCCAACAAAAGTGCACAGAGCAACCCTTAGTTAATATGCCCCAATGATACAACATTTGGGACAGCATCAAAATGGGCAAGAGATCTGCTCGTAAATAACGATTGCTGGGTACTATGGGTTAAAATTATCTTCGGTCTGAATATGATAAGGGCAGCAATTAAGTCTGAAATATGGAGGGAAATCCAGTTCATAATATATCAATATGGAGAGATATCCAAATAAGATAAACTCCTGCCCAAAGTGCAGCATTATTAACCCCTACGGGACACAGCATCTTTTGGCCTAAAGGACGCGGCCCCATTTTTCAAATCTGGCCTGTGTCACTATAAGTGGTTATAGCGTGGGAACGCTGTGAGATATCCAGGGGATTTTGAGATTGTTTTCTCGTGACACATTGTACTTCAAATTAGTTTAAAAATTTGGATGAAATCTTTTGCGTTTAGTTATGAAAAAAAACAAAATTTGGCAAAAATTTTGAAAAATTATTTATTTTCAACGTTCTAAATTCTCTACTTTTGATTCAGAAAGTCATAGCACCCAAATAAATTCATAACTTACATTTCCCAAATGTCTGCTTTATGTTGGCATGGTTTTTTCAGATTCCACATATTTTACTAGAATGTTATGAGGCTCAGAATTTGGGTGCCATTTTTCACATTTTTTGTAAAATCGCCAAAACCTGTATTTAGATGGACCTGCTCAGTTTCTAATTGACACTGAGAGGCCTAAATAATAGCGAGACTCGTAAATTACCCCATTGTGGAAACTACACCCCTCAACGTATGAAAAACCACTTTTAAGAAGTTTGTTAACCCTTTACGTGTTTTATAGGGGTTAAAACAAAATGGAGGTGGAGTCTGCAAATTGTAATATTTTTTCACAATACACTCATTTTGGGTGGAAAATTAAACATTTGTAATGGATAAAATGAAAAAAGGCTCCACAATGTTTGATACGCAATTTCTCCCGAGTACACCGATACCCTACATGTGGTGGTAACCTGCTGTATGGGCGCACGGCCGGGCATAGAAGGGAAGGAGGCGCCATTCAAATCAGATTTGCTATGTCACATTGTACAGGCTATAATTTTTTTCTTTTTTTTATTGAGGACCTATAGGGGCTTATTTCTTTTGCCACATGAGATGCACTTTTCTAATACATAATTTTGGGGCATCTATAGCTAATTGGTGAGATTTAATTAACTCTTTGTTGGTGGAGGAAATGAAAATCATCAATTTTTGGAAAATTTTTATGTGTTTTTTTTTTGGCCGTTAACCATACCATGAAAATAGTATATTATTTTTATTCTTTGGGTCGCCACGTTTATGAAAATACTTCATTTCTATATATTTTTTTATTTTTTCCCATTTTTACTGAATAAAAAGTAATTTGGCAAAATTGTTGTTAATTTTAGCATCACCGTCTTTCATATGCATAACTTTTTTATTTTTCACCTCAAAAATCTGTTTAAGGGCTTATTTTTTGCAAGAATGATAGCTCTTTTTAGTGGTCTTATTTTAGATTGCGTAACTTTTTAAAATCACTTTTTTAGAGCATTTTTAAAGGGCATTAATAAAAAATCATCTTTATCAGAGAGAGTTTTTTTAGGTTGTTTTTTACGGGGTTCACTTTGCGGATCTAATAACGATTCTGTTTTATTATACAGATTGTTACGGACGCAGGGATACCAAATATGTGGGGGTTTTGTGTATTTTATTCGATTGTACTGAATAAAAACTAATTTGGAGAAAATCTTATTCATTTTAGCATCACCATCTTTTTATATGCATAACTTTTTTTATTTTTTGGCAGATAAATCTTGTTAGGGGCTTATTTTTTGCGAGAACAGTTGTTCTTTTTAGTGGGCTTATTTTGGAGTGCATAACATTTTTTAAATCACTTTTTAGAGCATTTTTTATAGGGTATTAATTAAAAATTATCTTTTTTCGGAATGTTTTTTGCGTTTTTTTCCTCCGGCTTTTACCGTGCGGGTCCAGTAACAATTCTGTTTTATTATGCAGATTGTTACGGACGCGGCAATACCAAATATGCGGGGTTTTTTTGTGTTTTTATGTTTTTTATACTTTATTAAGTTTTTTATGGGAAAGTGACATTTTAGGGGCTTATATTTTTATGTATTTATTTTTTATTTATTATAATGTGTAGTGTTAACTGTTTTTGCATATTTTTACTTATACATACTTGAACTTAAACCAGTGATGCTCTGATCACTGGTTTAAGTTCAATACACTGCTCTACAATACTATTTTATTGTAGAGCAGTGTAAACTGTCTGAGCAAGCTTGCGCATGCTCAGACAGTTTACAGCCAGATCCGGAAGGGGTCTGGCTGCCATGGAGACCGGGCAGCTACGGGGCACATGCCTGTCCTCGGAGCTGCCCGGAAGAGGATCGGATCCCCCGGTAAGCGGCACGGGGGATCCGATCCACAGCGCTAACACCCTTACACGCCGCGGTCATGTTTGACCGCGGCGTGTAAGGGGTTAACACCCGCGATCGGAGCCGGCTCCGATCGCGGGTGTTAGCGCAGGCTGTCAGCTGTACTAGACAGCTGACAGCCGCTGCTTCTGGTACCGGCTCCGTTCGTGAGCCGGTGCCAGAAGCAGGACGTTATAGAACGTCCCCGTGCGCTAAGCATCTAGCCCCGGGGACGTACTATAACGTCCTGGTGCGCCTAGGGGTTAAGGCAAACATTTTTCACTGCTTCTGGATTTGCCCAGTTCTGGGAAGCTTTTGGTCAGACATAGCAGATAATATAAATGTGGCATGTGTATTTCATTACAGCCCTGGACATACTTTTTCGGATCAAATCCATAGAAAATTTTTAGCCGCTAAAAGGGCCATTTTGATTCAAGGGCTAAATAATAATCTTAATAATAATCTTTATTTATATATAGCGCCATCAAATTCCGTGGCGCTTTACAAATCATAGGGGACATATACAAATATAATATTACATTACTGAGTACTAACATTTGTATGGGCCCTGCTCACAAGAGCTTACATTCTTGATAAAAAACCTCCGACACTATATCAAGCAGAAAAATAATATTTATATCTAACAGAGATAGAACCTCAACAGGAGTAAAATAGGTTGAGAAGAGACACAAAATAAAAGAAAGGGGAGAAGGCAAAAGTTAATGAAGAAAAAGTAAATAAATCAAAAATCCATCACCAAGGCATACCAGATACATATAGAATGGCATAACAGTTAGATGGCAGGGGAAAGGGATGGGTTATAGGAAGAAGGAAAAAACGTGAGGAGACTTATTGTATGAATGTTGTCTCTTTTTTATATATGTGACTTATGTCTCTTTTTACCCTTTTCTTTTTTTTTGTATGTCCTGTATTATAAAACTAAACCACAAGTTCATTTAACCTCTTACTTGACAATTTGACTTAACAGTTTTATTACTGTTTTAGCTCCTATCGCTCCCTATGCTGGTCCGTTTAAAATTTGTGGGCGGGGACTCTCTAAGCAGACACGTCATGATTCTTCTAGTGCTGTAAGATGCTGTGTGCTGACAATGTGGTTAGATTATCAGGGTCCTGGTTTAATACACTTTCATTTAGCTTATGAACATTCACTAGTATCTGACACAGAGAAAAATAGAGATAAGACAGATCAGAGATGAGAGATGACGAGATCCATGAGATGCATATGACATATGAACACATGACATTCTCATCTCTGCTATCACAGCCATAACATACACTGTCAGCACTACTGTGCCTCCCTCCCCTGGATAAAGACCTTATATGCCTGTAGCTGGTAGATTAACTCTCCTCTTGCTGCTGTTTGCCGGCAGGAAGTCTCTGTGTGTGTGTGAGCTTGTCTTGGACCCAGAACAAAGCTTAGTACATAAATACAGCAACAGCATGGAGTTCAATTCATAAATACAGTACTAGAACCAAACATTGTACAGAAACACAGCACCAGGACCAATTCATGGTCCCCATATATATATAGACACTATTCCAAATTATTTTACATATGTTGTTAGCAGGGCCCTCACTCCTATTGTTCCATATGACTGTTTGTACTCTTGTAATGTAATATTATATTTGTACATGTCCCCTATGATTTGAAAAGTGCTACGGAATCTGATAGCACTATATAAATAAACATTATTATTATTATTATGTACAGAACCCCATTTCTATGTATACAGTACCCCGATAAAGATTAATACATACAGTCCCTCCTTTAAAACCATTCCCGACGGGTCCCAGTGCATGGAGAGGGATCGCGGGCTGAGCCCTCTCCATAGCCGGTAAGTCTTTGCTGCATATTGCAGCAAAGGTTTACTGGTAACACCCGCGATTGGTGCTAGCAATGATTACCGCCGGCAATGCTGCTGGCAGCTTCAAAAAGATGGCGGAACATGGGCGCCGCCATCTTGCCGCGGATTGTCGCTCCCCGTGACATCATCGAGTCTTCCGAAGACCGTTTTAACCCATTCATTATAATGTGCTATCAGCACGTGGTAATGAATGAGGAGGAAAATCCCCATAAACTGCCATACTGGTTAAAGTACCCTAAAGAGTCTGAAAAATAGTAAAAGTAAAAATAAAAAAAAGTTAAAAAATATAATAAAAAAACCTAAAAATTCAAATCCCCCCCTTTTACGAGAACTGATATAAATATTAATAAACAGTAAAAATCATAAACATATTAGGTTTCGCCACGTCCGAAAATGCCCGATCTATCAAAATACAATAATGAGTTTTCATTACATTTTACCCCGTAGTGGAAAATAGCATCCAAAGTCGAAAATGGCACTTTTTTGCCATTTTGAAAAATATTAAAAAATCAATAAAAAGTGCTCAAAACATTGCACAGTCCTAAAAAATTATAGCAATGAAAGCGCCATCAAAAGTCACAAAAATGACACAAATCACAGTTCTATACACTAAAGTATGAAAAAGTTATTGGCGCCAGAAGATGGCAAAATTTTTTTAAAAAATTTGTACAGGAGGTTTTAATTTTTGGAAATGTATGAAAACATAAAACTTATAAAAATTTGTTTTCCCTATAATCACACCGACCCAAAGAATAAAGTAGACATGTCATTTGTGGTGCACAGTGAAAGCTGTAAAATTCAAGCCCACAAGAAAACGTTTCTTCCCAGTACATGGCATGGAACATAAAATACTGTCACTATGAAGTGCAATTTGTTACCCAAAAAGTAAGCCATCACACAGCTCTGTATGTGAAAAAATTTTTGAAGGTGGGGAGTGAAAAATGGAAGTGAAAAAACTAAAAAGGGCCAAGTCGTTAAGGGGTTAATTAATACTTTTCCCCCTCTTTAAGTACCATCCTCCTTTTACTATATGTATATATATATATATTACACTCACCAGCCACTTTATTAGGTACACCTTCCTTGTTACGGGTTGGACCCCCTTTTGCCTTTAGAACTGCCTCAATTCTTCGTGGCATAGATTCAACAAGATGCTGGAAGCATTCCTCAGAGATTTTGGTCCATATTGACATGATGGCATCACACAGTTGCCGCAGATTTGTCGGCTGCACATCCATGATGCGAATCTCCCGTTCCACCACATCTTAAAGATGCTCTATTGGATTGAGATCTGGTGACTGCGGAGGCCATTTGAGTACAGTGAACTCATTCAAGAAACCAGTCTGAGATGATTCCAGCTTTATGACATGGCGCATTATCCTGCTGAAAGTAGCCATCAGATGTTGGGTACATTGTGGTCATAAAGGGATGGACATGGTCAGCAACAATACTCAGGTAGGTTGTGGCTTTGCAACGATGCTCAATTGGTACCAAGGGGCCCAAAGAGTGCCAAGAAAATATTCCCTACACCATGACACCACCACCACCAGCCTGAACCGTTGATACAAGGCAGGATGGATCCATGCTTTCATGTTGTTGACGCCAAATTCTGACCCTACCATCCGAATGTCGCAGCAGAAATCGAAACTCATCAGACCAGGCAACGTTTTTCCAATCTTCTACTGTCCAATTTTGATGAGCTTGTGCAAATTGTAGCCTCAGTTTCCTGTTCTTAGCTGAAATGAGTGGTACCCGGTGTGGTCTTCTGCTGCTGTAGCCCATCTGCCTCAAAGTTCGACGTACTGTGCATTCAGAGATGCTCTTCTGCCTACCGTAGTTGTAACGGGTGGCGATTTGAGTCACTGTTGCCTTTCTATCAGCTCGAACCAGTCTGCCCATTCTCCTCTGACCTCTGGCATCAACAAGGCATTTCCGCCCACAGAACTGCCACTTACTGGATGTTTTTTCTTTTTCGGACCATTCTCTGTAAACCCTAGAGATGGTTGTGCGTGAAAATCCCAGTAGATCAGCAGTTTCTGAAATACTCAGACCAGCCCTTCTGGCACCAACAACCATGCCACGTTCAAAGGCACTCAAATCACCTTTTTTTCCCCATACTGATGCTCAGTTTGAACTGCAGGAGATTGTCTTGACCATGTCTACATGCCTAAATGCCACCATGTGATTGGCTGATTAGAAATGAAGTGTTAACGAGCAGTTGGACAGGTGTATCTAATAAAGTGGCCGGTGAGTGTACATATATATATATATATATATATATATACATATAAAATGCCCCTCTCTATGAGTTATATACTGTGCCCCACTCTATTAGATATATATGTGCTGATGATGCATCTGTATACTTATTAACCCCTTAACGCTCTGCGCCGTAGCTCTACGGCGCAGAGGTATAAGGGATGTATTAAGAGGGCTCACGGGCTGAGTCCTCTTCATACAGAGGTGGGGATTGTTACATATTGCAGCAAACCCCCACCGCTAATAACGGTGGTCGGTGCTTGCACCGATCGTGGCTATTAACCCTTTCAACGCCGCCGCAATCTTTTTTACGATCGACGCGCCCCCGAACATCATCGGGGGCGGCGATCGGTTGCCATGGTAGCCTCGGGTCTTCGTTTGACCCGAGACTATCTGGCATCTGCAGATTCGTTACAATGAGCCAGTGGCTCATTGTAATGAATGTGCTGCAAAAATGCCATATATTGCAATACAGAAGTATTGCAGTATATGGTAAGAGCGATCTGACTATCTAGGGTTAATGTACCCTAGATGGTCTAAAAAATTGTGAAAAAAAAAAAAAAGTTTAAAAAATAAAAAAATTTTATAACATATTAAAAGTCACCCCCCTTTCCCTAGAACGGATATAAAACATAATAAACAGTAAAAATCACAAACACATTAGGTATCGCCGCGTCCCAAAATGCCCAATCTATCAAAATATAAAAACGGTTACGGGCGGCGGTGACCTCTGAGGCGGGAAATGGCGCCCAAATGTCCGAAATGCGACTTTTACACCTTTTTTACATAACATAAAAAATGAAATAAAAAATGATCATAATGTCACACAGACCTCAAAATGGTAGCAATGAAAATGTCGCCTCATTTCGCAAAAAATGACCCCTCACCCATCTCCGTGCGCCAAAGTATGAAAAAGTTATTAGCGTCAGAAAATGGCAAAAAAATTTTTTTCTTTTTTGTACACATTCGTTTAATTTTTGAAAATGTATTAAAACACAATAAAACCTATATAAATTTGGTATCACCGCGATCGCACCAAACCAAAGAATAAAGTACACGTGTTATTTGGAGCGAAGAGTGAAAGTCGTAAAAACTGAGCCCACAAGAACGTGACGTTCTTTTTCAATTTTTCCACATTTGGATTTTTTTTTCAGCTTCGCAGTACACGGCATGTTAAAATGAATAACATTACGGGAAAGTAAAATTTGTTATGCACAAAATAAGCCCTCACACAGGTCTGTACACGTAAAAATGAAAAAGTTATGGATTTTTGAAGTTGGAGAGCGAGAAATGAGCCGAAAAAACCCTGCGTCCTTAAGGGGTTAATGACTGACCCCATTGATCACACACTGTATATCACTAAGGCATCGCCCCTGCAGAGCGGAAGTACTGAGGTGGTAACCACAGTGAGAAAACATGCTTTAAAAAATCCAAACAATTAATATTTAGAATGGAAGCTTAAAAATATGATAAAAAATATCTCATTTTGGTTCATACTGTAAGTAATAAGGAGCTCACTTTATTAAATATATACAATCCCCTCTCTATTAGATATATACTGCCCCTTGTATTGAATACTTTTCTCCCTTTATTAGATATTTACTTAATGACTTTATTAGATATTACTTACCATATTACTTGACTACAACACTTGGAAAACTTGTTGACCCAAGTATAAACCATGTGTGAGAAATTCATTGGTCAGAGCCAGGTGCCATGAGGCGAGTTTAGAATCTTGCCCCAGGCGACGGGCCCTCCTGCTGGATCACCCCCCAGCTGGCCAACACCGTGCTCCCGCCCGCCCTCCGGCCGGCACAGTTCTTACGGCCGACCTCCAGCCGGCACCGTTCCTCCACCCGCCCATCCTGCGCCTAATTAAACACTCATCATCTACTACCATTTGCACCCGCCCTTTGTCAGACAACGTTCTCCCGCCCATGTGTGAATAAACAAGTACGCTTTTGTCACATTCAAGTCCGGGAGTGCTGCCATTTTTTGCTGTTTTACATGTGGATGGATCTTGGTCTAGGTCCTGGGATGTGCACGTGAGCACTGTATCTATGTTATACTACATAGCGGAACTCTGTATGCATTTCTACTATATGGCGGTACTCTGTATGCATTTTATGCTACATGGCGTAACTCTGATTGCATTTTCTACTACATGGCGGCATGCTGTATCTATGTTATACTACATGGCGGTGTGCTGTATCTATGTTATACTACATGGAGGTACACTGTATCTATGTTATACTACATAGCAGTACTCTAATTGCATTTTATACTACATGGCGGCACACTGTATCTATATTATACTACAAGGCGGTGTGCTGTATCTATGTTAAACTACATGGCGGTATGGGGTATCTATAATATACTCCATAGCGGAACTCTGTATGCATTTTATACTGCATGGCGGTACTTTGTATACATTTTATACTACATGGCGGCAAGCTTTATGCATTTTATACTATATGGCGGTAGTCTATGGATTTTATCCTACATGGCGGCATGCTGTATGCATTTTATACTACATGGTGGCATGCTGTATACATTTTATACTACAAGGAGGAGCACTGTATGTATTTATACTACATGGTGGCATGCTGTATGCATTTTATAATACATAGTGGCACTTTGTATGCATTTTATGCTACATGGTGGTACGCTGCATACATTTTATACTATATGGCAGTATGCTGTATCTATGTTATACTACATAGCAATACTCTGATTGCATTTTATAATATGTGGCCCCACTCTGTATGCATTTTATACTACATGGTGTCACACTGTATGCATTTTATACAACATGGCGGTATGCAGTATACATTTTATACTATATGGCAGTAGGCTGAATCTATGTTATACCACATAGTGGTACCCTGATTGCATTTTATACTACATGGTGGCATGCTGTATCTATGTTATACTACATAGTGGTACTCTGATTACATTTTATACTACATGGCGGCATGCTGTATGCATTTTATACAACTTGGCGGCATGCTGTACACATTTTATATTATATGGCAGTGCGCTGTATCAATGTTATACTACATAGCGGTACTCTGTATGCATTTTATACTACATGGCGGCACGCTGTATCTATGTTATACCATATGGCGGTGCGCTGTATCTATGTTATACTACATGACGGTATGCTGTATCAATGTTGTGCTACATAGCGGAACTCTGTATGCATTTTAAACTACATGGCGGTACTCTGCATGCATTTTATACTACATGGCGGCACGCTGTATGCCTTTTATACTACATGGCTTTACTCTGTAGGCATTTTATACTACATAACTGAGATGAATTTAATATCCAGTATCACACACTTTGCTGAATCTGACTTAGTGTAAGACTTTGTACTTGTAGATTATCATTAGCATGTAAACACATAGGGGGTTATTTATCATACGTACACATGAAAATTCACTGGCTGCAGTGAGTGCGGAGGAATGCCCTGCGCCGGCCCACTCCCATCAGCCAAGCCCCATCGCACCCCTCCACGCCCCTGGTGTGGAGGTGACGGAAAGGGTAAAATAATCACAAGTGCTAGTAATGAGCTGGCATGGTGCAGAAGCCCTGATAGATACCCCCCATAGTGCTGAATACCACTGACTGACTATGTGAATTGTTTTTTCATTGGTTGCTGCTCACTAGGATCAGTTTCAGAAGCAGCCATATCACCAATCTTTATATGTTTCAGTCAAGTACAAAGGTTATATAATGGCATTTTCTTCTTTACCCAGCAAATTGCATTACCATTAACATTCGATTGTGACTTGAACTGAAATGAAGAAAGGCTTTGTCTACTGCTCTAGTGTAATGCACAGTCTCAGTAGAGATTAGTGTTAGGAAAGAGATTAAACTGCAGGAGGTTGAAAAGGGAGATTAATGCATTTTAAGGAGATGACAGCATGCAATTGTACCAGCATCATGGCAGGCAAATTGCATGCTAGCTCTTTTACAAACAGCACAGCCCAACTTATGTACTGCATGCCCATTCATGTGAATTACAGGGCATTTCAATGGTACAGTGGAAGTAACAATAAAAGATCAGTAAGAGTTTCATAAAAATGTATTGACATTTGATGATGTATTTGTGAAAGTCACGTACCTAGGCACTATGGTATTGTTACATCTGTGGCTTCTACAGTTCTTACTGTCAGACTGAGAAGATATAGAATTATCTCTGCAATCCTGGCTCTGAACCAGCAAGGGTTAAGAAGCATACTCTGATATATATTGTGTGTTTAGCACCATCTTCCTTTGCTAGCTCTATGTCAGTGCTTATCTTGCTATTCATTTAAACTTCTGGTTTTTCAATATTGGCTTTTTCTTGACTGTTCTCCTGTTTATTCCATTTTGTACTTTTATAGCTATCTTGTAGTGACCCAGATTGTCAACCTCCCATTTGTGTTATTTATTTGTCTGTCTTATTACGCTTTGTCACAGGGAGGGACTTGCCCATATAGTGGCCACTGTTTAGGGTGGACCGAGGAAGCATTGAGGGACTGTTTGGGGAGCTCAGAATTAGGGCTCTCTGTCCTGCCCCTGCACGTACAGGTATTAAGAAATAATGTGAAAAAAAATTTAAATCATGAAAAAAGTGTATCAATTAGCCCATTTTTGGGTGAAAGTTGCATGATTTTGTTTCATTTCTGTGTGTAACACATTATTGGGGCCTCTGATTTCAGTTTACAACAAAATAAGTCCCCTCATCCTTCTAATGAAGAGGTAGAATCCATACTACTTATCCCTGTGAAATCCTGTGAAGTTTGAGCATTTTACATATTTTCAAGGAATGTTTCATGATATATTTTTTTAATTTCAAATTCATAAAACTTGATAAAACTGTACTGACATATTATAAATTGATGCTAATAGAGGCAATATAGCAGCCCCCGTAATTGTGAACAGAAAATGAAATATTGGTGTCTACAATGAGAAAAACAAATTAGAAAAATGCATATTCTGTTACTTAGTCAAAACTAAATTGGGAGAGAAAGAACTCTTGTTCTAAATACACAATAGTGGTCTACATTAAATAATCCAGATCTCATATGACACATGGCACATGTATATTTCAATGAAAAATCCTGCATGTGGACTTAACAGAACAAAAGATCATCCTGGATACATTGCTAGATTTGTTATCCAACTATTCAATATAAGGTCACAGTACTTAAATATAAGTTTTATTTGGTGGGATCTAACTGGCACAACCCGATCAACACTATTATTTATGAAGCTGAATTTCCTGTAAAAACACAGTAGTCATTGCTAAAGTTTTCCATTCAGCAGCTTGTATTTCATGGTTATGGTCAGTGTGGGTTTCCCAAGCACAAGAATATCAACATTGAAATTATAGGCATTTGGAAGCTATTTAAATGCTCTCTTCTTGTATTTTGAAAAGATTTTACTGCGTAGATGTCAAACATTACAGCTCTTTACATGTTTGTAGGCCTGTACATAATACAGTAGTACAAATGAATGAAATTTCAACACCTCGATGCCAACTATAACATATAAGATATTTAGAGACTGTGATAAATGTAGCATAAATGATAAACAGGGCAGGTGTCTGCTGTAGCATAAGTTATATAAAAAGCACCGCAAAGTCAGCTCACTACCTCTTCCAATCAGTCTGAAAATATTCCATAATCTACACTGATGTAACGGACAAACAAAAACTGTGTTGACAGTAGGTAAAGCTCCAATTCTGTGCGTAGTGGCACATGGTTGCTTTTCGCCCCCCCTTTCTGCAAGTCCTATTATGATGAATTTACCAATTCAGAATTCAGAATACTGGATTGCTGGATATTGGCCCTTCCATTTTCTTTTACTGTTATCATAAAGATATGCTTAAATATACACATGTTTCTATTTGTAGGATCTGATTGTGGCTGTATTTATGTAAACAATATATTTCTCTGCTCCATAACGACTATCGCTGCCTCCAGCAAAACAGCAAATTCTGTTCTGCTTATTGATAGCAATTAAAACAACAATAATCTTACTCCATAAAAATAGCCCCACATGTGAGGCTCGTGCCAAAAGCGGCAGAAACACAGTCTCCTAATTAGGATCTCATAACAGGATTTGCAAACGGCTCTTCTACTTGTTCTGCCAACAAGGGAGACTGTTTTCATCCCCTTCCAATTTGCTTTTGTTTTCCTCAGCAGAAAATATTGGGGTCTAGTGAAAAATATTGGAAGCTGCTCTTATTATTAGTTGTAACCCCTGTCAGGATGCCAGCATGCCACGCAGGCATCAATCAAATATATATGCAGACATAATCTGTTGGGACATAGATAGACTAAATCCTCTACTTTATCCAGGCACATTAAGCGCAACGTTCACATTTTAATGCCAAATGCAATATGAAATAAGATCAATTTCAAGTTATGGAATTTAAAAAAAAAAAAGGATAAATATCCTCTGGGCACAATTATTCTATTATATCTATATGGATTATTAGAGTCATTAAAATCTAATTTTACCAAGTTAAAAGGGATTTTCCATTAAGGAGATTTTGACAGGATAGGAAGTGTCCAAGAATCGTGGAAGGTCCCAGCAGTTTCTGTTAGCTGCTCTGTGTAGCTGTCTTCCAGCATCCTCTCATCCTGTAATCCAATAGAAAAGTTTTATAGAAGTCAATGGAACACAGGATGAGTTTTCATACTAAAATCCATAGATTGCTGTGGGACCACAGAATAAGTTGTCAATGCAGGGTAGATATTCTGTTGTCCCCTGTTCTGCTGTCAACAGGGGGTTCTGTCAGTCGTACCTTGCAGACATTCAGAAGCTAAAGATGATGTCTTATGATATAAGAATAGTAATTATGTCATGCATGCGGGAGTCTCGGTTTCATGGGCCTGATTTTTGAAAGGAAAGTTTTAAAATCAGTTTTGGTGGAGTGTACAATGCTGTGATATATGTGCCAAATTTATCAACTGGCCCAAGGTGTTTTGATAAATGTAGCATTTCTATAAGTCCGTTCTTTGAGACATTTTTGGCTTACAAGCAATATAAAACCAAGGTGGATCAAGTGATGATACTTGTGAACCCTGGAGAAAGTGATGTTATTCAAGAAGGAAAAATAATCAAATATATACAAAAAACCATAGTCTATTTACATGCCAGGACCATCTTTTTCTACTTTACAACTAAAAGGGGTGAAAGGTGGTAAAAATATAGAAATAAATTATAACTCAGGATGCTCTACAGATGCGGCTACATGAGACCTGACGTAGGCCCACACTAAGTAAGGAAGAATACACAGTGCCCGGGTTTGTCCTACAAATATTAGAGAATATTTATTTAGTCCATTAAATCACTTTCTGCGTGCCATAATTATGTCTGCGGCTCTTCACCGGCTGCCCGCACTGCCTTCTCACAATTTTGCATCCATACGGAGTGTGAAGTCAGTGGGGAGAGGCGGCTTTTATGCAGTGAGTGGAGAAGGGGTGTGTGTCTGCAGTGAGTGGGGGAGGAGGGGTGTGTGTCTGCAGTGAGTGGGGGAGGAAAAGTGTGTGTTGTCAGTGGGGAAGGGGGATTGAGTGTGCTGTTAGTGGGGGATTGGGGAGTGTGTGTGTGCTGTCAGCGGGGGAGGAGGGAGTTTTTTGTGCTTTCAGTGGATGAGAACTTTCATCATACACACGTGATGCAAGGAGGGCCGCCATGCCCTGCCTGTTCACGTTACAGGGGGCATGGTCTGCTCTGGAAGCGAAAGTAAGATGGGCATATGGATGGACGTCTAGGGGCATGCACTAGCCCCCTTCCATGGCCAGACTTACAACTGACGCATAAGTTAGGTGATACATGTCCCTAATAGAAGGCACCATTTGTTAAATACCACTGGCAGGCCAGGTTCCCACTGTTACGCTGTTATTTCCAGAAGTGTTAGAAACAGCAATATCATCTGCCTGGTTTGTTAAACTTCACTATCTACCCTAATGACAGTGCATTACTGCACAAGAAAAGAGTCAGGAAGAGCCTTGGCTCATGAGGGATTTTTTTGCAGTTAGGGAAAGAAGCGGGTACAGTCCTTGTCAGGAGAGGAGGCATTACTTTGAGAAGTGGCAGAGTCAGCTCTACATATAGTTGTACAGTGGCACATGTTACTTGTTATCCTTGTGGGTTATGACCTGCTGTCCTCAGCCCAGTTTGCCAGCACTACCAGTGGTAAGATCCATCCTTTTACTCATATTTTGATGTATTATTGTACCTTATCTGTTAGGATTGGTTATACATTCTGTGTGATGAATACTGTAATTTATATGTATAGTCTTTTTAAACAATTAGTAAAAGTTATGTTTTAATTGAGTTATCTTGCTTCCTGCACTATTTTGTTTATTACTGACAGATCAGTGACACAAGTGTCTGTCTCACTGCTGAATAGTACTACTGTGGGAACAGTATGTTGTGGAGAAACTATTGCTATATTGGCTACTGGTTTTTATATCAACTCTTTTGAGGGCACTATTACTATATTGGCTATTGTCAGTGGCGTAACTAGGAGAGGCAGGGCCCCATAGCAGATTTCTGCATGGGGCCCCCCTCCCCCTTAAAAAATATTCATATACATATACACACGTTTATACAATAAAACACATTTATACACTTAAATACACACACATAAAATTCTACATTCCTCTAAGTATGCCTCTATACTAAGCACATACATACATATACCTATATACTGATACACACATTTAGGTACTCATATATATATATATATATATATATATATACATTAAAACATACAGTAGATACAAACTCCTACTGTATATACATAGTGTTTATATACATACATATAGCATACATCATATTATTTTACATATAGTGTACACCAACTGTGTATACACATACATGCAGTATGAAAACACTATATACACATACTGAATCTATATACAGTATACACACACATACATACAGTACATACAGCAGACACACATACACTATATGTATATACAAAAAGCATATAACCACACATACGGTATATACAGCATATACACACATACTGCGTATACATGCAGTATATACACACATACATATACACATAGCATATAAACACATATACACACAGCATATAAACACATATACACACACAGCATATACACACACATACACACAGTACATACAGCATACATTCATCTAACTATACATACATAAAGAATTACTTACTTTTCTTGCAGACCAGGAGGCTGGCTGTGGCAACATGTCAGCGGGTGGCTGCTTCTTCGGGCTGGTAGGCTGCGGCATCGCGTGGGCCTACATGCCTGGGAAGCAGTAGGCTGACCACGAGACGTCCGCGGAAGAAGAAGCCGGGCGTACAACAGCCGGGCAAGGGGGGTAGCGCACGGTCGAAATAGGCTACGCGGTTGGAGAGTGTTGCCTGGGCGCGGAAAGAGGGAGCCAGCCGTCCGCGGAAGGTGGGAACCAGCCGAGCGGCCGCAGAAGGAGTGGGGCGAGACGCGGTACGCCGTCCAGGTGTCCTCGGAAAAAGAAGCCGGGCAGGAGGGGTAGCGCACGGTGGGACTAGGCTGGGCGACCGCGGTTGGAGAGGGTTGCCTTGGCGGCCACGGAAGGAGGAAGCCAGCCGGCCGCAGAAAGAGGGAGCCGGCCACGGAAGGAGGGTGCCAGCCAAGCAGCCGCGGAAGGAGTGGGCCCGCTGCATACAGACCGGGAAGGGCGGCCGCGGGTTGACTAGGCGGGTGGGGGTATTGCCGCGGACAAAGTAGGCAGGGCCAGCCACAGATGAAATGTACAGGCCATGCTGTTGTAGCCATGGGGGCGGGCTGAGTGTCGCCGCAAATGAAGAGGCCGAGTCTGGCCGCCACAGATGAGGTGGGCTGACAGGGACAGAAGGCGATAAGATCGCACCAGTACGAATTTTGCCTCGGCTGTTCATCCCGGGCCCCTGTGCCGCCCGGGCCCCGTAGCAACCGCTACGGCTGCTACGGCTATTGTTACGCCACTGGCTATTGTGAGACACTGTTACTATATAGATAAATTGTATTTCACATGAGCTGACAATTCTGCAGCTTTTCCCCTGTTCTGTGAGTCAGTCATATACCAAGTCATATTTATTATGCAGCATCAGACACTGTGATAAATGTGCTGCACTAAAAGACTGTCTGTGTCACCCTTTGCTTGGTTCTGGTTCTCTATCTATATAGAGGGGTTTTTTTGGTACTGTTTGTTTGGTACTGTTTTTATGCACTGAATAACTGATCATTTAAAAACTCTAGACTTATAAAAAAGTGAAAGGGATTTTTATGCAGGGCCCCAACAACCCTCTTGATTTTGTAAGGTGATTCCTAATTAACCCTTTGAGGGAGGGTGAGATAGCTGCCGGCAGCGAGATGACAGAGTATAACAAAGACACACACACGGTCTTCAGATGCACTCAAATCACACTCTTTATTTCAAAATACCTGTCATGTATATAAAAACAGAGAAAGCTTCACAGGGCTTGAAGGAAAGGAGATAAGGTGCTTAGATGCTATAGGCTTAGTTTAAATGCACTACAACCGCCCCTCTAATATTTTCTACGAAAAGGTTAATAAATTGTGCCCTGTGTTCTCAGGACCTTTCTCCACAGATAAACGGTATAGTTTATATTATCTGAGCCATGGAATGTACAGAGGATAACCAAAACAAATAAAAAGAAAACATAGAGGGCAGTAAAATGCCAAGGAGAATGTGAGAGGCAAACAACAGTTTAAATAAGAAAAAATAGCTGAATTAAGACATTTAACCCTATAGCTTCTGAGTGGGCAACATAGCCAGTGGCGTAACAAGGCCCCAGTGGGCCCCATTGCAAACTTAGAAACGAGGCCCCCCCATATACCTAAACCCTCTCTGTCAGCCCCATACTGCATGTTATTTTTCAGAATACACGTATTTCATATATACTTTGCACAGACATATGCACATACACTACATATGCACAAAACACAGGGGAGTAACCAACAGAGGCTGGGCCCCATAGCAGACCTTTGAATGGAGCCTCCTTCCCCATTGGTGTAACTAGAAGCTGATTGTTTATAGTAATAGTCTTCTCATATGGGAAAGTGACACCATAAGGGCCCCCTAAACCTCTTGGGCCTGGGTGAGACCACAACCTCTGCACCCCCTATAGTTATGCCCCTGAACATAACCCCCCTAAGGCCAGACTTAAAATGGCGTCAGTTTGGTAATCTTGGTCAAGATGGCCGCAGTAGAGGAATATATTACTAACAAAGGCCACAACATGTGAACTGGCCCTAATATTTGAATGTGTGTTCTTGTATGATGATATTTCATTGTACTGTACTGTATATGCATTTGGTATAATTTGTCTGTTTATTTGCAATTGGTGTATGTGCTTTTGATTGTATTTTCATCACCCTCCAAGCTTTTTCTTTTCTTCTTTTCTCTGGCATGGTGCATCAGTTCACATAGTATGGACAGACAATGGTGTTCATAGGCAGGATTATGCTTTCCTCACAGATTTTCCAGACTGGAAGAGCTCTTTGTGTGTGGTTTCTGCTAGTTCTGGCTCTGTGACAATGTAGATTTTATTGGCATAAGGAGCACATAGTAACAGATTGAGGGTTCAAAGCTTAAAATGTTGTGCATTATTACAGAAAATACAGGGTCATCTATAAGTACTTAGACAGAGTCGCAGGTCAAACTCATGCAACATGAACTTCCATCGCATCTACATATACAATAAGGCCTGTATTAGTTCTATTCTCATAAACAAAGAATTTATTATTCCACTTCTTCACTCGCAGAACAATTCAGATTATATCTATGCAATGTAATGCAAAGAAATATCATGGTAGCGCAGCACAATCTTAGAGAATTTGCCTCCACTGACTTTCTGCAAGTTAAAGTATTTATTACGATTAAGAAATTAATTACTTTTAGTATGTTCAGCATGTACAACTCTTTATTATGAGGTCTACGTGCTACTAATATTGCCATGGATGTAATCATTCTGTAATAACTGTCTGCCATAGTGCTATTAAGATGATTAATACCCAATAATTATCAGCACGGCTGGATGGGAAAGCCATCTGCTGGCACATAGATGGGAACCTTCCACCTGCTCTATGTCCTCACAAAGACTGTCCAACAGAAAGGAAACACCGGACTGGATCCTATTTACATTCATGTGTATATGTTACAGCAAGGAAGAATAAAGTCCCAAAATATCCAGATTTCTTGTCTGTATTCAGAGAATAATTAGGAGACTTTACACAGTTAAAACATTGTTACAGACATGGCTACTACTTTTATTAATGTGGAAAAGAGTTAAAGGAAACCTACAATGAGAAATCTTCCATCAGCAGTAGATCTGACGGTTGATTGCTCCTGTCTGCCTCTGCCCTAATCTGTAATTTAAAAATCCTAGAACCTAACCTAACTTGTTAAAATACTTTATTTTAGTAAAATGTAAATTAACTGCAGAGGCTACTGGGGCGTGTACTAACCGGGTCAGGCACATGGAGCTAAGGCTGCTACACACCCCAGTAGCCTCTGCAGTTAATTTACATATTACTAAAATAATTTTTTTTTTAACAAGTAAGGTAAGGTTCCAGGATTATTAAATTACAGATTAGGTCAGAGGCAGACAGGGGGAATCTACCATCAGATCTACTTCTGATAGCAGATTCCTCATGGTAGGTTTCCTTTGAAGTCTATTGCAGGAAGAAAATATTGCTCCTTCCAATTGTCAGAGAATGGAATCCATTTTTGAATCTGTTCTTCTATCATGTATATATACAAAGATCTTTGGCTCTATTGATAGAAAAGACCCCTATGCACCATCCCCCCGTGTACACAGATCATCTTTCAGTTACATCCTGTAGGCTATTGGAATGTGGGTATGGTCAGTAGGTTCCTTTGTCCCGAGAACCTATAAAAACTGTCTGCAACCTAAATAAATTGGAATTCTCTCAAAC
Organism: Engystomops pustulosus; assembly: GCF_040894005.1. Lineage (NCBI taxonomy): Eukaryota > Metazoa > Chordata > Amphibia > Anura > Leptodactylidae > Engystomops > Engystomops pustulosus. The sequence goes on along the minus strand of NC_092412.1, from coordinate 181,285,052 downwards.
ATGTGAAGGTCTGAGTGATTCACCGAGCAGCTCGTACTATACAATGATTTGGAACCACACATCACATCGAGATATGGGGATATTTCCCTGACAAAACATGGCGCCCGCACAGGGACCTGGGTTTGCATGACGCCTACCGGAGAATTTAGGGATCATCCTTTCAGGACAGACAGACCATGCAGCTGCACAAAAAGGTAAGAAGCTTTTTCTTACAAAATTGCTCTGTCGCTCCTTGTTTGGATTGTTCCACGTCCGGTGAGTTGCATGCCTATATTGCCCAGTCCAAAGAATCTTGTTAGTTTATTTGAAAACTCCATGTGATGTGTGGTAGTGTATATGGGTATTGTGTGAGTTTGAACATGTGTGTTTGATAGCGCTATTGTGATACTGTACTGTACTGGTTTTAAGAACGTAAAATTCTAGGAATTGCCCCTACCTAAAGAGTTCCCTAGACGAGCTGCTTTTTGGAACGTAATTCGCTTGAGACAAAGTAGACTGAGTTTGGACAGTCGGACTTTATAAATTTATTTTGTGTGGTAGGTTCCAGAGCTGCTTCATGGAAGGGGACTGCAGTCATTTCTTGACGGGCAAACGGTTTAAAAAAAAAAAAAAGGAAAAAAAATTTTAGAATTAGAAGTGGTTAAAACTGCCCTATGGAAGAGTGAGTGACTGCGAGTGTGTGCCGGCACTAGAGATATATATAGAAAATTATGGGAAAAATTTGCTAGGTAGGATGAGAGGCAATTCAGAGGGAAAACCAGACGTGCGGATCTTGAATGATAAAAAAAGAGGCTGTAAAAGGATGTCAGAGAATGTTGGAAAAGGACAAGTATATCAAAAAGATGGTTGTTTGTATGCAAATGGAAAGGTTCTTAAAAGAACAAAGGCTGGTTGCATGATAATGATATGATGGAAATTGCAAGTGGATAGAAGAAAGTTACAGAGGAAGTGACCAGAGGAGGTTATAAAGAAACAGCCATAGGAAATTGTGTGTTGTATGAGTGTTATGACGATGACGGACAAAAACGTTGGACAGACAAAAGACAACATTTAGAAAAAGTTCTGCCTCCACCCTAAAATGGTGGATGAATTGATGTATGGAAACAAAGAAACAGACTGGCGGAGACATGTGAATGCAATGTGGCACCTAGACCCAACCCCCACACTGGAATATATCTGGTCAAGACTAGATTAGAAAAAGTGCGGGCTCCAACAGGACAAAGACATAGTGTTCAGATGTTTCTCCTGTAGGGGGCAGTAGAGCAGTGGTATGGGTAATGATGCATTGCCTAAAGATCTTTGGATTTGCATCTCACAGTCCGCTCAGCTGTATTTAGCTGTATTTAGCTGTATTGTTGTAACTTTAGAAGACAACTAAGATATAGTACCCAGGGAATTAATGTAGGAGACTGTGCCTGCTTATCTAAGAGTCACCTCTCAGAACTACAAAGTCCAAAAACCCGGGTAGTAACATATTTGTTACGGATTTTGGTCTTCTGTGGGGAGAGCTCCTGGACGGTTGTGCAGTCCCAATTGGGTTCCCTGAGCTGACCCTTGCCAGATACTGTAGATGTTCTATGAGTTTATTCCATTATACAGTCCTGTAGATTATGACAAAGATATAAATATGTGTTTTGCCTGTATCATGTATAGTGCTAGTGGTATTTCATCAGTTATCAGATGTGAGGAAAGCACAGCACACAATTGTGGACATTGTTCATTGTAGGCTTGGACCTGAGAAATCTTGTGATGTATGTTTAATAACAGCAGACATGTAGTGTAAAACTTTATAATACACCTAAAGTCTGAAGGGTGTGGTCAAAAGTTTTTGCAATTTGTGTAGAATGATACAGTGAACTTAGATGTTACAATGGTGTGTTGGATTCTTTCTTTGTTCTCCTGCTATGCTGGGACACGTAGTACTACAGACACCACAGGGAGAAGGAGGGGGCTGCCTCCCCCCCTTGTCTCAGTGAACACAGGAGGGGGGGAGGGGGAGCACATGTTGGAATGTTAAGAGAAGAAAGGAACAATGAGAATGTGTGTTCATTACTGAGGACTGATAACCCTCATGGTCCTGAGCAGATTTTGGGTTTGATTCGGTGTAACATCTGTAATTTTAATGTTTTAACCAGGAGGTAAACCTCCCTATGATCCCATACTATTAGTCCTATTCAGCAGCTATGACTGAGATTATTATTAGGAGCTTTTTAGGCAGAAGTTATAACACCCCTAGAAGCCTCCTACGTCACTGGCTCTAGTGATGCTTCTGCCCAGTATGTGTCCCAAGTATGTGGCCCCAGTATGACTGTATAGGTTATAATAAGATCTAAGGAATTTGTATGCTGTATGTCTCCTATTATACAGCAGTGATACATCGGCATTGGTCCCAAAACTGTGTTTTTTTCTCTGGAGTATATTGTTAACTTTCTATTGTTCTCATTTAAGTCTAAGCCAAGCCCCTCAGAGGAGAGGACACAGGCCGGAAGCTCTGCTGATCGTGTGTCACATGACAACCTGGATCTTCTTGGTTTTGTATCCTACTGCTGCCTACGCATAAAAAGCTTCTGTAGTAGTTTTGGACTATCCTGATAGTATTTCACCTCTTCATGACTAGAAACCTCGGTTATAATGTGCCCTCTTTATGATGTATTACATTGAATCCAGCTCCACTATTTTCGCTAGATTCAAAGGGGGGAGACATGAGGTAGACAGGGGGAGACATGAGGTAGACAGGGGGGAGACATGAGGTAGACAGGGGGGGGGGAGACATGAGGTAGACAGGGGGGGGAGACATGAGGTAGACAGAGGGGAGACATGAGTTAGACGGCTTGTATGGTTATATTTAAAATTTTCTATTATCTTAATGATTAATGAACCAGTTACCTTTTTGTAATGTCAAAACTGAATATATCATTAATCTGCATTTTGAGTTTTTTGTAGATGGCTTTAGAAAATAGGAATGGGGTTAATTCTACATCAGATGTGCAGCGGTCACACAACATGAGGTAACAGCAGCAGAACCACTCCTGACCTACCTGTCTGTACAGGAGGTGGAGGTGAGGGTGGGGGCACTGATGGAGGGGTGTAAAGTGGCAGAGGGTAAGAATGTGAGTCTTTTGGGATTCCTTATGATTCCTGACATGATCTAGTAAGTTTATCAACAACTATGAGACTTTGAAATAGCTGATAGAGGTCTTAGTGTTACAATAAAGGTCCATCCTAGAAGGTAAAACCTCTAAAGCTCTAATACATGAAGTGACCATACTGGCCAGAAAGCCTAGGGGAAAGGAGCCTGGATCAGTACAGTCCGTGACCCTCGCTGGCCCAGTAGGGTTATCTATACTCCTGTCTATATAGAAACAGGCTTCACAGCTGAGGAAGCTAGACTGGAGTAACACTGGGACCCCATGGATGGAGGGTGGACTATGGCAAAAAGGTGACAAGCAATGTCTGCCAAGGGCCCTTTACCCTATGATGGTTCAGTGCACCCACAGGGTGAGGCACCAGGCTAAGACTCTATATGCTCCGTGGTGGATAAGTATTGAGTATCACTTAGATTCACTTTTGCTACTGTCCATTTACACAGGGATGTTTATATATATATATATATATATATATATATATATATATATATATATATATATGCTTAGTACAATGTAGGGAGAGTAGTGAAAACCCTCATATATACACTCCGAAGCCGCTCTACCCCTTCCAGAGGTTGCAGATTGGCTAAGTACAGCTACCAAAGGTAAGTAGCTACGAACATGTACTTATGAGTGTGTGGACCTCTTTTCTGGGTAATCTGAACCCTATCCGGTAACTAAAGCAACTGTAAAGACCACAGCCAGGGATCGAGGAATATGTTAGTCCACTTATTCTAGAGACTAAAGTAATAATCCCTATTGGGGTAGTAATATAATTGATGACAGCTCTAGAGATTAAAAAGGCTTTTCACCTACTGAGGTTGTTTTTAGAATTGCCCCATGGATGAACATATACTTCCCTAAGGTTGTCCAGAGGGGTGATAGAGAATTGGTGGATGTCCAAAACCTGCAGATACATTTTTTTCTTAGGTGCATAACCAAGTATCTGTTTCAGTTCCAGAACCTAAAGTAGCTAGAGCAGAGGACCTGCACCCAGGTGATGAGATGGTCCTGATGTGACACCTGAGAGTCTTTTGAAGGGTCATCCCAAGTACCTCTGACATATCAGCGTGTAGAAACTACAACGAGACTGCGACAGCTGAAGAAGAATGGTGCTGGACCCAGAGACTACAGAACATGAATCTGTGTAGCTCGATGCTGCTGTGGACATTATCACTCCTACTACTCCTACTACAGTGTGTGCGCCGTATACCATGTCTAATAGTACTCAGGGGTTGGTAGGGTGACATGTATAAGGATATACACTAATAGGATGTAGAGATTCTGCCCTTTACAATGGATTTACATGAATTGTGTTGTGATATAATGTTCAGGATGCTCAGGAGGGAAGCAGGTGAAGGGTTACATAAGTCCTGGATGTGTGATTAGCATATGTCAATGTACCACCTGAGCAGTACCTGAAATTATTCACAAAAAGGGAGGAATTGTCAGAGAATGGAATCCATTTTTGAATCTGTTCTTCTATCATGTATATATACAAAGATCTTTGGCTCTATTGATAGAAAAGACCCCTATGCACCATCCCCCCGTGTACACAGATCATCTTTCAGTTACATCCTGTAGGCTATTGGAATGTGGGTATGGTCAGTAGGCTCCTTTGTCTCAAGAACCTATAAAAACTGTCTGCAACCTAAATAAATTGGAATTCTCTCAAACATGTGAAGGTCTGAGTGATTCACCAAGCAGCTCGTACTATACAATGATTTGGAACCACACATCACATCGAGATATGGGGATATTTCCCTGACACGATCTACCACCCGTGACCTACTTATAGTAGCCTCCATACCCTATAGAATGATCTTTTGAGCACTAGATTTTATAGCTATCCATGATATTGTACTGGGTGCCTGAAAATATATTCACAGATCACTCAATTACAGTAGAGACTCAGAAGAACTGTCACAGCTAGTAACACAGAGAGTAAAATCCATAGGAGATGGAACTACAGGAGAATTGTCAGTTCTGTCGAGAATCTGTGTAGGATGCAGGACATTTGAGGTGAAATATATTGTTGGAGTTGATCAGATTTCAGTTCAGCATGCTTCATCTTTCAACATCTACAATACTGTGATGGTCTTCTAAGAAACTACTCTTTATGTAAAGTAGTCTGCTAGAACAACGTTATGACAAAGTGTGTGGGCAACTCTCCTCCATGTCAAAGAAGTGGAAAAACTACCACTACTACTACTACTACCAAATAATATTTTAATAATTTCACCATTTAATAAACCACCTCCATCTCTCACAAGAGCCTATAGGTCAAAAGACCAAATGTGCCAGCAAACTAAGTGGTTTTATAGAAATCAGTCTCCTTGTAAAGTCATAACAAGATCCAACACTGTTTTATTGGTTTTAATTTATTTTGCCAGAAGCAGTTAATTTCTTTCCGTACCTTTTTTGGTCTAGCTCTACTAAGAACATTATTCCTGGCTAAATGTGGCTAGATTAATGAAGTTTCACTTGTTCAAATGAAACCATCAACATTTTGATAACACAAGTATTTGATGGACAGGTTTGTTAAACATAACCAATTCTAAAAATTTTAATCCCCCTTGTGCTGCAATGAAAAGAATCTTCCTATCCACTTTCCAGGGCTTTTTGAATTGAACCGTCACCAACCCTTTAACTAATCTGAAATATTAGTAAGCTTACTATTAAGAAAATCCAGCACTAGAGACACAAGTCACATTAGCACAAGGGGGACTTTTCTACTCTGTCATGCCCATACATTAAGACTTCAAGTAGTGCAGGCATCAAGTTTTCAATACTAACTGTGCAATGCTCCCAACATTGAATTATGTGAGAGATTGGTAGGAGAAAAACCACTGTAAAATTCACCAAGCAGAGTCAAACTGAGAGGGTACATGAGCAGGAGCGTAACTACCACTGTAGTAGCCATAACAGCTGCAACAGGACCTGCATTGTCAGTGGACCTGGCCAACCAACTTGACACAAACTAAAGAATGAAGAATATGTAGCATTATATACTTATTATGCAGCACATACTCCACATTACAGAGAACTTCATGCTCGGCCAGCACTCATATAAGGAACAATGGGGATGGGGATATAAGGACGGCATGACCAGGAATTTCTACTATCCTCCCCTTCCACTTCTTACATGTGCTTAGCAGCTACTGTAAAGTGCTGCAGAAAAAGATGACACTATAAATAACAATTTATTTATCATTTATTTCTGGACTGCAATCTTTTCCATGGCCTTCTGAAGCCCTGGTATGAGAAGCTGACAGCATCAATGTGAAGATAAGAAGACTGACAAGTGAGTCTATAAATGTGTATGAATGAGTGTATTAATGTATGTGTATATCCATACGTGTATGATGTATCTATACTGTATGTATGTGTATAGAATGGCCCAGATTTACTAAAGCCCCTGCATCAGTTTACTGTCGGACCTCACATGTTTTTTCATGTGCAAACTGCTTTCACATGTATTTAAGAATTGTCTGAGACAAAATTGTGGAGCATGCGGCACTATTCTTCATGTGAAACAAAATTCTGCACCCAAATGGGTGTTCCGTTGCTAAGTCAGACATGTGTTGCACGCACCTGCACCAAAAAAAAAAAAAAACAGTGCAGAGGGTGCCAGATTCATGAAGAACAGGTGCCACAAATCCTGAATCTGGTGCCCTCTTCATATACTGTAAGTATGTGTGTATATGTGAATATACTATATGTGTGTGTATGGGGTTGTATATTCTATGTGTGTGTTTGTGATTTGTATATAATATGGGTATATGTGAGTATATAAATATGCATATGATTGTAAAACTGTATGTATATAAATACATAAATGTGTGTTAGTATGAGTTTATAAATGTATGTGAGTGTATAAATGAAAGACATATAAATGAAAGATAGCTCTGATCCACTGTTGTTCCAAAACATTAAAATGGAAGCCATACAGGAAAGTTGGTAAAACACTGACGTGTTTCGACCTTTGTAGTCTAGATGCAACCTAAATCACTGCCAAAGAAATTCAGCTTGAGGATAGCTTTATAGCTGGCTAATGAGCTGCATAACCTCTTACACCAAGAGTGCAAACAACTTCAGTGCGACCCTTAATCAAATACTGTGTATGGTATAATACAATAGACTTCATTGCATGCATCGGTCCACACAAGACTGCAGAATTATGGTTAGAAAATCAGTTGCCATAAAGAAAAAGATATCTAATGAAATCTCATCCATTCGACAACAAAAAATCAACAAATGGAACTGTTAAAGGGGTATTCCCATCTGGGCATTTACATTTAATTTAATTCATTTGCCTTATGTAAACATTTCTTCAATTGGATGTTATTTAAAAAAATGTTCCTGTGTGAAGATAATTTCTCATAAATGTAGTCATGTTGTCCCTTAGAAACGAGATAGCTTCCTTGGATACGACCACCTCACATTTTGGCAGCGGTGGCCAGACATGTGCTATTGAGCCCTGCCTGGCCTCGTGGTTTCAGAGTTCATTACCACAGGATGGCTGTAGTATATAAAGTAACTCTAGAGCAGAGGTGGCCATAACCAAGGAGTCAGTCTGGTTTCTAAGGGACCATATGACTACATTTATGAGAAATTATCTTCACCCAGGAACATTTTTTTAAATAACATCTAATTGAAGAAATGTTTATGTATGGCAGATTAATGAAACAGAATGTGAATCCCCAGACGAAAATCCATGCTGTACTACATCATTCACACATTGGCTGTGTGACTCACCGAAGAGAATTCCTGAAGGAAGGGTGAATGAGGGAATGAGATATCAACTCACCACTCCATCAGGAATTCTCTTCAGCGAGCTAGAGGTGCTGCTGAGCAGGAAGTGGTGAGTCAACTTTACAAAAGGACTGTGGAACTATTCAGGTAAGTGAAATATTAGGATAGTTGTAATGCAGTATTATAGCATTTTTATAGATATGTTTATGTAAGAATGGGTTAGTGTAAATGAGGAGCTATGATCAGTCTTTTGAAATGCATTTATTAATTAGTAAATAAAAAATATAAGTAAATAGAAATAACACTTTTTCATATTTCAAGGAGTATTGAAGGCAGTCTACCATCAAAATCAACTATAATAAACCGTGGACACTTACTCATTGATCTATGCACTGCGACTGTGGTAATCTTCTTATATTTGTTATCCATAGCCTCCTAATGAGCCAGAAGGGCTCTGGGGCATTACCAGTTTCACTGCGTGCTGTAGCATAATAGGCTACACTGAGTAGGAGCATGTCTCACCCACCCCTTTGCTTCTTTGGCACTTACCCCCCCCCCTCTGCCTGGTGTAATCTCACACAGTGGGAGTGGAGAAGTGCTCATGTAACAGGCTGTGAAGTTTCAGCATGGAAGGGCTCAGGTACTCCCCCCAGAGCCCTTCTGGATCATTAGCATGACTGTAAAAGTTATTTTTCGATGAAAGAAAACCATGGATAACAAATATAAGATTACCACCACAGTCACAGTGCCTAGATCTATGAGTAAGTGTCTGTGGTTTATCATGCTAGCACCCATCACGGGTGTTATCTCGACGCATGAGCACCGACATTTTGTCGAAGATCGTCGCTCCCCATGGCTATGACAGCCTCGGGTCTTCCAAAGACCTGAGGCTGTCTCGTTTTTAACCCATTCATTACAATGTGCTAATTGTACACTGTAATACATGAGGATGAAAATCCACATATACTGCCATATTATCGTAGGGCAGTAAAGGGTAGGATCGATCAGACAACCTAGGGTTAAAGTAGTAGTAGTTTCTGAAAAATAGTATAGATAAAAAAAGTTAAAAAAGAAACTTTAATAAAAAAAAATAAAAATTCAAATCACCCCCTTCCTGTAGAAGTCATATAAATATAAATAAACAGGAAAAATAAACAAGTTAGGTATTTCCGTGTCTGAAAATGCCTGATCTATCAAAATATCATAACAGTTTTTCACTGTGTTTAATCTCTTAGCACTTTTTTCCATTTTGAAAAATATATAAAATTCAATAAAAAGTGATCAAAAGGTTGTACAGTCCTTAAAAATGTATTTAGTATTTAGTATTTAAAACGTCATCAAAAGTCACAAAAAATAGTAGACACGTCATTTGGGACGCACAGTGAAAGCCGTAAAATCCAATTCCACCAAAAAACGGTGCAAATGCATTTTTTTTGCCATTCTCACTGCATTTGGAATTTATTTCCTGCTTCCCAATCCATGACATGAAAAATTCAATATCATCACTATGAAGTGCAATTTGTTACACAGAAAACAAGCCTTTACACAGCTCTTTATGTGTAAAAATAAAAAGTTATAGATGGGGAGTGAAAAATGAAAATGAAAAAAATAAAAAAAGGGCCAGGTCTTTAAGGGGTTAAGAAGTGTCTGCACCACAATTGTGTCACACGCGACCATTAGGCATTGTGCAACACAAATCCTGATTCTGTTTTAACTGAGAAAAGCAAAGTCTGTATAGACAAAAATAATTTACACAAATCTTTATTTAATAATTATTCCACACAACACATAGTTTAAAAACAGCTAAAAATGTACAGTACATCCAACCACAACCAGTCCATACACTTCACATTGCACTAAGAAACCATAAATACATTGTCATGTGTTCCCTATCTGTAAACAATTGTTTGACCGATAGAAGTCAATAATTACAAAATGTGGTCCTTAAGTCCAACAAATGCATAGAACACTGACAGAAATAGATGGCACACTCATAAAAAGTCTTGCATGGTATATTGATCAGTGGTACATAATTACCAATCCATAGTTGTCCAAAAGACATAGAGTGTTTGTAGGAGGGCAATGTGAGCAAATACCCCACGCGTTTCGTCGCTACATGCGACTTCCTCGGGGGTCCCTTTGATAAAAAACGTACATATCATTGGAACCACAAGGGCAATCATAGGAGATTCTTCAGAGGTCCCTCTAAATTACAAGCAGCGCATGGCAATTCATCCAGCGATGATTTTTTTTATCAGAAAGCAGCGATATGGAAGTAAGATCCGAAGTGGCAGGTCAGGACCCCATAAACAACAGAAAAAGACGGCCAGCGAACAGGACCAGATCCCCCACTTACAAGAGGGGGAAACGGCGATCCTAAGACCCTTTATTGGGACACAAGGCACTGACACAAATGATTTGCGTATCATTAATTTATCTGACCATATTTTGACCCCGGACGAAACCAGGGTTCTCAGTAAAGGACTTTCTTTTTCTCCAATGAATATAAATAAATTCGAGCTAATTAAAGTTGTCTTTTAAGATGTTGTACCAACAACCGTCACTGATTGAGAATTTCTCTGAGGAGGACCATCAAACTTTCAAGGACCTTTTGGATTTGTTACAAGGAAATGAACAACAGGAGCATACAGGTAGGCCACCTTGCCCACTTCGCATTCCGTCCCAGATCACTCCAAACCTTATCAGGTGACGTGAGACATTGAGGAGTTACCACTTAGTAGACATACTCAAGAAAATCTGACTCATAATGAGAGGATGGCCATCAAGTCTCTGAAAGAGAATCCAACCTTTTTGATCAATGCTGATAAAGGGGGCAATGTAGCATTATGGCCTACCGACATGTATATTGAGGAGGCTAGACGTCATTTAAATAACAGGACTCACTACACCCCCTGTCCATCCGACCCAATGGAGGTCTTCAAAAAGAAGATGGACCATTTGTTGGATGCAGCTTTTTATTATGGAATCATCACAAAGAATGAACATCGATTCTTGATGGTCCAGAATCCTGTGGTACCCACTTTTTACATGCTGCCAAAGGTCCACAAGTCCCTGACCTGCCCTCCCGGCAGGCCATTTGCCTCAGGGATTGGGGGCCTTTGTGAGAGAGCATGCATGTACATAGATTATTTCCTCCAACCATTGGTATTAAATTTACAGTCATATATCAGGGATTCGGCTGACCTTATTGGTAAAATTCGGGATTTCACCATACCTGAAAACACATGGATTGTAACTTTCGACGTTGAAGCGCTGTATACAAATATAGCGCATCATGATGGCATTCGGGCAATTGCATATTTCTTGGATAGGCACTGTACTGGGGACCGTAGACATGACTCTTTTATTTAAGAACTTATGGAGTTTGTGTTGAGACAGAGCTACTTTACCTTTGATCTTAAGTTCTACCGGCAGGCCTCAGGGACGGCAATGGGTGCACGTTGTGCGCCCTCCTATGCCAACCTATTTTTGGGTTGGTGGGAGGACGCACACGTGTACCCATCCGAAATACCTTGGGGTGGTATAGATTCATCGATGATGTGCTCCTGTTGTAGAATGGACCATTGGATCTGTGTAAAAAAATTATTGATGATTTGAACCACAATGGACTTAACATCTTCCTCACTTCACATTTTTCACAGACCACCGTTTTTGGATCTGAAAATAATTATTCGAGATCATCGTCTACATACAGATTCGTACAAAAAAGTCTATTACACTACAGCAGTTTTCATCCACGACACCTGAGAGATAACATACCTGTGGGACAGTTTACCCGAGTCAGGAGAAACTGTGCAACCAATGACGATTTTCGCAGAACAGATCGTTTCAGGAATAGGGGATACCCGAAAAAAAAACATCTCTAGGGCGTATCTCAGAGCTGCACATGGTAGCCGGGAGAATCTCCTTAGGAAACGGGATAAATCCACAGAATTTAAGGCAGGAGTTATGACTACCTATAACAACCAATGGCATGATATCAGAAAAATTTTAGAGAACAATTGGAACATCTTGAGAGCCGAAAAACGCTTAAAGGGGTATTCCGGGAATATGAACGTCTGACACAAAAACCCATGGTGATATAAATAAATGAGTACAACAATACTAAATGTCATTAGTCACAAAACGGAGCTTAAATAATTTGATTTTATGATTTACAAAATTTATGGCCTCTCTAAAGTAGGTGGAGTTATCACTAAGATGGCCGCGATTCTTTAGTTCTCAGTAACTCCTCCTACCACTTATGCTCTGCTCCTGGTGATGATGTAACAGACTTTCTTGTTCTGTTACCATAGAAATGATGTGTAACTGCCATCACCACTACACTGTCCATACTGGATACACTGCAACCAACCGACTACAGCCAAACATAGCGGTGATCACATGACCTGCCCAGGCAGGTGCAGGACATGTGATGTGGACATGTGACCAGCGGCCATCTTCTGTCCTGCAACGGACCGCACGGAGGAAATTAACGGACTGGTTAAAGGGCCAGTAACATTTTAATTCTTCATTACAGTCTATGTCATCAGCATTTTCTGCTAAAGGGAGCTACATTTTAAATAACAACCAATTACACATTAGCTCATATTTTGAGTGCCCACTTGTATATGAATTATGCTGATTCCTGGAATACCACTTTAAATAACAATTGGAACATCTTGAGAGCCGAAAAACGGTTAAATAACCTGATTACTAAGAAGCCTCACCTGATCGCAAAAAGAGCGAAGAATTTGAAAGATAACCTGACAAGAAGTCACTTCCAACGTAGGGGAAGGTCCCTCGGCCGTGGAGTGAGGAACTTGGGCTCATATGCATGCGGGGGATGTACAGTGTGTCCTCTTATGAAACCAACAAAACAGGTTGTGAACCCCACCAACAAAAGAACATTTGACCTACACCAATTTATCAACTGCAAAATCAGAAATGTGGTCTATTGCCTCATTTTCCCCTGTGACACAATATACGTGGGTCCGACAACACAGGAGCTCAGGAGAAGGATACAGCAGCATTTTTCTAGTATCCGGAATTCTACACGACATTTTAACCAAGGTAAGGTCCTTTCTACTGTAGCGACACATTTCAGACACTTTCACGGGAGCTCAACTAACGGGATCAGAGTAGTGGGAATAGATGTCGTACCTACCAACATCCGAGGAGGTGACGTGGTACCGGAACTTTTGCATAGGGAGGCGCGTTGGGTTTTTAATCTTAGTTCTATTGCACCTACAGGCATTAATTAAGACCTCCTCTTCTCAAAGATAAGAAGGTACGTTTGCTACTTTGGATATCATATAGGCCCACTTTTGTTTTATCCTTTATCTGTCCTCTTTTTATCACAATACCAATATATGGGTGTTTTAAGTGATTGGTATTTAGCTGACCTTATGCACTTGGGAGGGTTTCCCCTTGTAGTTTTGGACCCTTATGGTCCCCTATTGACACACAATTGTAGGACCCTTATGGTCCCCGTACATGGTACACACATGGACGTTCTGTGCCTTATTATTTTCAGTGCACTAACCCACTTTATTCACGGATCCCCCCCCCCTCTTTTTTCTTCCCTTCACTCTACTATATTTTCTTATCCCCTTTTTCACCCTTTTTCTGTCTTTCTCCTTCTCCCCCCCCCCTTTCCCCCCCTTATTTTCCCTTTCTTTTTCCCCCTTTTCTTGTTTTCTTTTTTCTCTGTTTCTTTTTTCACATTGTTTCAATAATATTATGACATATAAAACTAATATATAGAGTTAATATATAGAGTTATTTCACACACTTTTTCCATGGAGGTCACACACTTTTTCCATGAGTGTATTTGGGATTATACTTACCATTATATATATTTATTCTTTCTCGAGATGTCCTCTAGGTTGCATGTTGCCCATCTGGTGCTTCGATACCATCTGTCTCCCCAGAATATATGAAGTATATGAATAAGAAATAGTAATAAAAATAACAACAAAATGCAAGGGAAGGATAACTTTTCCACATACCTCAGAAGAAACCTGGGATATACATTGTTGATGGTTGATAAAAAAAGTTTTTCGGAAAAAAGAAAAGATACGTGTGGACAAGATGTTTCTCGATGCTTGGTGTAAATTTGCTTGGAAAACGAAATGATTTGTCTTTTTCGTCTCTTAAAGTCTTGCTGAACAGGATTTTCTCTGGCCCGTAATATACACGGAGGAGACTATAGGACAGTGTTTTGAAACAGTTTAGATGAACAATGGACGCTTTTCTAACCAAGCGACTATATATTTGCTTTGAAGCTCATCTGATGGTTGACCATTCGGATTCATGGAGTTTTTTGGTCCCTATGGATTGTACATGTATATTCAGTTTTTTGTAATGTGACATAATTAGATATCGGATATTTTTCACTAGAAGTTAGTATACCAGACAGCACGATTGTTTTTAATAATTTTTTTTCTCTCCCCAGGGTGCTAGCCCCGAGCATGTAATGTCATTATTTGTTGCAGACAACCTGCCTACTATTACATATTTTGTATGTGACTAAGTTGGTGTGTACTAATGATATCCTATGCATATACTGTATATATGCAAATTTGGGCATATTGAATTTATGTGGGTTTTGTCAGTGCGGTATGATTTTGATACTTTCTTCTGTACACCAAGATATACCTCTGCTGATCACGAGTCAGATTGGGCGCTTGCGAATGTGTGTTAAGGGTTGCCAGGATACTGTGGACTCTTTCCGCACATGCGCTGTACTCTCGTCTTTGAAGTCACGTGAGACTTACAATATGATCTGTGAACTTTTCTCGCGCATGCGCTGTACTCTCGTCTTTGAAATCATGCGGGATTTGCAACATATCACATGACCAACCCCGTGGCCCAGCATGGCATCCATTCATTAGAATCGCACAGGTGTACAGGAACAGCTTACTGTGACAGGTACGCTGGAGTAAGGGATTGGCTAAAAATCCACCCTGGGGAGGGACTTATATGTATATATTTCAGGCAACAGCCCGACCATTACGAAGGGACCCCTGATGAAGTCACATGTAGCGACGAAACGCGTGGGGTATTTGCTCACATTGCCCTCCTACAAACACTCTATGTCTTTTGGACAATTATGGATTGGTAATTATGTACCACTGATCAATATACCATGCAAGACTTTTTATGAGTGTGCCATCTATTTCTGTCAGTGTTCTATGCATTTGTTGGACTTAAGGACCACATTTTGTAATCATTGACTTCTATCGGTCAAACAATTGTTTACAGATAGGGAACACATGACAATGTATTTATGGTTTCTTAGTGCAATGTGAAGTGTATGGACTTATTGTGGTCACATACATGGGTTGTGGTCGGATGTACTGTTTTACATTTTAGCTGTTTTTAAACTATGTGTTGTGTGGAATAATTATTAAATAAAGATTTGTGTAAATTATTTTTGGTCTATACACACTTTGCTTTTCTCAGTTAAAACAGTCTTGTCATTTTAAGAGTGTGTCGGCTGCTTCGGCTATTATTACTCATTGTATGGGATACCCTAGCTGTGCAGGTTTCTTTGTTTGCTTGTGTAGAAATCCTGAATCTGGTGCACCCTGCACTATAGACAGGCAAACTGCATTTAGTAAATAACAATAAATAATTTAATAATAATAATTCCTTTATTTATATAGCGCACACATATTACGCTATATACTCTCACCGGCCACTTTATATAGTACACCATGCTAGTAACGGGTTGGACCCCCTTTTGCCTTCAGAACTGCCTCAATTCTTCGTGGCATAGATTCAACAAGGTGCTGGAAGCATTCCTCAGAGATTTTGGTCCATGTTGACATGATAGCATCACACAGTTGCCGCAGATTTGTTGGCTGCACATCCATGATGCGAATCTCCCGTTCCACCACATCCCAAAGATGCTCTATTGGATTGAGATCTGGTGACTGTGGAGGCCATTTGAGTACAGTGAACTCATAGTCATGTTCAAGAAACCAGTCTGAGATGATTCCAGCTTTATGACATGGCGCATTATCCTGCTGAAAGTAGCCATCAGATGTTGGGTACATTGTGGTCATAAAGGGATGGACATGGTCAGCAACAATACTCAGGTAGGCTGTGGCGTTGCAACGATGCTCAATTGGTACCAAGGGGCCCAAAGAGTGCCAAAAAAATATTCCCCACACCATGACACCACCAGCCTGAACTGTTGATACAAGGCAGGATGGATCCATGCTTTTATGTTGTTGACGCGAAATTCTGACCCTACCATCCAAATGTCGCAGCAGAAATCGAGACTCATCAGACCAGGCAACGCTTTTCCAATCTTCTACTGTCCAATTTCGATGAGCTTGTGCAAATTGTAGCCTCAGTTTCCTGTTCTTAGCTGAAAGGAGTGGCACCCGGTGTGGTCTTCTGCTGCTGTAGCCCATCTGCCTCAAAGTTCGACGTACTGTGCGTTCAGAGATTCTCTTCTGCCTACCTTGGTTGTAACGGGTGGCGATTTGAGTCACTGTTGCCTTTCTATCAGCTCGAACCAGTCTGCCTATTCTCCTCTGACCTCTGGCATCAACAAGGCATTTCCGCCCACAGAACTGTCGCTCACTGGATGTTTTTTCTGTTTCGGACCATTCTCTGTAAACCCTAGAGATGGTTGTGCGTGAAAATCCCAATAGATCAGCAGTTTCTGAAATACTCAGACCAGCCCTTCTGGAACCAACAACCATGCCACGTTCAAAGGCACTCAAATCACCTTTCTTCCCCATACTGATGCTCGGTTTGAACTGCAGGAGATTGTCTTGACCATGTCTACATGCCTAAATGCACTGAGTTGCCGCCATGTGATTGGCTGATTAGAAATTAAGTGTTAACGAGCAGTTGAACAGGTGTACCTAATAAAGTGGCCTGTGAGTGTATATATATATATATATATATATATATATATATGTATATATATATATATATATATATGTCCAACTGCTCGTTAACACTTAATTTCTAATCAGCCAATCACATGGTGGCAACTCAGTGCATTTAGGCATGTAGACATGGTCAAGACAATCTCCTGCAGTTCAAACCGAGCATCAGTATGGGGAAGAAAGGTGATTTGAGTGTCTTTGAACGTGGCATGGTTGTTGGTGCCAGAAGGGTCTGAGTATTTCAGAAGCTCACAAGCTCATCGAAATTGGACAGTAGAAGATTGGAAAAACGTTGCCTGGTCTGGTGAGTCTTGATTTCTGCTGCAACATTCGGATGGTAGGGTCAGAATTTGGCGTCAACAACATGAAAGCATGGATCCATCCTGCCTTGTATCAACGTTTCAGGCTGGTGGTGGTGGTGTCATGGTGTGGGGAATATTTTCTTGGCACTCTTTGGGCCCCTTGGTACCAATTGAGCATCGTTGCAACGCCACAGCCTACCTGAGTATTGCTGCTGACCATGTCCATCCCTTTATGACCACAATGTACCCAATATCTGATGGCTACTTTCAGCAGGATAATGCGCCATGTCATAAAGC
Organism: Engystomops pustulosus; assembly: GCF_040894005.1. Taxonomy (NCBI): domain Eukaryota; kingdom Metazoa; phylum Chordata; class Amphibia; order Anura; family Leptodactylidae; genus Engystomops; species Engystomops pustulosus. The sequence continues at coordinate 181,267,640 of NC_092412.1, read as the reverse complement.
TGGAATCATCTCAGACTGGTTTCTTGAACATGAAAATGAGTTCAGTGTACTCAAATGGCCTCCACAGTCACCAGATCTCAATCCAATATATCATGTTTGGGATGTGGTGGAACGGGAGATTCGCATCATGGATGTGCAGCCGACAAATCTGCGGCAACTGTGTGATGCCATCATGTCAATATGGACCAAAATCTCTGAGGAATGCTTCCAGCACCTTGTTGAATATATGCCACGAAGCATTGAGGCAGTTCTGAAGGCAAAAGGGAGTCCAACCCGTTACTAGCATGGTGTACCTAATAAAGTGGCCGGTGAGTGTATATATATATATATATATATATATATATATATATATATATATATGTTTTGGAGTGTGGGTGGAAACTGTAGGACCGGGAAGAAACACACACAAACATGGAGAAAACATACAAACTCTTTTCAGATGTTGATCCTGGGACTTGAACCAAGGTCCCCAGCACTTGAAGGCTGTAATGCTAACCACTAAGCACTAATGTGATTTATCTGTGGCTTACTAACACAATGGGACTTATTTACTAAGGGCTCCGCGGTCGCACTTTCGCCGGGTTTCCTAAATTTTTCTGTTTTGCGTTAAATTCCGCCGGGATTTTGGTGCATGAGATTGAATTCCAGCGCAAACATGCCGCCTTTCACACGACAGAAATCGGGGGCGTGGCCGTAGGAAAACCCAACGGATTCGGAAAAAAAAAGCAGAATTGAAAAACCGAATTGTGTCACAAAATCAATCAGTCAAATTCATCAGTTGGTGAACTCCGGCGGACCTCGGCGCAGCAGCGACACCTGGTGGACATCGGGCGCACGACCTTAGTGGATCGCCGGAAGACCCGAATCCTGGTCGGAGAATGCACCGCTGGATCGCGACAGGACCGGGTAAGCAAATGTGCCCCAATTAGTGTTTTAATGATGGAGAGCATTTTTTCAATCATTTACTGCCACCCTCCCAGAGCCACGATTTATTTTTAGAAGACATAGCGAGAGGAGAGCTCATTGTTTTGTGTGAATATTTGGTATTTCATGTACTTGTTCATTCAAACAAATGAAGCACATTGCATTTAATTCTTTAACTTTCTCATGAAGCAACTTACATAATCAGTAGCGCAACAGGCACAAAATCTGCAAAATGTTTGAAGCAAAAGTCTCTCAAATACAAATAGTACTTCCAAACAATGTAAGCAGAGAAGCCTTAGGATCCTGAGCTAGTATGTGAGCAAGGCATCAGGCAGTGCAACGTTTCAGGGACCACCCCATTTCTCAGGCTTTAGGGCTCCTAAGGCTGATCCAAATTGACAGATATGTTTTGTCAGCAGTTATAATATTAAACAAACAGTTAAATGAAATCCTGGCTCTGTATGCAGGTGTAATATGTCTAATATAAAGGAATATGTATATTGCATAGTGCATCACAGAATTATGTGCAGATTGGCTAATTCTACCCACTGCCAAAACCACATGCAAGCATCTAAATATGACTATGGAATTATTTAACACAGTTGCTGGTCTGATAAATCACGTTGTCCTATACAGTACAGTATGTAAATGATAGCACGTGTGAGTCACACACTGGAGACAGAGTTGAGAAGATATCAGAAACCTATGGAAGGTTGTCAGCCTCTAGCTTTGTTCGGTAAAGATCTTGGGGAGAGAGGTATGGTTATAACTGTGTCTCACATAACTGTGGAATGTACTGACTTGTCTGTTATATCATCGTGGCTCTCATTTGTACACAACCTAATGTGTTATATGCCTTCCTTTATTGTAAAAACATAAAAACGTTATTAAAAATTTACAGTTATAAAAAGAATCCTATATGGCAGTGATGGCGAATCGTTTAGAGCCTGAGTGCCCAAACTTCAACCAAAAGCCACTTATTTATTATAAAGTGCCAGCACAGCAATTTAAGCAGTAATTTATTTCTCCCTGTTTTTATACCACTTTCAATTGTATCAGTCTACTGATGACACCAATGCAGTTGAAAGGAGGAGGGCAAGTTCTATCATTGCAAGAAAATTCAGCAGGAAGATTCTTGAGACCAGGGGCGGACTGGCCATAAGACCCACCGGGAGAAATACGGTCCGGTTTTGGGCCAGTCCGGGGCCGGTCCTGTATTGGTGGGGCCGGTGAAAAAATAAAAACACATAAAACTCACCTCTCCGACGCCCCGACACTGCTCGTCTGCTTGATCCAGTGCGGCCGCGGTGACAGCTCCGTACGGGCAGGTGTCGCACACACCATGACATCGGCGAGCGGCTGACGTCATGGTCTGTGCGACGCCGGCCCGTACGGAGCTGTTACCGAGGCCGGACCGGATCAAGCAGGGGCGCAGCGTCGGGGCATCGGAGAGGTGAGTTTCATGTGTTTTTATTTTTATGTACTGTGCTGGCGCTGTACACTGGGGCAGGGGCTGTAACCCGGGGGCAGGGGCTGGACACTGGGGCAGGGGCTGTATACCGGGGGCAGGGGCTGTATACCGGGGGCAGGAGCTGTACACTGGGGCAAGGGCTGTATACCGGGGGCAGGGGCTGTATACCGGGGGCAGGGGCTGTATACTGGGGCAGGGGCTGTACACTGGGGCAGGGGCTGTACACACCGGGGCAGGGGCTGGCAGGCTGTATACACCGGGGCAGGGGCTGGCAGGCTGTATACACCGGGGCAGGGGCTGGCAGGCTATATACACTGGGGCAGGGGTTGTCAGGCTGTATACACCGGGGGCAGGGGCTGTATACCAGGGGCAGGGACTGTATACCGGGGGCAGGGTCTGTATACTGGGGAAGGGGCTGTACACTGGGGCAGGGGCTGTACACACCGGGGCAGGGGCTGTCTGGCTGTATACACCGGGGCAGGGGCTGTCTGGCTGTATACACCAGGGCAGGAGCTGTCTGGCTGTATACATCGGGGCAGGGGCTGTCTGGCTGTATACTGCGGGGCAGGGGCTGCATGGCTGTATACACTGGGGCAGGGGCTGTCTGGCTGTATACACCGGGGCAGGGGCTGTCTGGCTATAGATAGGGGCCAGTAATATAGTAGTTATATTCTTGTACATAGGGGGCAGTATTATAGTAGTTATATTCTTGTTCATAGGGGGCAATATTATAGTAGTTATATTCTTGTACATAGTGGAAGTATTATAGTAGTTATATTCTTGTACATAGGGGCAGTATTATAGTAGTTATATTCTTGTACATAGGGGACAGTATTATAGTAGTTATATTCTTGTACATAGTGGATAGTATTATAGTAGTTATATTCTTGTACATAGGGGGCAGTATTATAGTAGTTATATTCTTGTACATAGGGGGCAGTATTATAGTAGTTATATTCTTGTACATAGGGGGCAGTATTATAGTAGTTATATTCTTGTACATAGGGGCAGTATTATAGTAGTTATATTCTTGTACATATGGGGCAGTATTATAGTAGTTATATTTTTGTACATAGGGGCAGTATTATAGTAGATATATTCTTGTACATAGGGGGTAGTATTATAGTAGTTATATTCTTGTACATAGGGGGAAGTATTATAGCAGTTATATTCTTGTACATATGGGCAGTATTATAGTAGTTATATTCTTGTACATAGGGGGCAGTATTATATTAGTTATATTCTTGTACATAAGGGGCAGTATTATAGTAGTTATATTCTTGTACATAGGGGCAGTATTATAATAGTTATATTCTTGTACATAGGGGGCAGTATTATAATAGTTATATTCTTGTACATAGGGGGCAGTATTATAGTAGTTATATTCCTGTACATAGTTAATTTGAGAGAAGAAAGACAGCGGATGTGTAAACAAAATCAATTTATTAATTCATCAAAAGAAACAATAAAAACATTTAAAAACCCAATGAAGGGGATATAAACATATAGGACTCTCCTCAAGGGGGTATATCTCAAATAAATAACAAAACGGAAAAATAATACTACTAAATAGGGCTGCCAATACAACATGTATGCACAAAACTAATATCAAATTGATACTCTAGAAACAAATAAAGTGCAACGTGCCAAGAATCACAAAAATCAATGGGCATTTAGGCTCTGTAGTGTATAGTGGAAGCAATGGCAAACAGTGTCTCTACCCCCTTTTCCCCTATGTAAAAAATTAATGCAAATAAATATATTTGAAAGAATCAAATGAGGTAAGAGAAGCACAGCAATAATGACATAGTGACATAGACAAGTGTTAGCAGCCAAAGGTGTAAGCAAGTAAGTTCAAATGAATGAAACAAATGAAATGCATGAGGAGGAGAGCCCACGAATGCCCCAGGCGTATCGCCCGAATAGCGGGCTTCCTCAGGGGATAAAGGAAGGGAAATGAACCCAGGTATTTAAATGGTCTGGTAACGCCTCCAGCGGTGTGGTTCGCGCGCCGCGCCGCCTCCCGCAGTGTGAGTGCGTGTCAAAATGCGTTCCAACATTTTACTAAGCCCGGAGTACTGCCTGGTCAAAGGTGCCCTACGGTGGACTGGAATACCTGTATGTGTCTCGAAACATGAGACAAGGTCTAATGCAAGCGGTGTGAACTCCTTCCGGGTCACATTGGCCCGGGGTGCAAGCTTCACACAGGGGTTGCCAAGCAACGGTGGCAGACCCAAAACGTGATGTGAGTGTCCGGCCCACTATTTAACAAAGGAAAAACAGATAACAGAGTTATTATGAAAATGAATACAGTTCAAATAATTGTGTACCTGTTGAATGAGTTGCAAGCTGTTAGTACATGACGACAAAGATAACCTTTTGTAAATGCCTGATAGGAGTTTCCCTTAACACATCATATGAATGTTATTACTATCGGCGCAGAATATATGTATATATGCGGTACAAATGCGGCGGTTCACCAAGTATATCGGCGCAAAAAAAAAGTACATGTACAGCATGAGTACGGCAGCGCACATTAAGACCATGCATAAGACGCAATGCAGGTTTGAAGTGATACAGCTGAGCTAGATTCGAGCACAAACTTCAAAAAGACATGGTATAACAATAACATCGCTCTTGGCGCAATGAATAAATATATGCATAGGGTGCCGAAGATATGTACATATACAGTACAAGTAGAATGGCGCACAAAGAGGCCGTACATGAGACGCAATATAGGTATGTATATGATGCAGCTGGGCTAAATTCAAGCACAAACTCCAAGACTACATGGCACAGTAGATAAATATATGTATAAGGTGCCGACATAGCAGCGTACAATAAAGACGCATAAGAAACATAGTGTATTAGTAGTAACACTCTTGGTGCAGTGTAAAAAAAATATATATGGGGTGCCAACAACGGCGAACAGTAAGAACGCATACAAGTTAGAACGGTGCCATACATGCTGGGGCTAAGCAGGAATTGAACACCTAGTTTAAGAAAAGTAAATGTGTAGGAGACCTAGATATTCAATTGCCAAAAAAAAGGTTGTGTCATTTGAAAATTTGTAGAATAATAGAGGAAGGCTCAGTGTGGGCGGTGCCGTGAACGTCATGTTCACATGCACCCCAGTATCTTTAGGATAAATATACAAAAATTAGACGAAAATGCAACAGTAACAAGTAATAAATGCTATGTTCAGGTAAGTATGAATCAAAAAAAAAAATAAAAATGTAATAATAAAAATGGTACCCAGAGGAGGGGGCGGAGGGCGGCACGGCGCAGTCACCCACCCCGGGAAAAAAAGAGGCGGAATTGTTGAACAGGGTATGTAATCAAGGTAGAACAACAGTATCTAAGCTAATAAAGGTAATGTGTAGAGGTCACTCAAGATTATGGGACAACGAGAAGAGGCAATGGGCGGGAATGGCCACATATAGTCCATTGTGTAAGTCAAATGAGCAATATTGTAAACCATGTAGGTTGGGAATCACTCTCGGAAGTATGCATCAAATCAGTCCATCAATAATTGGAAGGAGTCGGAGGGTCTCACAGATACGTCATAGGGATATCCTAGGAAAAGGGTTGATATGCACTCTCCGGTGGGATCAACGAAAGTGTGGGTCCACATGATTTGGTGAGTTTTGGTCCCCCCGTGCCTATTGTGAAAGAGAAAAGAGCACCTATATGTGGGAGAGAAAAAAAAATCAAACAAAAAACTAGTTAAGAATTAAGCTGCATTTGTGAAATATTAGGGGGCCCAGGAATACAAACTCGATTTAAGGGGTCCAAGGGAGTGAACCAAACCTGTGAGACTTAGGCAATGTGCATATTGAATATATATAAGGTATATAAATGTTGCCGTGAATGAATATATAAGTAGTGTGTACCCATTGGAAAAAGGAAGTGAGGTATGATGAAAGAAGAATGTGAATCAAGAGGCACATGATAAAGGACATAATGGATTTAAGAAAAGGGACACCTAGAGTGTCATAAAACATAGATGTGGATAATGTCTAACATCAAAGGAGAAGATAAAACCAAACTCAAGAAAGAAATAATAGAGAGTCCAAAGAGCATATGATAGATGGAGATCTTATACAAACTATTTTTTATAGTGACCTGTGAAGAGTAGTTCCTCGTTGAGACCGTTCAGGGAAACCGTATGCAGGGTATAGATCCATCTTGATTCACTGCAAAGAAGTTGTGGCACTGGATTGCCACCCCGAAAATTTTGTGTGACTTTTTCCAGGCCTAAAATGCGTAGATCCTGTGTGCGGCATCTGTGGAAATGAAGAAAATGGGACGCTACCGAGGGAAGGGTCTTTCCTTTCTGTAGGTCAGATGCTGCTGTGTTACAGATGTTGTTGACATCTCTTGCGTAACTCTTGCGTGGTTTGACCCACATGGAGTTTCGGGCAAGGACAGAGTAGCACATAGACAACTCCTTTAGTTTTGTAGTGTATATAGTCACGGATTTTGAAATTTCCATGATGAGTTGGATCTCGAAATTCCGAACTTTTTAATAGATGTGGACACACCAAACAACTACCACACGGAAATGATTCTGTCAAACGGACTCCCCTCCCCAAGGTGGTTGAGGGACGCTGAAAATGGCTGTTGGTAAGAGCATCTTTTATGTTGAGAGCACGCCGCGCTGTAAGTGTTGGTTTCTCCGTGAGAAACGGGGTCAGTCTAGCATCAATTTTAAGAATCCCCCAATTCTTGTTCAGGATATCATAGAGATCACTCCACTGGTTGTTAAAAGTGGTGACTAACCTTGGTCTGGGGTCCGTTGCCCGAAACTTTTGGAGAAGATCTTTCGCTTAGCTTAGCTTTGGTAATCGCTCTGGAGATTGTTTTCCGAGGATATCCCCGATCCTTAAGGACGGAGGTCAGGTCTCATGCATGCCTTCTGAAGTCCAGATGGTCGCTGCAGTTCCGTTTGAGTCTCAGGAATTGTCCCGTAGGGATTCCATTTTTTAGATGGCGAGGATGGAAGCTGGAAAAAAGGAACAAGTTATTAGTTGCTGTTTCTTTACGAAACAGAGACGTAGTCAAGATTGGATGTTGATAGGTGATGGATATGTCTAAAAAGTCAACTGCCGAGGTTGACATCGTAGAAGTCAACTTAATGTTCCAAGGGGCAGTATTATAGTAGTTATATTCTTGTACAGTGATGGCGAACCTATGACACGCGTGTCAGCACTGACACACGTAGCCATTTTTGGTGACATGTGCCCGCGGTCCGCCCCCTCCCTGTGTAATGTGCTGCCCCTGTGTTAATGTCCCGCCCCCGTCCTTCTGCCCCCTGCTTACCTGTCCGGCGCCGCGTTGGTCCGCCCACTGTCTACAACTCCTCCGGCTCCTCCAGGCTGCAATGCGCGCTGCTCGTCACGTGACTGAGGCGACCTGACGTCAGGTCACATCAGTCATGTGACCCGAGGCGCGATGCAACCTGGAGGAGCCGAGCCGCCATTATCATCAGACCTGAAGTAAAGCTACAGGGAAGAAGACATCACTGGGGTATTTTAGTAGTAAAGAGAGGCCGCTGGATCATTTTATTAGGGAAAAAAGGCTGCTAGGGGTATTTTAGTAGTAAAGGGAGGCCGCTAGGGGTATTTTATTAGGGAAGGAAGGCCGCTGCCGGAAATGTTATTAATGACGGGAGGCCGCTGCCGGACATTTTATTAATGACGGGAGGCCGCTGCCGGACATGTTATTAACGACGGGAGGCCGCTGCCGGACATGTTATTAATGACGGGAGGCCGCTGCCGGACATGTTATTGATGACGGGAGGCCGCTGCCGGACATGTTATTATTGACGGGAGGCCGCTGCCGGACATGTTATTACAAAATTAGTTTTTTTTCTAAAGGTGACACAGCACCCGAGTTATGGTCGTTTTTTTGGTGAATTTTGACACACCAAGCTCAAAAGGTTGCCCATCACTGTTCTTGTACATAGAGGGCAGTATTATAGCAGTTATATTCTTGTACATAGGGGGCAGTATTATAGCAGTTATATTTTTGTACATAGGGGCATTATTATAGTAGTTATATTTTTGTACATAGGGGGCAGTATTATAGTAGTTATATTCTTGTACATAGGGGCAGTATTATAGCAGTTATATTCTTGAACATAGGGTGCAGTATTATAGTACTTATATTCTTGTACATAGGGGGCAGTATTATAGTAGTTATATTCTTGTACATAGGGGCAGTATTATAGTAGTTATATTCCTTTACATAGGGGGCAGTATTATAGTACTTATATTCTTGTACATAGGGGGCAGTATTACAATATACTTTACTTAGGGGCAGTATTATTGTAGTTACATTCTTTTTTATCAGAGAAAGTATTGTAGTATGTTTTTAGTGTACATATATGGCAGTATTAAGTTGTGTGCTCTTAAAATAGAAGTGTTATTCCTTTACAAGGAGGCAGTATGAGTCTCTTTCTCTGCGGTGTACATGTTGATTTAGACCATCTATAAACAGTTTTTATGGAGTTTAGTAACTCCACCCACATCACAAGGCCACGCTTACTTGTTTTGACCCTGCTCACAGAATGGGGCCACTTTTACATTTTTTTCCAGGGCCACTTTAAATTCCCAGTCCGCTCCTGCTTGAGACCTATCTGGTGAACTCCTTTCTGGGGTGATGGCCTGAGTGCTGCCTCTGGCACCCGTGCCATAGGTCACCTACCACTGCTATTTGGGAAGAAAGAGAGCTATGAGACAGTGTCATGAATGCAACCTGGTTCCTGGCTTTTGTGTTACATTGAGATTCATTGACATATACTACCATCTAAACACTAAACATTGTTCAACATCCCTGCCAACTCATGGGCAGAGGAGTAGTTGCGAATAAGCCCCTTGTACCACCCAGTACATATAGAGGTAATTGTGCAGCGGTAGATACTGCCTGGATAGGCAAGGGTGAATGTTATTTAATGTTATCATCCAATGATATACCTCAATGCACTTAATTGTGAACTGGAGTGTGATTGGGGAGTGAGCCACCACCTAACCAGGGATTAACAAAACCCTTAGTCAGGGGAGGAGTTAGCGCTCTTAGGGCCAGCTCCTGACTGAGGAGCAGCTCTTAGCAACAAGTTCTGTTCAGGCCCAGCTCTTCAAGTGAGCAGACCTCTCTCTTGGATTCCAGCTCTTACCAGAGAGGCACATGCTCTGCCTACAGGCCTCAGGCCTCAGCAACAATACACTGAGTGACAAAGAACTACCAGGACAAAGCTGCAGCTTCCAGCATCGGACACAGCTACATCCCAGCCTGCACCTGCGTCCAGGCTGGTGATCCAACCTCTGAGGTTCCCTCTCCAAGATCACTAAAGTAACCTGCATTGGTACAGAATCGTTTGGCTTGTTGCTGCTGTAGGTTTGAATAAAGAACTGTAAGTTACTTTTATGCACAACATTGCCTCCGTCTGGTCCCTGCTACGGCTGTATCACCATCAAGGGCTCCCTCATCCACCATCCAGGGACACATACTACAGACTCTAAGGGCTGCCCCAGTACCACAGCCTCTCCCTCATCTAATTTCTTGCACACACGACCCCCTGGAGACCTGCCAGGCTGTAGAACAGCCCTCCGGTCCCCATACCAAGCACTGTGACACTAGCGTGCCTAGGCCGCAACCGCCAGCCACTCCAGTATTCTGGGTCCCAGCTGCCTCCAGGCCCCAAGAAAAGGCTAGGCCCTGATTGTTTCAGGAGAACAATGCACCTTATACTGTAAAATCATAAGCATTTTCTCACAGCACCTTCTTGTACAGTTTTAAAAATCCATTTTAGAATTCTCTTTATTATGTAATAATTACCCAGTTTACCTATATAAAAATCTCCTATGCAAATCAGTTTAAATTCACACCTATCTATGGCCCTTGGCACCTAGAACATCTCTCATTGTAGACCACAGACAACAGTTGAGAATCTCGTCTTTTAAGGAAACCTATATTGAGGAATCTACATTCAGAAATAGATGTGATGGTAGATTCCTCTTGTCTGCGTCTGCCCTAATCTGTAATTTAGTAATCCTGAAACCTAACCTTTATTACTCTAAAACTTTATTGTAGTAATATGTAAATTAACTGCAGAGGCTACTGGGGCGTGTACTAGCTCCCTGTGCCTGGTCAGGCTAGTACACGCCCCAGTAGCCTCTTCAGTTAATTTACATATTGCTAAAATAAAGATTTTAACAAGTCAGGTTAGGTTCCAGGATTATTAAATTACAGATTTAAGGGCAGAGGCGGAGAGGAGGAATCTATCATCAGAAGTAAAAATCTACCATCAAATCTGCAAATCTACTGATGGTATATTCTGCATGATAGGTTTCCTTTAATATGACACATGAATAGAGATGAGCGAGCACTAAAATGCTCGGGTACTCGTTATTCGAGACGAACTTTTCCCGATGCTCGAGTGCTCGTTTCGAGTAACGAGCCCCATTGAAGTCAATGGGAGACTCGAGCATTTTTCAAGGGGACCAAGGCTCTGCACAGGGAAGCTTGGCCAAACACCTGGGAACCTCAGAAAAGGATGGAAACACCACGGAAATGGACAGGAAACAGCAGGGGCAGCATGCATGGATGCCTCTGAGGCTGCTTAAATGCACCATTATGCCAAAATTATGGCCAACAGCATGGCCATGACAGAGTGACAGAATGAAGCTAGATAGCATCTAAAACATCCAATAATTGACCCTGACACTATAGGGGACGGCATGCAGAGGCAGCGGCAGCAGCGGAAGGCTAGAGAGTGGCATGGCGACATACCCTAAATGGACTCAGGCTTCAAACCAATGGGTAGCAGAGAGGAACCAAAGGAGGTGAGCAAGAAGCGCTCAAATAATATTGGTACATGATAAAAGTTTGCCAGTATATTTTGTGGATTACACAGCAGGGTGGCGACAAAGTTAACATGGAAGCCATGAAAACAATCCAAAATTCTGCCTGACACAGCTCGTTTGATAAGGGGACGATGTATGGAGGCAGTGAACTAGTAGTAGATTAAAGGTGCTGCAGTTAAAACTATGTTAGTTGGTTCTTGGCATGGAGCTGGCGCTCCGCTGCCAGGCGAGCTTTCGCCAATCCAAGCCCCTGTCTCTAGGCTACTCCCCAAACAGCACTTCTAAGAACCTTTCGGATAAGATCAAGTGTAGTAGCGTTCTTATAAGTTTGGGATATGGCGGGTGAGGGGAATGTAAACATCTGCGCAAGAAGCGCTGAAATAATATCCGTAAATGAAAAAAGTTTTCCAGTATATTTTGTGGCTTACACAGCAGGGTGGCGACAAAGTTAACAAGTTTGATGTGGAATGCCCTGCAATAGCTCTTGGGCGGTGTGCCTTTTATCACCTAGGCTCAGCAGTTTGAGCACCGCCTGCTGTCGCTAAGCAACGGCACTGCTGCTGTGCCTAGAGCTACCGACTGATGGCGCCATGCCCACGGATGGTAATTCGGAGGAGGAGGAGGTGGAGGAGGGGTGGGAGGATTTGGAGGTATAGTAGGCCTTTGAGACCTGGACCGAGGTAGGCCCCGCAATCCTCTGCGTCGGCAGTATATGACCAGCCCCAGGGTCAGACTCGGTCCCAGCCTGCACCAAGTTAAGTGTAGTAGCGTTCTTATAAGTTTGGGATATGGCGGGTGAGGGGAATGTAAACAGATGCGCAAGAAGCGCATGATGCGCATGGAGCTGGCGCTCCGCTGCTAGGCGAGCTTTCGCCAATCCAAGCCCCTGTCTCTAGGCTACTCCCCAAACAGCACTTCTAAGAACCTTTTGTATAAGATCAAGTGTAGTAGCGTTCTTATAAGTTTAGGATATGGCGGGTGAGGGGAATGTAAACAGATGCGCAAGAAGCGCTGAAATAATATCCGTAAATGGTAAAAGTTTGCCAGTGTATTTTGTGGATAACACAGCAGGGTGGCGACAAAGTTAACAACTTTGATGTGGAATCCATGAAAACAACCCAAATTTCGGCCTGACAAACCTCGTTTGATAAAGGGACGATGTATGGAGGCAGCTATATGGACGACTTTTGGAGGTAGCAATGGAGACAACGTGTGGAGGCTGCTATGGAGACAATTCAATTTGGATAGTGCCTGTATGTGGCAGTCCAAAAAATGTTTCAAACCAGAGGAGCAGGTAGGTGGCCCTCCAGAAAAATGGAATAGATTGAGTGCCTGTATGTGGCAGTCCAAAAAATGTTTCAAACCAGAGGAGCAGGTAGGTGGCCCTCCAGAAAAATGGAATAGATTGAGTGCCTGTATGTGGCAGTCCAAAAAAGTTTTCAAACCAGAGGAGCAGGTAGGTGGCCCTCCAGAAAAATGGAATAGATTGAGTGCCTGTATGTGGCAGTCCAAAAAAGTTTTTAAACCAGAGGAGCAGGTAGGTGGCCCTCCAGAAAAATGGAATAGATTGAGTGCCTGTATGTGGCAGTCCAAAAAAGTTTTTAAACCAGAGGAGCAGGTAGGTGGCCCTCCAGAAAAATGGAATAGATTGAGTGCCTGTATGTGGCAGTCCCAAAAAATTGTTTAAAACAGAGGACCGGAAAGGTGGCCCTCCAGAAAAATTGAATAGATTGAGTGCCTGTATGTGGCACTCCCAAAAATTGTTTAAAACAGAGGACCGTGTCGGTGGCCCTCCAGAAAAATTAAATGCATAAAGTACTATACCTAGAGCCAGTGGGCCCTGTCAAAAAACAGCCAGTTTCCTCTGCTTTACTGTAGAAAGAGGAGGAGAAGGAGGAAAATGAGGAGGAGGAGGAGTGGATAAATTATTCAGGTTGAGCTTCCTTCACCTGCTGGAGATTTGAAATTAGGAGAAATCCATGCTTTATTCATCTTGATAAGCGTCAGCCTGTCAGCGCTGTCAGTCGACAGGCGTGTACGCTTATCGGTGATGATGCCACCAGCTGCACTGAAAACCCGCTCTGACAAGACGCTAGCGGCAGGGCAGGCAAGAACCTCCAAGGCGTAGAGCGCCAGTTCGTGCCACATGTCCAGCTTTGAAACCCAGTAGTTGTAGGGAGCTGTGTGATCATTTAGGACGATGGTATGGTCAGCTACGTACTCCCTCACCATCTTTCTGTAAAGATCAGCCCTACTCTGCCGAGACTGGGGACAGGTGACAGTGTCTTGCTGGGGTGACATAAAGCTGGCAAAAGCCTTGTAAAGCGTACCCTTGCCAGTGCTGGACAAGCTGCCTGCTCGCCTACTCTCCCTCGCTACTTGTCCCGCAGAACTACGCACTCTGCCGCTAGCGCTGTCAGAAGGGAAATACTGTTTCAGCTTGTGCACCAGGGCCTGCTGGTATTCATGCATTCTCACACTCCTTTCCTCTCCAGGGATGAGAGTGGAAAGATTTTGCTTGTACCGTGGGTCCAGGAGAGTGAACACCCAGTAATCGGTGCTGGAATAAATTCTTTGAACGCGAGGGTCACGGGATAGGCAGCCTAGCATGAAATCTGCCATATGCGCCAGAGTACCAACGCGTAAGAATTCACTCCCCTCACTGGCCTGACTGTCCATTTCCTCCTCCTCCAACTCCTCCAACTCCTCTTCTTCTGCCCATACACGCTCAACAGTGTAGGACTCAACAATGGTCCCCTCTTGTGTCTCGCCAACATTCTCCTCCTCTTCCTCCTCATCCTCCTCCACCTCCACCTCCTCCGATATGCGCTGAGAAACAGACCTAAGGGTGCTTTGGCTATCAACAAGGGAATCTTCTTCCCCTGTCTCTTGTGAGGAGCGCAAAGCTTCCGACTTCATGCTGACCAGAGAGTTTTTCAACAGGCCAAGCAGCGGGATGGTGAGGCTGATGATGGCGGCATCGCCACTGACCATCTGTGTTGACTCCTCAAAGTTACTCAGCACCTGACAGATATCAGACATCCACGTCCACTCCTCATTGTAGACTTGAGGAAGCTGACTGACCTGACTACCAGTTCTGGTGGAAGTTGACATCTGGCAGTCTACAATCGCTCGGCGCTGCTGGTAAACTCTGGATAACATGGTCAGTGTTGAATTCCACCTCGTGGGCACGTCGCACAACAGTCGGTGAGCGGGCAGTTGGAGGCGGCGCTGCGCTGCCCTGAGAGTGGCAGCATCTGTGCTGGACTTCCTGAAATGCGCACAGATGCGGCGCACCTTCGTGAGCAAATCAGACAGATTGGGGTATGTCTTGAGGAAACGCTGAACTATCAGATTTAACACATGGGCCAGGCATGGCACATGTGTCAGTCTGCCGAGTTGCAGAGCCGCCACCAGGTTACGGCCGTTGTCACACACAACCATGCCTGGCTTCAGGTTCAGCGGTGCCAGCCACAGATCAGTCTGCGCCGTGATGCCCTGTAATAGTTCTTGGGCGGTGTGCCTTTTATCGCCTAGGCTCAGCAGTTTGAGCACCGCCTGCTGTCGCTAAGCAACGGCACTGCTGCTGTGCCTAGAGCTACCGACTGATGGCGCCATGCCCACGGATGGTCGTTCGGAGGAGGAGGTGGAGGAGGGGTGGGAAGAGGAGGAGGCATAGTAGGCCTCAAACACCTGGACCGAGGTAGGCCCCGCAATCCTCGGCGTCGGCAGTATATGACCAGCCGCAGGGTCACACTCGGTCCCAGCCTCCACCAAGTTAACCCAATGTGCCATCAGAGATATATAGTGGCCCTGCCCGGCAGCACTCGTCCACGTGTCCGTGGTCAGGTGGACCTTGTCAGAAACGGCGTTGGTCAGGGCACGGATTATGTTGTCTGACACGTGCTGGTGCAGGGCTGGGACGGCACATCGGGAAAAGTAGTGGCGGCTGGGGACCGAATACCGAGGGGCGGCCGCCGCCATGAGGCTGCGAAAGGCCTCGGTCTCTACTAGCCTATAGGGCAGCATCTCCAGGCTTAGCAATCTGGAGATGTGCACATTAAGGGCTTGGGCGTGCGGGTGGGTTGCACTATATTTGCGTTTCCGCTCCAGCGTCTGGGGTATGGAGAGCTGAACGCTGGTGGATGCTGTGGAGGATCGTGGAGGTGACGATGGGGTTTTTGTGGCAGGGTCCTGGGCAGGGGGCTGACTATCAGCTGACACAGGGGAAGGAGCAGTGGTGTGCACGGCCAGAGGTGAACGCGCTTGTTGCCACTGAGTGGGGTGTTTAGCATTCATATGCCTGCGCATACTGGTGGTAGTTAAGCTAGTAGTGGTGGAACCCCTGCTGATCCTGGTTTGGCAAATGTGGCACACCACAGTCCGTCGGTCATCCGGTGTTTCCTTAAAGAACCTCCAGACTTCTGAAAATCTAGCCCTCGCCGCAGGAGCCCTCGCCACGGGAGCTTCACTAGTTGACACATTTGGCGCTGATGCACCAGCTCTGGCCCTGCCTCTCCGTCTGGCCCCACCACTGCCTCTTCCAACCTGTTCTGGTCGAGGACTCTCCTCCGTCTCAGAAGCACTGTGTTCACCCGGCCTCTCAACCCAGCTTGGGTCTGTCACCTCATCATCCTCCGATCCCTCAGTCTGCTCCCCCCTCGGACTTCCTGCCCTGGCAACAACTTCCCCACTGTCTGACAACCATGTCTCCTCATCGTCGGACACCTCTTTACACACTTCTTCCACTACGTCAACAAGGTCATCATCACCCACAGACTGCGACTGGTGGAAAACCTGGGCATCGGAAAATTGCTCATCAGCAACCGGACAAGTGGTTTGTGACTGTGGGAAGGGTCCAGAAAACAGTTCCTCAGAGTATGCCGGTTCAAATGGCAAATTTTGCTGGGAGGGGGCAGACTGGGGGGAGGAGGCTGAGGTGCAGGAGCTGGAGGAGTGCCGATTTCGGTGACATGGGTGGACTGCGTGGAAGACTGACTGGTGGACAAATTGCTCGAAGCATTGTCGGCAATCCACGACATCACCTGTTCGCACTGTTCTGGCCTCAACAGTGCTCTACCACGATTCCCAGTAACTTCAGACATGAACCTAGGGAGTGTAGCTCTGCTGCGTTCCCCTGCTCCCTCATAAGCAGGTGGTGTCTCACCCCGCCCAGGACCACGGCCTCTGACCCCTGCAGTAGTTGGACGCCCACGTCCCCGCCCTCGTCCTCTACCCCTAGCCCTCGGGTTAAACATTTTGAAAATGAGAGTTATAACTTGTAATTTTTTTTTACCTTTTTTTTTTTTGTTTTGTTTTTTTTTTGTGTTTTTTAGTTTTTAAAACCAAACAATGCTATCCTATTGCTATGGCTATTTTCTAGCCAAGTATTACAGCACACTACTATGCCAGATGAGATGACGCTGAGTTATGAAAAAAATAAACGTAAAATAAAAAAGGAAATGGCAGACTGTGCCTAGTTGAAATACAACCCCGGGCCCTAATAAATTTTCCCACTTCGGTCTTTGCGATGGATATGTGCGTCACTAAAACACAGTGGTCGCAAGTCTGACTCCAAATTGCTCCCAATTTGATAGTAGATGCACTGCAGCAAGTACAGCCACCAGCAGATCAACCAGAAATCAAATATATATAACGCTACTGTAGGCGTAATTAAGACGTTTGTATTCTCCTATGGCTATTTTCTAGCCAAGTATTACAGCACACTACTATGCCAGATGAGATGACGCTGAGTTATGAAAAAAATAAACGTAAAATAAAAAGAAACTGGCAGACTGTGCCTAATTGAAATACAACCCCGGGCCCTAATAAATTTTCCCACTTCGGTCTTTGCGATGGATATGTGCGTCACTAAAACACAGTGGTCGCAAGTCTGACTCCAAATTGCTCCCAATTTGATAGTAGATGCACTGCAGCAAGTACAGCCACCAGCAGATCAACCAGAAATCAAATATATATAACGCTACTGTAGGCGTAATTAAGACGTTTGTATTCTCCTATGGCTATTTTCTAGCCAAGTATTACAGCACACTACTATGCCAGATGAGATGACGCTGAGTTATGAAAAAAATAAACGTAAAATAAAAAGAAACTGGCAGACTGTGCCTAATTCTACTCAAACCCCTAATAAATTTTCCCACTTTGGTGTTTGAGGTGGATATGTGTGTCACTAAGAGCTAAACACAACGGTAGCAAGTCCCCCTGCTAATTCCTCACAATATGGTACTAGCTGCAAATAAAAAAAAAAAAAAATTATAACGTTATTGTAGCCCTAAGAAGGGCTGTTGGGTTCTTTTAGAATCACTCCTGCCTAACAGTAAGCTAATAGAACACCCTAACACTTTCCCTGAGCAACAGCAGCTCTCTCCCTAGCGGCATCCAGACAGAGAATGATCCGAGCAGCGCGGGCAGCGGCTAGTCTATCCCAGGGTCACCTGATCTGGCCAGCCAACCACTGCTATCTACGTGTAAGGGTACCACGTCATGCTGGGTGGAGTGCAGAGTCTCCTGGCTTGTGATTGGCTCTGTTTCTGGCCGCCAAAAAGCAAAACGGCGGGAGCTGCCATTTTCTCGAGCGGGCGAAATACTCGTCCGAGC
The DNA here is from genome assembly GCF_040894005.1 of Engystomops pustulosus. Lineage (NCBI taxonomy): Eukaryota > Metazoa > Chordata > Amphibia > Anura > Leptodactylidae > Engystomops > Engystomops pustulosus. Next base: position 181,249,760 of record NC_092412.1, on the reverse strand, counting down.
AACGAGCAGTTACGAGTACGCTAATGCTCGATCGAGCATCAAGCTCGGACGAGTATGTTCGCGCATCTCTACACATGAAGCATGGCTTAAGGTTCTATAGAGACAAAGGTGAGGTGTCTTTTGAAGTGATTCTTACCCTCTAGCCTCTCAGATAATTGGTACTATGCGACAAGTCTCAGACAATTTGAATAAGGATACCACATTCATAAAGGTTTATAATTTTCTGGCGGTAATAACTTTTTCATACTTCGGTAGACAGAGCTATGTGTGGTGTAATTTTTTGCATACTTCGGTAGATGGAGCTGTGTGTGGTGTAATTTTTTTTGCAACTCTTGATGACGTTTTCAATACTACCATTTTAAAGACGGTACGACCTTTTGAACACTTTTTATTGAATTCTTAATATTATTTAAAATGGCAAAAAAGTGGCATTTTCAACTTTGGGCACTATTTTCCATTGTGGGGTTAAACGCCAGGAAAAAGCATTATTATATTTTGATAGATCAGACATTTTGGGACACGGCAATACCTAACAGGTTTATGATTTTTACAGGTTTTTTTTAAACTTTTTTTTTTTTTATATATTTTTCAGCCCCCCTAGGGTACTTTACCTCTTGGTGCAAATCGCACATTGTAATGAATGAGTTAAAAATCAGACAGCCTCGGGTCTGACATGCCAACATGCTTTCGGGATTTAAATGCTTCTGGCAACTTTGTCGGGGCATTTACAGGGTTAAAACCCACAATTATTACCTGTGGGTGTTTGCTGCAATATGCAGCCAGTAAGCCCTCTCAATACACCCACAGCCAACGTTTGACCTACATATACGTCACCCGTCAGTAATGGGTTCAAAGATGGATAGACTAAACTAAAACTATAAAGTCTATATCATAGGGAGTTTAGCAAGAATGATCCACAGAGGCCGCACATCTTCAATTGTGTTGTTTGTATTCTTATATATGCCTACTACTCACTAAGGTTAACACAATAAACAAAAGATTTCTTTATATATGATTGCGCTGACCCTACTTTGTTGTCCTTTGTTGTCCCTGTTTTTTTGCTGTCAATCATTGGCAAAAGTCGTTATCTTTTAAAAAGTCTTATACGTATTATACTAATGAATTCCGACAAAATTCGGACTAAGTGCAGGATTTAACATTCAAGTTTGTGTCGCAAGCCAAGCACTTGCATGCACTGGGAAGAGGAAGGTGAACTACGGCGGACCAACACATGCAGGATGTCGGGCGCAGGATATACGTGGCACAGTGCATTATCGTTGGGGAACGCACCTCGGGGATTGCGAATCGGACAGGTAAGTAAATGTGCCCCACAGTCTTTGGTGGTACATATTCTATATGGCCAAAAGTATTTGGGGACCCATCTTAATTTCTGAAATAAGGCATTTTATTCACAACTAGATTTGATCCAGTTAACTGTAAGTGATATAACTGTAAAATGGAAATTTCTGGAAGTAACTGTAGCCTGGGTAGGAAGCAGTAGTGATTATTGAATTTTGCTGCAAATTTTGCTGCCGCATGTACGTCCCCGCAGACGGCCATGTGAATGTGCCCCAAGTGTGAGGTACAGAGCACTCTGGAACATGCATTTATTTACAATATCCTGCAATTTGCTTCATTTTCTTTAATCCTGGAATTCAATTAAAGAACATAAAAATTTTCAAGATAAACAATAGAAATGAGAGGCCTCCACAGCTAAATTTCGAGTCATAGGTGGACAATTATTGTATGCGTCATATGATATAAGCCCCGCCTCTCCGGATAAATCAGAGGGCTACAGCCTTAAGATGTCTCTGGCAGCCAGCTGCACTGGAGTAAATACAATTGCACTATTATTGGCGACGTTTTAGGGCTGAATGGAGGCAACGGAGCAGAAAGACCAATTGCTTATTTCCCACCATACGTCTTGACCCACCACACCTACTTGGCATTGGGGGGTGGCATAAAGGGGAAAATAAGCAATTCTCTGCGGTTCATAAGTGTTCATTTTTACAGAATAAATCAATTGACACATAGATCAAGCACTTCACTACTGTGAAGAAAGAGCAGATATGTGGTCAATACATCTGCAGTAATATGTTCAACTGCTATACTGTGTTCATCCTAAAACTGAATGACTTACAAATAGATCTCAGGAATCTAAGATGTGAAAGAATGAAGGACTATAGGAGAAAGGTGACAGTTTAAAAGACCGAGGCCCACATTTTTTAAAGCCCCTGCACCCATTGTTTGTCTGTCTTTATATGCTTTTCAGTGAGAACTACTTGCACATGTATTTATGCATGCACAATACCTGAATTGTGTTGCATGCTTTATGTTAAAGGTGCACCAAAAAGTTGGTGGAGCAGTGCAAGGGAGCATCAGATTCATGAAGAACATGCATAACAATTCATGAATCTGGAGCACTCTGCACTATACACAGGGATACTGTAGCTAGTGCAGTTTGCACTGTTTTTAATAAATGTGGGCCAGTAAGTTTAATATGTAGTTGTAAGTAAAATGTTGCTAAAAGTACACAAGGTTTCCCTTTTCCAGTTTCCATTGTGTTTTTATTTGTTTCAGTATGGATCTGCGTTACTTACAGCTTATCTACTTGTTTTTGACTTCGGATTTTTTGCCAACAAGCTTTTCAGAGACACAGCTGTGGTGACCTTAAGAAGAGTGAGCTCTGCAGGACTCAACAATAGCTGAATTAGAAAAAAGAGTGGGCGAGAAATATAGAGTACATGAGTGGTGATGTGAGTGACATGTTCCCTAGCACCATGTAGAGATTTCCATACTTTACTTTACTTGCTCATTATTATGGGGATATGGAAGATGGGGATGAAGGAATTTGTAAAGAATGCATAATGTACAGCTCAATGCCCACAGTATGTCTCTATAGGATCCGGAATCTTTAACCATCCTGAAGGTATATAACACAAGCAGGACCAGATTAAGGTAGATGCTTATCTGTAAGTCCACTTCTGCCATGAGGCGAGATGATGGCTGCATTTTTTTCATATTTAAATTTTTATTAATTTTAATAACTAAACAGAACAGTGCAAAACGGTAGAGGAGAGGGAAAGGGATAAGCACTGAAAATCACAGAATCAGGCGCCAATATGCACCCATTTGTGGAAGGGGAGGGGGGTTACATTTGAATAATGCGACAATTTCCAATACAAGGTGTCATTTGTACAACAACAGAAGATGATGGCTACATTTAATTGAACACCACAAGAACCAATAACATCTATGATGGATGTGCGGAGCATCACAGATCTGCAGTATCTGCTCTGTGCTGCTCCATTTATCCGACATGCTCACTCTGGAGGACATAGGCAGCAAGCAGCCGGGAGAAGAGGAGGATGCTCGTGGCATGAGAGCTCAGGGAGGTATCTGTTTAATAATTTTACTAATGGCTATGTTATATTATATTATATAAAAATCACGGGGCATATATACTAAGACTATGGATGGGGGGCAATATATACTAAGACTAGGGATGGGGGGCAGTGGGCGTCAGGCCTGGCACCAGCACCCGGCAAGCCCGGGCAAGTACCAGGGCCCTGCAATGCCAGAGAGGGTCACAGCACTAGTTCTTCTCACAGCCGCTTACCTGGGCTCAGTGGGCTAGGACGGGTGCTGGCACCGACTACGATTGCTGGCACTGACTACAGTTGCTTGTGGCAGATTGAAGGGAATGGGGGTGGCATGGAGCAGCCCATTTTCTTCTGCCATAGAGGGTCTTCTCAGCAGTTACCACTGCAAAGCAGCCCAGGGCTTTAAATTGCCGTTTTCTAATGCAATTGACGTCAGGGGGCTCGTGAAGAGGGGAGATTGAAAATACATAATTGGAGTTGTAGTCAGACTCGGAGCAAGTGAGTAAACCAAGTGAGTTTACATACACATCACTTCAATATGGGAAACGTGACAGATGCAATGAGAGGGGGGGGGCTCTATACACTAAAACTATGAGGGGCTGCACTGTAGTATATACTAACCCTAGGGATAGTATATACAGTGCTGAATGATGTACTATTACTGCATGGAGCGCTTTAGCTGGATCAGCTCATCACCAGAGCTCAACCGGCATAAGAAAACACAAGGGGTCTCATTTATTAAGTGTCTGAGAGGGAAACTGTTCTAGTTACTCATGGTAACCTATTAGAGCATCACATTAATTTTATAAACTGCTGTGGGAAAATGATAGCTGAGCTCTGATTAGTTGCCATGGGCAACTAGAACAGTTTTGCTCCCAGATACATTTGCTAAATCTCCCCCATGGTGTCAGCTGTACAGTCATGGCCAAAAGTTTTGAGAATGACAAATGTTCATTTTTACAAAGTCTACTGCATCAGGTTTTATAATGGCAATTTGCTTATACTCCAGAATGTTATAAAGAGTGATCAGCTTTACAGAAATTAATTGAAAAGTCAATATTTGCCTAGAAAATTAACTTTTCCCCCCAAAACACATTTGAACTTCATTGCAGGCCTGCCTTAAAAGGAGCAGCTAACAACGTTTCAGTGATTGCTCCATTAACACAGGTGTGGGTGTTGATGAGGACAGGGCTGGAGATCAATCCATAATGATTACGTAAGAATCACACCACTGGACACTTTAAAAGGAGGCTGGTGCTTGGCATCATTGTTTCTCTTTTGTTAACCATGGTTATCTCTAAAGAAACATGTGCAGTCATCATTGCACTGCACAAAACTGGCCTAACAGGGAAGAGTATCGCAACTAGAAAGATTGTACCTCAGTCAACAATCTATCACATCATCAAGGAATTCAAGAAGAGTTCCATTGTTGCCAAAAAGGCTCCAGGGCGCCCAAGAAAGACCAGCAAGTGCCAGGACAGTCTCTTAAAAGTGTTTCAGCTTCGGGATCGGGCTACCAGCAGTGCAGAGCTTGCTCAGGAATGGCAGCAGGCAGGTGTGAGTGCATCTGCACGCACTGTGAGGCAGAGACTGTTGGAGCAAGGCCTGGTGTCGAGGAGGGCAGCAAAGAAGCCACTTCTCTCCAGAAAAAACATCAGGGACTGATATTATGCAAAAGGTACAGGGAGTGGACTGCTGAGGACTGGGGTTAAGTCTTTTTTTCTGATGAATCCCCTTTCTGATTCTCAGCCAAGGGAATCGGCTCTCTCACAGTCTTGCCTAAAAACACATCCATGAATAAAGAATGGTACCAGAATGTCCTTCAAGAGCAACTTCTCCCAGTTTGGTGATCAACAATGCCTTTTCCAGCATGATGCGGCACCTTGCCATAAAGCAAAGGTGATAACTAAATGGCTCAGGGAACAAGACATAGAGATTTTGGGTTCATGGCCTGGAAACTCCCCAGATCTTAATCCATTTGAGAGCTTGTGGTCAATCATGAAGAGACGGGTGGACAAACAAAAACCTACAAATTGTGACAAATGCAAGCATTGATTGTGCAAGAATGGACTGCTATCAGTCAGCATTTGGTCCAGAAGTTGATTGAGAGCTGCCAGGGAGAATTGCAGAGGTCCTGAAGAAGAAGGGTCAACAATGCAAATATTGACTTGCTGCATTAACTCATTCTAACTGTCAATAAAAGATTTGTTACTCATAACATGATTGCACTTGTATTTCTGTATGTGATAAAAACATCTGACAAACACACATAAAAACCAGAGGGCAACAGATCATGTGAAAACATAATGTTTGTGTCATTCTCATTGTCTCATTGTCTTATGGCTATGACTGTATCTTACATGATGTCTGCACAATCACCAAATTTTGCACAGCCGCTTTCTGTGACCCACTTTTGAGCCGAAATTTTTACCCCACGCTTTCCAAAATCCACTTATTACCCACCATAAACAGGAGCCATTGTCTGCTGCTGCTGTGGCAATTGGAAGCTGAGCACTGATTGGTTGCTGTTTTGCCACCTGTCATTTATATGAGCTCTGAGGTTTGATTGGCTACTGCAGGCAATAGGTATAAAACACTTATTTGTGAGGTGAAATGAATAGAGACACAGATATAGGGGGACATAATCAGAAATGTCTGAGGTAAAGCTGTTTCAGTTGCCCATGGAAACCAATTAGAGATCAGCTGTAATTTTCTGAACAGATATGCAAAAATAAAACTTGAGCTTTGAGACAGTCAGTCGACTGACAGTCACTGAAAGAGACTGCTGGTGGCTGACAGGTAAAAGGTGTCACTCTGCATGCAGTGCAGCTCCTGAAAAAGATGCTACATCCAGAATGAGATTGAGAATGGCTGGGCGGGAACGCTCTCACTGGCAGAGCCAGTGAGTCACTGTCACAGCTGTCACTGCACGACCCTAGAACCCTCCCTATAATCTGGTCCTGACCACAAGTACATGTATCTTTATATGGCAGTGCTGACCTTTAGTTTTTTAAATGAATGTTTCTTTATGTAACAAAAAAATTAGTGACAACCAATTTACAATTTATTAGCAAGACAATACTTGCTATATAAACTACAGATCCTAAGCAGGTCCAATGGCAGCTAACTTATTAAAATTATCTAACAACAATGTGTAACTATCACTCATAGGACTGTGAAATTTAAAAGGTTGGATCTGATTTTGCTGTAATGCTTGTTGAAAGCACTTCCTGTGGCATATGGAGGTTCACAGATTATAATGTGAGCATTTTATGAGCCCACCAAAATTTCGGATGTGGATCTTTAAGACACAGAAACAATTAATTATGAAATTTGCCACAGCAGATTTACACTACTTCATTGTGGTATCATGATTATATATTATTTAGGGGCACAGTGTGGGGCATAGTTTTTATTCAGGGGACATTATGCTGACAGTGACTTAAGTATTTTGAGGATTAAATTGTGGATTTGTGCTACAAGGAGCTGTAGACACATGGGCAGCAAATTCTCCAGCAATAAGTTATGGCCTGGAGAAGATATCCAGTACCGTATTTTCCAGACTATAAGGCGCACATAAAAGCCTAGGATTTCTTTAGAAATCCAAAGTGCGCCTTATAGTCCGGTGCGCCCTATGTATGGCGCAGGGCAGCGGACCCTACTTACATAGCTCCCCGCTACCGGAAACCGGAGACAGCAGATCTCCAGCGGGAACTGCAGACCACGCGGCACGAACAACTTCTGCCGCGTCGGTCTGCAGTTCCCGCAGGAGATCTGCGGTAGCGGGGACCCATGTAAGTATGGTCCGCTGCCATCCTCCCCCCTGAAAGGACCCCCTTCCCCGCTCACCTCTCCGGTCGCTCCGTCTCCGCTCTGCCACGCCCCCGGAACTCCGCCACGCCCCCGGCCACCCTGCGCCTTATAGTCCGATGCGCCTTATATATGAATGCTCTATTGGATTGAGATCTGGTGACTGTGGAGGCCATTTGAGTACAGTGAACTCATTGTCATGTTCAAGAAACCAGTCTGAGATGATTCCAGCTTTATGACATGGCGCATTATCCTGCTGAAAGTAGCCATCAGATATTACAGGGTACATTGTGGTCATAAAGGGATGGACATGGTCAGCAACAATACTCAGGTAGGCTGTGGCGCTGCAACGATGCTCAACTGGTACCAAGGGGCCCAAAGAGTGCCAAGAAAATATTCCCCACACCATGACACCACCACCACCAGCCTGAACCGTTGATACAAGGCAGGATGGATCCATGCTTTCATGTTGTTGACGCGAAATTCCGACCCTACCATCCGAATGTCGCAGCAGAAATCGAGACTCATCAGACCAGGCAACGTTTTTCCAATCTTCTACTGTAAAATTTCAATGAGCTTGTGCAAATTGTAGCCTCAGTTTCCTGTTCTTAGCTGAAAGGAGTGGCACCCGGTGTGGTCTTCTGCTGCTGTAGCCCATCTGCCTCAAAGTTCGGCGTACTGTGCGTTCAGAGATGCTCTTCTGCCTACCGTGGTTGTAACGGGTGGCGATTTGAGTCACTGTTGCCTTTCTATCAGCTTGAACCAGTCTGCCCATTCTCCTCTGACCTCTGGCATCAACAAGGCATTTCCGCCCATAGAACTGCCACTCACTGGATATTTTTTCTTTTTCGGACCATTCTCTGTAAACCCTAGAGATGGTTGTGCGTGAAAATCTGTGTGCTGTCCAAGATTTCCACAGACCTTTAATTATGATCCCAATACGTGCTCTGTTTGGTATTTAATAAAGCTCTTTTAGAACAAAGTTGGTGATTCCTAGTGTTTGTCCTTTTTTTCCATTCTCAGCTTAAATCCATATTTAGTAATTTATTTCACTGGAATTGATTTGTCTGTAAAACAGATCAAGGTAGAACATGTGTGAATTTTCTTTTCATGGTATGTGAAAACACAGATGAATGGAAGACAATGCTTAAATACATTTTTCCATTTTAAAAATGTGCATTCCCTTTAAACACATATTGGCTTCAGAACCCTTGCAAAAGTGGAGTTTTGCTAAAAGGAAACATGGGTTAGAAAAGAAAAGAAAGTGACTAGAAAATTTACCTGAAGACAAAGGATTTGCTGTAACATGATATGATGAATCTTCACAAAGGAAATTGCTCCCTTTCACAGTGATAAGAGAAAATGGTGTTTGTGAAGTATGCTTTTGATGAAATAAAGAATACAAACAATCATACTGTTTCTTGTATCTATTGAACACATTGATCGAGCATTTACTGTTCTTGTTGGAAAAATGATGTGGCAGTGTAGTATGATCAGCTCAATTACTGTCTTAATTTCAGTTACATGTTGAAGTCAGTGAGAGGTGGTCCTCCATTTATATAACTAAAGCTAAATACTCTTGGGACATGTCCACTTCTGCAACACAGGCAGCTTCAGGGGCTTTTGTTAAAATTATGTATTTCATGACCAGAAAAAATATTTGCATTAAAAATTATATTGGAAACCATGTCCCTCTTACTGCTTGATCATCATACATCAAGATGATACATAAGACCTTCCTAACATCTAAGATCTGTTATTTAAGGCTGACACATGTAAGAAAAATAATGGAGACACGACTGCAGTCATTCTGACTTCACAGTAGAAAAAGAAGGCAGACAACATCAAGCTTGAGTGCCTGCGGTGCAGCTTCTAATCCAAGCTCAGGATACATGGCCATGGATTAAATACAAATGCACAGGTCAGAAATAGGGAGGTTGAGGTTGCCGATGAGCAGTATAGAAATAAAAAGGCTTTTAGGATGATTTGAGTTTAAAGATCTACCACCAGGATGAAGGATTGTAAACCAAGCACACTAACATACTGGCATGTTCCGCTCTTGTTTTAGCTCCTTATGCCCTGGTAAAAAATAACATTCATTAAAATGTCCCAAAAACTCCAAACACATATAAAACAATACATTTTAAAAAGTGGAAAAAAAGTTAAAAAAACACAACATATTAGGCATCACCGCATCCCAAATAAAAAAATAGTTATTTATGGCGGTGAACTCCGTAATGGAAAAATGCACCCAAATCTTTTTTCGCCATTTTTTTGCAGTTATGTAACACATAAAAATTCACTAAAAAGTTATTAAAAGTTCGCAAAGTTCTCAAAATGGTAGCATCAGCTTGTCCATTTTACTGCATTTAAAATTTTATTTTCACTTCCCACTACACAGAATGGAATATAAAATACCGTCACTAGGAAGTACAATTTGCTACCCAGAAAATAAGCCCATATGCAGTTCTGTACATGGAAAAAGAAAAGAGTTATCGATTTTTCAAAGTGGGGAGCGATAAACAGAAAGTAAAATGGAAAAAAGGGGTGAAAATGCCCCCTATAACACATGATCAAAAAGTTTACACATTCTCTATGATAAGGGGTTTGTGTTACCTGAGGCGACATTCACACGTGCCATTTTGGTTGCGCTTTGAAATGCAATCCAAAGGCTCCACCTCCGCATGTTGAGGTAAGATTGCATTTCCTTTGTGCTTATTTAAATGTTACCAAATCATGTGATTACGAGTTGAGCCTTCGGGTGTCACAGACCGGTTTTGAACGCACAGAAAAAACTGTTTTTTTTAAACCCAAAGGCTCCACTTGTGATAACATATTTTGGTAACATTGTGTTTCCAACACGTTAACTAAACACAAAAGAAATGCAACATTCAATCGCAGGTGGAGCCTTTGGATTGCGTTTCAAAATGCAACCAAGATGCCACTTGTGAATGCTCTAGAAACACGTCATGGCACCTGAAAACTATTCTATCAAAATCTGCCCTACAAAAGCTCAATGGTGCTCCTTCCTTTCTGCACTTCAAATTACATCCACATGTGGGGTGTCTTCTTACGCTGAAGAAACTGCACAATATATTTGTAGATGCATTTCTTACTTTTATTTAGTGTATTTGGATACATTTTTGGTGCTAAATTAGTGTATTAATGATAATGAGAAAAATACTTATAGGACATCTACCATCAGGATGAAAGACTGTATGCAAATGAGCCTGAGGGGCTCCAGGCTCCAACAACACCTATGGAGCCTGGAGCCCCACAGACTCATTTACATACAGTCCTTCATCCTGGTGGTGAATGCCTTTTAAAAGTTTAACAAGCTTCCTATGTGCTGTGTTGAATAGTTTGAGGAGTGAAGTTAATAGAACGGGGTAATATTGGGGGTTCTATTAACAGAACTACCAATACCCCTATAGAAATAAAATGGTCCCTAAAATAATTGATCCTAAAATTTTCTTGAAAATTTGAGAGAATGTGATATGTGATCTTTATAGCATGATAATAACAGAACAGAACTGATGTGTAATCAAATCAGAGAATAACATATATGTACACCTCTAACAAACATTCAGTGAGTCATGGAAAACATTATTGGAATACTTCTATGAGATAGCAAAAGTGTTTTCTAGGCCAGAAGGCATGACTGAGTCGTAAGCAACTCACAACTATACAAGGACAGAGTGACCCAAATAAACAAAGATGAATGGAGGCTGAACCTGGGCAGACCCATGAGTATCTAGTGAAAGGACAGAGGAAAGTGTTACAGAATATGACGGCACTATATAAAGATTATTATTAAAAAACTAGGTCTCCTATATGTTTAGTCAGAATTTGGGTAAAATACTCAATGGACTCATTAACAAATGGACCACACACTTATCTAAACATGTTGCGGGAAACTCAAGAACTTCAGCATATAGTTACCGGCAACACTACAAGTGTGCTCTTCCTCCATAGCGTAAGCAGTGATTCCCAGTAAGACTGGATTATCTTTCTACATTTTTTAAATACCATAATACAGTCAGTCTGCACAGGAGGTCTCTCTAGATAGACCTACTGGCAGGGGTGTAACTTGAGGGGTTGCAGAGATTGCGATCGCACCCGGGCCCAAGAGGTTTAGGGGGCCCTATGGTGTCACTTTCCCATATGTGAAAACTATTACTATAAACCATACATTATATTCTGGGGTCTGGCACAGACTTTGCACTGGGGCCCATCAGCTTCTAGTTACACCACTGCCTACTGGGCAGCATCCAACAGGAGAAGGCTGGAGGTAAAGAAGTGAGCATGTATGAAGGTCTGCCAGGGAGTTGTATTAGCCTGTGAAGCCAGCAATGACTGTGTCGTTTCTTGTTTATCAGGCATAACTAAAATGGTAGATATCCCTTTATAATAATGCAGAATACAGATCAGACAATAGTAGTAAAGATCCACAGATCAGACAATAATAATAGATACCCCCAGATTAGATTTACAGTAAATCATAGAGCTGATAATAATAATAATAATGCAGACACAGATCAGAGAAGAAATAACAACAGCAACCCCCAGATAGAGGAAAACAAATTAGTGGAAGGAAACCAGAGGAAATATTAACCTCTCAATGTCCCTCCTCTGCTATGTGCCCAAACACACTATATTTTTGTAATGCTCAGTCACTGGTGTATAGTAGTAGCATCAGGACCCAGAGCAAAGTGATACTAGGAGCAAAAAAGGACCAGGGAGAGGTGTGTGAGTCCATACCCAGGCTCCTGCACCAATGAGCGCTTCCATCAGTGGTCATGAATAAAAACATAACATTTGTATCTTCATCAAACAATTCCATTGCATGACGCTCTTATTAAATTTAGTGTTCAAATTTAGGCTCAAAGTATGTACTGAAACCAGTTCAGTTCTTGTATACTTATAGAACAAAAAACATTTGTTGAATAAGTAGGATAACAGATTCATACTGTAGTTCTGTGAAAAACTTAACAAATGAACAGAATATAAAAGAAGAAAAGTGGTTTATTTTAAAGCTAAAATGAACCTTTCTCGGACGTACGATACAAATGTGTTACCACAAGAGGGCAGTGTATTGCAAGTCTCAGTTGTACAATATTTCTTGGGGCTAAATTTAAGCACGGGCCAGTAGACACACAAAATCCATTTGTTTTCCGTATAATGGGTAAGGTGCATTAAAATGTACAAGTTGTTTTCAATTTATATAACATGTATCTTACGAAACTGCAATGAGCAGAGAAGACATGTTCTGATATACTTAGCTTCATATCTGCCAACATTATAAAGCAATGCTAATTTTATCAAGGGCAGCCTGCATATAGCTTGCTAGAGCTTTGTTTTACATGCAGTATTCTTGTTTTTTTTTTTTGTTATTGCCGCAAAAATATCTTAAAAATGAACAAAAGTTACTTATGATTTAGCAGGCCTGGAGGGTTAACCTATTTGTTACCCTAGATAATTACAGGCTGGACAATACCTTTTCCAATGAAAAACTTCAGCATCCACTATGTACATTTTCCATAGGATAGGTTTTGATTTGGGTTGGGTTTTTGCCTTTTTCCTGCTTTTCTAGTAAATGAACAGTTTTTTTATTAGTAGTTATATGCAACATTAATATGACTACTGCAAGCAAACAACCAAGAAGAGCTCTATGATTGTGGTATAGCAGTTGCTTCTGTATGGCAAAAGTCATAATCTTTTGGCAGATCCTTTACCAGAGTATATATTGTATTATTGTTAGTTCTGTTTCTACTGATGTTTCAGCAGGATATGTTTTTTTTTTTTGTTTTACCAAGTTACTCTTATTTCTTTGTCTTCCTAATAAAATTAGCATGTTGCTACTGATGATGACCTAGCGATCACCACAGAATGTGTATAAGTCTAAGTATTACAAAAATGATACAGAATATTTGTAAGGATTGCAAAAGAACATGTGTTGACATCCTGTTGGAGGCTCCATTGTATATTCAAATAAAAGACGCATGGCAGAGAAAATTAACTCCTTGCTGACGATGCTCCACCTGATCTCCACCTTTAATAATCCCTAAGCTGTAATATTGACAATTGCATGTATAAGTGATTTTACGTCTGTAACTGTGCACTCTGTACGATCTGTGAGCCCTCTCTATATAGACCTTACTGCTGAATGTATATATATATGTATATAGTGCTACAGCAATAAGGAAGTGGTTCGTTCATTTGGGTCTGATGGGAAACATTATGTTCGTCGAAAACTTGGGGAAAGACGGAAAGTGTGTAAAGAAGTCAGTTAAAGGTGGGGAGGAAGTGTCATGGTTTGGAGAATGTTTTCTACAGCAGGAGTTGGACCTATCCTACAGCTACATGGCAAAGTGAATGCAATGTGTCAGAACTTTCTTCAACAATATGTGGTTCCTTAATTGCATTCATCACCAGCAATTTTCATGCAGTACAATGCCCCCCGTCAAACAGCAAAGCAGGTAAGGCAGTGCCTTGAAGCAAAAAACATTGAAACAATGAGATGGGAAGCCCTGAGTCCTGATCTAAACCCAGGAGAAAACAAAGAAACCCACAATAGTCACAGAACTGTGGAAGAGACTGGAAGAAGAGTGGACCAATATCTCACTAGAGCCGTGTAAGAGACTACAGGCAGTCCCCGGGTTACGTACAAGATAGGGTCTGGAGGTTTGTTCTTAAGTTGAATTTGTATGTAAGTCGAAACTGTATACTTTATAATTGTAGATCCAGACAAAAAAGTTTTTGGGCCCAGGGACAATTGGAGTTTAAACATTTTTTGCTCCAATGGGACCAAGGATTATCAATAAAGCTTCATTACAGACACCTTACAGCTGATTATTGCAGTCTGGGAATATAGTAAAACATTCAGAAAGCTTCACCAGAGGTCAGAGGGGTCTGTCTGTAACTATGGGTTGTCTGTAAGTCGGGTGTCCTTAAGTAGGGGACCACCTGTAGTGATGTCCTGTGGCTGCTGATGTGCTGAAGTCAGGCAAAGTCCTGTGCACTACCTACTGATTGGTGACTGCTGTAACCCTCAGAAAATGTGGTTATAATCTTTCTCTGGGTTACAGTCATTGCTGTTCTCTAATTATGATCATCACATATGTTTGAAAAATAAAGGTTTTACCTTTATATACTTTGGTTATTTTGAAAACTACTGTTCTAGTGGCATGATGTACCCCTTACAAAAAAATTCTTCCCATGTTGACCAATGGAGATTACATTATTTCAGAACAAGTGATTGTTCTCTAATTTTAATCTCTAGTGATTATGAATGCCATAGATGGGTTTTTACCTGTGATCTCATTCTATTTACCATGTAGTGGCAGATTCATGAGCAATTCATATCCTTTATGTAACTATACTACACCTTTACCTTTGGAAACAATCAGCTAAAGGGAATCTCCTCCAGCCTGGGAATAGTCTCACAGTTGATCTAAAACATAAGGCAGGGGTAAGAAAGTAAAAATAAAGTGAACTTAGCATCATGCCAGCCTTTCTTTCCTCAGGATGCAGAACTGTCTGGGTTCTCAGACCCGCTGCCGCTAAACAGAGGTTTACATGAAGTAGTGTGTTCTTGGTCTGCTGGCCACAAATAAACCCTGTACCACATGATGCAGCCATCCCAGAACTGAAACCCCACAATCCTGGATTAAGGAGTTGTGGTTCAGTACATTTTATAGAGAACAGGGGCGTCTCATATGTGTTTTACAAGAACAACATAAAATATTTATGGGTGAAATTAAAATGTCAATGTGTTAGAGACAAATTATTGATGCATGTGCTTTGTTAAAGTTCTATTCATCACACATGAGTAAAACCTTCTCTTATAATTATCCACCCCAACAGATTTGACTTTGCCCCCAGGAGGGACATGTGTTCACCGCGCCCTAACTGACACGACCAGATCTTCCAAGTGGTCAGTTCACTAGGCTGAGTAGCTTCTGTAATGGCCTCCAGTCAGACCAGTATATCCAGGATCTGACAGTGAGGTGGGGACAATGAGTGACCCCTCAGGCCAACAGAAAGGTTATGAAAAGGAATCCAGCTCTGCTGAAACTGTCCAGAAAAATACAACATTCCTGTGATTTATCATCAGGGATGACTACTACCTAGAAGGTGTGCTGGTCAGTAACCCTTTTATGTGGAAATCTTCTCTGGGGGATATAATTATAAAAAAACTGTATCTAATTCTAGGGTATATAGTATTCTCATCCCTACAATATTCTCTCATGCCTAATTGTTGCCGTATTACAGTGTAACAATAAATATGTGTAAGAGAGATAAGATACATTTACTTCCGTGTCTCATGAGCTTTAGTCTGCTGTGTTTTACACTTGTTTGTTGGGTATTTATACTTGCATACTAAAGAATAGCATAGCAGGTGAATCCCAGATAAATAGGACATACCATTGCTTGTCAAAAAATACATTTATTGTAGTTTCAACATGTCATGATATACTTGCTACTTGTCATTAAACGGGCTCACTAATTACCTGCAGAGCTATATTGGGCAGCATGGTGGCTCAGTGGGTAGTATTACAACCATGCAGTGCAAGGTTCCTGGGTTCAAGTCCCACCCAGGTCAACATCTGCAAAGAGTTTGTATATTTTCTTCATGTTTGCACGGGTTTCCTACCACACTCCAAAAAGTACTGGTAGGTTGATTAGATTGTGAGCGCCATGGGGATAGGGACTGATTTAGCAAGCTCTGTGTGCGCTATATAAATAAAGAATTATTATTTATGAATTGTGCTAGCACACATTTATTTACTCTTCTTTACTATTGTACTGTTCTTTTGAAATTCTCTAAAACATAACTAGCTTACACAAGGGATTACTGTGGTTGAGTATTATATACAGGGCACTTACCTTGTATTCTTGGGAAACACAGTGACTGGGACTACAAATTTTACATGGGTATTCCCTTGGTTATATTGATGAAGGATGGTGTAGCAAAGGGGTAATATTTGTGTGATAATAGCGCCTGTAATTTCTAGCACAATTAATATTTTTTATTGCTTGCTTTTAATGATGTGCTTTAATTAAGTTGTAGCCATGCTGACATAATGACTCCTAGTTATTAAGTGTTTATGCCGCAGATTTTATCACAGGCATTTGTTTCAAGCACAATTGTTGTTCATGTAAATGATGGTCCATTATAGCAATGAGTGACCAAACTGGTATCTCCACTTCTCTTAGTAGATGTAAAGCATAAAAAAATGATTGCAAAACACTAGTATTATTTTATAATTAAAACTCCATTGCGACCTCTCCCACTTCCACCCCCATGAGAACACTACCCCTAAGGACATGTTCTAGCAGCAGGACTGCCTGTTACAAAGTTTTATTGTGGAATCTTAAGAGGAATTCAAAGGCATATTCCTGGATTTGTGCTGCCAATTTCTAATATAAGATGTAGATATATCAATGTCATTATATAATAGATATGTCAATTTATTTTATGTCAAACAGTTTTCCATCGACAGCAGTGTTACACAAACAGAATTGAGGCACAGAATATGTGCAAAATCTGTGTGAAAATTCCATGGTCTGAACATGTCCTTATTTAGACAAAATGTTTTAACAGATTTTCTGTTCTATCACATATTAATAATGCAGGCTTAATGCGGTGGCACTATTCCATTGCTACAGAAAATAAACTTCTCAATCTCCCATAGATCACTGACAAACTTTTTCTTCAGAAGGGCCAAAGGAACGGTGGCACTCCAATTAAAAGAATGTCCTTTCATTTCTTCCTCATAAGAACAAAAAACAGACCACTGGAGAGCAACAAGCCAGCCTAACAAGACGATGGCTGGTTTGCATGGTTATCTTGTTTCTTGCTCCTGTGTCGGACCACTCACTGCACAAGTGCTGAGGAAGCAGGGGAGAGGGTGAGATAGCGTAACAGTCTGTGAAGCCAGATCACAGAGGGGCTAGGGTAGCTTCCCCCTCCCTCTGCCTGCTGTAATCTCACACAGTGGAAGTAAGAAAGTGTTCCTGCACAGTGTAACAACCCTTGAAGTTACACCACAGAGGGGCTCCAGTAATGCCCCACAGAGACCTTCTGGCTCATCAGCATAATTTTAAAAGTTGATAAAAGGAGGCCATGCATAACAAATATAAGAAGATATATAAGAAGATTACCACAGTCACAGTGCCTGGACCTATGAGTCAGTGCCCCTGGTTTATCATGCTTGATTTTTATGGCAGATTTCCTTAAATAAAGGTAGGGCTGACACCAAAACAAAAACCAAAAACTAGTTGGGCATCATATATGTCATATACATGTAACAGAAGTGCATTGCATTTTTATTCAATAAAATAACCCATACAAATGCTTGTGGTTTTGGACATCAAGGAACCCCATAAACAATTTCCCCGGATCAACTCTTGAAAAAAATAAAAACAGTTCAAAGCAGAATACTGACCCTATGTCTAACATGTCTTTAAACTGTATAAACTTTTAAAGGACCCCAATATAGTTTAAAAATATGACAGTACATGGAGCAGTAGATTCTCTGTTCTGCCATTGGGAGTGGAGCCATACATTAGGCAGTCCCACACGTCAAATGATTTCAATTAATTCCATGTGGTGTTTCATTCTTCGAGCAGCCTGGAAAGCCTTTGGACCTTTGGACCACGGTATAAAACTGGTATGTGCAACTAAGTAACAAAGTACTAATAACTGTTGTACAACAAACATAATAAGCTAAAACCTCTTTATTAAGCCAGGTTAAACTACTGACATATCAGTAATTGATGTCTCTGACTGTCTCTTTAAAACTACCAGTACAAATTAAGAAACATTTTAATGGAAATTTTCCATAATGCCAGTAACAAAGGTTAAAAGATGTTTCGGCTTCCTGAAGCATAAACATTTATATATTTCTCACTGATCCACTGCAATATGTCAATAAGAAACAGCAAAATATGCTTAGGTTCAGGTCTTTGCAAGTGGAAATGAAATGAAGATCTTGTACATAGCTTCATTACAACTGTTCAGGCTAAATGAAATCGACGGCTCAGCCATCAATGGTTCCCATATGGTAGCTTAGATGCCATGGCAGTGGAATTCTACTCTACTATAGGGAATTAAGAAGACTCCATAAGGAGACTTTTGCCATTAAAGCCCACCTCTGCAGGTGTTTAGTGACCTGCAGCTATTGAAAGTTTACTGAGGATACCTGGAAAATAAATATGCAAATTAAATATGCTTTAATTGCAAAGTCTTACTTCCATAACCGACCTGACAACCTTTCACATGGCCAAATTAGCTCCCTAGACTGTTAAAGAGATGCAAATACATAGTTCTGTCCAACAAATAATTTATATTGTTTATGTAATCAAAACTTTTACAATGTTTCAATATACATCTAGTTTTCTAGATCACTGCTTGATGTCATGCTGTAGAAAGCATATGTTTACTTCCAGTGGACAGAAACCTGTCTCGGTCATGTGATGTCACACAGGTGCATGGCTCATTCTAACACTCTTATTACTTGCCATGATTCTAACGAGCCTTGCACATGTGTGACATCACATGACCATGGACAGACTTCTGTCCACTGGAAGTTTTCTATAGAATAACAGCAAGCAGAGATGTAGAAAACTGTGAGGAATTGACACAGAAAGTATATTGGAAAATTGTAGAACTTTTCTTTGCTTCAGTATTTTAGGAGAATATTAGTACAGAGCCATTCTTGTAAGTCTAATGGGTTTATTCTAGGTCATGCTGATCACACTGAGACCACACACAAGGCATGGATAATAAACCAGTGACACAATGCCATATTCGTAGCTTTATGCATGTATCAACTTACTGCAGAATGTTTTACAAGACCAAATATTTTATAAATGCCATGCACTTATTTCAGCTGGAGTACAGGAGAGTTTTCCCAGGACTTGCAGTAACCAGCATAGAATTATTAAATGGTAAATATCAGTGCTAACAGCAAATAATTAATTCAACATTGCTTCTATCATTTGGGAAATAAGAGACTATAGTGAAAAGGGTCATATTGTAAGGTGAATATCTGCTCATTTAAATCAATTCATGTCTTTTGTTACATCTGTGAAGCACAGCATTTGTTGTTAAAGGCTCTTCCCGGGATGTTTTTATTTTTTCACTGCCATAAAATGGGAAAGAGAATTAAACATTTATACTGAGATGAAAAAAATAGACCGCCCCTTCTATCTACAGTCTAACCAGGGGAATAGAATGTGGACAAATAATAAAATTGTTAATTGTAAGAAAAACATAATGCAGGTCATACAGGATGATGATTGACAGTCCTCACCGCATACTGTTAATCACCAGGTGATTAGGAAGGGTAAACCCCTCTCTGCACATCATGGTTAGGACTCCAGACTCGCCTCAACTCTTTCCATTTCTCAACTTAATGCAATATAATTTTATTAAAACTACAGTATAATGACAAATATGAGTCACATCACTATTATTAGGATGACAGAAGATTACTTTTTAAATGGTTAATATTAAGGGCATTGCCTGTGATTTTAAAAATTTATATAAGGCCCGTTGGAGCACTACAAAAACAATAAACTCACCTTCCCCCCTAGGCACTGCAGTTCACCTGCAGCGCCGCTCATCATTGCCGGCCTCTGTTTGTTTACAGAGGCCAATGCTCCCATCCGGCCATTTCTGTGCGCCTGCTACAGCATCAGTTCCATGGGGTAGAAGACAGTAGTTGGGATGGGGGCACCAGCCTCTGTGAATAAACGGGAGTATTTTTATCCAGCTCAATTTATTCATAGCTATAGTCTTAAGTTCATCTATTTCTAGTGACTTTGTTTCATGTCTTTATTTTGAAAACTGAAATATTCCATCTTTTTATACCTTATATCTTATATCTCTTTCTTAAAAGAAGGAGATACACTTGTTAGCCAGGAAATGGTAATATGTATGAAGCCTTTATCAAGATTCAGGGAGATAAACAAGGTGAAAAAGGCTACAGGTATTTAGTTCAGGGGTGGACAATGTATTGCACACTTGTTGAGCCAGTTGTGTCACTTCATGAGGCAATGTGACCTTTTCAGTGACCAGCACTAAGAACTTTATAGTAACGAAATAACTAGATAGGTGACAGTAGAGGATATGTAATTGCATTGACTACATCTCCCCCATAAAATTGCCATTGCAAGCTTCAGACAAGTCCTGATGATGCTGATGGTCACTAAATAACCTTGATTCTTAGACAAACAGTGAAGAAAATCCCCTCTGTAAGTAATAATAATATTTAATAATAATCTTTATTTATATAGCGCCATCATATTCCATAGCGCTTAACAAATAATAGGTAGTATGAATGGCCAATCCATTGCCATTCAAATAATTGAATGCAACCAATTATTAGATGCAAGACGCCTCCCACTCCTTGATAAAATTTAAAATACAACTACCTTAAAAGCATCTAGCTCAGCCAATGGCAAAATGTAACTAGAATATGC
Organism: Engystomops pustulosus; assembly: GCF_040894005.1. NCBI lineage: Eukaryota > Metazoa > Chordata > Amphibia > Anura > Leptodactylidae > Engystomops > Engystomops pustulosus. Next base: position 181,229,076 of record NC_092412.1, on the reverse strand, counting down.
CCTTAAAATAATTAGCAATAAATCCCTTGGCACGATGCCTAATTCACAAAATGGCATCATAGGAATTCCATCCCTTTTCCTTTCAGCCTTATTGTTGCCCATTAACCTGCAGGTGTCAAAAAAGCTCATTCAGAACTGCCCCGTTTCTATGGTAACCTAGAAACCTTTGGCTCCATCCTTGCCACATACAAAGGAAGAGCAGACCCATGTCCTGGCAGAGCACTTTCATCGAACATCAAACATACTATACTATACAAATAGGAAAATGTTAATGAATTAAATGCATTGTGAGACAACTAATTTTCTACCAGCCTTAATGTTTGCTTAACAAGGTTTTGCCACAAAGACAAGTTAGGCCCTATCCATGGAATAGGGCCTAACTTGCTGATCAGTGGGGGTCTCAGCTCTAAGACCCCCACAGATCGTGAAAATGAAGCGTCTGACCACGCATGACCGTTCTGCTCAATTAATCTCCGGGGGTCTGAGCACTGGGAGTCTCACGGGGGTCTCAAAAACAGTTTTTGTTGATCTAGGGAGTTATTCTGACCACCATATTAGGGTTTGGGAGGGCATATTTCCCATCTTTGGGCCAATTGGCTTTTTGCCCTCTTCTAGATCAAACAGTATAATTTAATAGGTTGGACTTTATGGGCTGCCGTCTTTTTCCAACCTTATTTACCATGACACTATTGTGATCTATGATATCAAGCTATACATTTTTTTTGTGGTGTTTCCATCTGGTGAGATGAGTGAGTTCTAAGATTATCATTGTAAGAATCCTGTTGCTGGTCCTGTATGCAGCATTCTTACAGTGAGCTGTAGCTGTGCAGTAGCAGGACAGCGTAGGAAACACTGGCTATGTCTTAAGATTTTTGTATAGTCCACTATAAAAATCTCATTCATTCCCCTTTGTAAACAACAGACATCTGGGGCTGTGTGTTGCATGCTTATGTAGTACAAATTACAAGAGGGAGACCCTATCATCTACCCCCTACTGCTTCTTACTGATAAAAGAAAAGTGGCATTGACTCACTCACTAGTTAGGGTACACCTCCCATTCCAGACAATCTACTTAATAAATGCACTGCACTTCATTCTTTCTGTTAGATGTTACAGGGGAAAGAATCTGCAAATGAAAGCTGACAGGTAAAGTGGATTTTCAGGCCAGAGACCCACAACACGCTAAGATAGTGTACACACTCGACTTTTTTCCTTTCAGTCTGTGATCTTATATTAGCAATGCACTAGGAAGCCTAAAAGGGGTTATCCATTAACCTGATCAGACTGACAGGGAGCCCCTACACTGATCATCTCTCAGCTGCAGAGCCTGCAGTAACAGAGAATAGCCTCTACACAGGGCATGGAGCTATGTGCTGCCAGCTGCATGAACTGTGTTTATAATATTGTTTAGTTATTTATTTATATGTAAATTGTAGAGATAGGAAGTGATTTGAATTTAGTTGTTGATCATTTTTTTAGGGCAGTGATTTTCAACCTTTTTTGAGCCGCGGCACACTTTTTATACTTAGAAAATCCTGGGGCACACTACCAACCAAAATAGCACAAAATGGCACTAAAACAGTCATATTATACATATAGTTAATAAAATAGATTCTAAATTTATTTAACTCACTCAGTGTGAAACCTGGGCCTGTTTCGATGAACACAAAAGGGATATCCTGGCAGGAATGGTGGAAAGACACACACAAAGCTCTTCCTCAACAGTTCTCAGTTTCTGCCTGTTTTTAGTTTTTATCACAGTCAAGCTTGAGAAGCCCAGCTCACATAGATATGTGGTTGAAAATGGAAGCAATGTCAAAATATCAATGTCAAACTGTGCACCACAAACAACTGTGTTTTATTGCAATGTCAAAATAGCTTTGTTGGCCAGAATGGGGAACTCCTTGGCAACAGATAACCAAAAACTGTCCAAAGGAAGATCAGCAAACTTTAGCTTTAAACCACGATCTTGCTTCAGTTCAATGAGTTCCTCTTGCTCCTTTAAAGTCATGTCCTTTCCAGCAACGGATAATGAGCTGTATGGGTCCCTAACCCAGTCAAGGCATTCTGTGAAGGCTGAAGAGAAATAGAACGATAACTTCTCCTCAAGAGTTTTCAAATGTCTGCCAATCGCTTCGCACATTGCAGTAGTATTGTCATCATGCAGTTTCTCGGTGAGTGGGAACATCTAAAGGTTGCCACCCTGGACTGCAGGGATTGACAAACCCAAACCTTAAATCTGGTACTTGCCCCTGTACCTTGATCAATCAACCAACCAACCGTTTGGTACTTGACCCTGTACCTTGATAAACCATCCAACCGTCTGGTACTTGACCCTGTACCTAGACTAACCAACCATCAACAGACCAGGAAACTAAATGTTTGGGTAATGTGGGAAGGCCACAGCGTTTATTAACAACCAAGATAAATTATTAAATAACGTTAAAAATTAAAACATTTCAAAACTTGCACGGCCCGCTTGGCATCTTCAAAATCTTTAGAACCAACTTCACCCGAAATGGCGGCTGCGGCCCTGCAGCCGGCATGTGGGCTTCTTCCAGCGCCTTAGGGCCTGTGTAACTTCCGCCTTCGCTGTGACATCTGTAGGAAAACAGAAGGAAACAGCCAGAACCAAGGAAAGAAAAGCTGAAAAGAATTAATTCAGAGGGCAAGGTGGGAGGGTGACTTCTTGCCTCTTCGGTCCAGGGGGCAGAAGGAAAGAGCCCCCCCCCCCCACACACACACACACTTGCTCTCGAACTTTTTAAAACCACCGGGTGGGTCCTTACCCGCCCCCAAACACAGCCTCCGGTGACCTCACATGGGAAGAGTAAAGGGGCAAGCCCCAGCAGCCTACCAGAAGGCTTGCAACCACCCCTTACAGTCCTCAGCCCCTTCGCTATTTGCTTTGGGGCTTGTTACACATGTTGTTGCCAGAGCGGCACCTTTAAACGGAATCTGTTCATTTTATCAGTGCTTGTAAGCGGGTTTTCATTTCGACCTTGCATCCGTGTGTTTAGTTCATTCAGATATTGAAATAAATCAGCCAGGTATGCCAGCTTTGCACACCACTCATCACTTGCAAGCAGCTTGCGCATGTGTTATTTTACACGTCTCCTATATTGTAAGAAGCCGTGACTGCGCATCGCTGCACATTGCCGAGAAACAAAACACAGGGGGCACCATAGTTTGGGGAACTTTCCCCGCAGCACACCCGACCATGTGTCGCGGCACACTAGTGTGCCACGGAACACTGGTTGAAAATCTCTGTTTTAGGGTTTTAGAACTTTAGCCGCTTTACTTCATGTTTTTTAAATGTATGGGGGCAGGACATTAAGTGATTTAACAATCTACATTTATTCATAGTTCTGCACCACTTTCTAGTAATGTAAAGTAAATCCCCTGGTTCAGAAATGTATTTTACCTCATCAGCTGCCATTCCTATCCATTCCTGTCCTAACTGTCCATGTCGATCTACTGTCCATGAAAAATATACATTATGGAAAGCATTCAGACCCTTTTACATTTTTCACTCTTTCATTGCAGCCAATTTTTAAGATCAGAAAAGTTCTTTTTTTTGCTCATTAATGTACACTATACACCCCATCTTGACTCAAAAGAAACAGAAATGTAGATATTTTGCTAATTTATCAAACAGGAAAAATCTAAATATACCATAAGTATTTAGACCCTTTGCTCAGTATTGGGTAGAAGCACCTTTTGAGCTAGTACAACCATGAGTCTACTTGGCATTGATGCAACACGTTGGAGTAGAACCATCACAAGGAGGATCAGAAGGAAATGGACAGCATGTGAGTTAAATATAAGTGTCACTGCAAAGGGTCTGAATACTTATGACCATATGATATTGCAGTTTTTATTGTTTAATAAATTAGAAAAATATCTACATTTCTGTCATTTTCAGTCAAGATGGGGTGCAGAGTGTGCATAAATGAGCAAAAAAACAGCTTTTTTGATCTTAGCAATTGGCTGCAATGAGACAAAGAGTGAAAAATGTAAATACTTTCCGTACCCACTATACTATAATAAGCTCCTGGAAGGTAGATTGGTCAGAGACTATTAGAGATTACAAGACTCTACATATTTGGCCATTTTTAGAACAGGACTGTGTCTGGCCAGTGAGGTAAAAGACATTTCTGAACTAGGGGCTTTACTATACTTTTCAAGATTGCAATGGAGAACTTTTCATAGAGGTATATTGGTAAATTATATAATATCTTAAACTATACACATTACAGAAAACCTGATGTAAAGTGTCCATCAACTTTAAACCCTAAGAGGTCTAATAATAAAACATTATAGCAATATGTAACTAATATACTGCTTCCTTGTTGCATTCGGCTGCAAATGACTTGGGAGAGGTCCAATAAATCATTATAATATTCAGCTGTCCAGCTTATTCATGAGTGGTGGCTACAGCCCCTCCCCCCCCCCCAGTGCTTGACTGACAGCCTGTGACACTCTTGGTGTTGGCTGCCTCTCCATACTTTCTGCTGCTAGTGGCCATGCCCCCTGCAGCCTGTGTGTGTATATTCACCTGCTCCAGGATGCAGCCATGTGTATAGCAGAACATGTCAGGTACATGTCAGGTACACATGTCTCACACATGTGTATAGGATAATGTGTCAGATTCATATGTAGCTGATGTCTGTGTCTCACATGTGTATTAGGAGGATACAGCATGTCAGCAGATAGCAGATAAAGCACAGACACCAGCAATGCTTTACTATACATTACTCACAGACATGAGCAGGGGCAGGAGAGGGGAGGGGTAACAGTGGTGACATAACTGCCTCTGACCATGTGACTAGCCTAATTTACATAATAAATAAAATATGATTTTTGAATTATTAATGTATGAATTCATTAGATAAAGGCTGGGATGGAATCCTTGTGAGCTGCTCCAACAGGTAGTGGTGACTACCTGATGACAGGTGTCCTTTAAAGATCATAATTATTAAAGATTGGCATCTGAAGTGGTATGGTATGGAAAACATGCAAAAGCACATGCATTTTAACCCCTTAACGCTGAAGCCACTTTTCACCTTCCTGACATGGCCCATTTTTTCAAGTGGTTATAACTTTAGAACGCTTTAACATATCCAAGTGATTTTAAAATTGTTTTCTCGTGACACTTTGTACTTCATGTTAGTTGAAAAATCTTGGTGGTATGTTTTGCATTTATTTATAGAAAAGCAGATATTTGGTGAAAATTTGGAAAAATTCTTGATTTTCGAACTTCAAAATGTTCTACTTTTTCCATACATAGTCATAACCGCAAAAAAACGTAATAACTAACATTCACCGAATGTCTAATTTATGTCTCTATGGTTTTTTATGCATACTCTTATTTTTGTAGGATGTTATGGGGCCTTGAACGTTAGGTGCGATTCTTCACATTTTCATAAAAAACGCAAAATCCTGCTATTGAGGGACCTGCTCAGGTTTCAAATCACTTTGAGAGACCTAAATAAAAGTAAAACCCCATAAATTACCCCATTATAGAAACTACACCCCTCAACGTACGTGAAACAACTTTTATGAAGTTTGTTAACCCTTTAATTGTTTTACAGGGGTTAAAACAAAATCAGATGCAATTTTGAAAGTAAAATTTTTTGGGCTAAATTAATGTGTTTTTCAAAAAATGTACAAATTCTCAGTGGATAAAATACCAAAACGCTCCACAAAATTTGATACCCAATCCCTCCCGCGTATAACAATACCCCATATGTGGTGGTAACCTGCTGTATGGGCACACGCCAGGGCATCAAAGGGAAGCTGCGCCATTCAGAGCAGATTATGCATTGTTACTTTTTATTGGCTATACAATCTTTATTTTTTGGGAAATTTGGACATATAAGGGCTTATTTTCTGCGACATGAGATGCACTTTACAAATACTTCATTTTAGTGGGTCATTAGCTTATTGATGAGATTTTATCTCATCGTCTTTATCGTACATCGTTCACTAAAAATACTATATTATCTTTATTCTATAGGTCACTACGATTACGGTGATACTTCATTTATATAGTTTTTAATTTATTTTTACAATTTTACTGGATAAAAACTAATATAGAAGAAATCTCATTCGTTTTTGCATTGCCATCTTTTCGGAGACATAACTTTAATATTTTTTGGTTGACAAAGTTAGTTTAGGGCTTATTTTTTACTTGTTGAGTTGTTCTTTTCAGTGGTACAATTTTTGCGCACATAACTTTTTTTGATCACTTTTTAGAACATTTTTGTGTAGAGATTTTATGAAAAATGTACATTTTCGGCGTGTTTTTCGGGTTTTGTTTTTACGGTGTTCACCGAGCCAGTCCAATAATGTTTCTGAGTTATTGTACGGATTGTTACGCACGCGGCGATACCAAATATGTGGGGGGTTTTTGCCTATTTTGTGTTTTTTTTCACTTTATTGCATGTGTATAGGGAATATTTGTGTTTAGGGGACTTTAACTTTTTTTAGTTAATTCTTTTTATTAATAAATGTATATATGAAGTGTTTTTAAAATTTTTTATTAACTTTTACAGGTTAGCTTGAACAAGTGATCCACTGATCACTTGTTCAAGCTCTTCTTCACATTACACAGTGTAATACAGATGTTGTACACATGCTGCGCATGCTCAGTGTGTTACAGCCGGGTCCTGCTAGAAGGCAGGGACTCGGCACACAGAGGAGGATCGCACAGCCCCGGGCACCGGCAGTCCCGGGGCTGCGCTTGGAGCAGCAGACCCCCCCAGTAAGCGCCGCGGGGGGGTCCGATTCTTCTCAAATGCCCCTTGCACGCCGTGGTCAGCTCGACCGCAGCGTGTCAGGGGTTAACACCCGTGATCGGACAAATCTCCGATCGCGGATGTTAGAGGCAGATGTCGGCTATAATATATAGCTGACACCCGCAGCTTGACGGAGCCGGTGCCAGAAGCATGACGTAAGCATGACGTAATAGTACTGCATTTTGCGGGAACGCACCTCCCGCGATGCAGTACTATTATGTCAAATGTCGGGAAGGGGTTAAACAGTCAGTCCAGGATTAGAAGTCAGTCAGTCCAGGATTTAGAAGAAAGAATGTTATAAGGAATATCACATACCCCTCCTGATGATCCTAGTAGTTTAATGTGAGGAATCTGGTGATCAAGCATGGATAAACCAGGAACACTTACTCATGGATAAAATTATGCCAATGAGGCTGAAAGTTTGGCGGTTCCCAGAGCCCCTCTGTGGTGGAACTTTGCAGGCTGTTTCAGTGTGCAGAAGCACTTCTCCCTCCCACTGTGTGCTGAAAGCTCTTCTGCTGCATTTGCAGCTGCATGTACGTCCCCATAGACGGCAATAGCGGCGCAACGGCGATATGGGGCCACACATGCTCTATCTCTCAGTGAGTGTGCCGCTGTTTTCTATGGAGGGAATAGGGATCACATCCTCCTACTCTCTAGCAAACGGCCTATGCCCTCACTGCGGGCATACCATGTCTGAATGCACCCTAAACTATACTAGTTGCAGCATTAACACTAGACTGCAGACTGAGCGACAGGGCATCATTTTCATTAGACCGTCATGGAATAAAGACTGAGGTACAGGTAGTAGACTTTATATTATATGACCTCAATATATATATACGAGAATGGGGACCAACTGGCTGAAACATTTACTTAGCCACTAACTAGATGCAGTATATACACTGGACTTTAGACTGAATACAGGCTGATCAATGGTGGATCATTTTGACTAGACTGTACACTGACCAGTGGCAGAATTTGCACTGAATTTGAACTGACCAATTACAGTGTTTACAAAACTGGAGTATGAATTACTGAACTTCCAGTAATATGTGTAGCTTCTGATCGCAGAATTTACACTAAAATGTTGACTGACAGTACAATTAGAGAATTTAAAGCAGAAGTACATTTCTTTCTGGCTACCTGCAGCTGGAGGAAGTATGCAGAGAGCATCCATGTTCCCTCTAGTGGCAGCTATAGGCAACCATAATGTTATGTTTTATTTCCACCGTGTATCCAAGGAGTAGCTGGAAAAATGTTTTGAGCAACTTGGATCTGAGCCAAGTGATATTTTCATCCCCATCAGGATCCCTGTTATTTGACCTGTCAGTCTTCGCTTGTTATTACAAAATGTTAATAAGAAATAAATTATTTACAACAGCACTAGTACTGTCCAAAACACAAGACAAGTAGAAGCTAATATAACACACAAGGCTACATTTTCTCATCCATGATACAATTGACGCAATCATCAATTATCAGGTTTGATAGATCATCTTATTGGCAACATACTGAGAGATTGGAAAGATTGTATGGTTAAACTGCATGGCTGATCAACCTGAAACCTGACTATTATTATATATGAGAATACCACCTGCTTGTAATAGTCATGAACTACCCTGTGAGCTATATATGATCAACTCTTGCTGCTGGTATTATTTACAGTTACAACATTTCCAAAAAAATGTTTAAAGGACATCTACCACCAGGATAAAGGATTGTAAACAAAGCCCACTGACATACTGGTGTGCGCCCCCTCTGGCAGGATCTACTGTTTTTTAATCTTTCTATGCCCTTGTTATTAAGAAAAAAAGGCTTTAAAAAATATGCAAATGAACCTTAGGGGCTCCAGGCTCCATTAACACCTATGGAGTCTGGTGCCCCTCAGGCTCATTTCCATAATTGTAAAAACCTTTTTTTTTTGGTGTAAACCAGGGCATAAGAAGCTAAGAGAAGTGCAGATCCTGCCAAATGGGGACACACGCCAGTCAGTGTATTTGGTTAACAATCAAGTCAATTTGACAGAATTTTTATAAAAGCTTTAACTCTTAAGAGTGAAAAATAGAAAAATCTGTATTCCCCATTACTAATAAAGGGTTAAAATTGCTAAATACTGTAAACTGAATCATGGACTTAGTTCATACAACTAATGAAATAGCATTTTTAGCATGTTCCTAACATAAGTAGCTGGAAAGGAAAAAAAACATATCATAAATTTGTGTCATTCTTCCAGACAATGCCTCCGTCCTGATAAATAAATAGCACATAATTCCTTCCTCCTCACTAACAAAAGCCTAACAGTCCTGCCTTGAAAGAAGCCAAAGGCACTGCACAAAGAGTGCTGAGGTCTAGTGACTTGCAGGGGAAACTACACTTGTCTACATATATAGTTTGGCATGGAGTACCCAGCGGATCAGACTGGATCACTTCCTAGAGAAGGAACGGAGCTTAGGGTTATTAAATACTTCAATTCACCAGCTATCAGACTAGGCTGGAGAAGCGACATTGTGTCTGGGACTGATGTACCCCAATGTGAACCTAATGTGCTTGAGGCTCAGCACAGCAAGGGTTACATATGTCTTGTTAAAGTTTATCTGCGCTATCACAACACTCTAAATTGATGTGACCGCCCCTAGTTTCCTATATATAGTATCTCCATCACAACAACATCAAAGAGACAATTCTGCATCCTCCTCCAAAGAGGCTTTGATGTGTAGGAGGTTCCTGGGTCACAGAGTGGTGGCGACACAAGGGCATGAACCAGCTCTTCACACTTCGCAGATACTGCAGCTGCATCACAGAGCCTTCAGTAAGTGGGCAAAACAAGAGCACAGCTGATGTGAGGGCACACAACCTAGACCCAATATACATGACTGTGTGCGACATACAGGTGGCGGGAGAATACACAGTCATGTCCTCTATATGCTACACTATATACAAGACTGCATGTTACTAGGGCTCACCATGCCTCCTTTAACCCGATAAAATTGGGTTAAAAGTGGTGTGCGGTGTCTGGCTGGACTGAGGCTCTTTATTATATATTTAACAGGGAGCTGTTCAGGAGTCAGAAGAGCCGGCTCTTCTTAGTGAGCGGTGCCTAATGATCCAGCTCATTAAGAAGAGACGGATTTCCTATCACTAGTGTAATCTAGCAGTAGGATGTGCAGGGGGAGGGGAGATGTGCTCTTGATATTGTAATATCTTGTGAAGCTACAGCACTGAGGGCTCTGGAGATGCCCAAAAACTTATATTTTACTTTATTTTAGAAGGAAGAAAGCCATGTATAACAAATATATAACAAATATAAGAAGATAACCACAGTCACAGTGCCTGTATCTATGAGTAAGTGCCCCTGCAGTGGCGTAACAAGACCCCAGGGGGCTTAATGTGAACTTTGGATCAGGGCTCCCATATACCTAAAAGTGCACGGCCACCCCCATCCCGCACATTACTATTGAAGATAGACATATATGCTACACTGACATATACAGCAGCATCCCATATTGTCTTTACTCAAATGTAGCTCAGTAGCAGCCTCCACTGCTAAGATATCTAGCAACAGCCTCCAATCAATAAAATGTCCAGCAGCAGCTTCCCCTCATTAATAAGATGTCTATCAGGAGCCTCCCCTCAATAAAATGTCCAGCTGCTGCCTCGCCTCTATAATAAGATGTCCAGCAGCAGGCTCCCCTCTATAATAACATGTCCAGCTGCAGCCTCCACTCAATAAAATGTCTAGCAGCAGCCTCCATTCAATAAAATGTCTGGAAGCAGCCTCCCGTCTATAATAAGATATACAGCTGCAGCCTCCCCTCTATAATAAGATGTCCAGCTGCAGCCCCCCCCCCTCTATAATAAGATGCCCAGCAGCAGGCTTCCCTCTATAATAACATGTCCAGCTGCAGCCTCCACTCAATAAAATGTCTAGCAGTAGCCTCCATTCACTAAAATGTCTCCCATCACTAATAAATAGTTATTTAGCAGTCACAGGGGCCCTCCTCGTATAAAAGAAGGAAAATAACTCAGTACTTACCTCCCCCAATCCCTCTTCTACCTGCGGCGTGCCATGCAGTATTGCGGGCAGAGACAAGTCTGTATGCTCTGCCCGTGCACCTTGTATGATGTCACAAATCTCCCCATGCGCTCTGATAATCTTAAACGCATAAAATCGATTATCTTGCCCTGTCATCTATCCCCTGTTGCTCCCTCTGTGACCGTTATGCCACTTTATCCTTGGTTTATCATGCTTGATTTTGATGGTAGCTTTTCTTTATATCCAAACTATGCTAATAAACTTATTGTAATAACACGGTTATGTTACATTACCTTACAAGGTCAAATGGCATTTTTTCAGTCCCAAAAAATACTCCATAAATCACATGCAACCACCTGCCTGGCACATCTTTTTTTGCCACAAGTGCCCATCTCTTCTCATGGAGAATAATGGGAGGTAGTTTGGAGGGGGAATGATAAAGATTTTGACGCGGAAGACCACCTTAATCTCTGCTACAGAAAACGCCATGTTAATGGGCCTCATTCTTCCCTCAGCTGCTGAATAATCTCTTTTTGAAGAGAATAGAAGAGCTTAATTAATTCATTAAAAAATACAGAAGCTGCATTTCTATTTCTTGCAGAGCACACAGCTGCTGCTGAACCTCTTTTATGTGACAAGGCAGACTGGAGAAAGACTGTGAGAGACCTCTCATGCAGACAGATGAGCAGCGCCACATAACACCCCCTTATTTCTGTATAACTGTCGGCTTCTGACGTCACAGTGCGATGCTTATATAATTGTCACACATGAATGGAAACTACTGTGAATAGCCAGCATTTCAGTGGCTCGGACAGGAAGGGGTTACGCCGTCCTGTGACAGTATGGTAATGATGTGCAGGGTAATGGAGGGGGGCCGGCTCTGGCAGCAGTGTGGCTGCTGATACTGTGTGTGTGGATATGGATGGGGGGAGTCTTCGCATGTGAAGGAAGCAGGAGCTCAGAGCTACTGTACAGCTCCGCCAGAGCCGCACACACGGGCAGCGGAGAGCACATCCATGTGCGGCCGGGAGCTGCCACTGCCAGGACATACTCGGGGATACTGATAAGAGCTGCTGTGCACCCATGTGGATTACCCCTGTGACGGCGGGAGGCTGCCGCTGGTGAGGTGAGGAGAGCCCCGTGCTGAGGGCAGGGTGGGCACAGGGCACGCTTGGCATGGGGTTCAGTCCATACTGCCCGTAAGCGCTGCAGGCTGTCCTCCCCGTCATCCTGCGGTGTGCCCGGAGCTTCATCAGCAGATGTGCCAGCACTGATCTATGTACATGTCTGATGGGTGCATTAACCCCTTCACACCCTGCAGCGGGATTGTGGGTAATAGTGCACTGCAGGTGCTGTGCTATCATCACATCACTAACTGGGATCAGTCCCCTCATTCATGGATGTGGTAATGGCTATTGCCATCAGTAACTGAGAGCAGTCCCCTCATTGCCATAAGTAACTGGGAGCAGTCCCCTCATTGTCATCAGTAACTAGGAGCAGTCCCCTCATTGCCATAAGTAACTGGGAGCAGTCCCCTTACTGCCATCAGTAACTGGGAGCAGACCCCTCATTCATGGATGTGGTGATGATCATTGCCATCAGTAACTGGGAGCAGTCCCCTCATTGCCATCAGTAACTGGGAGCAGTCCCCTCATTGCCATCAGTAACTGGGAGCAGTCCCCTCAGTCATCGATTTGCTGTTTGGCACCTAACTCCTTTGCCATCTGACAGCCCATGAGAGGGTGACCTCAGGCATGCGGAAAATGTGCTGGTAAGAGCAGCAAGACTTGTGCCAGATCCTCAGACCTCTAGATGGAGATTTGTCATTTGTATATATTGGTGTTTGTATAATATTCCCGGAGCCTCTTGCCAGTTCCAGTAGGCACATGGTATGATATCGTGGGCAACTTGGCTACTGTGAACCTAGATGGGGTTAGCAGATTCACCTTTTCCTATACAGGGTTCTGTCTGTGTGCTGGTGTGCTTCCATCAAGGAAGGGGTTAAATGAGAGCACTATTCAGATTGCTTTCCATTGTGTGATTGTATTTTTCTGTTTAATATTAATATGTGGCTTCCCATTTTCCGGTGTAAATGATGTGTGAGATACACATCTATTAGGAGCGGGCACGCATCACCCAGCGCAGCGATGTCTCATCAGGGCACACTCTCACGCCGGGGCCGATGGGCGCTGTGCAAGTCCCTTAAAAAAGAGAAAGAATTGTAAATGAGAATATTAGGTTGAGTGATGAGCCGCACTGTTGAATGGTAAATGAAATGACTTGTACTATGCATCCGTGTACACAGAATATTGATCAGCTGTCATTACACTGGCGCTGTGTGCCATGGCCATCATAGGACTTGGTATATATCAGACGTAACTCATTCAATTACCATTACATCTAATTACATTCATGGCCTGAAGGGCAGCTGTGAAATCATTATGGCATAACTGGTGAGGGCATGTGAAATTCCTCATTCACAGCCCTGTGTGTGTCACAGAAAGTGACTTGAAGAGCTTACACTCTTACGTTATGTACTATAGGTGGTGACTGCTTACTTGGGCTATTATGGCTCTGACATGTTCCATAGCTGTGTACATAGTGAATCTGATGGATACATGTCCTTTTATTGAATAGTACCAGGGCACCAGGAGCACACTTGCTCCCCATACATAGATAATGGGATATACAGCCTCCATGGGCTTCTGACTACCCCTATGTTCAGTGGTCCTTAGGCTGCTTCACATGCACTACATAATTTAACCCTGCATCTTATTCATCCTGAGTGTATATCACCTTATACTGCAATACATCAGACAAGGACTTCTCCTGGAGTGGAGTGTATGAAGACCAGTAGGTACCACACCGCCCTCGGCATCCTGGCATTGCCCTTGCTATTTACAATCACCAGTGAAGGAAGTCAAACAGCAGATTAGAAAGCAAACAAGGCCCTGTAAATATGGAAAGCATATTCTCTGGTGATATGAGCCTGTAACGTACAGGGGATGGAGGATTGCAGGTGATGTCGAAAAACAAACACACTGTCAGCATGACCAGGCAACCAGAGAGAACTTTCTCTTATCAGCAAGTGTGTGGATTTGATTTTACAGAAAAGATTTACTGAAGTTTACAGGGACTGATATAAAGAAAAAAATGCAAACCTGATAATATTGATTTCTGTAGATGCAGTACTGGGCTACTGGTTCAGGTTGTCACCCAGTCCAGTCCTGATGTTAGGGACAAGGACATGGTTGATGATCCCATAATCTGGCATGAAATGTGCAGAGGACCACATCATCGCTGCTGGGTCTCAGAGGCAGAAGGTTTCCTTTTTGTATGTATCAAATCCTCTGTATTGTATCATGAGAGTTGTACCATGGAACAACATATTGTTGCTTGTATATGGCTTATATTTGTCACACTTTCTGTTTGTCGCAGATCTTCCTCATACTGATAACTAATAACATATTTATGGAGATTATCTGAGACTGAACCGTCATAGAGAATTGCCAGTGAGTTCCTCCTCTACTCCTGTTTTTAGAATATGGAGGGGAATTGCTGCTGAAACGCAGATTTCACAATATTTCTATAAGCAGACTACAGATACTAGTCTGTTGTAAAGAGCAGTCTGTTGTCTACTTGAAATAATTGAGTAGTTTTAGGGTTGGATCTCTCAAGGTACTAGTTCTACCAATAATGCTGTGTATAGTAGAGGTTCATGTTAAGATTAAAGAATGTAAAGGTAGATGACATCTGATGGGATTACACTGAAGCATGGGGATCTCAAGTGTATGTTTGGGACTGTCACAGGTAAAGTAGCATTGTAGAGGAGAAGCTAGATCTATCATACAGTCATTGGATCCATTCTGCACCCCTGGGCTTCCGAATGCCCACCTGTGCTGTGCAGACCATGCAGTGTTGATAGATAGTCTTTACATAGTATATATCACATTCATAGACCTGAACATAGGTATGGACTCAGATTCACTTACAATGTGTTGTACTAATGTGATAGATGCATCATTTTAGTTGAGATTACATTGCATGTAGTCTCAGTATAGCTTATATCATTGGATTAGACTATAAATTGGATTAGACCATAAGTTGAAGAAGTGTATCAATGATTCAACCACCTTGAGTAAATAGCTGATATTTAATGTAAGCCACCTTATGATGGCTTACCAATGCAAGAACTAGACATGTGCATTGGAGCCATTCTGCACCACTGGGTTTGTGAATGTCCACCTGTGCTGTGCAGACAATAGCGTTTTATTATATGGATATTCTATGTCCAGGTCACATTCATTGACTATGCTTAGGCCTTGGCAGGGTTATAGCTGCCAATCGTCGTTCTTCTTACTGTTATAAATACTTAAACATTTGGCAGATATTTTCTGACAACTTGCAGTGAACCAAGAGTGCCCCCAGTGTAACACGGTGCTCTGCTGCTCCTGTCAAGCAGGCACTCGTGTAATGGATATACTATGATACCCTACACACGTAATGCTTAGTGTTGCTTTTATATCTTTCTTCTTTGTTGTATTGATACAGCGTAGTCAGTGAGTCTTTTCTTCACACATAGCAATGCAATAACATGGTTTTTATTTCTGAGTGATCTATAGCAAGGTTTTGTTTGTAAACTTTGCATTTAGATTTGCTTGATTGTATTTATGTATTATATGATCTCAGTGCACTTTTGCTACAGTGTTAGGAGAGCGGTGCAACTTGTGACCCCCATTTTCTAGAATATACTTTGATGGAAGCTGCATTAAAGGTCCTTATGATATTGGTGGTGTCCTTGCTTCAGCTGCTGTTGTAAGGTAAGAGTAAGGCAAGAATACAATAACCTGAGTGACCTTTAGCCTTTAAACTTACAAAGTCTTTCAGGATATAGTGGTTTGGTAGGATTGAGCATTGAGTTCCAGTTCCAGACATTATTTGATCTATTTTGTAATCTTTTTTAAAATCTTACCAGCAGAGGGAGCATTTTTTCATGTTAGTGACTGGGCAGATGAAGTCTCTGAGGGCATCACCAACCTGATAAATCAGGATGGTATCTCTTATACAAACATGACATATGCAACCCAAGACTTCAATTTCTGCCAGGCTAGTTTGTGCATTTTAGGAGACATGGGGTGATGAATTTAATTAGTTATTGGTACTTGCCAGTATATACAGTAGCTGCTAGAGTTGAAGTCTTAGATTACAAATTCTTTACTTTTGCAGGTTAAGTCTGAGAAAAGAAAATATATAAACTGCAACGAGTTTAAAAAGACACACCTGACTTCTATTCAGCAGCGCATAGTTTCTCAAGGTGTGCCATGGTCAACATAGCCCTAAGCCCCTTGGCTGTCACATATTCAGCTCTGTGATGCTGGTTTAAGATGGGCATCTCTATATTTTGTATGTATGTGTGTGTGTTCAGCTATTACAATTGCTTTATTAACCAGTTCACAACAAGGCATGTCCCTCAATGACTATATAAAGGGCTTCACTCAGATTCACTTACAATGTGTTGTAGTAATGTGATGGATGTGTAATAATCTACTATGGCCAATATATTGATCATTTTTAGATGAGATTACATGCATGTAGTCTCAGTAAGGCTTGTATGATTGGACTAGGCTCATTCATCATATGAGGTGTAGAAGTATATCTGCTGCTATGATTCAACCGCCTTGAATAAATAGCTGATATTTAATGTAAGCCAGATAACATATCACATAATGATGGTCTACCAAGAACTAGACATGTACAGACATGTACAGAACCTACAAAATCTAGACAAAGAAAATCAGCTACAGAGATGCATTATTTGTGGCAATGTTTGTCGTGCACGGTTTAAATGTAAGCTTTCTGTACCCAGAGCGGTAAATAGCAGAATAGCAGCCGGATACCTTAGGCTTTCATCAACAAGGCATGGTGTGGAGGCTTTTAGAAGCTGAACCTGTGCCCTCAGTAGTAAGATGTGATGGAGGTGGACAGGGATACAGCAGCTGGTACACATCATGCCAGCCTGACGCTCTATGTAAGGTAGTGTGGCTGTTTCACAGCATTCACAGGAGTGATGATACACACAGAATGCTATAGATATAGGCAGCATTGGATCAGATAAAGCATTCCTTACCAGTTCTGCCTTCTTTTATTAACTTATCACAATTAGCCAGTGGGGTTCAGTTTTCTCCAAAAAAAACATGTGCTATGTGAACTGCTATCAAATGGATAAAAGATGAAGGAGTAGGGGTTGCCCTCCACGGATGGCAGTCATAATGTATATGACTGTGTTGATATGCTTTACTGTAATTGTTTCTAAACTTATAATGTATATGACTGTGTTGATATGCTTTACTGTAATTGTGTCTCGTGGTTCACCCCTGCACTGAGGAAGGACTGGGCGCCATTAGTGGTGGGTTATGAAAACTCGCTTGATCCATGCTAACATGGGAACATATAGGGGTAAGGATGCTGTGTTCTCTACACTGAGCTCAGACATGTTCTGTACTATGAGTTGTCCTATGAAGATGCTGTGAATCATGTAGTTATTTAGATTGGCACCAGGCTCTGCTTCCACAACAGGGTAGGAGGGTGAACTGTCACTACAACCATTGCCTGTGTTAATACATAGACCTGTGTAATATTTACTATAACCATCAAGTTTATTTGTGCTTTTCTTTGAAGAAGATCCCTTGAAGAGACTGTGTCAGTGTGGAGTTTCTTGGGGTGCACAACTCTCCTAGAACCTATATATGTAATATAAATATGTGTTGACAGGCCCCTGTCTTACATAAGCTTTCCATTTTACTTGGGTAGCGTACCTTGGCAGCAGCCTGGTATTAATTTGGCCTAATTTTTGTACAAACTTGGAAAACATTGCTGTCGCTATTACATATGTCGCTGAATTATATCCAAAGCCAAAATGGAATTTCTTTTGGGACAGTCCAGATGTCATATTGAAGTAAACATAAGGCAGCCATACATATATTTCAGTGAACATTTCATTCCCGCTGACATGTGCAGGTGAGGTATGAATGTAACTTGGCTATGGCTGCCACTGGGAGGGAACTTGATAAAATTCGGAGTTTGGGCCATCATTACATAAACATACAAAATAACACTGAATGACATGCTTGCTGTATACAGAGCATATCAAGCAATGCATAAGAGATGGCTGGCTAGTGATTCATACTGTCAGCGCTGTGAAAAAATGTAATGTTCCATAAATGTTATTTCTTGTGTGATAAATATAATAGGTCAGGTAGGGTATGTTTCATTAAACTACCAATGCCAAGAGGACCTGTATCTGCATTGTAAACAGTGCTGGGGTCAGGACTCGGTCAGCGGGCATGGTGTGTAGGCCTCCAGTTTAATGCATCCATAATTGAGTTACATGTAAAGATGTCATCACCATTTCATTAGAAGCCAATCTGAGAGAAATATTCAGCTGCACTCCCTAGCAGATGTGCCGCACAGCAATGGCCTTTATAATAGCAGCAATATTATGTGGATCACTCTGCTGGTGACAGAAATATTGTAGATAAGAATATGAAGAACACCACCTTTCTTCTTCTAAACCAACTGTCCTACAATAAGTTGTTGTCTTCTGTGTCATACGGTATTTAGTCTGCTATGGTCAGCTCACAACAAAGTGGCATCACATTCTGCCATGTACCAACCAGTAGCTTTACCATCGTCATGTTTAGAGACTAGAGGGGGGAGCTTTTTTATGGCTTGTACACCAGTTATCTGGTGTACGAGCCCTGATAAAATTGCAATTACTAGGAACCACCAGTAATTGTGATTGTTTCCTCTTTAAGCCACCTCCGTGCCAAAGGGTCAGGGAAGGGCAGGAAGCGGGGCGCAGCTAGTGGGATGGTGCGCGGAGTTCCTGCCCTGTACCTGCGCACTTGCAGCAGCGAGTGAACTATTCCACAGGCTGCAAAATATTACTTGTGTAGAAAGATACGCAGCTCAGCCTGACCGGCACATACATCGAAAGGCTGAGTCTCTTGATGTATCCGGTGGAGCTGGGGTTTCATCATATGCCGGCGCTCTCTCCCTATATTTTCCATATATACTGGAAAAAGCTACTGAAGAATATTATAAATTGATGTCTGGGGCCACTAGGGCAAAGGGTTAGGGATGTTAGTGATATGGGAAATTAGCTTATAGTCTTTTACCTACCCTCAAAATGCTTTTTGTCTTCTAATCAGTGAATCTTGGGATTTGCTGATCAGCTGTATAATGACTACACAGGTAAATAATTAACTAATAAAGTCATAGGGGATTTTGTACGATGTAGCGGCTCCCAGTCTAATCATCCTAATGGAAACACAACCCGCACTGTTCTGCTTTATTACCCCATGCCACTTACTAATTAATATTCCTGTAAAAGTTTCCCCTGTTGACACTGACATCACAACAATGGTAGAACGCTTTAATGGTGGGATTGTGGTAGTTTACAGCCGTTACGCTGCATGAAGAAGCACCCTTCATCAGCCTGACAAATAGGCCTCTTTTTGTGTGGGGATGATGGACAGCCGGAGGCCTATGGTCGCCCCCCTGCACCTCCTCAGAGCAGTACAACAGGTGCTCTCTGTGCGACGCCTTTGTTTAGTGCAGATGTGAGGACACTATGGAGGATTGAGGGGGAGCTTGATGCCAGACACACCTGCTGCAAGTCTTCAGGAAAGATGCCCACGTTTGTATTTTCCCGTTTAAATTAACCATTTGTTGGACATTTAATGTAGCAGCCGTCTCATCTAAACATAAAAGGAGTCAGCAAAGTGGAGTTGGACTCAGCTGCAGTTTTCTTGTCATAGTGTTTGTCTGAGGATTAGTTTATCAGTTTTATTCATTCACATTCAGGTCACTGTAATCTTGCCCTGTGTTTGGTTATTATAGAGCATTATGGACCTGGTTCCTATATAGTAGTCACCCATAGAGAAACCCATTTGATCGTAAGAGCTGTGGTCCCTAACCCCCTTCTTCATGCAGAATTACAGGTAGGAGGATGGAGCAGCATTGAGCATGTGTCCATCACTCCATTCATTATCTAGAGCACCTTTCATCCATCCTATAATCTTTGGGTAGAGTGCATCATGTGCTCTTTTGCACTACTCCATACATACTACTTCATATAGGGACTTGGGACCCTCATTCTAGTGATCAGTGACAAGTGTCTTAATATTATTATTATTAATATTATTAGGAATTATTAGAATTTATGTCACATTTTCGTGGGCTGAGTGATAAGTATCACTCAGCCCACGAAAATGTGACATCATGCTATCAGACCAAGAATTGGGAGCTCCTAAAATGCTAAATTTAGTTGAGGTCACCATGTCAATATCACTAGAATATCACTAGAATCACTAGAACTAGAATATCACTGTGTGTACAGAAAATGGCAAAGTGGAGTCATGTATGCCCCCTGACATTGGCTGGCCAACATGTTGGACCTGATATGCCCTAATATTGACGTAACAATAATTTTAGAAATTATTTTAGGAGCTATGGCTTTTGTACAATGCTTGTATTATTTTAGTGACTTCCCATCTAAACACACAGGTCATTTGTATGTTCTTCCTCCATTCCCTCGATAAATGGGGATAATGGGTTAGTCCTGCTGTATGTCTATATGTGACATTTCTCATCAGAGTTTTTCCTTTTATGGTCAGGGGTTTTCTGCTTCACCAATATAACTTTATAGGACAGTCTTGCAGTGCAGATGTACTTACATTGTTTTCTTCTAGGTCTGGCTTGTACAAGGATAACAACTGGGAATACTCAGGGGGCTCTATACGGTAGAAGTGTTTATGAAGTGTGTACTCAGTTTCGTTACTTTTCTTTTCTATATCTGTGTCTTGAAGAAATCACAGAAGTTGTGTCTATTACCTGTATATGTTGATCATAGAGGGAATACTTTATGAGCTGGTAAGGTGGAAAATTGTTTATGCAGATACAGCACTGTCTTCCGCAGGTTGTCTGTGATAGAATAAAGTTTTACAAGGTAAATTAAAAAAAAAATATATTAACCCAGTGCACAAGTTTTTCACTAAGTGTATAGATAGGGTCGTGCCCATAGATGACCTGTATGTGAAAGATGTTTGTCTATTGACAATTTTCTTATGTAATGCAGACCATACTCACCCATCTCATACACATGCATGCTCAGCTGTAAGGAGAGGGAGTAAAGCTGCTACCGGACACCTCTACTGGTGGCTTTTTCACCAACGAAAGGATATGTTGAATTCCAACATAGATATGCATTGCATTGTTATAATCAATTATTTTGTGTATTTGCATAGCTTCTTCTGCACGGATGTTCTTCTATTTCTCTATTTGTTCGGCAGCCCAGAATGTGGTTTTGAATAACCGTACATGTGAATTATGCCTCCACTTCCTATATATAACACAGTACATTCAAATGTAGTCAAATAAAGCAGAGCGGAGAAGTCAGTGCGCAGGAGGCTGTGGAGGCGATCCTGTGTATTTCACATTATACTGTGATAAGAACTGCCTTGTTCATACTACATGCACTCAAAGTCATGTACGGCCAAAGAAACAATCTTGACATTTTCAATTCAAATTCATTATTAAGGCTATGTTCACATCTTTTAGAACATGTTCATTGTGTACAACAAAGTGTATGCTGATTGTGCCCATGTACTGTCAGGGGGAGACTTCCATCTTAATATACTTTGCATACAGCAGGATATAATGCACTGTTTCATCCTGCTGGTTGCTGTAAAAACAGCCTATATTCAGCGGATGCCGTTAGAGGCTATGGGGTATGGATGTCACTGTATGGCCTCCATCTATAGTCTCCGCTGAACATGCACTGTGGATGTTGCCAATAATATAACTATGCATATAGGGATACACCATGAACATCAGCAGCAACAAATCACTGCCAATGTTATCTCCTCCTCCCGCTTTCAGTGGGATATGCTGTTTCCTTTCTTTGTTATAGATGTATCGGGAATTCTCCCAACATATACATACAGCAGAGGGAAAAGTAAGATATTAACATATTAACATAGTCTGATGCACTGCAGCAGTGGCGTGACTTGAAGCTCATGGGCCCAAAGACAAACTCTGTTACTGACCCCTACTATAATGTATTATTTATAGTACTAGTCTTCTCATATTGTAAAGTAACACCTTATGGGCCCCCTAAGTCTCTTGGGCCCGGTTGCCACCGCGCCCTGTGCACCCCCTGAAGTTCAGCCCCTGCACTGCACCATATCTATGCTATCACCAATAAACTAAACTAATCTAGGTGTTTTAGGCCTTAAAGGGGTTTTTCCCATTAAATAAGTTAGGCCCTATCACAGGATAGGGCCTAAATTGCTGATCGTGGGGGTCTCAGTGATGACAGGATAGGGCCTGACTAGCTGATCAGGCAATTGGGGGGTCTGATGGAGTCCGTGGTACCTCTGAGGTACCTCCGTCAAAACTCTAGTTGTTCCACGAGATGAGCGGAGCAGCCAGTCGCGCGTGCCCAGGCTGAACCATTCATTTCTATGGAGCTGACTACAGCGATCAGCAATCTCTTTATTTTATGTCAATTCATCTGTTGATCTATCATCTAATATATATCTATATCTGTTTGTGAGTGTAGACACAGATATGTCTGTGTAAGTGATAGGCGGCAGGTCTCCTGATTGTGCACATCCTTTCTTTGTGAAAGGGAAAGCAGAGATCTGGAGCAGCCCTGCTACAGGAAAAGTAAGAGGTGGCCAGGGTTGCTTTATGGTGATGGATTTGGTTGAGGAGGGTCAGTCGCAGGTCAGAGCCGCCTCACACATCCGTGTTCTCAATACAAAGCAGGGGATATGACAGCACAGAAGAGATAATGGCGACACCTTGCAGCCTCCTGGGAATGTGGAGATATTCATAAAGTGCAGCTCATGGTAGAAATGCACAGATGGATTTCTTCCGTGTCGGTACATATTGCTTGATATTTATTTAGAGCTCAGTGGAAGTATGCAAGAAATGCAGACTTGTTTTTCCAGCAATCTGTTGTTGTCTACAGCTGTACAAGAGCTCACAATCTATTTTTAGGGGGTTCTGATGTTCCCTATAGCCATGTGAAAGCAATTATTCTTCTGCCGCTTCTCTGACAATGTTTTACCATCTATTTATCCTCGGGATTTTCCCTTGCAGGATGGAATAGCTGCATGAGAACATTCATTGGAGTCTTATAAGCATATGGCATATACAGCATGATTATTCTCGCCCAGCATACCATCTTAGATTGCTGCTTTTCATCAGGTAGTTGCCTACTCACGAACACCACATTTATGAGCCTTGGCTGGCCACTCATTTTCTGCATACGCTGTATTTCACTGGTGGACCAGTCCAATAGACCCGTTTAAATCTCGGCATGCTCTACTTTTCAAGTCACGTGCATGAAAAACGGACCGTACAAGTCTATGGAGATGCAATCTCGGCATGCTCTACTTTTCAAGTCACGTGCGTGAAAAACGAACGTACAAGTCTATGGAGATGCAGTGTCGGCATGCTCTACTTTTCAAGTCACGTGCGTGAAAAACGGACCGTACAAGTCTATGGAGATGCAATGTCGGCATGCTCTACTTTTCAAGTCACGTGCGTGAAAAACGGACCGTACAAGTCTATGGAGATGCATCAAAAATGCATTGCACTCTGAGACACATGCAAGTTCAATGCATTTTTCACTGATCAATTGCCATAAAAAAGATAGACCACAGTCCTGAGTCTTTTTCACGCGGGCTATCTGCGTGTGAAAAACGCATTGAAAATGCTTTGGAAACACAAAAAAACTTGCGTGAAAAACTGAGACACTGATTGAACTCTGATGAAAAATGTCAGTTTTTCACTGACCAAACCCTGATCGCACCCTGATCAGACGTGATCTGCAACGCAAGTGTGAAAGAGGCCTTACTTAGCTTCTTGTAATATTTTCCTTATTTCTGAATATACCATTTAGAAATTACAGCAATATTATTAAGACAGAATCATGGTGGATCTTTAGAACATGTGTAACTTCATTGACCTTTTATCAGATGGTGCTACCTTATTATAGAAAATACATCTCATTTGCATAATATTTTCAAAAGGAATTTAGATTTTTATAGAAATAAATGATACTGCAATGACATAAAATGCATATTTGTCTCCATTGACCTTGTGACAAATTGGCAAGGTATACTAGCTGCATTGTTGTAGTAGCTTCTAGTGAAGAAAGTGGTTGTGCGTAAAGGTGCCCCATGGCAACAGATGGTGTGCCCACTAATCATTCATTACCTATGCAAATGGTTGGGAAACTGAAAAAATAAAACAAATAAACATCCAGTTCCCACACATTACCTTAATTGCCTGTTATGTAGCACATAGAACTGCAAAATCCAATCTGAAAGCTAAGATTCTTATCTTTAAAACAACACAGAAGCATGGTTCTAGATACTACAGAAACTAAGATTGTGGCTTCTCTAGTGACACTTTCTCCTCCAGCTTATAGGTGACTCATCTCAGGCAATACATGACTCTTCCCACTTTACTTTCATATGACTTTGGAAGTGATATTTTATAAGTAAACAGGCAAGATTTCACATAAAGGAGGCAACAATAGAAAACACATTTCATAAGGCATTTAACATTTTGTACCTGATGCACCATTAATATACAGTGTGCGACACAATTGTGTCGAGTCACTGTACAGCTAAGCAGTAACATGCCCCTTCAGGTGCACATTTTTTCTGTCTTGTTGACACAGTGCAATCTCCAGAGATGTTCTTCCTAGTGCAAAGTCAGACAGACAACTGGAGCCAGATTAATAGATCTTGGCCAATGTGACTTCCCCTCAGGGTAAATCTAATAATTTTTAAAGCTTTAGAATTTGATTACAAGGAGAAGTGAAAACATAGGTGCCCAGTGCACAGATGGCAGATGCATCCCCTACTTCAGAGTGACTACTGCTGCTGTTCAATGTTGACTTTGCGACTAGCGAAATCTAAAATTCCTACAACTACTAACACCTAAGCCTGAATGGGAATCCAGTGCTATTCTGCAGCTCACCTCTAAAATCACTTGGCTCTTTTACAAAAGGGTGTGAATAGCTAATTCTAAAAACTACCACTCAGTGTAATTGTAACATTAACAATTAGCACTTAGCACTCCTTTGTAAATGAGACAAACGGCGTGAATTAAGAAGTGCAGAAAATTCTTTTATCCTCAGTTTGTGGTGTCGGGTACCAGATGGTATTTGGTCTTTTGAGAGACCTTTTGTTACCATGTGACCTGGTCCTGTTCTCTGGTCTCAAACTTATATTTTTGGTTTGCTTCATTTTTTGAAAGCTTAGAATTCATATTTTGTGTCTGCTAAAATGGACAGCAACCTGTTGGGAACGTATTAATGCTATAATACCTTTTTTACGTATGTGCCATTATTTTATGTAAACTATCTTTCCCGACCATCTATCTTGTCGTATTTGAAGTCCTATTATTACAGTATGTTCATTTATTTTTTTACTAGACCTTTTTGTTGTCCCATCTACACTAGTCAAAAGCAGTTCTATAAACCTCCACACTCTTTTTCTGGTTTGAATTTTATTTTGGGCGCACATACATTTTTTTACAAATAAAAAAACAAAAAGTAAGATCAGCTCACTTCCCAGACACTGTCGATGTGTTTGTAACCTTTTCCTTCGATGCACGGAGAGCCGTGTGGTGGCCAGCACTTCAATATCTCAGAGACAAAAAAATTCCTTGCAGACTCCAGCAATTATATCCGGAAAAGATATACCGCTAGATAAAAAAAATCTTCACTTTATTAATATACAAAAATAGATAAAAATACATAGTACAGTCAAGAGACTAAAATTAATATAAGAGACTAAAATAAATTTTTTAATTGTGCTCTAAAATATTGAATCATTTAATAATAAGTGCACATTGTGCACCAGAAAACAGGACTTGCGCCAAAATTTATACATTCCCTCATTGCCTCTAATGGAGGCGGGAGCGGGACTTTATCATATGCCAACACACAGAGCGCCAGCGTATAATTCATCTCCCCCTTAGTTTTCATTCGTTTAGATCCCTGAAATTCTAGAGAGTCTAGTTGGGTGGTCTTGTGTTAATATGCACCCTCTTACTCAGATTATTTATAAGGAAAAGCTCTAATTTAGATGTACCAGAAGCTAAAATATAAACTTATAAATTACAGGTTTACTTTTCAACAAAGCTAGTTACCAACCTGCTCAGCTGCGTCTGCTTTATATGATGCCTGCATAATGGATACAGTAACCTTCTACCTATATGTTTCTATGAGATGAGTGTGTTATCACTGGGTGCGTGCAGCATTACCACAGCTGGGAATTCACTCAGTTTCTCAGCTATTTTGTTGGCTGAGGTAATGCCCAGTGAACGGAGGTTTCTTCCCTTGTAATCCTGTTGGTTTCAGACAGTGGTTTCCTGAGACGCTTAGTCTGCATTTTATAAAAAAAAAAAGTACAAGAACATAGCTGCAAGTGCCAATAAGACAGATATATGACATTTCTTTCTGAACGGTTTATATATGTATAATGTAGACGGTCCCAGGCCTTCCTGTTTCATAGAGATTACACTGTTTGGGCCTGAGGCACAGGGAGTAAAGTGAATTTTCTAAGGTCACCTGGAGCTGACACATAAGCGGGTGAACGAGATTTGATTCCAGAGGCGGTGATCTTATCAGGGGCCACTCCTTACATTGAATATGTTATGTAAATCACAGTGGGTTCAGCATCATGAAAACAAATTCTTTTCTTCCCTGACAGCTGTAACTACGGTATATACTGCTTTGTCTCAATACGATTATATAAAGCTAAGCAGACATGAAATGTTATTTTGAACATTTGTTAGTTTGTGAAAGCTTTTCTCAGCCCTGAGACTGCTATATTATATACCATTGACGATTGTGGGGGATGTCTGTCAGATGTGACAGGGTGCAATGCATGGACAGATTCACATTGTCAGCATGGTTATTGCATGGCTTGTGAAGGTAAGCAAATACACATGGAGCCAGAGTACAGAGGGTTTATGTATCGAACGTTTGATCACCAATTAGTCTTTGCCAATTTCAAGACATCCAATTTGTCAGTGAATGATTTTGTGTACCTGAAAAACAGGGGCCCCATGCACACGCAATGGCCGCATGGAGCGATACGGTGCTGCACATGTCCTTTATTTCCCCATATTACGGGTTGAGAGCAATGCATTGCAATGGAGAGCCGTAGCCATGCAGGCATACGTTTGTGTGCATGAGGCCTTACTAGGTGTCATACATGCCCTTTCTGGTATCAGAATCCTTTCTTCTGCCGCACGCGGCAGATTTATTATATGTCTGCACCACAAAAACCTCATTTTTCCGAAAATCACAGGGTTTTTTTTTTTTGTCGCTCTGTTTGGGCGCAGCTTTTGACACATTGATGTTCCTCAGCAATTCTAGTTTCCCAACTAGAGGAGGAGGTGAGAGCTGCTGCATGGCGCACGGTGCCGTATTCCAGGGAGAGATAGGACATGTCGTTTCTCCCAGCTACAGAACAGTATGGTGCTGCGTGTGTACGGCACCATACCGCCCCCGTACGGTGCTGTGCGCCCATTGTTGTCTGTGGGGGACATATATACTATTTTGCACTAAATGCACTACATGCAATACTTTTTTAATAGATCGGTGCCCACAGCTGTTATTTCAACAGACTGTGGGACCAATCCGTTAAAAGTATAGAGTGTCCTAGTCACAACCGTTTTTCACCAATAAGTCATGGACTAGTAAAAACAGCTGTGACTACGGTACTAAGGCGCAGGCTTATGGGCTCTGGACTATTTTGGCCATGTTCATGTGCATGTTCCAGCTACTCCCTTTATATGCCAAGCAGGTCCCACTGTGACCATGGCAATATCTATGGCTGTTCTTTTGTCATTTTAGCACATTTGCTTATGTAGAAGCAGTCCTGAATGAGAAAGTAGATTAGGAAATTATCTCAAAAATATGTACGCATGTGCTCCCCCAAAGTGGAGTTGCACTCTTTCTCACCCTATTCTATAATGTATTGCTCATGCAACAACACATCTTGTTTTACAAGTAAAATGAAACCATATTTTCAGCAGGTAAGAATTGTAGTCAGTGTTTTTTCCATATCACTACCCCGAATCCCTGCAGTTGGGAGTTATATATGCCGTGTCTGAAATATGCAAATGTCACCATGATGAATGGAATATTCCTGTACTAACACTGAAGCATGGTGCAAACTCAGCAAAAAATCCAGCAATTTGTACAAACAATCTCCTATTCACACATATACTTTATGTTAACAGATTGATTTTGATGCAATCATGACTACATTTGTCGGAGCTGGATGGAGCACTAAACATGTGCATTTTAAGGGCGAAGATGAGCAGAGGCTTCTATTATTTATCTGACAGCAGTGTTCTGAGCTTTAACTATGGCTCGTTGCCTCTGAAAATATGTATACATATATATGTATATATTCCCCATGTAAAAGTTATTTAATGTTGGCTTTTCAGTAACACTTTTCTTTATATATTTTAAGGTGACACCAAGATAGAAAACATAAACACAGCCCTTTTCCTTACATATTCCAGTAGGAAATACATGTGGAGACATGCATAGAAGTGTAATGCCTTTCACAAGAACAGTGCCTACGGCAGAGGGTGGCAGAGATTGATTGTCAATAGCTTTACAAGACGCAGGTTGGAGAAGATTCACTGACAGCACCAGAATTTACATTGCTATATCGATTTGGCATTGTTGCTATGCATCAAACTAGGCACTAATGAAAGAAATTGCTGTGACATCAGACATTTTTGTTACAAGTCAGAATGTGTATGTAAATTTGTGGTTACCCATTAAAGGGATCCACCTAGGTTAAGGGTTAATTCCCACACTTTTTTGATAACTTTTATTCTCGTAATATGTAAATTTTGTAAAGAGGCTACTGGGGCATGGAATAGCCGGAGCTGAGGTTACACGGCGTGGCTACTCTATGCCCCAGTAGCCTCTTTGTTCCTCCTACCCAAAATCTTCGGCGTGCAGCTCGCCCAACGAACCTGCTGTCTGCGCATGCGCAGAACAGCAGGCCCTCGTCTGTGCAGTAGCCTCAGCTCCGGCTACTCCACGCCCCAGTATCTTCCTTACATAATTGACATATTAGAATAAATGAATAAATATTAAAGAATAAAAGTTATCAAAAAAGTGCAGGGATGTGAGGACTAGCCCTTAAAAGGGCTATCCTCACGTCCTATTGATCCACCTCCGATCTACCTTTATAGGTAGATTTGTGGTGGTAGGTTCCATTTAATGTTATACCCAAAACTGCACAGTTTTGCCATGGGACCCAGTTAGGCTTCCTGTGTACATATGTGTGCTTTTTACATTCAGCAAAATAGACCCATGTATCATCGACCCATGTATCATGTATCCTCTGCAGGTGCCTATGACAGTACAAGAGAACTGCTCCATAATTTGTGCCTCAGGCGGTCAACTAACAAACGGGACATGTGTATGAGCCCATTGACATACAGGGGGCCATGCATGTTCGTCTGGCTTTGAGTTTTGATGGACTGTTGTTTGTCACCTGCCCTTGATGTCCTTCTGTGAACCCAGTGTAAGAGCACTGGTGGTTTGCATATTTTTGCATTACTCTTTGTCAGAAATACACATTAAACATTTGGAGTTTGGGTGTGCGTCATGCGAGAAGCAGGAAGCTTTCAGACATGAATATGTGATCGCCAGGTCTGCTGTTTAATCTCACATCTATAGAGAATGAATACAGTTTCTACAGTCAAGTCACTCACAGCCTGCAAAACAAACCGAAGTCGTATTGGTGGTTGTTACTTAGCTGTACTTCGTATATAGCATACTCAGGTGATCACCCGCTTTCTCTGTTCAAACAGATATTGAGCCCTCGAAATCTCATTGACACTTCCCATCGCTGTCACAGCCTTGATATTGATTTATGATAAACTGTTTATTGGGATCATTGAAACAAAATTTTAAGTAGAAGCACAGGGTAAGAAAGGGAATACAGGCAGTCCCCGAGTTACGTACAAGATAGGGTCCGGAGGTTTGTTCTTAAGTTGAATTTGTATGTAAGTCGAAAATGTATATTTTATAATTGTAGATCCAGACAAAAAAAAATTTGGCCCCAATGACAATTGGAGTTTAAACATTTTTTGCTGTAATGGGACCGAGGATTATCAATAAAGCTTCATTACAGACACTTTACAGCTGATTATTGCAGTCTGGGACTATAGTAAAGCATTCAGAGAGCTTCACCAGAGGTCACAGTGGGCCTGTCTGCAACTATGGGTTGTCTGTAAGTCGGGTGTCCTTAAGTAGGGGACCGCCTGTAATAGTTCAATCAACTGGAATTACTATGAAGAGTAAATGTGCAATAATTGGATTTGGCTGCAAAATCTAAAGGATATTTACACATTGGCCAGATACATTATTGTGTCTGCGCCAGTTTTTTGTGTAAGTTTGCATGAAAAAAAGTGTCTTGCACATGTATTTATTATGTGTTTGTGCCACAATTGTGCCGCTACTACATTTTGAAAAATGTGCTCCTAAAGGGGTGGGTTGGTGTGTGTTCCTATTTTGTGCCATATTTATTCCTGCACTGTGCCACAATTGTGTTGCAACAGCATAAAGCAAAGTGCACCAAGGAAAAAAGGTGCAACTGTGTCATATCCTGAAAACAGACCAGATCTCAGAGCTTTGTAATGCAAACTGCACCCGTTTTCATATACCTGGGCCATTGCTTAGCATTATGTACTATTGCACTAACATAAATGCAGATACCACCATAGACCAAGCAAGTCTCTTCTCTTCTGCAAGAGTCCCCACTACTATTCTACAGCTGTGTATGTCCTGTAAACAGCTAAATGCTGTATTAAATACAGATTTTTTTGTATACCAGTGCCAACAGGAAGTACATAGTAGCATGGCATAACTTGCCCAGATGCCTATGCCAGGCGGACTCCTACATTTTGCTTATGGAAACAAGTCTGTACATATTCTAGTAGATGAGTGCATAGCTATGTGTTTATCAGTAATCCATGATACAGTTTTAGGAATATGTTGGTAGATTCGCATCCAGCAGATACTGTAAATGG
Source organism: Engystomops pustulosus (assembly GCF_040894005.1). Lineage (NCBI taxonomy): Eukaryota > Metazoa > Chordata > Amphibia > Anura > Leptodactylidae > Engystomops > Engystomops pustulosus. Next base: position 181,198,080 of record NC_092412.1, on the reverse strand, counting down.
GTCAATACAGCTTTATCTTTTTGTAGACCTAGGTGCCCCAGTTCTTTCGGACATTGTTGACTGCTGGCATGTGTGTGGTAAGTTGCTTGGTACCTTCACTTTTCATGGAGAGTAACTTCAATGGAACTGTATTTGTGTACCATGTTGAATTGTTGCTTACAGAAAGGTTGAACAAATCCTACAAGAAATCTGATGCTACTGATCTACCGCAGGCCATAATTATGACTATATGTCCGTCTGTGGTGCACTCTCTTTTCTATATCGGAAACCTTAATAACTGGGAAGTGTTGATGGATAATTCAGCTCATATTCCTCAGTGGTGTGTTAAGAATGTGTTTACCCTCTAAGTCTTATATGACTTACTATTTACCTTCCAGCTTTCCACCCCGGTCTGTCAGCAGTTGTATGCAGCTTGTGCCTCTGACGTGTCACCCTGCACAACATAGCATATCTGGGCGGCCATTCACTGCCGTTTTCATGGGAAAATTCCAAGCAAACTTAGAGCAATTTGTCTCAGTTCTCTTTTGTGCTGGACCGTGCCTGAAACATTTCATCTGTGCTGTGAGGTTTTCAGTCTTTCTTCTTGAGAGCGGTTTTCACACCTAAAACACTGTAGGAGATTAGAATGAAGCAAGTATTACAGATAACATGAAAACACCAGACTACATTATTTCACATCAGGAAACAAATGCAAACATCTACTGCTCGTGCCGCTAGAGGGCACCTGCCGTGACATTCTACATAGTAACATAAAGCGGCATGAAGTTGGCACAGCAGCATCATGTACCAGCTGCATAGAAATGTCCCGGTTTTGTTAAAAAGCAATGTGGATGCCAATGACTCTAAGACCAGTATCGAGGACGGATAGAAATAATGCAGTTTTTTAGCACAATTGTGCCATACTGTATATGCAAAAATAAGATGATCATATACTGCGTGCATGTTTGTGTGAATTTAGTACATTCAACAACTAGTTCATATGGATCTCTGGGTGTTTTTTTTTTAATCTGACACTTTTCCTGCACTTCTAGTTTCCTTACACTTCTGTTTTTGGCACACTGAACTGCAAAAAGTTGGCTATGGAGTTCTGTTTCACCTCTATTAATGTGGAGACAGTTCTGGTCGTGCACCAATTCATTAACCACTTGCGCCACAATCTAACATCCCGGTGTCAATTATAGCAGGATATGTGCACCAAAATCATGAACCCTGAGCCAAAATTGATAAATGCACTACATGGAGTTTCAGCAAATAGTAGTTTCTAGTTTTAGTAGGAGTTTAATGCCTTTATTATACTTTAGTTAAAGTTCACAAGGGACAAAGTAATTGGCATATGTATTGTATGGAACCATATTAGAGCTGAAAGATCCTTGAACCCTCAAATTTACAACAAAAATTCCTTTCTGAGCAAAGCATTAGGGTAATGTAATTAAAGGATTTTCTCCACTTTTTAAATTTCATCCACATAATAGGAGATACGATTCTCATCACTAGGACACCCACTCATTTGTATGGATTGATGATGTGTATGTGCGAGCAATGCCTTATGGGCTATGCGGAAACACTATAGAACAAAGTAGTGCTCTTTACCCCAATTTACAGGGGGAACCTCAGTTCATGAGATTGATAAGGGTCCTAGAGGTCAGACCTCTAGCACTCAGGGACCAATACTGTGATTAAGGGCTGATGTTCTTTGTGAAGTGACAATAATGCATTATATTTAGATCACATTTATGTAGCAGGGTTCCCACTTTGATGCAAATTACTGACACTGATTTGCATATAATTACATTTCCTAAGCAAGAAAAAACTCCTTATTGGGTGGCTTTTAGACAGTGTTGGAGGTGACGGAACTCCATACAATAGTACAGGAGGTCTTGTTGACAGCAAACAAAGAGAATCCAAATATACCCCATCTAAAAATACAAGGATAAGGGCGCAGTAAGGGAGGGGGCATAATATCTTTCCTTAGCTTCATAATAAAAGGCGCTGCAGCTGGTGCTCATTGACATATAAATTGTTCCTTTGGTCCTGTCATTTCTAGTGTGTGTGTGTGTGGGGGGGCTTGTGTTGTTTCTTTTTTTTTTTTTTTATATTTCCCCTTTCTGTTTCTTGTGCATAAAATTTGCGCTAATAATGTGCTGCGTGTGAGAGTGACTGACAGCTGGAATGAGCAAAGACTAATAATGCTTCCCCAAGCCTTGCCAGTGACAGTTAAATGATCTGTCCCTGCCTGCTCCCTCCGTCTCTGCATTTTTCTTTCCTTCAGAAGAAAATCTCAAAGCCATTTGAATAATAATCTTATAGCCTCCATTAAGATGACAGTGAAGGAAATCAGCAGAGACCCGCGATTACTCCTTCCATCCAATAATTATTTAAATACCAGATAACTCCTTTCAGCTTAATTGAAGCCTTTCAGATCCATCTCCAAGGCCCATAGTCTCTGTGTGGATTGCTGAGCTACTGTTCTGTCAGTGGGGTCGGCAGAGAGGCTAAGTACCAGTTTTATTTGCTTAGTGATACTAGTTGTGTTCGTTCTCGGAGCTGGTTATGTGTTTAATGCTACTCTTTCAGTGGCAATATGGGGCATAAAAAGGCATCAGCAAGTAATCCAACTTTGTGTAATGCTTCTTACTTTATTGCCGCTGCAATTTTTTTATAGAATAGATCACATTCATGGAAAAGTAGAACTTTCATACGGTTCTTCATGTTAATTTATCACACATCTGGTAAAACATAAAAGAAAAGGCAGCACTAGCACTCGTGTTTTCAAAGATCAGTGAGGCATATAGAGGATCTGATAGCTACCCTGTTTCCCCTAAAATAAGACATCCCCCGAAAATAAGACCTAGTACAATTTTGTTCAGGCTTAGAAATATAAGGCCTCCCCTGAAAATAAGACCCAGCGGCTGCCATTGCAGCAGCCCCCCCACCCCACCCCCACACCGTACATTAGTATTAGTAAATATTTTAGATGCTGCACAAGGTTGTGACATGGGAAAGAATTCATGGTATAAAATCACTGACTGTTGGGCTGCAAATGTGATACCAGCAACTACCAGGATAAGAAGGGTCATGTATGGAAAGTGCTTTTACTAAACATGAGAGACTGGGGGCAATGATTCTAATAGAAATGGAGTCACAAGAAATACAGCATGAGTTTGGAGAGTTATAGGAATGTTAGAGAAGTAGATTTTTTGTTCAATGATAAATGTAAATTCTTGTTAATGGAAAAATAAGACATCCCCTGAAAATAAGACCTAGTGCCTCATTAGGAGCAAAAATTAATATAAGACACTGTCTTATTTTCGGGGAAACAGGGTACTACTTTGCATCCACATAGTTAGGCTTCATGAAGTCACGTGCATATCACAGGCGGAAAACAACGAATCCATGTTCAGTCGTAGTGCCACTGGCGTGCAAGGTTTTCTTACGTGACAGCGGAACGACTGCCTTAGCTACAGACATGGGCAGGAATAGGTCCCACTTTGAGTTTTGCAGCTTAGGTAGTCAGTTCACACATAGGGCCATGGAAACTAAAGCCATGCGTATGATAAAAACAAATTGTTTGTGTTGTATCAACAGATGGAGCCCATGGATAAAAACTTCGGGGGCATTTATTATTGTATTTGCAGCAGTTTTTTGGGGCCATTCTTCATGATGCTGAACCATGTGCGCCATGTTTCTGCACCAAAATTTTACTTCTTTTCCAACACTCACAACTTTTTTATTCTGGTCACAATTTAGGCGCAGCTTTTGAATCCCAGCACTTTTCCTGCACTTCTAGTTTACCGACACTTTTTACTGGCTCAATTTATGTTGCACACTTAGACCCACAAAAAGCGAGTCTACCAACTTCTATAACTTCTTCATGAATGCGAAGAGTCAATTCAGACACTTTTTTCCCTGCGCCAAATTATTAAGCCCTTGCAACACAATCTAAAATTTACAGTCTAAAAACTCTCACAATTCATGCGTCAAAAAACGGACCCTGCGACACAAATAATGTGCCCCAAGGTTTTTAGCTCGTAAGTGCATAATGACTAGTTTGACCTGTGACTTTGTGCTTTGCAAAGGTTGAATGCCACTTAAATAATATGCAGCAATAATTGACACACCATGCAAATTCATTCCCCACAGCATTAATCATTTTGCCTTTTGCAGCAAGTTGATGTAATTTGTATAAATCCAATCCACAAAGCTGTAACTGTGATTCGCTGATGGGTAGTTGCTGACAATTATGCTGAAGGTAACCGACAGGAATTACACCTCAAGTGTCCACAGACAAAGGGTTTTGTCACACGTGGCGTTTTGAACCCGTTTTCAGTCCGTTAAAAAACGCATGCATTTTTGTCTTTCCCAATTATCTTAATTAAAAACGGACAAAAACTGAGACATTTTCAAAAAACAAATGCATTTTCAAAAACGCATGCATTTTTTTAATGGACTGAAAGCGCATGGCTAAAAACGAGTTCAAAACGCCATGTGTGACACCACCCTTTGGCTACATTCATGCATTACGCGTTACGCAAGTTGATGCAAAATTTGTTTGGATCCGTTAAAAGAAAGTTTGAGGCAAATGCACTATTTTCTGGTAAAATTGTATGGCGTTTTGATAATTGATTTAGGTGCCACGTGAAAGACATGAACTTAACGGGTGAGTTTGATTTTGAAGGGAAAACCTGTTCCACAAATGTCATTCACCTGTGTAATTAATGAAACTGCATCTAAAACCACCTCAAAGCTAATTGTGATGCAGTTTTTACTGCAATATGTGACTGCACCCTTTGTGAAAAGGACAATTTACATAATATGTGTGGGGGATTATAATGTGTAAAAGACAATCTTGTCTTGAGGTTTCATCCTATTTATTATTACAGATATGCAATAAACTGTGTAATTAACAGCTGGGAATCTACAAGGACTATGCTAGGAGTCCTCCTGTATGATTGTGGCTATAGAGAAAGCTGTCAGCCATTGGCTGGAGGGTGGAGAAATATCTTGTCAATAAGCTGGACTTAGGGTGCACAGCACACTGATTTGCATAGCAAGCGCCATTATTTCCAGGTTTAATTATACCCTTATCCTGTGCCTCTTTGTAATTGATTATCGTTCCCAGCTGTGGGACATATTTATCAATATGGAAAGACTCAGGTTCAGAGCACACGTAGGACAGGTCAGAGCTGGTGTATTACGTACGCCTGGATTATAAGCGTGTATGCTATTAGAGACATTTATCACTGGTCGTGTGACATTTTAAGAAATTTTCCCAGTAACGGTATTGAAAAAACTGGATATTTCTAGGATATTAGAAAATATGAGCATATCCCATGCTTTGTTTATTAAATGCATGTATTCACTATCCCCTATAACATGGTATCAGTAAAGATTCCATACATCTCTCAGAAGTAAAAACACACATTAGGAAGTGATTTCACACCGGAAGCAGATTGTGTCTCTGAAGATATAATCATGTAAATTCCAACTACAATTGAGTGAATATTGCTATACTATGTATTTAAGTAAGCCAGTAAGTCATTGGGGTGGGTAGCTTTACTACAGAAATTGTCTACTTATGGACGATAAAGGAAGTATACACGACAATCTGAATTCTGAAGGTAAATTTGCATGTCAGAAGTCACATACTATGACTACATAGGAATGTGCTTGGTCCACCATATCCAACTAGCATGGTCCGGAGAACGGGAGTGTGCAGCCGGCCTGAGGCCCCTTACAACTTGCATCACATTTGTAGTGTGTCCTGGCTGGAACGTCTGACCCAAATGCTGAGCAGCAGTTGTCAGCGTTTGAGCCATATGTTCCAGGTTCCACACGCTGCGAGTGTGATGTGATTTGGACGCATCACCCTTGATAGTGTATAAAGGGGCCTGAGTGTGAAAAAAAGACCAAAAAGATCAGCCCAAAATCCATTTTAGGTTGAGCAATAGGGCTGTTCTCCAGGACCCATGAGTTGTAATATTTTATGTTAAAGAGACATGTACATTCTTTGAATGAATTATCGTAACCTTAATCTGGCAGTGATGTCACTGTTCTTTGTCTAAATTTAGCCATCTTATTGCAGCCAAATGGGCATAGTTAGCAAATTGATTGGCAACTGAGCATTAAGGTCTATGGAGAGTTTTCTAGGCCTGTCTGGGCAGATCATGGCCCAGATTAGGTCAACTGCACTGGGTTAGATCAAAGTTTACCTTTCTGTATGCAGAGCTGTGTCCCTAGTGCCATGGGAGTGGCCAGTGAGGCCCATGCCTCCCTATATCCTCTCCGCTGTTGCTTCCACCCTAAGGACATCATACATTTCTGCCCCACTCCTCGTTGGCCACTCCCATGGGACTTGGGACACAGCTCTGCATACAGAAAGATAAACTTTGATAACTTATATATTTTCAGAAAAAGACAGTTTTACTATAAAAACTCTTTTACAATGTCTACACTATTCTCTGTGGGGACATAGGGGAGCCAGAAAAAGGGGTCCTGATGGCAGGTTCCCTGTGGTGCACAGTCTTCATTAATTTGGCGAACCCTGCGCGCTCCCAAGACGCTTAAACTCAATTCACCAGTTTTTTCTATTAAATCAGACTTGCTGACTGAAATGTACATGTACGGTGTATGATACGATTTATGTGTACGGTGCAAATGTACAGCGGAACGCCCCTTAAGGTACACAATATTGTGTCACGGCGGACACAGTGCAGCCGCAGCACAATACTAGTGCACAGGCTTCAGAAGTACATGTGCAAGCAGTCAGAATACTGACTTAATATGTGATCATCTATTGTCAGGTGTAATCTTCTCTTATAATCTGCCTATGATATAAATAAGGCACCTGCTGCAAAGAACACCCTTAAAGTATTAGTGTCACTTCCAGGCCACCCAATCCCTTGAATTCTCCATTGTATCCTAATATATGTATGGTATATAAAAGACAATTGGCTTCCCTAAACTGTCCTGGCAATAGTAAACTCTGCATTTGAAAGTGTGACATACAGTATCATATGATAAGACTTTACATCCAGTAAATACACTGTGAATGTCACAATCCTCTCATTCAGCAAAAACAGTTCCCTGGACTGAAAAGGCCCAACCAGGTGGAAACAGTGCTGTCTACAGATGGGAACCTGTTGCTTCTGGATTAGATATATTGGTTTGGCTTAATCCCACGTCATGGTATTAGACGTTTTGTAGGTCATACTTGTAGGTGTCAAGGGGGCTGCCATTCAAGGTAGCAAAAGGAGGCATTTTTTTCCCATTCCCTCCTTGGAAAACGGATTTGCATATTTCTTAAGGTAATGTGTACAAAGCCATAATCTAGATGTTAATACTTCTGTTTTGGATGCCACACGTCATATGCAAACCATTTGGATCATCATTATAGATTAATAAGGTTGCATGAGCCATATCATTTTACTTTTCTTTACAGTCCAGGTTTCATGTCCATTCTAGCAAATTGGATTTCCAATTTATGAGACTGCTCACAATTTACTTTCCAGGAATGGAAACAGATGCATCAGCATTTACTACTAATAACAAAACATGTAAATGGAACTGGTTCACATGCCTTCTCACCGCAGACTAATCCCTATTGTTACCACTAGTCTGTCTTATATATTTGCTTTTGTGAAAAGGGTGACAAATGTCTGCAGTCTCGCCAGTCTGGTAATAAATATTATTATTTCTTTATTCTCCAAGTACACGTTCACCTCCAGAAGCCGCTCTGGGCATAGGTGAAGGGTTAAACAGAATGTCAGGCAGGAAAGTGCCCACATATCAGTACTTTCTGTGTGTTTTTTCAGCTGCCTGGAATGGGAAGTGGGCTCGCAGACATAGCTGTTGTTCTGTCCTTGGTGTTGTTAAAGGCATATAGGGACAGCTGGCAGTGGGTGACTACAAATCACAGAGATTCCCATACAGGTCAAAAGAGATCACACTGTTCTGCGGTCTTGTCTACTAATCGTGGGAGAGGGGAATGTCTGAAATTTCGTTTTGACTCCTGTTGATACAACAAGTGTCAGGCAGGAAGGGACTGATGCATGATAATACTTGAATGGCACCTCTGTGGGTCAGCGACAATGTATAGATGGTATTATTGTAGACCTGCATTTCCATGAATAAAAGTAACAAAATTAATCTGATACTTATGGTTATATTTGCAGAAAAGATCATTGTAGCACTATTTTTTCCTCCCGACTGCCATATGCTTCAGTTGGATAGACCAGAACGTGGGCGACTGGATCGACTGTTCCACTAGCAACCTGCTGGACCACCATGGGAGGTCTAAGCAGCATATCAAAGAAATATTTTGTGCAGGTTGGACCAAGTAGAGGCTACATTTTCCAACCTGGCAGACAACGTTTCTGTTGGCCTTTGCATTCAATAGTTATTTCATCAGTTTTTTTCCATCAGTTATTTTGAGCTTAAGCCACAAGTCATCAAATGAAGCAAGTGCAGATTTTTCTATTCTTTTCTATTGTACTATGCGTCTTTGTAGACTCCATACCTGCATCCATAACTGATGCAATGACTGAGATTATATGTTCCCCACAAGGGAGTTTACTGTGACAACCTTGCTCCGTGCGTGTGCAGGGTTTACCACACTAAACCTAGATCTACAGTGTATTCATATGTTAATGCTAGTTTTCTCATTTCTATGAAGCCTTCATCGAAAAAGGAGATTGAATGCCCAAATGAGATTTGCAACGGAGGCATTCTTACAGGTCAAAGGACTTCAGCAATACACACACAAGCACTTGTTACACAAGCTGCATGGGCAAAAAATATGTTGAACGGATATAATTTTCTGTAAAATGTGCACGATTCTTCTTTAATCCGTCTGTTTGTATGGCATTACAAGTGGAGTTTAGCATGTGAGAATACAACCAGTAGAGTTGGGTGGGAATTTTTACTGACCTTCTCAGCATCTGGATACATTTCCCTTTTTTTTATAGTTTTAGGCAGACAACTGTAAGTGTGTTTTTTTTTTAAGAAATGCAGATGTTCATGTTTCACTGCAGTTTCTAATCATTCTTTAATGGGGTGCATCCCGCTTGGCCAGTCTGAGAGTGTTTACGAGCTGAGGAAAGCTTCACTTTTCACATCAGCAAGCCGGTTTCATTGGGTTGTAAATCAGTTACAGGGACATTAGATATATATTCGGGATGGCTGTATTCTCACTATGTACAAGTACCATACACTATTGGTGTCTGTGAGAGGTGTTATGACATTTTTCTCTGTTATATTACCATTTACAATTATATTTTATATTGTTTCTATACTGTAGAAAATATTTTAGATTTTTCTATGCCAAAATTCTGCTAAATAGCCAGTCCCTTTGTATATGAGCTACTGTATGTCTACAACAATAAGCAAACATGTAGGTTGCATTTAGGGACGTGAAAAGGAGGATGAGCACTCCTCATCCTTCCCCCCTCCACAGGCACATGAGCAGCTGCAATAAGTCCTATATTTTGTGGTGTGGCACTGTGTGCTCACATCACTGTCACTGGGAGCCACAGTTTTAGATTTATCAAGAATACTATGCCTTGAGACAAAATAAAGAGCAGTAAACTGGAAAACATATGTTTTCAGCCTAATTAAGGCTTTATTGTTGGCACCATTGGCATGATGGGACCTACAAATGCTTGTGTGACACTGGGAAAGAAGAAAATAACAACAATAAATAAGAAATTGTATATAGTACTGTACAAAATACCCAACTCTACAGACATTCGACTAGACTATAAATAGGCTGCAGGATTTTAATAGTCAAATTTAAGGGCTGCTTCTTATCAATAGTATGGCGGCATGTCATCAAATGCCATAAATAAGACCACATAAATTTGTCTCCTCCCTTGAAAAAGTTTTACCGTGTGTTATAGGTCGTGGACCCGCTACTCCTTTAACAGCTTTTCCAGCTATAGGTTACAGGACCCTTGTTAGCTAAGCAGGTGAAAAAGATATATTTTACTTCTGATTTATACCTCCCATAGGATAGACAAGCCTTAATCTTTGAAGTCAGAATGTTCCTACTTGAAAGGTCATTCTGTTCAGTGCCATAACTCTCTAATATCTCTCTGGAGGATCCAGTGCCTTGACTGGCCTGAGTTTTATCTTAAAGGTGCTGTGAAGGTTATAGTGTCACTGGAGAGTGCAAAAGGTTAGGATATGGCAGGTACATGTTGGGATTTGGAAACAAATTTTGGTCCTTGCTGAAAAGGCCAAGACCTTATCTAATACGTTTTATCGATAGAGATTATGTGTTTCTTTTGCAGGATTATATGTTTAAACACATGTACTAAAGTGGATGTACTTAAAGGGGACTTGTGACATTGAGCAGACTGTCTGAGCTACAAACCGCATCATATAACAGGAGAAAGTGAACTGATTCATGTATACCTTTCTGGGAAAAATATAGTATAGTATATTATAGTATATAGTGATTGACAGCCTTAGGGCCAGGTCACATGTTAGTTATTTCATCAATATGTTGCTTCAGTTATTGTGAACCAAACCCACAGCCGGTAGAACACAGAAAACTGGTGCAAATATTTCCATTAGACATTGTGGGACATTTATTATCACTTTTATGCCAGTTTTCTTGTGTACAAGCCACAAAAAAGTTGCTAAACCTAGTGCATGACCAAAATTGCAACTTTTTACCCCCATACCACCCTGACATCAAGTAGGCTTGGAGGAGTGGAAAGTAGACTACACAAGGGGAATTTACTATTGTGTGGCACAAGATATAGCAGGAAGAGGTACGGCGCCGCCTCGCAACCACTAAGATAGATAAATCACCTGGGCCAGATGGCATACACCCCCGGGTTCTGCATGAATTATGTACGGTGATAGACAGACCGTTATTTTTAATATTTGAAGATTCACTGAGGACTGGTTATGTTCCACAGGAATGGCGCATAGCAAATGTGGTACCAATATACAAAAAAGGATCAAATAGCGATCCTGGAAACTACAGACCTGTAAGTCTAACTGCTGTGGTGGGGAAAATATTTGAGGGGTTTATTAGAGATGCTATCCTGGAGTATCTCACTGTGCACAACCTTATAACCCAGCGTCAGCATGGGTTTATGAGAGATCGGTCCTGTCAGACTAATCTGATTGGTTTCTACGAGGAGGTAAGCTCAAGACTGGATCTGGGGGACGCTGTGGATGTTGTATATCTGGACTTCTCAAAGGCATTTGACACCGTGCCACATAAAAGGTTGGTATATAAAATGAGACTGCTGGGAATAGGAGAAAATCTGTGTATCTGGGTAAGTAATTGGCTTAGTGATAGAAAACAGAGGGTGGTCATTAATGGCACATTCTCAGATTGGGTTGATGTTACCAGTGGAGTGCCACAGGTGTCAGTATTGGGGCCACTTCTTTTTAATATTTTTATTAATGACCTTGTAGTGGGTTTACACAGTCAAGTTTCAATATTTGCAGATGATACTAAGCTGTTATAAATACTGAGGTCGATAGTTTAGCATTACAGAGGGATTTGTGGAAGCTTGAGGGATGGGCAGAGAAATGGTTGATGAGGTTTAATGTAGATAAATGTAAAGTTATGCACTTGGGCCATGGAAACAAAAAGTATAATTATGTTCTAAACGGTCAATTACTTAGTCAAACTGAAGCTGAAAAGGACTTGGGCGTATTGGTGGATGGTAAACTTAATTTTAGTGACCAGAGCCAGGCGGCTGCTGCTAAAGCAAATAAAATAATGGGATGTATCAAGAGAGGAATAGATTCTCATGATAAAGACATAGTTCTGCCCTTATACAAATCCCTGGTCAGACCACACATGGAATATTGTGTACAGTTTTGGGCACCAGTATATAAAAAGGATATAATAGAGCTGGAACGGGTGCAGAGGAGAGCAACCAGGATTATTAGGGGAATGGGGGGACTAAAATACAATGACAGATTACAAAATTTGGGATTATTCAGTTTAGAAAAAAGACGACTGAGGGGAGACCTCATTACAATGTACAAATACCTGAACGGACAGTACAAGGATCTCTCCAAAGTTCTTTTTATACCAGGACAAGGGGGCATCCTCTACGCCTAGAGGAGAGACGATTCTACCATCACCATAGACAAAGGTTCTTTACTGTAAGAGCAGTGAGACTATGGAACTCTCTGCCGCAGGAGGTTGTTATGGCCGACTCTATGTACATGTTCAAGAGAGACCTGTATGCCTTTGTGGAGAGCAAAAATATCACGGGTTATGGGGATAAAACATTTATTTAATTCTTGAAGGTTGGACTTGATGGACTTGCGTCTCCTTCCAGCCTTATATACTATGATACTATGAATTCTCCATAAGGCTGAAATTGTCATAGAACTAGACTGTGTACCCAATATACCAGACCCTTAGAATCTTTGAGGCGTAGTGCGCTAGCGGAGAGTATTAGGACCGGCGCACAATGCGCCCAGCCATGATAAATTTTTATGAGCTTTCTAAAGTAGATGGAGTTACCTCCAAGATGGCCATCATCTACAACTCCCATGATCCTTGAGTTCTCAGTAACAGCTCCCTCTTATGATCTGCTCCCAGTGATGATGTTACAGACTACTTACCAGAGTATCAATAACACGGATTTGTACTATATGTACTTTGGTACTATTTTTAATTGTTTTTATGGCATTTTCTGTGTTTAGGTGTGTGTTTCAATAAAAATTTGTGTCGTTGACATTATTGGCGTACACCACTGCTGTGCAGGGTTCCACTTTCTTGATTGAGACTCTCTTGCTCTGTTACAATAGTGATATGTGTAACTGTCATCACTGCACATTACCTCACTGAGATGAGCCATACTGGATGCACTGAAACCAACCGACTACAGCCAAACGTGGCGATCACATGACCTGCCCAGGGAGGTGACGAACAGGGGCGTAACTTGAGGGGGTGCAGAGAGTGTGATCACAACCAGGCCCAGGAGGCTTAGGGGCCCATATGGTGTCAGTTTCCAATATGAGAAGACTACTAATGTAAAACACACATTATAGTCGGGGCCTGGCACAGACTTTGCACTAGGGCCCTTCAGCTTCAAGTTACGCCACTGGGGACGAACATGTGATGTGGGCATGTGGCCAGGGACCATCTTCTGTCCTGTGTCTCCTCCACAGGGACAAAGCCACAAGACTGATTAAAGGGCCAGTAGCATTTTAATTCCTCATCCACAGCATTTGTGTGCAAAGGGGAGCAAGCTAGTTACATATTAGCTTATATTTTAATGATCAATTTGAATGAGAGTTATGCTTATTCCTGGGATATCCCTTTAATCTGCATAGTGTCTTCAGCTTCAATTTTGTGTTCGATGTGAGATTTCCTGTAACAGGTGCAATATATACCCACATATGAGAATCAATTAACGAAAAGCATAACTATTATTAGGATCACTATCATCACCCACTGTAAGCGTGGGATATTTTTCTCATCTGCCTTTGAAAGCAGTGGGATTGCTCCTAGCTATTCATTTTATCCGATGCTGACAGCTTAAAGACTAAATGAATGCAATTGCTATTGTTATGTCCTGTACACATTAATCTCACAGACAGCATTATTTCATGCAGGCATGTTATGGATGACATGTATTGTGTATGGATTGGATTGTGTGTATTCTTAGTTACAAGCTTATTATATATGTCATCTTAGTTAAAGTACAGTACATAACACATTGCTTTATTATCCATAGTACAAGATTGTGTTTATTTCTCCAGCAGTACTACCACACGTCATATGGGCCATTACATTTGTAGTCTCCAAAAAAAGGCACCCTAGAAGTTAATAATATTAATAAATCTTTATTTATATAGCGCCATCTTATTCTGCTGCGCTTCACAGATCATGGGGGACATGCATATAAAATAAGATATTACAGAGCAATAACAGTCATATGAGGACTCTGCTTGCAAAAGCTTACAGTCTATGAGAAGTTGACTTCTTCTTGCTGCAGTACTTGGAAATCCCATTTTTAGCATAACAATTAATAATTAATATTTCTGTTTGATTCTTCGTTACGAGCAGCTGTTGCAGATTACATCACATTTATGAGAAAAAATATAGACCTGGATGAACAGTGGACAGACCCTACTATAAATTAGGGGGTCCAATGAGCAATGCTGCTCTACAGTAAGTGAGCCCAGCAAAGCATTGTGACTTCATGGTCCATGTGAACAGAGCACAGAAGTCTAGCAGTGGCTTTCTCCCCATTTTCTACAGGGAACACATGCATACTTGGCCAAACAAGCATCCAGACGATTGTAATTGATAGGAATAGGCACCTGCAAACAGCTTACCTTGTAAAAGAATTGTCCTGATAAATGCGTAGGAATCCAGAGGAAGAATGCATGGAGATGGCGTGCATTTCTTAATAAAGTACGACTATGTATCATAAGCCTATTTATCATACAGGAATAGACGCTGCTTACTGTGCCAAGCAATTCTTATCTGCCAACAAGTGAATCAATTTCTAAGGTTTAGGATGTGTATTGGTTGCTGGCTTTCTGTCCCATCTCCATATTAATTTGGGGCAGTGCGGTTAGATCACACATTTTGCTTGCTTTGACGTATACATACTCGGTCTCTTTTCTCTGCCTTCAGTTCACTGTCAACAATTACAAGCAGACTGCAGAAAAATGCCTGCAATTAAGACCCAGGCACGTCCTGTTCGGCATCCGTCTTAAGTAGTGTTTTCCTTTACTTGTATCTCACTAGACAAGAAACGTTGGATGGCATTCACGCATCCCCCGCCAGGCCTAGGTACGCCGAGATAAAAGAAGCCGCATTTGACTCATATTTTTGTTGTTCTGGAGGCCAGAAATGCTCAGAGATAATTACATTGGAATGATGGCTCGTGGGCCTCCACTCCATACAGATGCTGATCATCTGTCTAATATTCCCTATGGGATGAGACGTTCCGGAGATCTGTACAGGATCGGCGGCTCTGTTCCATATTTAATCTTGCGATTGCACGTGGTAATTCTGCTGCTTGTGCTTGCTGCAGGGAAGGGAGGTTTTTAACTTTCTTGTTTTATTTTGCATTGCTTGGAGTTAAAAACCAATTATTATACATGGGATCCGTAAATGGGATGAGCAGCTGAACACCTGTCATGAGCAGAAGCAGCCTTTGGCACTGAGTTATAGGGCAGGCCTGTTGTCTTTTGCAGTACACTGCAGCATTCTCTTTATTTGCTTTTCTGACAAGCAGATTAGATCAAAAAAAATCAGCTGGTCACCATTCACTTATCTGTATTGCCAACTAACCCTTTGATAGATGTGTTTATGTTTCTGATTCAATGGAGAATTAATATGAGCAATTTGAAGGCAGTAAATAAGTTTTTAGCGTAGCTTAAAGGGAACCAGTCACCAGGTTTTACCCCACTACACTACTAGTCCTCTCAGGTAGAGTATGAAATGTCCTTGCCCTCTATTCCCTCTTGTATATAAAATCTCACATTACCTATGAAAAAAATCTCCCCCAAAGTCAGGCAACTATGACTCTTCTCACCTTATTTTCACATCAGATGAGGCAAGTAGTGTTTGCATAGGTAGTGTGACTTCAGAAACCCTTATCTTCTGCTCTATAGTACCTAGAAACATGCTTTAAAGATATAGATCTCATCTTTCAGATCCCATTATGCTTACTATTTTGCTACAGAACTAGAGATAAAGGCAGTTAAATAATAGGTGGGAACTGGGTTTTTATGTGCTACATACTTTTCCAATATTTCTATTTATTTTGTTAGCTGTCTGTTTCTCTGGTTCTGTAGCACACAAAGACACAAGTCTGAAATCACTATCTTTAATATGACACAAAAAGTATGTTTCTAGGTGCTATAGAACAGAAGATTCTACCCTATCCACTACCCCTGCAACCACTAAACTTCATTCATCTACCCTACACACTACATCTGCACCCACTAAGGTTGACTGATCTCATGTGAAAAAGAGGTGGGAAAAATCATATTTGCCTGACTTTGGGGGAAATTTTCTATAGGTAAACAGGAGAGATTTCACAAAAACAAGAGAATTCTAGAAAGGACATTTCATAATCTACCTGAGGGTTCTAGTAGTTAAATCAGGTAAAACCTGGTGGCAGGGTCTTTTTAACCTATGTTTCCTGGTTATAATTGTTAAAATGACCATACCAATAATCTGAATAGTGGTCAAACCCAGAGATTTTAGCAGGACCATCTATCCATCTAATGTGTACTGTGGCCTCCTCAGTGGCAGCTGTCCAGGCAAAGAAGGATCACATGTGTTGTATTCAAAAATGCCCAATTCTTTGTTTTTACAAGAGAAGCGTCTGTTAAAAGATTATTTCCTTCTTTCCATAAATACAGCCATAATGGACCCAGTTCACACCATATCATACCTGCAGTGCTATTTATGCTGTTATAAATGACAGATGCGTAATAGAAGGAGTCAATGGGAACGGATGGACACTGGAAAGGCTTCTGTTTACCATGTGTTCAAGGAGTCCAAATAGGTAACTAGCGGTGATGCGAACATTAGTCTTCTATGTTAGGAGCCTCTACAGAGTGAATTGTAAAAGCTCGAAAAACTGGTGCATCATAATGAGCTAAACTGTCTGGGAAGATGATGGAGGGAACAGCAGTCAAACTTGTTATGGTCAATGGGATAGGATATAGGTGGGGAATGCAGGTGAGTATTGTCAGATGGAAAAGAGTGAAGAGAGGGTTTATACAAGTTGTAATCATTAGAGCTATAAGGTGACCATATACCGTACATAGCTGTCAGATTCC
This sequence comes from Engystomops pustulosus, assembly GCF_040894005.1. Taxonomy (NCBI): domain Eukaryota; kingdom Metazoa; phylum Chordata; class Amphibia; order Anura; family Leptodactylidae; genus Engystomops; species Engystomops pustulosus. Next base: position 181,181,289 of record NC_092412.1, on the reverse strand, counting down.
TTTTCCATCAGACTTACCAATATATATGTGTTCCAAATCATGACCTTACCCCTCTTGATGGCAGTTTGACATCTGCTATTAAGGGAAAGTCAGGAGACCTCCACATTTTAATAGTTGGTCTTAGCAAAATCAGCAAGTTGGGTTGACTTTATTTATCTACAGGATTTTTATCTTTTTGCAGGATTGTTTTTCAATGTCACCATAGCAGGGAAGAAGTCTTGCTTGTCACATCCATTTGTTTAGAATATATGAAATACTATTTAGTTTTTTCATTGAACAACTTGTTTAAAGAGATTATCCAGAAAAACACCCTAATTTCAAAAAAGCCTAGATGGGTTAAAAATAAAAGATCCAATATTTTCCTCATTGATCCCCCATCAGCGCGTCTCAATCTTGCTATTCATATGCTGTATACATTACTATTTTACTTTTTTCTTTGTCTTTCAGAACCATGTAAAGAAGACCTGAACTCTTGGAGACATTGAAAGGGAGCTTAGGTTCCATCTCTCTTCCTTCCCTTAATCCAACGCCATGGAACAGAAGAGATTTCAGAGGTGGACAGTGAAATCTTTCCTTTTCCACAGACAGGCAGCTTCTGTGGTCTTGCTGGTTTTGGCCATGCTGTCCTTGGAAATTCCTGGTGCTTCCCTCACCAACTCGTTTCATGCTGAGCAGAGAGACTGGACTTTTAGTCATCTCACTGTGCACAAGAGCACAGGGGCAGTATATGTAGGCGCAGTTAATCGAATCTACAAACTGTCAGGAAATTTGACGCTTCTGGTGTCCCATAACACTGGTCCTGGAGAGGACAATAAATCCTGCTATCCTCCTCAGAATGTTCAGCCATGTAGTGAACCTCGTACACTGACTAACAATGTGAATAAACTGTTAATTATTGACTATTCTGAAAACCGCCTGTTGGCATGTGGTAGTTTGTACCAGGGAGTATGTAAACTTCTGCGTTTGGATGACCTTTTTATACTGGTAGAACCTTCGCATAAGAAAGAGCACTACCTCTCTAGTGTCAATGAGACTGGTACAATGTACGGTGTGATTGTACACACTGAAGGTCAGGATGGCAAACTCTTCATTGGAACTGCAGTTGATGGCAAACAGGATTATTTTCCTACTCTTTCGAGTCGCAAGTTGCCTAGGGATCCAGAGTCATCTACCATGTTGGATTATGAGCTCTACAGTGACTTTGTGTCGTCCCTGATCAAGATTCCATCTGACACACTTGCTTTAGTGTCTCATTTTGATATTTTTTACATTTATGGTTTTGCCAGTGGCAACTATGTTTATTTCTTAACTGTACAACCGGAAACCCCTGAAGGTATTTCTAGTAATTCAGCAAATGACCTATTCTACACCTCTCGAATTGTGCGTTTATGCAAAAATGATCCGAAATTTCACTCTTATGTTTCCTTACCAATTGGATGCACAAAAAATGGCGTGGAGTACCGCTTACTGCAAGCTGCTTATCTAACGAAACCGGGTGCCACATTAGCAAGGTCTCTGAAAATATCTGTGCAGGATGATGTACTTTTTGCTATATTCTCTAAAGGCCAAAAGCAGTATCACAATCCACCTGATGACTCTACTCTCTGTGTCTTTCCCATCAAGACTATCAATGCTCTTATTAAGGAAAGACTACAGTCTTGTTATCAGGGAGAAGGAAATTTGGAGCTAAACTGGTTGCTAGGAAAGGATGTCCAGTGCACTAAAGCTGTAAGTAAATGTTTCTCTTTTATTTAGATAAAGTTCTTCTTTCATATATTGTTATTTGTGTTGTTGGATGTGACCAGCTTAGGATCTCAAGTAGGTTATTCTATTGGATCAATTAGGAAATTCAAAGGAAATTCATAGTTATACTGCTTGTCACTATCAACTACTAATAGCCTATTTTGAGGTAAATCCCGATCAAATCCTTTGCAGAATGCCTTAGGGGTTTACCCCAATGGTAATACCGCAGGCATCCTACAAGCAGTAGAAAACAAATATAATCTTTTTTAAGTTATATTTACTACCATGATTTGGCTGTGGACAATGGTTGGAACTTAAACTTTGCATTCATAGTTTGATATCCCCACCACAGTCCACAGCAATAAGTGACAGGTCACTAATTTGCTGCATATGAAAAATCTGCAATCTAGATTTTTTCTGCGTAGATTTTTTCACTGAGTATATTCTACTGCCATCCCAACTCTTCCCACACATACATCAGCTGTCTCCGGAGGGCACAGCAGTGCATGGAGGCCATTTTGCTCTGAAGACATACAGCTTTGCGGTGATGCTGTATAGGTGCTATTTTCCCCTTTACTATTTGTCAGCTTTCTACAGTCATGTATGCTGGGCGACATAGGGGTATGGAGTTCGTTCCCAGAAGCCAAACAAATAATTTCATGTTATTCCTCTTTTCAGATTTTATTTGATGTGATTAGAAGATTATATCAGCATATCCTTCAGCTCTTTTTTTTTCTTTGTAGAAAACCCTTAGCACCAGTGATGTTTTCTTAAAGCAAGCATGTCACCCAGTCTGTATTGTGTTAAGGATTGCGTTTCCTTGTCTGCCGTCAGTATCTCAGTTCATGAACTTTGGGAGAGGGATCACTCCGCTCTTATAAATATGATGATTACATTAAGCAGTTTAATGAAACCACAAGAATGTTAACTGTAAGTGGCGAGACTAGAGAGCATGGCCAGGACACTGCTCTCAGCTGATTTGGTTGGTCAGTCCAGAAGTCTTTTATTGTGTTTCTCTAAAGTGATAAGAGGTCTGTGTTCATCTAGTGCTGAATAGGTAACAAATCAGATTTACCTTATTAGATGGAAGGATATTTTGTGCTCAGGTATGTCATCTGCACATGAATGTGCCCAGAATCGGTCATGAAAAATGGGTGAGACTACAAACTACAGTCTAGGAATAATCAAAAGTTCTACAAAATCGTTCTCACTACGACAGACTTTTCTTTTTAATGGATTGGTAGCAATTTCCACTAAAATAACAGCCATAGGCACTGACCCATAAAAAGGTATTGCATTTAGTGCAGCCATATTCCAACCCTTAAAAGAAATCTTGTGCCACTGTCCACAGTGGATCTCCAGTAGAAAATCCCTGCTTACCCTCCACACAACTAACCACAACAATTTTATTGAAATCTCCTTTAATTTGTAGGAGTCCGGTGGGCAGAGCTATTGGTGACAGACAGCTAACAGCGTATGCTCATTCACACATGGAAGGGTGTCAGTCACTGAGTACCTTTTGGCACCATAGACTATTAGGGAGAGCATGGATCCAGCTGCAATGTGTTGATACCAGCTGCTCTGTTTATAGGATTTGCAATTAATGTAGAAAGGCTGATAATTTGGAAACATTTGAATATGAATATTTTTGTCTGCGTTGCTTAACATAGTAAATTAGCATATTTTGGGCAGTTTATGTGGGGACAGATGGAGTTTTATTCTAGTAAAGTCAATTAAATAAATTCCTTTTAAAAGAATATTTTTTTAAGAAAACAAGGAAAATTAGAGAAATGAAGTGAATTTTCCATAATCCTCTTTCAGTTCCAGTTAGCCAACTGTCGGCAACTAGAAAACAGGTTTTCCCAATTAGACAGCTACAAAGTCTGTATATATGTGTAAGTGTGGCAGGCAGTCTCCACCTAAACTGTTATTTTCTAGAGAGCATTTCTGACGCTATGCCAGAGGGATCTCCATGAATATGTTAGTTTGATATCAGTGACTATCTTGAAGGCATGTCCAAAGCACATGATTTATAGGGACAAGGTGGCCCTGAAATATCAGCCAACTTGCAATTGTATCCATTCATGTACATAAATGGCCTGAAAAGGAGATCTCCTTAAAGTGTAACTCCAATTTCAGAATGTTTTTACCAAATTGTCATATGTGATTAACCCTTTCAAAACAAACAGAAATATGCTCATATTTTGTTGCACTTTCCTTTCCATAGTTTAAGCATTTTCTGAGCTTCTTTTTAGAAATCCTTCTCCTCAGCAGTGAAGTGGGTAGAGACTCACCTCTTCCTGTCTGTATCCTAAACCTTAGTCAGTTATAAGCTGCCCTCACTCCTAATAATGCTTTGTGTTCTCTGACTAAGTAGCTGTAGTGAGAAGCAACTCAGGAGTAAATTCTCTGAGCTCTGTGTAGTGTGTACTTACTGGATCTATACAGTGACTAGCCTGGCACCTGGCAGAACATGCAATAAGTAGTAGAAAACCAGCATTGAAACAGTTACATGAAGATGTGTAGTCTGTTCTCTGTGAGCACTAAGGGTTAACTCCTTCCCTGTGGGGAGAGCAGAGAGTGAGGGGAGGGTTGCAGGAAGTTTTTGACACAGCTTCAGGTGAAGAGAGAGACAGATAAATATCCGAAGAATGATAAATGGAGGGACTGATAGGTAACAAGGGACACATTTTACCTCAGTTTACTGTGTAGGAGGTTCCTGCATCCATAGTTCTGCACAGACACAGTTCTCGTGCTAGCTACGCAAAGACAGCTTCACAGGACCTTCCCCTCTTCCCTTCAGAGTGAGCAGGGAGCAGCAGCCTTCCCCTTCAAAAATTAGAGTCTGGAGAATTTCTTGTGTATTATAGTAATGAATACTTAAAGGAAACCTACCACTTACAAGTGGTAGGTTTAGACACATATACATGGCATCAGCTCAGGGTGAGCTGGTGCCAGATCATATTTTTGTTAGGGGAACAAAGCCCCTATCGCCGTTTTATAAGTTATATTAACTTATAACTCGGCGCACCGCACTTGGGCACGGCGCACCATGCGCGTGCCCGTGCGTGCGCCGGATTCTAACGTGCTGGAGAGGCGGTGACGTCACCGATCTCCCCGGCACACGCGCGCCTGCGCAACTTAGCACGGGGAAACAGGCCGTGCCAAGTTGCGCAGGCGCGTGTGTGCCGGAGAGCTCGGTGACGTCACCGGCTCTCCAGCACTTTAGAATCCGGCGCACGCACGGGCACGCGCATGGTGCGCCGTGCCCAAGTGCGGTGCGCCGAGTTATAAGTTAATATAACTTATAAAACGGCGATAGGGGCTTTGTTCCCCTAACAAAAATATGCTCTGGCACCAGCTCACCCTGAGCTGGTGCCATGTATATGTGTCTAAACCTACCACTTTTAAGTGGTAGGTTTCCTTTAAGTAGCACAGCCAGGGGAGACAGCCATTACAGTTGCAGGCTGAGGAGAATAGAAAAGAAACTGCTAGAAATAGATATAGGCAAAGTTGTCCTACACCACAAGAGCTATTCAATTGTGGGGGAAAAAACTGAGTTGCACTTTAAATCCTCTGCGAGCTAAGTCCATAGCCTCTCATCAAGCCAAATCAGCCCCCTTGACTGCACTGACAAGTTGGAATAACATCGAAACAGCAATGTCCACACTTTGGTGTCTAGAGACTTACTGGTTTGACAACTATCCCACAACATGCCACAAATCTTCTTGAAAGTCAGACATTGATGTAGAGAACACTGCCATATGTTTGGAAAACATATTTGCATAATCCTTATCTAGAATCCCCAGTGAAGCATGCACGAGTTATAAGACCTGAAAAGTTGATCTCCATAAGGAGAATACATTTCTCCCTTGCTATTTTCTGGTAAGCCAAGCTACAACCCTTACAGGTTTGTCAGTCCTTAGCTTCTGTCTCATCTGTCAGTGCAGCCTTATTTGCTAAGTTATGTCCAATATATATTTATTATAAGCAGCTTTATTAATGCTGATGGTAGGTTTGCAAAATGCAGCAAACACCCACCTAGTATGGAGAGGACTCCGCACATGAGCCTTCTCCATACACCTGCAGCTGACATGCGATGTACTAATACAGTGATGGCGAACCTTTTAGAGACCGAGTGCCCAAACTACAACCAAGACCCACTTATTTATCGCAAAGTGCCAACACAGAAATTTCATTTGTGATTTATACTCCCTTTTCTGTCACAGCTTTCATTGATACCAGCACCCTGAGGACACCAATAAAGCAGATAATAGAAGAAATTTGGATGATCATTGTAGCTTCGCTCCAGGATCCCCTAAACAGGAAGAATTGTCAGGGACAGAGCAGGAGCTACAATGATAATCCAGATCTGTTCACACCTTTCCAATCCTCCAGTAGTCCCAGGTACCGCTGTCACTTTAAAATAGCTCTGTGCACAGCAAGTCCTGGGGTGTCTGGGACTGCAGGAAGATACCTGAAGTCATCTCTGGTGATGCCTGGGTTCCCACAGAAAGGGCTCTGAGTGCCACCTCTGGCACCCGTGCCATAGGTTAGCCACCACTGTACTAATACGTCACACATTGGCAAGGTTAAGGTCTGAGGGTTCCTTAAAGCTTGCACATGTCATGTCTTGCTGTTTGTTTTTATCTATGCTCAGTCCAGCCGGTAATGCAGAGGGTTTTTATTCAGACTACAAAGGACCACTTTGTAGTCTTAAAACTGTACAAGAAATATTCAATTCCCAACATTGTTTTGTTTTTCTAAAGAGAATATGTTACTAGTTATTACACCAGCTGGAATTGGCTACTTCCATCAGTGCTGTAGACATTTAGTGGCAGCATGCATTCTCCACCTGCCACTTCATTCATTTTTGATGCAATGGAACCCTTTTCTTTTGGAAGTCCCACTACTTGGATCCCCATCGCTCGCCAAGTTATCCCCTATATACATATATAGGTATATAGATATAGAAAGGAATAACTTGTGATTGGATGAACCACAAATATACATCCCATCTGTCCCAGGCAGCAGGTATATCCTTGGATGCTGCTAGAGTAAGATGCAATAGTGAAGCAGGGAGCAGTCCACTTCAGGTCATGACATTTTCCTGTGGGCCACAGAGGTGCACATTACAGCAGCATAAAGGGGACACAAAAATATGTATATGGGAATAAGTGAAGGAACAATATGAACAGGGATGTTACAAAGTTAACTGCCATTGATGGGCACTGTAAATGGGGAGCTTCTATAAAGGGGACAGTTATACGGTGCAATACACTATGTGGGAGACACTAATGAGGGTATTGGGGTTAGGCTTTTCTGTGTTATGTTCAATCTCCTGGAAAACAGGTTGGTTATGGTTTGTGGCTCTGAATCCTTCTGATAATTTCCCTTTAATCCACTAATTATGGTAGTACTGGCATCAATCTGATGAAATATTTCTTTGTGTCCCCTTGGAACTAAAAAGGACCTTTATATGCCCTGAAGGGAGGTAAGTTTTCCCCAGTGGCTTATTCCTCTTACCCTATTAAAAACACATGCACTCATGGCGCATTTGATGTCTGGCTGACCATTGGCATGTGTCAGTGAATAAACATTCGGCCATGTTCTATATCACCAAGGCCTTTCCTTTTTTCTTAAGGGAAAGAATCTGTCACCAGAGACATCTTTATCTCCTCTCCCCATTTTATACATGTAACTGAGATGGGTATGAAGACTACATGAGGAATAGTTATTGAAGGTGTATCTCCATTATAAGAAGCACTTCAGTAAATGGAAGGATAAAAATGCTAGAGAAGTCTATTGCCCAATGTGGCTAAAAACATGATTGTATAAATAATATGATGACATCACATTCCCTAATATGCTTGTAGATTGAAGAAAAATGTATGGCCATTTTAAAGAAGTGTTGGCCTCGTTGGTATCCGACCTATGGTGTCGCATTTGTATTCCTCTAGTCAGCAAAGCAGTAGATTGTAATCAATACATGAATTAGTGAACCAGCGGCTCGTAGTATTTCTCCATCCGCTGACATTCAGAGAAGCAGCAGGGAGGACATGCTCTCCCCCATATCCTGTACTCTGTTAGATACATCAAACTTAGCACCTGTCTCACCCAGAAAACACAGACAGAGATTTAAAGTGACACTATGGATGTTTCCTCGTCATGCTTTCAGCAACCCTGACATAATGGGCATCATCCTGACGGTTTACAGGCAGCTCTACTTACAATTCCCCTGACAGACTTTTTAATGTATTTTGGAGATTTAGCCTTTTTTTTAATAGACGACATATTTTCCAGGCTTTGGATTTAGTTGAGTTTACCTGAGCCACTGAATGGCTCAGATTGACTACTTTGTGGTTTGTTTTCTACTGCAGACAATGCTTGTTTGGACATGTTTGTTAGTTTTGTTTCTGATCACTTGGTATCTTGTCTGACATAGGCACTTTTTGGGGGGTCATTTATCTTTGTTTTTCTTCCTGCTTTTTTGAGACATTTTTTGACGCATTGCAATTTTTGTCCACCGGACATTTGTTTTCTTAAGTAAGACACATTTATCTTCTATTCCAGCTGTGCTAAATGTCCCAAATTACATTTATAATACCAAATTGTCTCAAATTTGCAACATTTTTGGTGCAAAAAACACCAAATTAAACCATACTGAAGGAAAACTTAGAAAATGGAAAGAAGTGACTTGAGACATTTGCGTGACAAAGAGATCTGAAAAAAAAAAACATTGAACACAAGGAAAAAGTAATATTGATAAATTACCAAATAAGCCGACAGTAAAAACACAAAACACAAAAACTTGCCAAAACAAGCAGAGATAAGATAAATGACCCCCTTTAAGTACTAGATACTTTCCCAAATTTTTCATTTCAGAAATTAATAGTGCAAGTAAAGCAACTTCACTTTATCATTTTTCTGCTTTTTCCTCCAGTAGTGAGCAGTGTATCTAAAATAATTCTAAAGTCAGTCCATCAGTCCATTTCAGGCAGAAAGAATGATAACTTTAACTTTCCACACATAGGGAATATTTCACTTGATGATTCAGCTCTGTAAGATGTTTAGACTATACAGGGACTGTATAAAGTGTCAAGTCATTTTCAGACATTCTCAGCTATCAGTGAAGAACAGGAAAGAAAGCTAATTAATACAAACTGCTTAATGTAAATCTACCATCAAAATCTATCATGGGTAAACCAGGGACACTTACTCATAGATCCAGGTGCTGTGACTGTAGTAATTTTCTTATATTTGTTATCCATGGCCTCCTTCCTTCTAAAATCAACTTTTTAAATTATGCTAATAAGCTTGAAGGGCTACTGGGACGTTGCCCATAGCCCCTCCATGCTGTAGATAGATTCACAGGCTGTTATAATTCCTCGCCCTGCCCATTGTTAACAAATGTACAAATATTACCAAAGCCACAGTGCCTGGATCTATGGAAGACATAGCTGGCGCTTTGTGAGCACTCCCACCCGCCGTGGCTTAGACCTCCTGATGTATGGATCGGGCAGCTGCGACAGCAGGCACAACTACTGCAGGCCAGGATGTTTACAGGCTTTAATGATTCTGCCCGTGCCCCTACATACCCCCTCCACGCTCGCATGGCATGAAGGTTGTGTAGTCGCAAGAATTATCACAATTTCTTGCAATGCGCAAGATCATTTAGAAAATGTTGTCAAAAATTTTGTTTAAAAACTGTATCGGAGACCTGAGTTTATACAGACGCTGCTACAGCTTTAAGAACATAGTGGGAAGAGATGTGGGTTGGCATTCATCATCTCCTTTTTCCAAACCAGTTGGTTTTGTAACAGCTATACCTACTCTCGTATGCCGTATTTTAAAAAGATTGATAAAGAAGAAGCCATTTTTTACATCTTCAAGTGACTGCTTGCTCTTTGTGTGATGGTGAAATGCACGTTTTAAACTTGTTTTTTTTTTAACTGATGGGCCCCATCACTGCCGCCTCCATGACCTCCATGCAGTTGCATTGTTTACATTTTGGCTTAACCCCTAGGCGCACCACGACGTTATAGTACGTCCCCGGGGCTAGATGCTTAGCGTACCGGGACGTAGTATAACGTCCAGCTTCTGGGACCGGCTCACGAACGGAGCCGGTACCAGAAGCAGCGGGTGATCACGGGTGTTAACCCCTTACACGCCGCGGTCAAGCATGACCGCGGCGTGTAAGGGTGTTCCTGCTGTGGATCGGATCCCCCGTGCCGCTTACCGGGGGATCCGATCCTCTTCCGGGCAGCTCCGAGGACTGGCATGTGCCCCGGAGCTGCCCGGTCTCCATGGCAGCCAGACCCCTTCCGGGTCTGACTGCAAACTGTCTGAGCATGCGCAAGCTTGCTCAGACAGTTTACACTGCTCTACAATAAAATAGTATTGTAGAGCAGTGTATTGGACTTAAACCAGTGATCAGAGCATCACTGGTTTAAGTTCAAGTATGTAGAAGTAAAATTATGCAAAAACACTTAACACTACACATTATAATAAATAAAAAAATAAATACATAAAAATATAAGCCCCTAAAATGTCACTTTCCCATAAAAAAACTTAATAAAGTATAAAAAACATAAAAACACAAAAAACCCCCGCATGTTTGGTATTGCCGCGTCCGTAACAATCTGCATAATAAAACAGAATTGTTACTGGACCCGCACGGTAAACGCCGGAGGAAAAAAACGCAAAAAACGTTCCGAAAAAAGATCTTTTTTAATTAATTTAAAAAATTTTAAAAATTTTATGCACTCTAAAATAAGCCCACTAAAAAGAACAACTGTTCTCGCAAAAAATAAGCCCCTAACAAGATTTGTCAGCCAAAAAATAAAAAAGTTATGCATATAAAAAGATGGTGATGCTAAAATGAATAAGATTGTCTCCAAATTAGTTTTTATTCAGTACAATTGAATAAAATACACAAAACCCCCACATATTTGGTATCCCTGCGTCCGTAACAATCTGTATAATAAAACAGAATTGTTATTAGATCCGCAAAGTGAACCCCGTAAAAAACAACCTAAAAAAAACGCTCTCTGAAAAAGATGATTTTTTATTAAAGCCCTTTAAAAATGCTCTAAAAAAAGTGATTTTAAAAAGTTACGCAATCTAAAATAAGACCACTAAAAAGAGCTATCATTCTTGCAAAAAATAAGCCCTTAAACAGATTTGTGAGGTGAAAAATAAAAAAGTTATGCATATGAAAGACAGTGATGCTAAAATTAACAACAATTTTGCCAAATTACTTTTTATTCAGTAAAAATGGTAAAAAATAAAAAATATATATAAATGAAGTATATTCATAATCGTGGCGACCCATAGAATAAAAATAATATACTATTTTTATGGTATGGTTAAGGGCCAAAAAAAAACCACATAAAAATTTTCCTAAAAATTGATGATTTTCATTTCCTCCACCAACAAAGAGTTAATTAAATCTCACCAATTAGCTGTAGATGCCCCAAAATTACATACCAGAAAAGTGCATCTCATGTGGCAAAAGAAATAAGCCCCTATAGGTCGTCATTAAAAAAAAGAAAGCCTGTACAATGTGACATAGCAAATCTGATTTGGATGGCGCCTCCTTCCCTTCTATGCCCGGCCGTGCGCCCATACAGCAGGTTACCAGCACATATGGGGTATCCGTGTACTCGGGAGAAATTGGGTATCAAACTTTGTGGAGCCTTTTTTAATTTAATCCATTTTAAATGTTTAATTTTCCACCCAAAATAGGTGTACTGTGAAAAAATATTACAATTTGCAGACTCCACCTCCGTTTTGTTTTAACCCCTATAAAACACGTAAAGGGTTAACAAACTTCTTAAAAGTAGTTTTTCATACGTTGAGGGGTGTAGTTTCCACAATGGGGTAATTTATGAGTCTCGCTATTATTTAGGCCTCTCAGTGTCAATTAGAAGTTGAGCAGGTCCATCTAAGTACGGGTTTTGGCGATTTTACAAAAAATGTGAAAAATGGCACCCAAATTCTGAGCCTCATAACATTCTAGTAAAATATGTGGAATCTTAAAAAACCATGCCAACATAAAGCAGACATTTGGGAAATGTAAGATATGAATTTATTTGGGAGCTTTGACTATCTGCATCAAAAGTAGAGAATTTAGAACGTTGAAAATAAAGAATTGTTCAAAATTTTTGCCAAATTTTGTTTTTTTTCATAACTAAACGCAAAAGATTTCATCCAAATTTTTAAACTATTTTGAAGTACAATGTGTCACGAGGAAATGATCTCAAAATCCCCTGGATATCTCATAGCGTTCCCACTCTATAACCACTTATAGTGACACAGGCCAGATTTGAAAAATGGGGCCGCGTCCTTTAGGCCAAAAGATGCTGAGTCCCCTAGGGGTTAATCTACTTCTGATCACAAAAATCTGAAAACCTGAACAAATCTGAGAAAATGCACCCAGTGACGTCATTGACACAGTTAAGTGTTGTATACCCAGTACATCTGGTCACATGTGTTTCATTAATGTGCTAAGCCTTGGTTTTCTTTGTTTGAGATGGTGTATTCCCTAGTATGTACTCGACTTAGAAAATACTTGATTCACTAAAAAGACTAATGATTGCAGATTGACGTTTTGGTCTTGGCTGCAATTGAGTCTAATTTAAAGAGGAAACAGTGTTTCTGCAACTTATTAGTTAAAACACTGTCATCAATCTCATCTAATTGAAAGAGTTTTAGTGCATTATGTGGTGTGACTGCAGGAACAGCACCTGATGCTGTATCTGTGGGCATCCTAAGTGGCAGACTTCCTGATAACTACGCTTGACTTCATTATAATATCCCTACTTGTGAGCTTTTCCAAGACGGGATCCTGCAGGGAGCCCGAAGAGTATAAGATGTTTATTCTTTTAATACATCCCATGCCATATATAAACTTTTCACAATCCTGGACAACTCCTTTAAACTGAGCCTTTGTATACGTGTAGAAGGTGAATATATGTTCTTTGATATTTTTTGTCATATTTTTATCATAGATACCAGAGATCCATTTATAAAAAAGCCCTAATACAAAATAACCCCTTTAAATAGACAATAACTTTTTAATCAGAAAGAAGAGAAATAAAGATGCCAGAAAGTAAAGATTACAAGTCATTTAAAGGGGTTGGCCACTTGTTAACAAATCTCTTCCATTAGACATGTCTCTGCATATATATGAACCTGTGTCTTTGCCTCCTTTGAGAGCTTTGGCATTTCCCTGTCCCACTGTGTCTCTCTTTTCACTGTCGGGGGGGGGGGGTATAATGATTTGTAACTCTGCTGTTTCAGCTCTTCCTGTTCAGCAGAACCGAAGGAATCATGGAGAGTCTACACATAATACAAAAATAAGTACATTGGATGAACACTTAATGAACAGTTAGGGATTATTATTAAGGCAATAAAAACATACGGGCAATTTATATAAAAGAGTGGCCAACCCCTTTAATGAACATTTATCCCCCTCACATACACAAACTGGACTACTGATGTCTATGACTTTTGATATGCTCTAAAACCAAGAAGCGTTAAATGGACATTCATGCTTTTCTTTCAAACAATATCCATCTATCTGCCTATCTATAAAAATTACAAGTCCAGCAGCACCATGGCAAAAGCAAAAATCATTGTGGGTGCAAATCCCAATCTAGTCTTGACACACCAGGCATATATATTCCAAAGAAAATATGTGCCTCCAAACTCCAAAATTAGTGCAAAAAAACTGTGGGTACTTCATTTACCCAAGTGCAACATTTCAGACCCAATTCAGGATCCTTTCTCGTTTTTTAACCCTAATTTTGGAGTCTCATTTTCTTTGGTATATTATATATATTATATATATAGGCGGACACCTCTGCCCACTGTGACCTCTGGTGAAGCTCTCTGGATGCTTTCCTTTAGTCCCAGATTGCAATAATCTGCTGTAAGGTGTCTGTAATGAAGCTTTATTGATAATCCTTGGTCTCATTACAGCAAAAAATTTTGAAACTCCAATTGGGGCAAAAAAAAAAATGTTTGTCTGGAACTACAATTATAAAATATACAGTTTCGACTTACATACAAATTCAACTTCAGAACAAACCTATGGAACCTTTTTGTACGTAACACGGGGACTGCCTGCATTTATATAAACTTCTAGTCCTGCCCTTAATCTGGACTAGATAAAGGGGTGCTCTTCTCAAAAAGGTTTTACTATATCTAGAAAAATGTATCTATCTAAGATAACTGTATTATATATGACAATATAAGACACAGGTTTATAGATACTGCACAATGAAGTGCCTAGACAAATACCCATACAGCAGCTACTATGATAGTGACTTAAGGTCACCATATACCGTAGACAGTATTGTATTTAATGATGATATCCCACTTTCCCTGGTCATCTGCTGTTGGGGAAGAGTAGGAAGAGAACGATTCACAAAAGATGGTCATCTGGTCCTCCAAAACTCAGACAGCTTGGCTATTAACAGGTAAATTATATTATTATTTACAAATCATTCATTTCTCCTATCTTTTTCAGCCGGTTCCCATTGATGACAATTTTTGCGGTTTGGATATTAACCAGCCTTTGGGAGGACTAAACTTGGTTGAAGGAGTTACACTTTATACAGAAAGCAGAGACAGGATGACATCTCTGGCTTCCTACGTCTACAACAACTACAGTGTTGTCTTTGTTGGGACCAAAAGTGGCAGAATTAAAAAGGTAAGACTCTTATAGTTTAAGAAAGGTAAAATATCTCAAATTTATAGCAAGATTTTTCAGAAAACCCTGATGAGACTCTTATTAGAGACATTAGGTGTCCTAACCTACCAGTCATCCTGTGTGTTGCTGGAATAATCTGGGATCTCCTTGTTTCCTCTCTTGCAATGATTTTGACTTTTGTCTTAGAAATCCTGCTCTTAATCATATCTATAAAGCGAGCGTGCAATTGTTAACGTTTTGTGACAAAATATTTAATATTGTGCTTTGGTATATAAATGACCCACAGGTTGAATAGATGAAAGTAGCATATATTTATTCTATCTTAATGATTGAATTCATTATGCAGGAGACATGTAGCATGTTATAATAATACATTAAAAGCCAAAGTATTAAGTAGAACAAATGGATAAAAATGGAAAGTCAAGAAAATTGAAGGCTCTGTACAACACAATGCAGAACAGTTAAGGAAAGTGAACTTTACCATTACATGTCTGTAGACTAATGTTCTACTACCTTGTACTTATGCATGTATTTATGTGAGTACTTGAACATTAATCCAGAGAGGGGCATGCGGAGCTTTAGAAAAGCAAACTTTCCTGTAGAGAAATGAGAATAAAAACATCAAGTAAATTATAACTCAAGGCGCCTTGAGCCGCTGACCAGAAGAGCTTGAAGTCTAATTGGTATAATGGGAGGCATACAGACATGCTAGGAGCAAGTGTATTTATTATAAGTGCAAGTCAAGCGCATCCCGAGTCAATAGAAAAGGCATTAATAATTGAAACTCAGGGCTAGTTTCAGAAGGTGTATTTGCTTTTGAGTTTTAAAAAATGGAAAAGGAAGTTTGTCAAAAAGGAAGGTTGGCTAAGTGGAAGAGAGTGTCCTAGTTGTAAGCAGTAAAGGATAAAAGCTAAACTAAGAGGAATCTGGTAGAAAACCAATAGAAACAGAATGACGGTTTAACGCAAGTGATGTCGTTTCTAGGCAGATTATTAGCAACAGATCAGAAGTCCATGGAGCAGGTGAATACATTAACATGAGGAATTTTTTCCAGAATTTTCTTCCGTATTTCAGTGACTGGCAAAGACGTTTCAGCCTTTCACAAGATTTAAGCCAAAACTGTAAAAATGTTTTCATAGCACAGCAAGGTTGGATGTGAAAGTTATTGCTGGTTCTTCTTATATGCTAGCTCATTTTTCCAGCCTTTTGTATTGCCAAATACATGTTTCAAGAGCGGTCCCAACTAGTGTTGATGTGAAGCACTGGAGAAAGCCTTTTGGATCAGCCTCTGCTTACTAATGTAGTCTAATATTGGATTACAGCTATGGCTTACAATATAAATGTGAACACGATGAGCTGAGTAGGATGCTAGTATAGCTATAATTTGCATATTTTAAGAATTGGACAGACCAATTTATATTGATATTTTCAGTTACATCGTATCCTCATTAGATCCAAAGACCAAAGAAGACCAAACTGTACACTGCTTGTAAGGTTATGGTTTTTAAAATTGATTTCTGACCAATAAGAACAATCTTGGTGCTAAATGTATCCACTTATATTGTTTTCTTTTAAGATTTATTAACCTTTTGTACTGGTTATACATAAATTGTATTCACTTTTATTGCCCTACAAATAACAGACTCTGGTATTCTTTGGTAGCTTTGGTAGACTATATAAAAAAAGATGAAATATCACTTTGTTTATGTTATGTTTTTTTTTACCTGACACAATAGCAGTTTAATCCAGTTAAGTGACTAAAGGGTTAACATCTGTAAATTCAACATGGTCGCCAGCTCATTGGACTGACTCATTAGGGTTTAGCTTCTGCATGTCCAAAGCAAAGGCTTAGCAGACAGATACGTCTGAACACTAGGTCAACCACTTGCTGCTTGACACTAGAGAGAGCCCCCGGGGCTACGTAACAGCATTTGTTTGTAGCTATTACTTTGATGAATCATGAAAGGCATCATTCCTTTCTGTTGCCATCACAGAAGGGACTGATGCCAAGGGCTACGGCGCATAGGACAATAATTGCCAAACAGATCCTTGCCTGTCTGCTATTGGATTGCCTTCTCTTATGCTTCTAAAGGACCCAGCTCTTTACTTAAATATCTAAAGAGGTTTAGAAGTTGTTTTAAGAAGTAAACATCTGTTATCGCTCAGGATCTTCTACTTCCAAAATATGAATAGTGTATTAGAAACGGTATATCTGAGCTAATATGTAGTGGAATCAGTTTTTGGCATAGGTGGGACCCTACCTGTTTAATTGAACATACCCTTGTCTATGTGGGTCTGACAGCCAACAAATTAGTGTCAATAAGATTTTACTGTCAAAGCCATTAGCAATGTACATGTGAGACATGTTCTATTGTAAAACTAACATATCACTTAACTCCTTAATCCCTCCAGAGTATCAACTCTTAAGATGTCTGACATATTTACAGATGTGTCCTCCCTTACCTTTCCTACATTCACACAACCGTTTTTGGTGGCTGAAAGTGGCCTCACAAACTGAGGCAAGCCCACAGCCACCATTGACTAAAATAATGGTGCACACCTTGACAGGCACAGCCTCCCGGATGCCTATGGAGATGGGAGGGGTGAGGCGTACTCACCCCTTCCATCTGCAACGGCCGTAACTTCCCCTGGTTTTGGTCCTGTTTTAAGCACATGTTTGTGTACACATAGCCACAGTTTGTTATGTTTTTTTTACTATTCATAGCTGGTCATCTCATGGAACTCCCTTCAGAATATCTTGAGGCAGGAAGAAAGGTGAAGAAACTATTCCATCAAGGAAGTCGCAATCGTTTTATAATCCTACAACACATTTTTTCCATGTACCATTCCTACTATGTCTTTCTTTATTACTTGAATGGCAATTCTAAGTGACCATTTGACGACTGTATCGAATATATACAACCTGTCATACACAGTAATAGAATAATACATACATAATACATACATAAAACTGCACCTAAAACCACCTCAAAACTGATTGCGATGCAGTTTTAACTGAATGAAGTGTAAATCCTGACTTCAATGTGAACAAAAGCAGAAGATCAAGAAGGAACTTTTGTCGGGAGGCTGGATTTGGTGAAGTCCAACTCCTTCCTCCATGTGGTTGTGAAGGATGAGGGTGCACAGGTTTGTCCTTAGTCAGCCGCCAGTTCACCTTTGCCGGTTTATCTGTCCTTTGTGCCGGCTTTCCTCATTGAATGTCTACGGCTATAGAAATGCTGCCTTATAAGCGTGCATAGGGTGAGGCTGCATTTAAAGAAGGTTAAAGCAAACAGCTTGTTGCTGCATGTTAGGTATTTAACACGAAGTGAAAATGCTCCACATTAATTATGTAGGATTATAGAAAGAACATTCTTTCCGGCACGGTTTTTAATCCCCGATGCTAGCTGTACAGCAGAGGCCTTTTAAATGCCTGGCTTTGATGTGTAGTAAATCCATTGCTTTTTTCAGTCTTCTCTTCCCTTTGTAGGGAATTGAATCTCAGTAGAAAGAGCATTTTCTGATCTGTTGCTGCCAGCCTGGTGCAAGAAAATAAAGAGTACCTGAATGTGTACCTGCTCTCCCTGGAATAAATGTGTTCTAGCTGGTGAAATGTGTGGGTTGTTTTTTTTTTTTTTTTGTAGGGGTGGACTGGTTTGGAAGATGTTTTGCCTAAATTCTAGTAGCTACCAATTTATATAAAAATAAATATTGCCTCCAGCCACCTCCGTACCAAATATTGTTTACCTCTCAGCCATTTCAGCCATTTTGGCTTGTCCTTTTTCTTTCATTTTTGAGACTTTTCATGGCTTGTGCTCATTTGCGACTTTTTTTTTTTTTAGCTAAGACAATCTTCCTTCATAGTTCACAATTGTCTAGTTTTCTACAGTGTTCCCTGAGTTATCACCTGAATCCAGATGTAAAAATTGCAACTTTTTAAAAAGTCACAAATTTTGGCGCAAATCTACGGCTGCCCCTGACGTGGAAATTAACTTAGAACTGATGGCAACTTTTGGAGATTTTTTGCAACTTTTATTTTAAAACGTCGCAAATTCACTAGAGACCAAACACCACGTGTATCAATGAGGAAAACTGCTAACATACATCTGAACAGAAAAGCTAAAAAAAAGTCCCCTTTGACCCAGACTGACAAAACAAGTATGTAAATAAAAAGTGCCTGTTTTACATATGCTGGGCTGGTATCATTGGCATCCCTGTTCACAAAAATTTCCTATGCAGATGTAAATGTAAATTAAATAATGCGATCTCTTTTTAGGACCAATAGGGGAAAGGATTTCCGTGTATTGTAGTAGAGTATACATTGTAGAACCCCAATGGTTCCCTGGCTTTGCAGAGTGTATAGCTGATGTGCCTATTGCTCTGGCAGAATTTGTGTCACCATGTTGTGACTACCTAAAGCTCTTATTGGCAATCACTTGGGCTTTTAGCTGAAAAACCAGTAAGTCTGCCAATGGTTCTGCACATGGATAGGCAGAATATTTCGGAAGGGATAACCCATTTATAGTTGTGTGTCAGATCTGATCATTTATTAAAGGATCCATCAGCAGTAGTATAAGTCTTGCATTGGTATTTCTACCATTGATTTCAGTTTGAACTGCAGCAAATCTGCACAAGAATTAGACACAAATTTTCCTTACCATATCAACAATGTGCCAATTACCTCTTTCCATGGATGAGCTGTGAATTGTCAAAGTATTTAACTGTAGAATCTGCAAAGCAAATTCCATGTCAAATCCAGCACGTGTGAGCCTGGGTGAACAATATCTTATTTTGTTGTTGAAGACCAAAGGAATTTGGATAAGAGGGTCTTCTGCAAAAGCAATGCTATGAGTTATGTACACCATGAAGACTCTGTTACAGTCTATTGTATGAGGAACATATAAGGATATGGCATAGCTTACATGTGTTATAACATGATCTGAGTATTAGAAGCAATAGAAGCAATTGAAATAGATATTCTATGTGTGAATCAGAATGCTATTACAAGGCAGTACCACCAGTATAGACATGCCCTTAGTATATTGTCATGAAGGCTGTATATCTGTGTCTCCTGATCTTTCCAGCCTGGGAAAACAAGTAAAGGGGAAGTAGATGGTTAGTCATCATGAGACTGTCCAAGCACAGCCCCAGAGCAAACACCCAAGCTCTCTCTCTGGGTGACACAAGAAGAGGAAGCCAGAGGTTGCCCTCTCCTGTATTCGGATGTGGCTGCATCCGGGTGGCTGACCAACTTGTCAGTGTGGAATGCTGAGCTTATTCCTGAGTCCCTTCTGCTGCCAGGTTCACTTTACATATCAGACTCGCTAAGCCGAGCAGTGACTTGTAGAGCTCCTGGCTGCAGCACTACTAGCTCACCGGCTTGGTCCTGTCATCCGAGATCTGAAGTGTAACTATTTGGTTAATACTGAATCATTATTGTAATATCCTGAGGCTGCGACATACTGGATAGACAATGCGGCCAAAACCTGTAGGTTTAAATGTAGGATTAAAACAGCATGCAAAGAAAAATCTGTAAATCAAAGAGAAAAATCCCAGTGCTTTGAACCAGATTCAGATTCTTTGATAGAGCAAGTTCAAAGATACATCAGCAGCATTGGTCCTGGAGTGAGAAAAGTTCATCGTATTTATGAGACAGGATATTATCTGTGCAGATCACATGTATGGATTTCCACAACATGCCACTGGGCTCTTTATGTTTTCGCTTTTCTATACTTTTATTTTGCAATGTAACTGTTTGTATTCACCTTGGCAGTGAGGGCTTGTCAAGCTGTTACAATTTAATAATATAAATATAATTCGTCATAATTCAATTTGCCAGTGTTTTTACTAGCTAGCCATTGGCCACAGAATTCAGTGACACACATGGCTGACCATAACCATACATCTCAAATACCTCCCCACACATAATTTCCAGTCTAAAGCCCATTCACATAACCTCCAAGATGTCTCCCATGCGTCGGCCATACTCACAAACTGGTTTCTTGGATTCTTCCCTGTCTCTGTGTTGTATTCCAATCTGTAAGTTACAAGGCTCAAGTTTCTAGTACAGTGCACTGCTTATAAAAATAACTCTTTACTGTCTCTGCTAATTACACTATCAACCTGTTGTAAATACTGGATAAATATACCCTAGCAGACAGGGATATTGTACTGCGTATACTACCTTATGAAATACTGGTCAGCAAGAAAGTTTTTTCTGATAAACACCACAATTGCTTCCAGAATGAGTAGTTTACTTCTTTTAATTCTACAGAGCTCATAAAGCATCTCATTTCATGGGATAGTATTTAGATGGCAGAAGGTTTTATCTGTGGAAATCTGTGAACTAGAGAGTTGATCGCATATTGCAGAAAATTGAATTTAATGATCAGATACCGGTATTTATTTTTTTCCAGGCTTTCTGGTATTTATACTGAATTGACCCCATCATGCAGGTCATGGGTGCAGGTCCCAGCTCATGGACCATCAATGGTGCAAATGACTTATTAGAAAAGGTTATATTTTTTATGTATATTTTTGTTTGCTGTACCCTATGAGCAAGATAATGGTACTCTGGTATTGATTGCTTAAGGGAACAACTTTCAAAAATTTAGAGACCTCATATCAGACCTTCATATTAAGAGCATGTATGCTTGGTGAAGATGTGTATGTCTGTGTTTATGGTGTTGAGATAAATCAACAATGCTTAACACCTAACATATTTAAGGGTTTGGTCACTTTACCTCATGTTTTTTTGTTACCAATATACATCTATTTAAAGTTCTGCACCACTTTCTTGCTAGATAAAGTCCCTGGTTCAGAAATGTCTTTTACCTCATTAGCCAGACATTCCTGTTCATAAAATGGCCACAGATGGAGGGTCATGTGATCTGTAACTTTCCCTTGCCAATTGTCCTTCCAAGACCTTATGACAGAATTAATGAATACAAGCTTAAGGTCATAGAAGGGAGCGATTGGTCGGGGACAGTTAGGTTCACGTAACTCTCCATCTATGCCTATTTTATGGACAGGAGGGCCTCACTTTACATATCAAGAAAGTGGTGCAGTACCTTTTATAGTTATATAGTGATAAATTACCTAATATCCTGTCCCCCACACATTTACAATTAACATGAAGTGGCCAACCCATTTAAGTTGTACCTTAAATATCTACTAGGTGTAGATATTATTTTATTCTGAATAAGTCAAAAGGCTAGACCTTTAGGTATCCTTTTATACAGCTGTCACTTTGTAATGGAAGCCTATTAGGACCCATTGAGACAGCTACTTGTATTTTAGGATGGCCATATGAAGCCCAAGAGGATTACAGTAAATGTTACATGATGAAAATAACCTTATCATAGTTCAGACTATAACTAACTTGATTATTGTATCTGAAATGATAAAGCTAAAATATAATGCATTTGGAAGGATGAGAGAAGAAAAAATATAATTATTTTAGAAAAATTACCGAATAATTGATTCCAGATGTGCTTTTTATATGAAGAGCGCATCTTGCAATAAAAATGAAATAGTGTTGGCATAAAGAAATGTGATTTCAAATGCTCAAGCCTTCAGGCATCTTTAAGTAGTAAAATGTGCAGTCTTAGCTTACGGAACATTGAAAGATCCAGTTTGGTTTCATCCCGATGGAAAAACTGTAATTATTACTAACTACTTTCTGTCTGACAGTTCAAGGAATATTTAGAGAAATATTTTAAATTAACATTTTTCCAATGGAACACCATGGAATTTCAATGCCTTTTAGTGTAAGCCAAGTCAAGGCAATAGGGTGAGCTGCAATAAAACGCACAGCTAAAATACTAGGTCTGACACTGTGGTTGATAAGCAGTGTAAAGACATCCTACCACTACAGAATTCTAAAACAACTTGGTGTCAGACTTTTACTGATATAACGGTAGGTCCTCAATATTATAGTCCTGAAAAACCTCCTTACAGCTCATAGTTCAACCACCCCCCCATCAGCTTTTTCAACAGGTCAGGGAAAAGCACCAATCAATAAACAATGAAGGGCATTTGGCAGTTTCTAGAGCAAACCCTTTAAACAGCTGATTCGCTTAATATGATGTATACTAATGATAAACCCTACATTTTTATCACTTTTCATTGCTGTACATGTCACTTTACATTAGACCTCATGCCATCACCCTAAATGGTGGCCTTTAGCTAGCCCCATAAACACCACTCCCCCCCCCCCTATGATCTCCACGCAGCCAAAGCGGTTTGTACGTGGTAGATGTGCATGTAGCCTTAGTATGTGAGACCATGCAGCTATTCTTAGGGCTATAAATGGGGTGGCTGCATCACTTTTACCCCGTTCACTAGCAGCTGCAAGTTTAGGGACAATTAGAGAAGCAGTTGGTACTCATGGAATGAAATGGCAGCCCATGGTCTGCCCTGTTTAGCCAAAGTCAAATAGGCCCTCTACTAGTACAGAATCTACAAACACAATGCACAGAAATACCCAAGTACTGAAGTTTATTTCATGAGCAATCACTTTGACCCCCTCTTTTGGAGTGAATACATTTTATAACATAAAAACAGTGATGTATAAGTGCATGGTGGTCATGGTGATAAAAAAATTAGGTGTTTTTGGAATGCTTTGATAAGGGTTAAATGGTCCAGACCTTTTTATATTTGCACCTCCCAGTGGGAGCCCTAGTAGGTGGTAAGAAAATCTATATTTACGTTCACAACAATATGGCTGAAGCAAAACAAAAGACTGTTATGTTTGTGTATTCTTTCAGTTTCCATACTCTGTGTAGGCTTTTTTCCTTCTTTTTTTAATCATATAAACCATGACGGCATCACTAATAAATGTTGACATTAAGAATTGATTTTAGGCAAGAGCAAACTGAAAATAAGAAGCTACCATTCCATAACGGGAAATGACTAATGTAATGAATTATTGGATTGATGATTGAGTTGCTTAGATGTCATTTTTGCATCCTGCATAACATTTAAGGGGTCATTTATGAAAAGCGATGTAGTGTAGAGCGTAATATACCTCCAGCCCAGCGGGAATTACTTTAATTACAAAGCAGTGGCTAATGCACTAAAAAATATCACAGTGACGGCCTGTGGATGCAGATGTACAGATGTTATAGTACTATATGCCTATAGTCTCTAGCTGTGATAACCTCAGTATAAAAAGCATTTTTGTACATTGTCACAATACATCCTCCTTTGTATTATTGGGTCACAGGGGGCACTAGGTCATATGAGACTTTATCTAAATTTCAATTAATGTCAGTCAGATGATGCTGATGGCCTGTTCTCAGTGGGAGCTGCTACTTTACATTTCTTCATGGCATATTTAACCATGTTGACTGTATATACACCAAAGACACTGGCATGAGACAAAAACATCTGTGTACACAATACAGCAACACAACACTATGATTTACCATGGGATTTATGTATACACTGCCAGCTGGAAAGCAGAAGAGCATGGGAACAAATTACCCAGCACCAGGTTTGCTCCATGATATGTGAGGCGCATATTGTTTAATATTGCACAAAAAGTATTAATCAGAATTTAATGATTTTATTAACATTGATATTTAAAGGCAGAAGGGCACTTTCTGTACAACCCTATAGCAGACTCCATATATATATATATATATATATATATATATATATATACTCTTGGGAAAAGGTTCTTGGAAGATGGCCTTGATAAAAATCTAATACAACTCTGATGAATATACCAATTCCTTAATGTTCACTGGTACGGTATGCTGAATAAGCAGCTCCTAAGACGGTGGCATTATCTGCAATCATCTTCCTGAACCTGCGCTGGCATACTTATTTGCGAGCCTTATAAATAGCCGTCTTACGTAATGCGACTTGCAGTTTTATTTAGTGCTCCTTTAACCTTCACACAAAACTACCGAACACGATTTGGCCCTCAAAGCGCTCACTTGGCAAGTACCCACATGAAAGTGTCCTAAACATATAACTGCAGTCCTATTTCTTTTCTCTGTCAGTAGAATAAATAACGGGTATTTGTGTGTGACTAGGCAGGGTAAAAATATTGATGGAACATGGGTTTCTGGGAAATAACCCCAGCTAACCAGACGCCTGTGTTAATGGGTCAACTCTGTTAAGCTGTAGACTCTGGCTGTGATACAGCCCTAGTTTCCCCTCAATTAGGAGTCACTTCCCATTATCTTATCAGCAGGACGCTGCAGTCCTTCCAGAACAACAAGCCCAAGTGCTCCAGGCACAGAGATAGTGATGTCACTTTCATCAGGCTTCGCCTGCCAATAAATTATATGTGTGCTTTTATCTCCGTAAATACGAGGCCGACATAATGAAAACATTTCCTGCATTCTCTGTTATCTTTGACTATGTTGCTGGTTCCTGAGGTTTAACATTTCTATAAACTGGACCTGTGCTTCTGTTTATGAATAATGACAGCCAAGATTATCCTCACGTCTAATGATTTTATCTCTGCCACCATGGCATCCACACGAAATAAAAAGATGGAACAAATAAACTATCCCTTAGGCACTGTTGTCTGGGTGTCGGTGTCTTCTTGTCTCTACGGGCGTTAAAGTGCATGTGATACTCACACTGTTACAATCTTTACTCTAGGCTGTTGGCTTAATTCTTGTTGTGCTAGCAGCTGTTTCTTCTGACCCCATAAGGAACGGGCATAACATTAAAATTCTATATGCCAACCCTTCTTTCTCCCCACATCTACTGTTGGTAAATAGTCATATATTTCTGATGGCGAGCTAGTCCCACTGAAATTTGTGATTGCCACAATTTTTCATTGAAAGGGGTTGGCCACTATATAAGGTAACTTCGCAGGATATAAGGTAACTTCCAATGGTACTTCTATTCAAGGTTCAGCACTGCTGAATTGATATGTAAAGTAAAGCCCCTGGCTTAGAAATTACCGTACTTTTACCTCATCAGCTGCCGTTGCTGTCAATAAAATGACTGGAGGAGGGTCATGTGATTTTTAGCTTTCCATGACCAATCTACCTTCCAGGACCATATGGTAGTGTTCATGAATATGAATATTATGAAGAAAAAAAGCACAATACTCTTTATTTTAAGGCAGAGATACTTTCTTTTTAATTGAATGAAGTATGATATACACCCTGCAGCCCACCAGCCTGCCCCTGATACCTTTTATCCTGATATACCCCTGATACACTATGACAATATCTCTATGAAATGATAGCTGAAAGGGAGTGATATGTTATCTATAATATATATCATAAACTGATATGTACCGTATTTTATATTGATGGCTTATGTACTTTAGGCCATTGCTGATTTCAACTTTTACATTTCCAGATCACAGCAACTTTAGAAGAAACTGATTCGACTCACCCTGTATGTTTTATTTCCAGAATATTAGCAAGAATTGGCACATTTATTCTGAAGCTAATGTATAATATAAATCATATATTATGCAGTTGCGATCAATTCTTGGAAATGGAAATGGAAAAACCGCTCATTCACCAGGAAGGATAACAAGTATAAAAAAAAATCAAAACTTCAGTCTTAAACTTAGGCAACACTTCAGCTGTACGTTATGTATCACTGCATTGTGCTGCTGTCTTCTGTGTTTGACCCAGTATCAGTGGCTGAAGAAGGTCTGAACATGAAGCTTGTGTGGAGCGCAGATGCAGGACACATTTGCTCCTAGAAATTAAGGAGAACAGCTTACTGCACTAAGCCCCAAACACCAATGAGCAAATAAATATCTTGATAATCCTCAAGCTAGTGATAATTACATTGAAGAGCCTGACAGGCTGGTATGCCATAATTATAGGTCCAGATAAATAATTCACCCAAAAGAAGGATTATAGGGATAATAAGGAATAAAAATACATTATTTGGCTCATCCATAGAGTGCTGCTCTACAAGGATTTAAGTTATTGAGAACATAAATCACAACTGTTCACAACATAACTTGCATTCGGTCACATGATATGGTACTGGACTTTATGGAACAACATAAAAATATTAATGTGTTATGTAAACTAGGAACCAAATGAAACCTTGAGGGGGTCCCATTTGTAATCAGTTTCATGAACTTGCTACCGTTTTTTTGTTCTTATCTAATGTCTGATGGGTTCTTTTACTCACATTGATTCATTCATAAATATAAGTGATTTTTTTAAAACTAACAACTACTATCAACCAGGATTTTGTTGTAAATCTGCCAAAAAAATATTACTGAATATTAGCAAATTATCTTTAAAGGGGTACTCCAGGAATAAGCATAATTGGGTCATTAAAATATAAGCTAATATGTAATAAGTTATTTAAAATTTTGGCCCCCTTAATAGAAAAAGCCTATAGACATAATAATAATAATTCCTTTATTTATATAGCACTCACAGATTACACAGTGCTTTATTTCATTATTATAATGTATGACTGATTTGGCAAGTTATGTGTAGCTTGTCAAATCAGTCATACATTATAATAAAGAATTAGAATACTGCTGGCCCTTTAATCAGTCCATAGATACTGTCGCTGTGGAGGAGACACAGGACAGAACATGGCCGCTGGTCACATGTCCATATCACATGTTCTGCACCTGCCTGGGCAGGTTATGTGGTCATCACTATGTTTGGATGTAGTCAGGGTTTTTGTAACAGATGTTCATATTCTCGAAATACCCTTTAACAACCTAAGCAAAAATACTTTTGAATGCTGCTGTATTGCCTTGAATACTGTACATAGCATTAAGAAAATCTTCTTAGCAGTAACATATAGGAAGACCACGACCGAAACCCTGTTCGGTCCCATCCCCTAGCTACTGGATGAGAGAATCCATGCAAATGCCCCCTCTATTTTTAAATCAAAATATGTTTTATATTTTTAATGACCACCAAATATAAACTATAACAGTATCAAAATGACAAAACAAGAAAGTTATCCTGTTAACTCTGAGCCCTCACCCATTACAAGCATATCTCTTCTGTAGTTCCCTATATAAGCAATGATGTGCAATAGTTTTATGAATGCAGTATGAGATTTTGGGTATAGCCAGCAACCAATCAAAACACAGCTTTCATTTCCCCGCAGCAGTATGTAATTTGAAGCTTAGCACTGATTGGTTGCCAAGAGCAACTAAAATAGTTTTGCTCACTTTTGATAAATCTCCCCATTCAGAATCAGTTCACAAATCTCAACCCGCATCCTCCTCAGCTTCCTACACCACCACATCATGTGTGTGATGTTTGCATTGTCTTACATTAAGTTAGCTGAGCTCTCAGTCTATACAAAGGAAAAATAACCCAGCTGTGCTCTCAGCCCAAGCCCTGACGGTCCTGTAAATTCTGTGAGAAAGAAACAGCTGTGAAGACATGGTTTCCTTCTCTCACATCTCCTTTACCAGTGGGCCTAGATTCCTGGGGATCATACACCAGTGTTTGTGCGTCGGCATATGATAAAGGCTTTGTCCCCTCTCCCCATCGCTGCATATACACCAAGAGGCATAGGCCCCTAGATATATCTGCCAAGCGTCCACAATTCCAGCCTAAGCTGCACCAGGTCTGACCTGGCGTAGGTTTACGTAAAAAAAACGAATGTAGATGCACTGATAAATGCCCCCTCAATTCCTGTTTGACTTAAGCTCACCAAACTCCCATTGCAGCATACTTCCATATGGCAAGAAATAAGTCCCTGCAATAATACAGCTCTCATAATGTAAACCAACATTCCCAAAGAGCCAGCGGTTAAAACCTGAGTAGCAAATGACAGGGACTTACTATGGACTTTGCTATAGTGCCCCTTTCCTTGTTATATACTGTACTGGGGCCTGAAGTTTATATAAAATATGTTCTGATCCATATAATCTTGTAATGCACACCATGAGGAGATGTGTTACCACAATGACCTTGAGTGTAGAGAATGTGGCCCTGTCATTATCAAAGGTCCTTCTAGTACTTGCCCTGATCAAAACTGATTACGGAGGAGACATCAGCTGCCAGTCAGGTAACTAGAAAGATAAGGACCTACTTTAGCCTTCTATCTACTTACTTAAAGATATTAAACAAAAATAGGACTGGTTTTCTATCTTAGGGCTGATCTGCCTTTTGGCTTCTCAATGACAGCTGTAATCCTATCTATATTGAAATCTTTTGAGTTATTTAACCCCTCGTAATAAACTACTGTTATTCAATATTGTATTTTTTAGCTCAAATACTGTTTTTTCATTGTGTCATTTTACAAAAAATATTTGAATTGAATGAGATGTACATAGAGAGCAAAGTCATTGGAGACACAATTTTACGTTGTGATAAATTACTGGCAGACAAGAATTCTTTGTTAGCGCTGAAATGTTTAATTATTAGTCCTAAATCTGTGATGGTTTCTAAACCTTGGGGAGGCCTAGTACCTGAGTAGGATGGGAAATATTATACACAGTAATTCAAGTACCCACCAAGCTGTAAAGAAGTGATTCATGTATTTGACTTTTGATATTTTGGAAAAATAGTTTGAATTTTTTATAACATTTCTACTCAATACATGTGACAAATTTTGGAACCCTGCTTTGTCCATGTAACCTGTATGACTCAATGGCTTGCCCTTGTGATGACAACATGAAAAAGGCTGTGTAGTGTAAGGCGGGATGCACACAAATGTCTGGCGCCATGGAGAGGAGGAGCGGTGATCCCACCCCACTTTGTAGAGATGCCGAGCGTATGGGTCATAGCAGGGGGAAAGATAGGACATGTCTCCCATGTACAGAGCAATACGGTGCTGCACGTGTGCGCTCCACATCACTCTATATGGCCATTGTCATCGAAGGGGGATGTATGTACCCCTGATGTTTGTGTGCATGGGGCCTTAGACAGACCTTACATCACTTTTAATCTCAAAGAATTTAGTTTCATTTTGACATGTACAATGGTCTCATACTTGCTTACAAATTTGTTTTCCTCTCCAACAGTCCTTTTAGTGTAGCTGAATAAATATACACTTATGGACCGTCACAGTTTATGATAATACCTACACAATCCATTGGAGGACAATATTCACCTGTATCCACAATAAAACTATTTCCCTCTGATTTCTATTGAACCATTTTATGTGAAATATTAGTGCGCCCTTTATAGACCTCTTTTGTAGGATTCCACTTTGCATAAATAATAATCCAATACACAAGGTCACAGCCGTATACAACACATTGACCTGAATAGCTGGCAGAATCGCATATAGGAGAATTGTATGGAGCAGCTGGCTCTTGTTGGTTTGTACAGTCTACATAGATTATTTATTCTTTTCCTCAATGCAGCAATATTCACTAAATCCCTGAGAGATACATTTTAGCCGAAGCGAGTGCTTGCAGTCATACTTAGTATTATTATACAAGGAGGCATAGTGATTTTTTCCCCCTTCCTTCTGGAATATCAAATTACTCCTTCAATAAGCCTGGGTGTGCTGCACAATGCTGTGGATCCAGCAGGCAGGAGCCAGTAGCAGGTTTATAAGATTAAAGCTCAGCACACAATAAATAATTTAGCAGCTTGCTGCAAAAAACACACATTGTATAATATGTGCTGTCTCGGACCCTGTGATATGTACACACTTTCTAAATACACACGCCTTTCATCTGTTTGACTAGAAATACGCAGCACGACAGATCGGCACACAACAGAAAGGAAGGTAATGGGAAAATATTTAATCAAATCGACACATCATGTCGTGCTTTTTCTGCCTCTTTTCTCCTCTGTTTTTTTTCAGTCTGCTAGGAATTATCCTGCAGTCTCCATACAAGGCCTATTATTGTACAGCTCTCTTAAGTCTGCTTAAAGGGACTTCTGGCATATGTACAGCTTATAAACATCCCTGCTTCCTTTTCTGAAACAGGGCCAAATGATTGTGTATATACCATTGGACGACATTATATACATACAGTGATCGGCCATAACATTAGAAACTATTTGTGAAGTCAAGGCACGGACTCCACAAAACCTTGAATATGTGGTATCTGCCTCCATGGACTTGTCTTGTTCTTGAAATTTGGAGGGCAAATCACCCCCTTTAAGGCCCCTTTTACACACACGTGCGTTACTGAACCGTCGCAGGGAAAAAGAGCATTATATTTCCCTGTACACACTGAGGGGTGCCATGCTGCGCTATGGAGAGGAGAAGGGTGAGCAGTGCTCATCCCTCTGTCTCTCAGTCTGAGCGTGTGTTATGCTTGGGTCCCAGGCCGGGCATAGTACACATTCATGTGATAGTAGCCTAACTCTTAGTTATGCTCCTTTGTAACAGGTCACATCATTGTGCAAAAAAAGCACCTGCTATTAGGGAATAACAAGGAAAAGCAGTGTATCAATCATATATTATAGACTACATACCTGGGACACCAAACATGTACACCTTGCCTTGAAAAAATAAGGAAGGTACTGTACTGTACAAAACATATGGCACAACTGTCCATTAACATGTACTATACAAGGCTGTAGAGATACCATTAAAGAGTTTCCTCAATCCAGCACGTAATAAAACATCAAGCTTCTCCTTATTAAAAAGGTACATTGCATTCAGAACTCCCCTGTAACAAGCAACATGTTTCTACTATACATTCATACATATGTTATGTGTATATGTCTTTACTTGAGCTGAGTCAATGATTATGGCTACATACAACTGTCCAAATATCAGCCAATAATACTAAACTATTATACTATATCTATATAGTTAACTAATATTATGATTTTGTATGTTCCCTTCCATCCTTTCCAGCAGACTTTCTTCTCCGTACCCTACAGTTGTCAACCCTCAACTTTTCTATTGCCTTTAAAGTTTTGACCAAGCTGTTTATAACTCTCCAGTCTGATATTTCCACAGTTTCGCAAGTACCTAGTACCTTTTGGAACCTTGACAGAAACATAATTGATTGATATTTGTTGGATGAGGCAGGCATGAAATGGTTAAGTCGGCAGACATCCGCAATGGCTAGTGCAATAACAAAGCAGGAATGTGTTTCCTGTTGTGTGAGAAACTTGTGATGACTTTGTCCAGAGAAAACCAATTCAAACATGGAAGTAAGTAGTTTATTTCCATGTGACTGTGACTCCGAACAGGATCTAGGGCTTAAACAGGCCGTACATTATGGACACTGGACACTGTTAAATTGTCACACTATTTTGACTTTTTTTTGTTCTTAGCTCCTCGGCTATATTCCTAGTTAGATTCTGAAGGTAGCTATGCTGTAACAAATAACAGGCAAAGCAGCCTTCACTCAAGGTGCATCAGGGCCCTCAATTGCCAATGTTGGGTTACAGAAAGACCAGTTACATAGAATTTCCTCAAAGATTTTTAGCAAACAATTATGGAGCACATTTACTATGAATGTAGGACTGCAGAACTGCCCTAAAAGTGCTCTGCCCATGTATAACACTCAGTGCACCAGATTCATTAAGAACGTGCACCAGAAATCATGAAATCTATCGCTTCCCTGCACTGACACGACAGAGTTCACCAACTTTTTTGTGGTGCACCTTTAACATGCAACGTGCGACAGACTTTGTATGTTAAATCTGGTGCACAGTCCGACTGAGCACCGGAACGCCCCCTAGTTTGTGTCTCATAATGCCTAGCGCAACTGCGCCACTAGAAACTAGCCCTTAGTAAATGTGCGCCTATGTGTCTGCTTCACACTAAGATTTTATCATGTAGTTTTCAAATTACTGGTTTTAGATTAATGGTTTACAGAGAATGGTCCGAAAAAGAAAAAAACATCCAGTGAGCGGCAGTTCTGTCGGCGGAAATGCCTTGTTGATGTCAGAGGAGAATGGGCAGACTGGTTCGAGCTGATAAAAGGGCAATAGTGACTCAAATCACCACCCGTTACAACCAAGGTAGGCAGAAGAGCATCTCTGAAGGCATAGTACGTCGAACTTTGAGGCAGATGGGCTACAGCAGCAGAAGACCACACCGGGTGCCACTCCTTTCAGCTAAGAAGAGGAAACTGAGGCTACAATTTGCACAAGCTATATGGTCCAAAATCTCTGAGGAATGCTTCCAGCACCTTGTTGAATCTATGCCACGAAGAATTGAGGCAGTTCTGAAGGCAAAAGGGGGTCGAACCCGTTACTAGCATGGTGTACCTAATAAAGTGGCCGGTGAGTGTATATATATATATGTATGTATATACACTCATCGGCCAGTTTGTTAGGTACACCATGCTAGTAACGGGTTGGACTCCCTTTTGCCTTTAGAACTGCCTCAATTCTTCGTGGCATAGATTCAACAAGGTGCTGGAAGCATTCCTCAGAGATTTTGGTCCATATTGACATGATGGCATCACACAGTTGCCGCAGATTTGTCAGCTGCACATCCATGATGCGAATCTCCCGTTCCACCACATCCCAAAGACGCTCTATTGGATTGAGATCTGGTGACTGTGGAGGCCATTTGAGTACAGTGAACTCAGTGTCATGTTCAAGAAACCAGTCTGAGATGATTCCAGCTTTATGATATGGCGCATTATCCTGCTGAAAGTAGCCATCAGATGTTGGGTACATTGTGGTCATAAAGGGATGGACATGGTCAGCAACAATACTCAGGTAGGCTGTGGCATTGCAACGATGCTCAATTGGTACCAAGGGGCCCAAAGAGTGCCAAGAAAATATTCCCAACACCATGACACCACCACCACCAGCCTGAACCGTTGATACAAGGCAGGATGGATCCATGCTTTCATGTTGTTGACGCCAAATTCTGACCCTACCATCCGAATGTCGCAGCAGAAATCGAGACTCATCAGACCAGGCATCGTTTTTCCAATCTTCTACTGTCCAATTTCGATGAGCTTGGGCAAATTGTAGCCTCAGTTTCCTGTTCTTAGCTGAAAGGAGTTGCACCCGGTGTGGTCCTCTGCTGCTGTAGCCCATCTGCCTTAAAGTTCGACGTACTGCGCGTTCAGAGATGCTCTTCCGCCTACCTTGGTTGTAACGGGTGGCGATTTGAGTCACTGTTGCCTTTCTATCAGCTCGAACCAGTCTGCCCGTTCTCCTCTGACCTCTGTCATCAACAAGGCATTTCCGCCCACAGAACTGCCGCTCACTGGATGTTTTTTATTTTTCGGACCATTCTCTGTAAACCCTAGAGATGGTTGTGCGTGAAAATCCCAGTAGATCAGCAGTTTCTGAAATACTCAGACTAGCCCTTCTGGCACCAACAACCATGCCACGTTCAAAGGCACTCAAATCACCTTTCTTCCCCATACTGATGCTCGGTTTGAACTGCAGGAGATTGTCTTGACCATGTCTACATGCCTAAATGCACTGAGTTGCCGCCATGTGATTGGCTGATGAGAAATTAAGTGTTAACGAGCAGTTGGACAGGTGTACCTAATAAAGCGGCCGGTGAGTGTATATTCCATAAGAAACAGACTGTCATTTAAGGCTGCTTCTGCAGGTGTGTGAAGACCCAGAATCCCTCAGTGGAGCTTCAATGGTTGTAAGTCTCCACATCCTTTTAAAGGCAGCCTTAAAACTTAAAGTCTCCTTAAGGAATCTTCTTACTTCCCGAAGCTAGTAACAATCAATGTCATCAGTACTGATGTGTTATTCATTGCTAGTAATCAAGATGTGTTGTTCATAAAGAAGCCCCAATGGCCATGTGAACATAGGGATAAATTACCTTTGGTTCTGTGATGATCTGGATTGGGTTCACTTGAATTATGGGAGATATGGGGGTTACAGTCATTTTAAAGTGGCATAAAAGCAAGTTAAAGTTAGAACATTTCTCCTCTTACTTATTGGGGTATATATACAATATATACAGTTTCTACTAGTCTACAGACATGAGTTTACAGACATGACACATGCAAACAGGGCAATATAAAAACATCATTTTACTATATATACTAATACCATACTATATATCATTTATGATAAATACTGTATTTTTATATAAGATTGGCCTCACACACAAAACTGTTTTGGGAACCATGAGCCACAAAAATGGCAACCAATTCACAGCCCCCATTGAGATCTTTGTGCACGGGCAGGAGATCATGGTCGTGAAAAGTCTTGAAATCATTTTAGTTTCAGTGAAGTAATTTAATGAGCCCTGATGCTCTCCTCAGATATTCATAGAGGATTTGTACAGTGGAAATATTTGTGTCAGGGCTGTGGATCGAGTTGGCAGAGCATAATAAGCTGTAGCAGCTCCAGTTACTTGGGAAGAAAGACGTGTTGTCACTTGGGATATCTGTCACAATCAAGGTTAGTCTTGATCTGATAAGACCTAACAGCTGTGATATATTGAGCAACATCTACTGATTGTATAATTAGTCATGTGATCACTAGGGATAATGCAGGAAGCCGGACCGCCATGCCGTCTGTTTTGTATACTCAGTGCTCATTGAGATAAAAATGCTGAAAACCTTGGATATTGGCAGACACCAGATCCATGGCTCCTCGATCATTTGCATGATTCTGGTGAAGAACCCTATCCAGATGCAAATATATAAAGAGATATGGAAATGGTGAAATATAAGGTGAAAATTATCATGATTTGATGTAAATAATACAAGGAGTTATTGGATTGTCTCAAGATCCTCATATACTTGCCGTTAAATGATGAGTAAACAGTAGTTTTGCATGTGGTTGCAGAAGGGTTAAGCTATTGTCGGCCATATTGCAGGAAGTGACTTTGGGCTGTAGCTGTTGGTAATAATTACGGCTGCGCATACTGGGAATGTTTTTCATTGATTCATACCCCAGCTCATGCAGCAATCGATATTCCAACAGTTAAAGCGCTATTTTCTGCTCTCTGAAATGAGGCTGTCCTGAGGCTTTTTTACGGGGACCTTATTGATATTTGCTTTCCTTTGTTCAGTCCTCACATTCAGCAGCATTGTTGGCTGCTTTATAGAAGATAATATCATTTCCATTTGCTGCAGAAGAGCCCTGGAAGTTTTAATTTTTGCAGTGTATGATTTATTATAGTGATCAAAGGTAATAGAGCTAGAAGTCTACACTATTAAATTGTCCCTGTTTCCATTGGCCATTCAGACAAGGGGTAATTTTAGCCTCTTTCCTGTACTGTACTGTAAGAATACAAGAATACTGCTCACAGACAGTAGCATCGTATTGGTATAAAAAAGGAAAAACCCACATCTCTAAAGGTGTTTCAGTACATTGCCCAATAGTAGCTGAAAAAAGGAAATGTGGTCAATGTTCAGTAAACAAGAAGGGATCAGGTCACATAAAGGCAATCTATCAACAGCATTGACCATACAAAACAGCAGTCAGTGTTCTGTAGAAGCTATGGAGGTCAGTGTAACCATACCTTACATGTATGTGTGTGTTCCTAGCAGCAGGACTGTGAAAACGCTTTCATATTCCAGAATTGTAGTTTGATTCCGAGCACTGAATCAGAGCATGTGATATTTCCCCATGAACATTGTATACCCCTCCCCTCTGCTATAAGTCACTGCTTTAGCAGACTTCTTTTTGAATACTACAGCAGTTACTCAGGGGGAGGGGCTCTTTTGTGTTTAGTTGTGAGATCTCACTCACCAGAGTGCTCTATATACAGCCACAATTCTTGAATATAAATACATTTATCACAATCCACACACAATGGTTACACAGCTACCTGCTACCTGACACCACCTGCTGTTTTTCACAAATTCTTAAAGCTGGGTGACCCATCTCATAGATCCCCTCACCATTGGTATCTTTTGTCATACCTTTATATCTGTCGAATCGTACAAATCTAAATAAATGCTTTATTCCTTTTGTTATTTTGTTATTTTTTTTAGTTATTTTTTAATAATCATAATTAAAAATGTTTTTAAATACATGTTTAAAACTTGCATTTATTTTATTTATTAACCCATTGTCATCACATTGTTTTTAAATGTGATGGCAGGGAAAGAGTTAATCCTTTTTCTTTACAGCTCTGCTGGTGTTTAATAGATGGTAATAGGATTTGTATCACTGGGGTAAAAGTAATAACTCCCTGAGAAATTCATTAATGTTGCTACTTCCAGTGTCAGGATGCTTGTGGAAGCTTTTTTTCTTTCTTTATAATAATCTTTCCCTTCATTCACCCCCTGGGATGAGCACATCTTTATGTGAGATGTCTGATAGGCAGCCAGTCTTGTTCTCTGTTTCAGCTTTCGAACAAGTCTACATTTATTTGACATCTTTCTACATTTTAGCTGTGGAAAAGATACTAGAATTTCAGTATTTTCCTGTCTTTTATGTTATCCTCTTGGTCAAGTAAATAGATGACAATGAAACTATATCTAAAGAAAACCTACCATGAAGGATCTACCATCAGGAGTAGATGTGATAGTAGATTCCTCCTGCCTGCCTCTGCCCTAATCTGTAATTTAATAATCCTGGAGCCCAGAGGTCGTATTAACTTTTTCAAGGCAGAGTAAAAATACTCCTATAGGTATTTTGGAGAAGTATTTTTTAGCCGACAAGGAGTACACACCATAGAACGCAAATGTTATTGTCCCTAGTCACGTCCCTGTACGCTAGTGCTGCGCTTGTAAATGCTGTGCTAGCAGTATGTGTGACGGAACCCTTACGGATCATGTTTTAGCTGAAACACATATATGATCGCACAATGCGCCTCCCAATTTCGCTTGACTAAAGTTACTAAAGTTGACTGAGTTACTAAACACAAGTCCACTGGAATGCGTAAAAGCAACCTAAATTGTATTAGCTTTACCCTGTAACCATATAACTGATAGTGATGCAATAGTAAACATGGGCAGGAAGACTATCCTTGTTGTGAATGGCTCTCACTTTTTCTACTTTTTTCTTTTTTTACACCTGGTTCTGCCAAATTTCTTGTGGAGCAGGGGGGCATATGTTGCGGGAGTCAGTGGGGCACATTTACTAAGAACAGTACAGTCTGTACTATGTGCGGTTCCCTGTGTATTGTGCACGAGGCACCGGGTACAGGATTTTTGGTGCACGTTCTTCATGAATCTGGTGCCCTTTGCACTTCCTCGACGCAGTGCACCACTTTTTTAGAGCACCTTTAACATGGGCGTGCAATACATTTCTGTCAGACTCTGCATGATAAATCTGGTGCCCCTTTCAGTGCAGAAATGTGTGTTGTGTGAAGAATAGTGCAGCTGCGCCACAATACAGTAGCGTGCAACACTTATGTGGCATAGACACTTCATAAATACCTGCACACGCAGTTTGTACCTAATAGAGTGTGCAAAGTCTGACAGAAAACTGGCGCATTGCCCTTAGTAAATGTGCCCCATTATATTTACACAAACGCACGGACATGTATCCAATATGCTAACTGTGCGCCGCAGTAGCCTCTGAAGTTCATTTACATATTACTAAAATTATTTTTTTTTAAATTACGAATTTTTAACAAGGTTAGGTTAGGTTAGGTTCCAGGATTATTAAATTACAGATTAGGGAAGAGGCAGACAGGAGGAATCTACAAACAGATCAACTCCTGATAGTGGATTCCTCACAGTAGGTTTTATTTCATATGTTGCCTTATGTAAAATGTTATAATATACTGAGAACAAGACAAGGACAATTCTGAACACATGTCAATGTCCACATTACAGTCATATGAAAGGAATATGATTAACATAGAGCTTAGGTTGTATATATGTTGTATCTTATAATGACAGCAAATACATTTTAAAGGTCCTGTTAAAGGGGTTGGACACTTATAGAAAACATATAACCTCGGGTTAAGCGACCCCTGGCCAGCAGGACTCAGGACTTCCTGTTGGACTTCCTACATAATGTTGGTTTTACTATAAAATTACTAGAAAGCTCCTGCACCAACACTTTTTCTTTTCTCTATGAAATATAGATGGACGAGAGGAGGACACACTGCTAATTCCTCTACGCCAGTACCTCTCGATTGATGGAACCACATGTACAGTGCCCATATTTTTTTCTAAAACTATGTGAGGTGCAAAGCAATATTTCCACCTTCTAGGAACCCCTGTGCCCTCTTCCTGCTGTAGGTATGAGTAAAGCAACAGGATAATGTTACACTACAAATGTGTTATTTGTTACCTATTTGTTGTCCCGTCAGCCTCAATCTTACAGGGATTTGGGAAACTACTTTCCAGTGATCAGTGGGTGTCCTGGTAGTGGAACCTCCAGAAATTATACACTTATCCCATCTTCTGTGGAGGAGAGCTAGGTATCTAAAAACCCTCTTTTTGTATTTTCATTACTGGTAAAAATAGTAACATTGTTCTGAGTTTGTGCATTTATTTGTGATTTTTTCCAACTTCAATAACTGCATAAAATGACACATCAATTACAATAGCCAGAAAAAGAATTTCATTTTAATTAAAAAGAGCAGCTACAAAACACTCCTATGTTCTTTACTTATCTCTAGTGTTATGCCTAGTGGGAAGTAAGGCACACAAACACTGAAGGAATGTATTTGAGGCCATAAAAGTACAATAATAAGAAAGCAAAATTATTGCAAATTGTTTAAAGTCACAGGACCTGATATTTTGCGTACATTGTTATATACTCACTCAACCTTGGGTAAGTGGACTATCATCTCAAAGGGTCCTTGTGAGATATAAATGAGTGATTGATGCAAGATATATTGAGTTAATGGTAATCTTCTGATATGTGTTTAAAATCAACTTTTAAAATTATAGTAGGGCTCAGGGGGAGAAAGGGGTTACACTGTGTAGGATGGTAGATTTTGTGTAACCCCTTAAAGCATTTTGATGTGCATGCATGATATAGGGATACATGTAAGGATGTCTGAAGAGAACTCACAGGCTACGCCCTCTTCATACATGGTAATTGTTAGCTGCATTATGCTTGCACCAATGGCGGGTATTACATATTTACCCGCCCCTAGCGCAGCATGGAGCTTAAGCACCACCATCTTGGATTGGGTGATCGCTCCTCGTGACATCATTGGGGAGTGACGATCCATTTTTTTTACAGCCTGGAGTCTGTATGAGACTACAAGATCTGTCATTGGACAGGATCTATAACACTTGTTGGAGGCAATATATGGTAGGAATGATCAGACCTCTAAGGGTTAGAGTACCCTTGGGGGTCTTAAAACTAGTAAAAAAGGTAAAAAATACATTGAAATTAAAAAAAACGAAAAGTTCAAATCACCCCCTTACTTTTATATTTAATTTTAAATAAGATCATAAACATGTTACGTATCACCGCGTCCCAAAATGCCTGATCTATCAGAATATAAAATGGTTAAACTCTGTATATAGCACCTAAATAGCAACACATACAAAATTATATAAGAAGTTATACAGTCTCCAAAATGGTAGAAATGTAAACAACATCATGTCCCACAAAATATGACATTTTATAAAGGTCTGTATGCCAATTTATGGAAAAGTAATTAGCGTGAGAATAGGGGAGAATTAAGAAAAAAATGTTAGTACAAAATGTTTATATTTTTTAAAAATCTATTAAAACATATAAAACCTATCCCCTTGACCAAACTGACCCAAGGAATCAAGTAGAGGTGTTATTTGGTACAAACAGTGAAAGGCATAAAAACTGTGTCCGCAAGAAAATAGTGCAAATGTTTTTTTCTACTATTTCATTGTATTTGAAAACATTTTTGTTACACAGAAAACTAGCCTTACTACAGCTCTGTAGAAAAATTTAAAAAAGTTATGGATTTTTAAAGATGGGGAGTGAAAAATGGAAGCACAAAAAATTAAAATGGCTTGGTCTTTAAGGGTTTAAGAAATATCTCCAAATAGGTTAAAAAAATATAATAATCAATATGCCACTGTCCACCGAGTACCATGTAGATATTTTTTTTTATTTAGCAAATTATTTGCAGTAGTGTAGTAGTGATTGCAGAATTCTGTAGTGATTTGCACCAAAAGAACTGTTTTAAATATCTCACCCATTATGTATTAAGAGTTTTAGAAAGTTTTTAGACATGTTTCCAACTAGTATGATTGAAGGGACGTGGCCTCTTTGCGCTAATGTATGGGAGATGGACTTCAGGAAGGAAATGTTGATCCAGAGATTGTTCTGAAGTTGGGAAGGAATTTTTCCCCTAACATGGGATAATTGGCATCCGTCCTATAGGAGTTTTTGTCTTCCTCTGGATCAACACTTGATAGGTTTTCTCTTTTCAACCTTACAATGTAAATATATAAATAATTACATTTTGTAAATTGTGCCCTAGTAGCCATTGGCCTATTTTGTCCTCTTAAAACCCGACCATCTGTTTCTATCCTTCCAATGAACATTGTTCTGACTTTCATAGTAACAGTTTTTTCCCACTGCTGTTTTATGTATCAAAACACTTCTGTCCTTGATTCCACAAGACTATCAGGTATCCCCCATAATATTTACATGTAATGTGTGAGCAAGGAAAAATGACATAACAGCATCCTACAAACATCTCAAAGTTATAAATAACGGATGAGTAAAAGTGAAAACCCCCTTCCCCCGCTGCCACCACAAAGCAGGAATGTGAGCGGGGAATTAACCGTGACACAGCTGTGCATCAAGTCCTTCCCGATATCTTCCCAGTGCTGAGAAGTATTCAGAATACAGGCATTCCATAGAACAATACCAAACAATGGCATCCCAGCACGGGAACAAGGAGCTGAATATGACCCCATGAAAATGAGCCAAGAAGACAGATTCTGCCTGTGATTCTAAAGTCATTGGCGAGTCGGAAACGCTGTGTCATAGGATCATTGTCTGGAATGTCCACTTCTTTTTACGTGGTTGGATGATATCATTCCTTCCCCCTATTCAGTTCACTGCTCCATGTGCAAGTGACATACCTGATAATGTGCTGGAGATGATTAATTAGGAACAGATCTCGTGGAGCAGATGGCAGATCATTTATGTAGTGTTATTTAAATGTGTTGTCTGTGGCCTCAAAAAAAGGCTGTCCACCCTTTTGGAGCATATGACTTCTCATTGTCATCATCACTTTGGCTGGCTATGTAGAAGTGAGTTGTTTATGTAACCTAATGGTAATAATACTTGGTATAATTTGTTCCAGTTATCTTGTAGTTTTGGAGCAGAGAATATTGCATATGCTTTAGATGCTAAATTACCTCTGCTTTTAACAGAAACTTGCAAGTCTTGATGGATCAAATTCACTTTTAGCAGGTAGGTCATGGATCTTAAACATTGAGGACATTGAGGTTCAATAGTAATTTTATTTTGGTATGCACTTTGACCATTGAAGTAGGTTATGGCAATCGTATCATGTATATGGTTTACAGTATGTTGAATGTTTAGACTGACAACATTAAGTGCATTATAACATGCAAATCAAGAAACTGAAACAGTCCATAGAGGACCTTGAACAATAATGCAATTAACATAATGTGAACAATGCGGGGTGTAAGGGGAAAGAGGGTAGTGGGTATGAGGGTAGGGAAAGCAGAGATCCTGGGTCCAGAAGTTATGTTTTAGGATGTAGGATCGCTAGCTATTAGCCAAGTTTCCATGGCATAATATTGTAAATTCTAATGGACTTATATTGTCCTAG
This sequence comes from Engystomops pustulosus, assembly GCF_040894005.1. Taxonomy (NCBI): domain Eukaryota; kingdom Metazoa; phylum Chordata; class Amphibia; order Anura; family Leptodactylidae; genus Engystomops; species Engystomops pustulosus. The sequence goes on along the minus strand of NC_092412.1, from coordinate 181,139,321 downwards.
GAAATCAAGACCGTTCCCAATAAATGACTGATAGCTATCTTATCATCAACAGCATAGCATCTTAAAGGGGTTTTCCCTTCTGACGAATTACCGTTTTAACAGCACACACCCCCGACACTGGGATTGGCCGTTGTTTGTTTTAAATTTTCACTGTGCTATACAGAGTCCATGCCATGATTAAAAGCACCATTGCTCGAAATGCGTAGGTAAAGTCTCTGCTATGTTTCCTGTAATTTTAAAATAAAAAAATAAGGAATACATTGCTTTTTAAGAAGTGCCGCGATCCTCTGTTACTTTGGATTATCTTAAAGGGGTTGTCCATGTCAAACACAAATCTACCTTAATGCCATTTTGAGATAAAATAAATAAAAAATAAAAAGCTTATAAAAGTTATCTTCCCCCTAGTTTTGAGATGATGTCAGTAAGTGACAAGATGTGGGTGTACAGGGCAATGATTGATAACCTCAGCACCCAAAACTATGTGGCTGAAACATTGAGCGCAGAAGGGGCTTACCGTATATACTGGGGTATAAACTGAGTTTTTCAGCATAATTTACTCAGTATATATATAAAAAATATACTCACCCTCCGACGCTGACCCACAGCACCTGTTCTGGTTCCCGGCCAGGCCGGCAGATGCACATATATGCGGATCTGCCGGCACAGAAACCATGACATTTTTATGAGGTATTCTGTTGGACATTATACTTATGGAGGCAATCTGCTGGGCATTATACTTATGGGGGCACTCTGCTGGACATTATACTAATGGGGGCACTCTGCTGGACATTATACTTATGGGTGTAGTCTGCCGGACATTATACTAATGGGGGCACTCTGGTGGGCATTATACTTAAGGGGGCATACTGCTGGACATTATACTTATGGGGCACACTTCTGGACATTATACTTATGGGGTTATTCTGCTTGACATTATACTAATGGGGGAACTCTGGTGGGCATCATACTTATGGGGGCAATCTGCTGGACATTATACTTATGGGGGTACTCTGCTGGACATTATACTAATGGGGACATTCTCCTGGGCATTATACTTAATGGTAGCAAGAAATCGATGGGCATTTTAGTTTTCTCTAGACCTGTGGCAAAAAAGTTTATAGTCTTTTTTGGCTTGTTCTGGTAAGCAGTTGATGAACATTTTGGCCTCCTCTTGACATGAACTAAGCAGTTTATCGACATTCTGGCTCCCACAATCTCCCAGAGACCATCCTTGCAGTAGAGTTCTATCTGACCATTTGTAGATAATTTTATTTTTTTCAGTAAAGTTAGTCTCATTACAAACACTTATTCCCAATGAATTCCGAAGCCGATAGATGAGAGTCCCGATTAGCTTGAAGAGGCTGACTGTCACCTGTTATGGCATTTGTGGGACCTTGCTGCTTGTTAACAATATGTTTAGACAGCTGTAGGACACTGGCATATTGAGATGCTTCATGTTTCTTAAGGTGGGTCCACACCGTGGGTAGGTTTAGGACACCTGTCTTTCATAAAGCACAATGTGGCAAGGTATAACTTTACAGTATTAACTCTACACGATTCCCAGTGGTATCACTTTGAATTCTTGGATAGTGACCCTATTTATAATAGTAATTATCATCATCTTTACATGTGGTACAGTGCATTGCCAGAAGCAACATCAACTATTAGTAGATGCTTCCTTACTGTGCATCTCCTTGTTGGAAATAGGTCAGGAGTTGAATAGGATACTCTGATTTTCCAGTCTGTACCTTGAAGCTTTCATAAGTAGCATCTTTTTCTTTACATATTTGTAAGCCCCCTATGGGCTGATGACATCTACAAACCCCATGCCCCTGCCTTAGCCAAAGTAGCATTAAGGCTACCAGCTGGGAATCTAAAGATTAGCGCAGGCCTGGAACTAGGTGACAGATGTAACCATAGTATCCATCATTTCTGCTATGGCTTTCATTTCTAGGACTGTTTTTCTATTGGCAGCTGCTATGGATCTCACACTGTCTATGTTTATATTCCCTTGGCACACATGTTAACTTATAGACATTGTTTTAAGACAATCTTTGCAAAATAAAATGTAGCCTTGCAGATGGCATTTTTAGAGAGGAGACTGGGGCATTAGATAATGTGCAATATTGTATACAGACTGATGAACTTTAACGGATTGACTGTGATGGAAAGATGCTGTCTCTTTGGCCATTTATACTGTTCCTGTAGCAAAGCAGGCGTATACGCAGATAAACTGGTATAAACACATTTGTCAGACATAGACTAGATGTGTACCAGCATAATCTGCCCCTTCCTATGCTGTGTAAATCCTCAGATTACATTTCATCGTAGACCTTCTGTTATGTTAAGTACATTCCAAATGTTCCCCAATCTGTCTTTGATAGTCACTTTAATTTCTCATAATGGAATATGTCTAGGAGCTGCATCTTCTCTGTAGTCACTGACCCCCTCCACATAGTGGTGATGGATATTTCATTACTCTGTGCCAGCGCTACAACCTGAGAGAGCTGAACAACTGGATGGGGCTAGGTAACCACCAGATATTTTGTGTTAGTGCCTTTAAACTATCAGGATGTGTTAATGGTGCATTTAGTCCTATTGTGACAAAAAGAGGGAAAATTGAGAACAATTATTCTAAGTGCAACATGATTTCATACATTTAATGCATCAGAAAAGATACAAACCTGCTGCGCAATATGAGAAGAATATACAGAGGACCTCAGACAACCTTTACTTAGCCTTAACGAGGAAGAATGGAAGTGCCTTTAATGCCTTAACAAGGCTTCTGTTACCATTTAGCTTTGAATTATGAGAAGCTTTTTATACTTGCGCCCATGCTAGCATTAAAAATATCCCAATGGCTGAATTTGTAGTCATGCTGTTCATACCTGCATTATTCTAAGAAGAATACTTTATGGTAATAGACTGAATTACATTGGAATCCACCCTTTTATTCGGCAAGTGGGTAATATTAATAGGATTAGATAAAAAGTAAGAACAAAACCTGTGTTTTTGGCAGTAAGGTAAATGGGCAGGGTTTTGATCACAGCATTCAGTGATCTGGCAGAATTGCAAGCAGTTTACCTGTCAGACGTGTTAAGAAGAGAGAAGTCTATATGATCCGTATATCATGGAGGGGTTATGATCATCCCTTCATTGCCTGTTGCTTTGAAGGAAATGCTAAGTAGTATTTAGTTGGTTTATTAAAAGTAAAAAAAAAAATTAGCTTCCAATTTCTTAATAAAATAACCATTTAAAACAAATACATAAATTGACACATACATATATATTATACAATGTATTGGACAATAGACCAATGCACCGAATGAATTAGGTTGTCTAGGGAAAAGGTTTATTGGTATAGATTTACTTATCGAAACTCACCAAAGTTGCACCAAAGAGGGACTAAAGCTTTTAAAGGGCACCTACCACCACAAATCTACCTATAAAGGTAGATTGGGTGGTAGGTGGATCAAACCTACCAACTAAAAAAAGGAATAAAATTTGACTAGACAGCCTAAAGATGCTTCAGATTTATTATCGAGCATGAGCTACTTCTCTTCTAGTGAACCAATGCGTGACAATTGAAGGGAAGCTGTTGGGTGTAAACTGAAGTTGGTCACTCATTATTATCCAATTATCATTGGTAATTTCTACAATACAATGTCATTGGAAAAGTTAGAAAAGTAGCTTACAGGAGCCAAACCAGAGAAAACGTGTTAATCATGCCCTTGTTAATCATGTTTAACAAATCAACTATATTTTCACTCGGTAGACTTAGAAGAACATGGGGTTAAACCACTGTTGTGTTAAGTCAGCACACAGTAAAACTGTAAGGGGATTTTAAGCTAGTCTGAGTGGCTGCAAACCGTGGTGGCACCTCATAAAAGCAGATATTTTCCACAATAAATCATGCCGGATACAACAATATGCCTAACAAATTACAAGAAGTCTAGTAAGAACCCTATAAAATTCCCATTAGTACCTTAAGAGCAGTTTCTTGTGGTTCCACAAGTCAACAGAAGAGTTTTGTTTGAGTTTCGCTATGTTAGTGAGTGTCATTTGATGCGTTATGCCTGCCAATGTGGCTGCTTGTTAATAGTGCTTGTCTGTATAAAATACATATTCTTATGATGTGAACGGTTTTAATACAGATATGCTTAATACTCGTGTCAGTAAATGGAATTCATTATGTGACATATAGCAGCCCCTGTACTGGGTGGGCTGTTCTAGGACAGTGTGCAATGGTCACCTTTAATTTCAGGTTACTGTATTTTGTAGAGAAATGTATAGATTTCATGTTCCCACTATCAAAGTATATAATAAAGTAGGAAATGAGGAAAATAATTACATTGTCTTACTCATATATTGCTATACTGCAAAAAGAGGAAAGGTACAATAACGTTTTGTCGTAAGACACACTTTAGAGTTGTTATATTATGGCAGCTATTTGCAAAAACAGAGATGTCACATGTATATATGTGCAAGATTTATCAGGGCCTGTAGGTATAAAATCTGGCATAAAAGCCTTGAAACAAGAGCCATTCCGGGAGCAGGGATGCCTATTTCCTCCTTTATGCCACCTAGTGGCCGCTGAAGGAGTGGACAGCAGTGGGGCATTGCCTTGAGAAAGCGCCGAGCGGCGCGAAACGGCCCGTCAGCTTTGTGGCACTTGTGCCTCCCTGTGTACCACTTTTTGTGAATAAAGAAGACATTTTCACTAGATCGGTGAGTGCCTCTTCTTCTATTTATCTGCATTGCTGCACCACGCCTGCGCCCATTCAGGGGCAGACCTGGTGTAGAACATCCCCACAGTGCGCCCGTATATACGTCCCCCATACGTGTGTGTGAATATAGCCATCTGCCAGATTCATTAGGTTGCACTTGGCACCGGCATATGATAGATGTGCCCAGCAGTGGCTTTTAAAACTTGTCTAAGAAGCTTCTCACAGCTATGGCAACATGCAGTGTAGTGATAGTCTTTTTAGGTGTGGTTGTGATTGGTTGTGATGTAGGTTTGGGGTTGTGAAGTTGTAACTTTAGGTTGGGGTTGTGAAGTTTAATTATCTGTTGACTATATGTGATGCATAAAAACCATTTACTGTGTATTTCTGATCTGTTCCCCATTTTCTACTGTCCATTTAATCCACCTTATGTTATACATTTTCCCTACGGCGGATATTTCCCTATTGACTCCATTGAAAGGTCCTGTAATGGTATGGAAATATTATTCATGGTATCTGGCCATGTTTCTCATACATCCGCACAATGTGGTCTTCAATGCTTGGAGAATCTGAATGATAAGTAGCAAATAACTGGAATGGATAATTTATCAAGACTTCATTGTGACAAACAACGACAAGTTCATAACAGATTTTGCTATTTTTCCTCTCCATCCCTTTGGTGCTAGGAATAGAAGCTTTATTAATTGTGAAGCCTCTTCTTGTCTCCAGTGACACAGAACGAGAGGAGAAGATGAAGCCCAATGGCCTTTTGTGAACTAAATCACTCAGTTAGTTACAGGTTAATTAATCTTTTGCTTTTCTTCCCTTGAAAGCTTCAAGTGAGATTTGATGATGAAATATCATAGACTCGGTGCCAGATTTTGGTGCACGGCCAGGTTCAGGTCATGTCCTGACCTCTGTACCCTGCAGTAGCTGAGACATGTTGGAGAAACGCTCTCTTCGATATAACGCAGCAACAGCATATAACAGCAACAGTGTCTACATCCTCAATGGTAAATCATTACTAGATGATGTCTTCTGGTTATAATAATAATAATCTTTATTCATATAGCGCCATTAAATTCGGTAGCGCTTTACAAATGATAGGGAGCATGTACAAATAGAATAATACGCTTCGCAGTACAAACAGTAATATGGAACAATAGTACTGAGGACCCTGCTATACTTTTGTGTTGGCGTCAGTTTTAATGGATTGTTTTATGTATTGTTACAAGATTATGTTACTCAAATTTTAAGCGGTTTCCTAGGACATTATGATGGGCTTTCACTAGGATTGCCCATCATAATAAAATCAGTGAGGGTCCACCTCGCGGCACCCCCAAAGATTAGCTTTTTGACTATATCCTGTATTAGCACTACACATAACTCTGTCTCATTCACTGGGGGAGAAGCATCACCTAGGACCGCCCCCCCCCCTCATGAATATGCGGAACCGATGTAAGCTTGGTCCAGCGTTCCGAGCATATGGGTCTGGAGTGTTAGCTTTATCGGAGGATGGAAAAACTTCTATAGAAATCATAGAAAAACCATTGGATGTGATTATACTTACACTGAGCCACAGAGAGGCAGAGCTGCATTAGTAACGTTAGATGCCTTCTTATTTTTCCAGTGTTGCTGAGGTTATAGCTTCAGACATAATACACTTTTCAATAACACATCATCCTCTCATTACTTTAGACCGCGGTCACATAAAATAATCACATTTCTTATAACTCTTTTTGTACTTTCCCTGATTGAACATCAACAGGAAAGCTATGCTAGGAACAGAGAAATTCAGCAAGTTGCTGGATTCTTGCGGCAGATAAACTTGATTTTACAGACACCTAGCACCTCTTCTCCCATAAATCAGGATCTTTAATCAAGCACCGGCAGCTACCAGACATTTCACCCAGCCCCCGGATATTTAAAAGTCTTCTGACAGGTAATTTAAGGTAGAGCAGCCTAGGGTGGCATTGAACAGATTGATTTAGTTGGCAGAATGTGGATGTCACTTTAGTTGGAACCTTTCCAAACATGGGTTTACTGTGTAATTCTCTTGCTACAGGTTTACTAGGTTTTCCATTCATTATATTGAAAGTGTAAAGCTTTTCTTTTCAATGTGATATATACAGACCACAGTAACAAGTTAGCAGTCATTGCATACGACCACCACTGCACCCTTGTAGCGATGACCACACATGCGCTGTCGAGGCACCCAACAACTAGTATTCAGCGTCTATAACCACAAGACGGCTGTGGGACATGCAATAATTCCCCACTTTTTCATATACAAAAACTATTTGTTTTTGTGTGCAAACACTCCTGCATCAGTGGTTGTATATCAGTGGTTGTATCCAAGGACAATTGTCTAATTTCTAAGGGACTGTCTAACATGCAATTGAAGAAATGTATGCATATGGCAGATCAATTAACTGTGCAGCGCAGTGTAACCTGTGTGCGCTATATAAATAAAGGAATTATTATTATTATTAATTAAAGGGAACCCACCACCGTATATCTACCTATAAAATCCAGTAGCCCAAGATCAATGGGGGCCTCATTTTGCATTGAGGAACAGCAGCTTCAAGTAATGTAACTACAAATAGCATACCATTACCACATATAGGGCACAATGTGGTCGGCCACACTTAGAGAATGGGAACATTACAGTATGATGGCATGGATGCCATCTGCATATGGTAACTTGTACATAAATATTTAAGTTGTTAAGAGTCTTTGCTTTCCTTTAGCACTGAGAGAAAGTGATTTCAGTGTTTAGTAAATGTTTACCCATTGTTGCTGTTGCCCTGTATAATGAGCTAGAACAGGACTAGCCTCCGTTTGTTGGGTGGGCCATATGTCATTTATAAAAATGTACTTTGTGAGCAGGTCATGTAATGAAAAAGTCATGTCAAGAAGCTGCAGAGATTGCATAACCGCCCTTTAGGTCTCATGTACATACTCACATTTAGCCAACTCTGTTCCAAATTATCCTGGAGGGTTTTACTTTACTCTTGCACTCTTTTGGAAAACATACCGCAAAGTCTTGATTGTAATGCTAGCAACAATGTTTGGACAGGAGATGTGATAGTTAACCATATACACATGCGGCAGGTTGGATAGGGAGATCTGTGTCTGCACCTATCTTCTGACATTTCGAGGCTTACTTATAATGAATTCCAGAGGCCTGAGAGGGATCTGATAAAGTTACCCTGTATTACTGATAGAGAACAGCACTTTTCCCCTCTCCTAGATGGATAAGTGATGCCAAATGTCTGATAATTTATCTACAAAGAGGTTCTGTGCTGTGGTGCCCTTATGCTTCTGGTGGCATCTTGTTATATGTCTGTTTCAAACTAGTATGACAACGGATATATATGATAGTAGTATGACAAATGGGCATGGTGACGCGGTACACAATGAAATACAAGTGGGAAGGTTGTATGATGTCTACAGCTATGAAGGGTTAAACAACTCTTACAGTGGATTGCAAAAGTTCTCATACCCCTTGAACTGTTCCTCATTTTTAAATGTCAGAGTTACAAATGTATTTTATTGACATTTTATGTGAGATATATATATATATATATATATATATATATATATGTATTCAGTCAATTGTATTCTGGACCATGTTTACTTGCAATCATTACTTTAAAACAAAACTGTAGTGTTATAATGGTTTTTACCAAATAGTTGTATGTTCTTTGCATTTTTCCCCCAAGAGTTATGGCATTTTCTGCTCTGCTTGTCAAAAATCTTCAGCAGTGAAGTGGGCGGAGACTAATTTCTTCCTGTATCTGCCTGAAGCTGAGTCACATTTAGCAAGTCTGCCTTTACTTCCAATGATACCTTGTGTTCTCTCGTTCAGTAATTTAGCATCAAATCCAGTAAGATTTCTGCAAATAAATTCCTCCTTGAACACTGTCTGGTGTACAAACAGAATCTATATGGTGTATAGATTGGCACATTTAATTACATGGAGGAACATGCAAAGTAGTAGAAACCAGAGTGAAACCAGGGGTGCAGCAGAGTCTATGACACATCATGAGAAAGTTCTTTAGAATCACAGACTGGGATGGAGGGACTGTTTGGGAACAGAGTAGGTCTTGTAATTATTCTATGTAGGAGACTTCTGCAACAGAGAAACACACTCAGCTCTGCTACTCCTCTCAGCTACACATAAAGAGCACTGTCACATGACTTCCCCTCTTTCAGTCCAGATTTCTAAACAACTCTAAAGATCATAAGAAAAAGCATCACAGACAAAGCTAGGGCAGAGCCAGGCTAAAGTGAGGAGGATAGCAAATAAACTGCTGTACATTGCTTACTAAGATAATAGGCAAAATTGTTCTACATCATGTATATTATTCATGTGTGAAAAAAAAATATTTTGGAGTTGCGCTTTGGGCTAATGGATGTCCTGTAGACAGATTCTCCGACTTTAGTTGTGGTTCTATGCAAATCCTCCAGAGTGACACTGGGCCAGTGGGCTGCTTCTCTTAAAGGGGATCTAACATCAGAATAAAGCATGGTAAACCAGGGGCACTTACTTATAGATCCAGGCTTCTTCTTATATTTGTTATCAATAGCCATCTTACTCTAAAATAATTTGTTTTATTGTGCTAATGAGCCTGAACGGCAACCGTAGTCACTCTGTTATCTGGCATTACAGACTGTTACACTGTCTCACTGCACTAGTGCTGAGGAAGCATGAAGAGACGGTGTTACAGTCTGTAAAGCCAGATCACAGTGTGGCTAGGGTAGCCCCTCTGGCTCATTAGCATAATTGTAAAAGTTGATTTTATAAGGAAGGCGGCCATGGATAACAAATATAGGAAGATTACCACAGTTACGGTGATTGGGTCTACAAGCAAGTGTCCATGGTTTATCATGATTGAATTTGACGGTAGATTTCCTTTTCCATACAGTGCTATACTCCTTCTATTTACGGATTATAGATTGAACAGGGCTCTGTGAGATGTTCAGAGCTTAGGCTATTTTTAAAAGCCTAACCCTTCAATACACTTGGCCACAGCTTTATCCATGAGCTGTCTGGTTCCATCACATAAAATATCAATAAAATACATTTAACTTTGTGACTGTAATTTTTAAAAAAGAGGCAAAGTTCAAGGGTATATATACTTTAGTGACACATTGTATCAATGAAATGTTAAGTCCAAGGATAGATAGAAATGAACGATAAAACAGAAATTGCAGCTTAATTATTTATCTTGACAGGGAAAACAACTTGATAATGGAATAAAATAAGTACATCCACTACCTGCAGAAGAACATTTTGTTCTGCTAGATGATAAATCTTTCCATGTGTTCACCTATTTCCTAGTGCTCTTCTCTTGATATGATCTGCTTTCATACATGTTCTACATAAGAGATTTCATATAAAATTAGGACCGCAGGTTCAGTAGTGAAGCTCTCAGAATTCATTGTCATCAGTCAGTGGTTTCGGACTACACCTGGTCAGGTTCTCCAAAACCTTCCACTAAAGATATGAGAAGTTATTTTACAAAAAAGAATAAAGACAGACCTTATGTAATGAATCCGACTAAGATGTGAAATTATAGGAGTGCTACTATTGCCCCACATTTATTAAAGCCCCTGTGCTAGTTTTCTGTTTGACTTTGCACGTTCTTTTTAGTGCAAAACGGCTGCACATGTATTTATAAAGTGTCCCAGACACATTTGTGGCACACGCAACAAATTCGTGGCGCACACCACACTACACCTGACGCAAGACAAAATTCTGCATTGAAAGGAGTGTTCCTGTGTACAGTCAGACCGCACGCCACATTTATCATGCAGAGTCCAATAGAATTGTGTTGCACTCCCTATGTTAAAGGTGCACCAAAAGGGTTCGTATTTTATCGTATTGTGTATTTTAACCAACATACAGGCTAAGGGGGATATTTATCAGGGCCTTTTATTGCTAGCACTAGCCAGATCAGTGTGAACGGGGGGCAAGGCCAGGCAAACAGAGAGAGCGTCCTGCCAGGAGTGGGCCCGGGGCACACCTGCGCACTCGCTGCAGCCATCAAGTTTTCAAATGTGCTAATTAGCCGGCTACGTTTATTTCTACGCCAGGCAGAGATAAGCGTTGCACAGGGCCCCGCCGGATACATCTTTCATGTATCGGGCTGCGCCAGAGCAGCAGCAGCGGGGCTATCATACGCATGATAATAGCCCCCTATGTGTGCATATTGGGTTACATTAGCCACACAAAAGCTAAAGGAGTGTCCTTTGGCCTACATATGGCAAGTATATGCCTATAAAAAGTGACTACACAGACAACATTTTTAGTGTAAAGAGAAATCAAGACCTACAATAACTGCAGTGAATTTGTTGGTTCTGGATCAATAGGTTACCATTTCCCACATTATGTGTCCTAGAGAATCAGTAGCAGTTTATGACAAATGCTGGATGTCATGGAAATAATTGTTTTTAATACAATACCTGGTGCTGTTATTGTTCTTTGTAATTACCTTTTATTGGCATTATCACTACATAATAAATCAAAGATTGTTAAAAATGTTATTTAATAATATGCATTACCAGAATTATAAATCTAGAAAAATAAAGAATCAATGTAATCCTTTTATTTATTAATATAAATAATATAATTAATATAATAAATAAGATAGATATTAATACACATTGGGGCACATTTACTTAAAACTTTTTTGTTGCTCCTTTAACATGGGGCGTGCGAGCACCAGAACATCCATTTCAATGACGAAATGTGTTGTGTGAAGAATAGTGTAGGACACTTCTTAAATACATGTGCAAGCACTTTTCACATGAAAGAATGTGCAAAGTCCGACAGAAAACTGGTGCAAGCACTGGAAGATCCATTCAAACAATATAAAAAACCCCATCCAAAACTGATTTTAGTTCAGTTTCTGATTTTACAGTAGAAACCTAAATAAATGTGCTTGGTTTAACATAATGGTTATTTTCACGGCGACATGTGAAAGCACCTTTAAACAGGCCAATAATAGGGCCAGTTATCTGGAATGAATGTTTGGAGGAATACATGTCCCTGATAATTGGCTTCTGTAAATGTGACAACCATTACCTACCTGACTAAGGAGCAAGCATTAAAATGTGCAGTCCTTAGGGGATTAGAAGGGGTGGGGATGGAAGTTACAACACTGGTATGGGGAAGATACACAATTCTGGATCAGTAAGTAATTATTTACACCCACAGAATAACCCTTGACAGGTGGATCTTGCCACAAGGGAACCTGCATTTTGGAAAGAAATTACCCCCATTTAACAGAGGTCTGGATGGATCCAGAGATAATGTACTATCCCCTTGTGATCTATTAACTATTAGTGTTTGAGTCCTGTTTTTTCTCTTTTCTTATTTTCACAGTGTATACTTGGAAGTGATAAATGGAATATCTACTTTTCAGTGCTGTGTAAAAACCATACATTAAGGAAAGGAAAGATTTGTCATAGGATAGGAACATGTAAACCTGTCTTTGGGACAAATTAAAAAAAAAAAAAAATTCCACAAAATTTCTATCACCTTAATATGCACACGTTCTAGGAATCCACATTTATATTGGATACATTTGGAAACCTTTTGAGTTTTAGCCAAATGGACATGGCACAATAAAAGAGGAACCGTTTAGCATGGATTCTTGATAATAGAAGGACATATTTCAATAATGACCAGATCCATTGAATAATGTAATCTACACATAACGTAATACTAGCCAGATTGTTACAGCCATGTGTGAACGCCATACATATTAATAAGATCAGACAACATGATTTGTAGTCTGCTTAGTAATTAACTCTGGAATCTTGAAAAAGATATACAATATGTCCCTTTCTGTCTGGCAAAATTATTCAGATTTTTGCATGGAGACAATGCCCCCTCTAACCACCGATCTGGTTATTTATATAGTTTCATTTTTCTTAAACTGAAATAATGAGAATGTAATAGACTAATTAATTTCATGTTGCCTTTAAGCTGTTGTATGGTATAGAGCAGATAATATGAAATATTTCCTGGGGAGTGTGTAGCCTAAAGCAGAGAAAACAGAAGAAAGGAACAAGATTCGCTTTGTGCAAGTTACATTGTACTGGTTTATTTACTATTATTTTTCATCATTTTGTTTATTACATGATAAAATGAAAGGTGTAACGTTCCATGTCTGGGGCACCAGTAACAAGCAAGCTCCATTACCCTTATTAAACCTTGTTAAATCTGCAAACTGCTCAGTTGCTGCCCCTGGCTCCAGGAACACAAGGTCAGGGCACTAGTAATAGAGTTATCTGGAGGCAGCTGTACTGGGGGCACCTCTTTGCCCCTGTTTTTGACCTTTGTCTACTTCTAATGTGTAATGTTGATCTAATAGAATTATTTTAATGTTTTTAAAGACAGCAGATGGAAGGATGTGAATCCAGAGACATCTGAGCAGCTGAAACCCGTGTGCCGCAAATGGTTCTCAGATCTTGTTTGAATAAAACTGTGTAATTATTGATAGCAAACCTGAGAGGAGAGGAATGCAAGCTTCTTACTTCCTTCACAAATGTATAATTCCCTGACTATATGTAGAATAGACACCCTCTGCTACAGTATAAAGAGAATACTATAAACATAATAATCTTTATTTAGCGCCATCATATTCTGTATCACTTTACAAATCATGCATTCTATATTACCGTATACCCGTTCTAATTTTATTATATCCCTGAAATCTCCATATTTGATTTTGCCATTACTATTACACATTACTAGAGCTAGCGATAGCCAAAGCGAATAGCACTGATTAAGGGACAAGCCATCAAGATATACCAGGCAGACATTGAACAGTCAATTCTTGTTAGATTTTGGAAAAATGACAAGGTTTAGATTCTGTTGGCTAGATATTTTAGGTCTTGTGGGATGTTTCCAATATGCTGCAGATAGTATCTACAAAAAGTTTGTTAAAGGAAAGGGATTCCTGCTATAAAGATTTCAACCACAACAAAGCAATAGTGGTAGAGATTTCCTTTAAGGAAGAACAGCCACTAAAGGATAGCCTATCTTGTCTTATCCCTTAAAATAGTTATTTAAAATGTTAATGATAGCAGAATGCCAGAACACAATGAATCATATCTTCAGACCATCTACATTGCCCTTGCTGATCCCAATGCAAAGATGAAAGCCTATATAAGAGGCATTATGAGCATAGGTCTTCAAGCAGTAGAAAAAGTTGTTTTGTTCTGATAGCAGCGTGTTTGTATTGCTGTGCTGGGGAGTAGATGGCACCATGACGTGCTATGGGAAGAAGGCAAGGCCGAGGAGATATAGTGATTACATGTTCTGATGTTTCAATGTAATGTAGTGTCTTTCATGTGAGTGTAATTTCTCATGTACAATCTACCGAAAGATTGATGCTTGTTAAATACACCCCTTCAAGGCAAAAAGTATTGCATAATGGCCTCTTTTAAAAAATATTTGGCCCTGGAACACTGAAAAAAAGTTGAGGATTGGTCAAAGTAACATGGCAGATAGTTCAAGGTTTTGGACAATAAATTCTCCAGATCTTTACATGATTGATTATCTGTCCTCACAGCTTATACAATTGCAAGGACCCATTGCTAACAACTTAATGCTCAGCGCCCTAGGAAATGTTCAGATAACATGTGCAGTCTTTTGTATGTTTATTAAAAAAATATTTCAACAAAGTATGTTTTTATTTTTGAAATTATTTCCCCAATATGCCTTCTGATATTTCTTTATCACAGACCTCTATGTGCAGCTGATGTTCCTTACCGTCTCTAGGATGCTCGGTAGGACATCTATTGCACGGCAATAGGGTTAAGTACAATAGTAGATGAAAAATGTTGAAAGCCTGCCAAAGAAGAGCACTTAAAGTTTACTAGACAACATTTATTTATATTAGAAACACAGCTTTTATGCATTTTGTAATGTAGCAAATCAATCCTAATTTTAAAAATTGGTCACTTTATGTTTTACAGTTATGATTCTTTACCAACAAAAAAAATTGCTTCTGATAATGTTGTCTAGGAAAAAGTGTATTGACTTTATAGCAACAGCTTCTTAGTGGTTTCTAGTGGCATGGATGCCAAGCAGGACCCGTGCTTGCCAGCGTAATTGGATCAAGCTTTATCAGAGCTATGGGGGAAGGAGGAGAGGAAAGGGCACATTACATTTAATGCCAGCTGAGTGATTCCTCCCACCTGCCTGATTCAGCTTCCAGACTAGTATGAAACTGAGAAAGGGAGGGTGCCTATCACCTCTTTGGCTGCCTTTCCAAGGAGGTGCATAACAAAGTTTGCAGCATTGCTGACACAGGCAACAGATCTAAGCAAAAGAAAAGGGGATACAGCTCACCAATTTGAGACTATTTCCATAGGCAGTTAATAATGAAGGTTAAATACCTGGAGAAAGAGACACTGGGCAGATTATTCAGAATGACCAGTTAAAATGATAAACTTGTATTCAATTTGATTAAAGGTTAAAAACCATTATGGGAAACAATTACTAAGATTAGTGCAGTCTGTACTATGTGCAGTTTTCCTGTGTAGTGTGCAGGGTGCGCCAGATTCAGGATTTCTTGTGCACGTTCTGAACGGATATGGCACCCCTGTACTTCCCCGACAGAGTGCACCACTTTTATTTTTATGTCCACCTTTAACATAGGGCGTGCGACTCACTTATGTCAAACTTTGCATGTTAAATCCGAATGAGCACCAGAACGCTCCCTTCAGTACAGAAATTTGTGTTGCATGAAGACTAGTGCAGCTGAACCACAAAAGGATCACGTTCGACACAAACGTGGTGCAGACAGTTCTAACTGAGCAAGCAGTTTGCATTAGTAAGAAGAAAACTGGCACACAGTCCTTAGTAAATGTGCCCCAATGTGCACAAAAATAGTGTAGTTAACGCATTTCAGATGTTTCTGAAGTTTTTTAACCTTTAATCTAATGGAAGAAATTGGTCACGCTGGATAATCTACTTGTTTATTGCTGACACAGGAATACAACACTAAAAGGTTTTTCATAAGAGAGGAAATGTATGTCTACATAAGGGAAAGTCCATCAGAAGGGGTTATATAAGGCTCCTGCCATCTGTGCCTAACACAGTGTGAAGATGGGAAATTAGTATTGAACAGGTTGAAGTGCATGGGGCTCAAATGTGCACTGCACCTGGGCTCATCTATCTTTTCTTCCTCCCTTCATACACAGCACATACACAATTACAAGTAGAGATGGGTTCTAAAGCTCCTGTCCATTTGATCAGACTGTCATGTAAATAATATATTGTAAAAAAAGATAATAGTGCGGAGTATGGGTCTTTACAGGAGCAGAAACAAAACCAAAACATTAATCATCTTGTTTTGGGCTTATAAATTTAATGGGTAAGTAAACCAAGGGTGGAGAAAATGTAAAAAATTTATGTTTAGACACTCCCAAGGGTGTCCAATATCCCATTGAATTACCATCATTTTTGTCATTTTTGGAATTTTCAGTCTCTTCTTCCGTCGTGGCTGGATGTTACAAAATCTTGCAAATTAGGTTTGCAATTGGTGCACTTGGATGCTTATCTACATTCTTTTACATTACGGTATGTTTCTGCTCTGTCCCTGTGTCATATACATTATTATTGGGTAGGGAGGCATCTTGGACCTAATAGACTCCCTTTAGGAGTACCCGTGCTCTATACTATCCTGACTAGTTAATTCATATTACCCTTAAATTAACAATTCAGGCACTTTTTTATATCCCCGTGCTGTATTGACCCTATATTATTTATCAAAGAAATGAATAGATGGATAACTGGACCTTACAAGATAGGGTTGTATTCCAAAGCTGACTGTGTAAGGATAACACAAGGCAATGTTGTTAATTTATTCAGATGAGGATGGACACCATGCAAGGTTATTAGAAAGAACTGTTATTCTATGGAGAATCTATGTGTGTACTACAACAGACTTGTCAGAAAAGGTGACAGGTCCTCTGTACAATACTATAAATAATGCTTTCCGTGCAGTGGTTATGCCTTTCCATAGATTTATGTGCTGGCAGACCCAATGTACCTGTTAATTGAGGTTTATTCATTGTTTCCAGGAATATTCATTAAGCAGACATCCGTGACTAGAAGGTGATTTCCATGGCTTTATTGTTTTCAGTCAGAAATCTACATCTTGCGTGCCAATTTACTAAATGGTGAATTAGTACAAGTGGCTTCTACTATTCACATTGTCTTCAGCATTACTAGAAAAAACAATCCCATTTTCTTTATCCCGGCAAGCAGTTGCATTGTGACACAGCCCCAAGGGAAAGTATAGGAGATTTACTGCGGTCATTTGGTGATCTGCATGTCTGCCAAACGGGCTGCTAGCCGCTTCCAGTCCCATTCATTGGCAGCATTAAGGAGATCATATACAGAAATGAGTCATATTTGATAAACTGACATTAGTCTCTACACTTGATAGGATTTTGAAGTGGGCACCACACCTTATTGAAGAGCTGGCACAACAGTCAGTGATACTGTACACAGAGGCAGTAGAACAGCGTGTTCCAGGCGGTACAGAGAGATTCATAGACAGAGGACATCAGGAGTGCCAGAAAATGTCTGGGAAGTGCCTAGGGACAAATGACCATGTATTAAACAAAATGTCCAGTTATACGAAAATTCCCTCTTAAGGGAAAAATGATGCTGAAATGATTCACTAAAAGTAATACATAATTGAGCAAAGAAAATGGATGTTTTCTCCTGCAGTTAAATATTTTAAGGCTTTCAAGTCATCCTTCTCTCTGGAAATGATTGTAATTTAGCAATATATATACTTTTCTCCCACTTGCAAGCAGACCACATATTTCAGGCAGGGCTCAGTATCCTTGGTACATGTTTGTCATCCTTTACTTAGCGTTATAAGGGGGATTGTACTATCCGCAGAGTGCTCTGTAATGTGTTGCTTTTGGAAAGCAAAGCTGAGATGTGCATCTTTTCTGTAGCATATAATTTAATTTTCCTTCCACAACAGATCAGATTTTATAACTACATGTAAGATTTTGTGTTACATATTATGACTACTTATATAAGTGACAGGACAATACTTAGATCCTACTCGTCCCAATTTGTGCTCAGTTCACAACTGCTGAACTTATTGCATCTTTATCTCCTATTATAGGAACAGGAACAGGAATGCAAGATGAAAGCTGAGTGTTGATCTGTTACTAGACAACACTGGCACCCATAGGGGCACATTTACTAAGGTGCGTGCGCCACTTTTCTGTCAAGCTTTGCACATTCTCTTTAGTGCAAACTGCTTGCACAGGTATTTAAGAAGTGTCTGCACCAGATGTGTGTCCCACGCAACCTTTTTGTGGCGCAGCTGCACTAGGCATCATGCAACACAAATTAGGGGGTGTTCCAGTGCTCAGATTTGACATGCAAAGCCGACAGAATTGTGTCACGCTCCCCATGTTAAAGGTGCACCACAAAGTGGTGGTGCACTCTCTCGGAGCTGTGATTCATGTGCCAGATTCATGAAGAACGTGCGCCAGGAATCCATAATCTTGCGCACCCTGCACACTACACAGACAAACTGGCAAACAGTTAGTGCAGTTCAAGCTGTTGTTGGTAAATGTGCCCCATCAACTTTTTCTATTTGGGGGTATTATGAAGGCAGACCACATATTTCAGGCACTCCATGGTTCAGGATATTAGTACATGTTTAAAATCCTTTACATAGAGTTAAAGGGGTTGTCCAGAGATTGAAAAACATGGCTGCTTCTTTCCAAAAACAGCTCTTCTCCTGACCTTGGGTAGTGTGTGGTACTGCAACTAAGCAGTATATCTCTGTGTTTATGTATTTCAAACTCTGGACAACAACTTAAATTGCTTGTGGGGGAGTTTAGTCCTGGTATATGGAGATGTTCTGATGTTCTATGGTTCCTGCTTTTGGTCTGTATCCATCCTTGTGAGTTCTTATTGAAAACTCATGTATACAGTACTTCAGATAGGAGGCTTCTCTAGGTTAGAACTGGAAACAGGTTAGAACTGAAACACTTTACCAAAATATATTTGCTGCATCTAAACATTCTTCAACCTTGATATTGATATGTATCTATTAGAACAGACATATTTTCAGGTGAACTATAAAGAATTCCTATGTTCTCTGGATATTGCGCCATCCCTCCGTTATCTATTAATATTTCACTGTGGTGAGAGTTAGAGATGGCTGCCATGTAAGCCATGATGCACAGATATGTTGAGGCTTTTATGCATCATCTTATGCAAACAAAGATTTAATTAATTAAGCTGCGTTCTCTTGGGGGTGAATCTATTAAAAATGTTTTCTTTTTCTGCAGTAACTTAATTTCCTTCTGATATAGATTGTATTCAGACAAGGGGGAAACTATGAAACGTGAAGTGGTTCTTAATATTAAAGTTATTTTGTTATAGAAAGCTGCAGGGTGAAAACAAGTGCAAATCTTTTTCTGTTCTATATTCCAAATATTGTTTTTTATTTCTTAACGTTAACTGCAGCAAAATCCAGGGATGAGACACCACTATTTACCTAAATATTGAGCAAATAAGATTTTGGTTCTGTTACTGTTAGAATAACAGAAGGTTACTTACCAGCAGTCTCCCCTAGTATAATTTTCTGCTGCAATCCTGAGAAGTGAGTATATTAAAACAGGGCAAACAAGTTGCTGGAAGGAACTGCTTAATGCAAAAAAATGATGAAGAATACCAGACAGGGTGTGAAAGTCACTGGTTTATACAGAAACCCTCAGGGGACTGCGTAAGACAGGGTGAACGGGGGAGCTACCTTGTATATTCACAAAATCTAAATAATATATGCTACCTGGAATTACTGAGAATTACTGAGAACAACGCATAGGCTAAATAAACAAGTGGAAGGAAAACAAAATGCAGAGAGACAAGAGGAGAGAAGCAGAATATTATCCAGGAATGACTATACAGCTAGCAATAGAGCGGGTGTGATACAGGAGTAGAGGAGTAACCCAAGATAAAGAAGTGTGAAGAGCAAAACAGTAAGTGGAATACAGGAGGAATGGAGGAAGAGTAAGTGATACACAAATATAGAAAGGAAAATTTAAGAATAGATGACATAGAGAAATTAACAGGTATACAGGCATAAGGAAAAAAAAATCATTGACATTGACATACAGCAAGAGTCACTCAGAATCAGTGATTTATAAGAAATTAGAACTGTACAGAAAAAGGAAAAAGTGGAGGAGGAATGAGTACCATAGTGATGAGAACAGCAGGGCAGGAGTCCAGATTACAGCTGACAACATAGGTCAAGAAGGAATTCATTCACCTTATGGTGGAGAGGGCAAACAACAAGCCCCATTTACGCCATATTTAGGCCTTTTCCACGCCGTGGAGCGGATGGGGGTGTGAACGTTATCTGGCGGAGACAATAGCTACAGCATCCAAATCTGACCTGGTTTAGCTCCGACTTGGCTAAGAAGCGTCTCTGATTGACTTAAAAGATACTGTAGTAGGTCAGGGATACTACAGGCAGATGTGTGTGTGAGTGGATAATACATCTGACGTAAAAATAACTGTCATAATAAATATCTTATTATTATATCGAAGGGATCCTTCAGGCCATGCATGTTCCACTGGGGAATATGGAAATAAGTTTCACAATTTTACAACTCCACAGTAATTCCACAGAAAATCTGGGTAAGGAATATGCAAATACTTTCTCCAGTATGGAAAAGGAAAATGATGCCTCAAGTTCTACAAAGGACATCCAGGGCTGTCGACAGTCCTAGAAAAGATTTACTGGTTCGGCTATTATCCCACGTCATGTCACAAGACTTCCTCAACATGAGGCATTGATTTATTGGTACCTGCCTTATTTAATAGCACTGGATAGCAGTCTCTTGTCATTGCATTTAACATTTAGTAAATATAATGGTATCCTGTTATAACATGTAACATCTTACAACATTGTCTCCTTCTCTTAATCCAGTTGCTATTGTCACTGATAGCAGCAGGGTATTACAGAGCTACAAGTCCATTAACAAGGATGTAGAGAAACAAGACGAACCTTTATGCTGCAGTGTTTAGATGAGGAGGTCATGGGCCAAGGTGTATTATTCAAGCTGCACAGATACTTAGAAGACTATAAAGTACACAGTATATTGTGCATTAAGATGGCTGAGCCTGTGTACAAACATTTATCTATGTGCATTAAAGAAGAATAACTGTTATTCTTACATGCTAGATATATTATAATCTTATACAAAGAAGAATGTTTTTCATGAATAGATGGCAGGTAGAAGTTAATAGAAGAGTATAGCTCAGACAGCCTTGTAAGTGTAGACACCTCTCATACATGTTCATCTGGTGCATACGTATCTTTGCTCTCACACCTTCAGGCCTGAAGGCCTTCCTAAGTTAAACCTCTTCCAAGTCTGTTATCGGAAAGTTCTCAGAAGACAGCATGTGAACTGTCTCCTGCTGGAGATAAGTCCCTTTTAAATTTCAATGACTTCAAGGTGTATTCTCCCGACAGCTGTGGGCAGTTTCTCTTGACTCACTTTGCCTTGGGAAAGCACTTTGATGGTACATTTGAAGATGGTACTGCTCCTAAGATAGACATTGTCCTGCTGACTTTACTTGCAGAGATAAAGAAGTGTATGATATTGTATCTGCTCACATTCCATCCACCTTACTCTCTCTCTGGTTGCCAACAGATATTATATCTTTTAGATTATAGCAAAGTTCATAATTCAGCACATCCATTGAGATAATCAATTGGACACTTTTTTAGGATATTTTCTTACTTTTTTGCGGAGCCATACTAAGTCCTCCATAATCTAGATTTACAGAACTTAAAGTACCCCCAGATTTTAAACTACTAGCCCCTTCAGGTAGACTATGAAATGACCTTTCTAGAATTCCCTCTTTTATGTAAAATCATGGAAATGTACTTGTAAAAATCTCCAGCAATATCATTAAAATGAGCAGGGAAGAGTTAGATTTGCCTGAGGTGAGTTAAAGGGAACCTACCACCACGGATCTACCTATAAAAGGTAGATCAGGTGGTAGGTGCATCTATAGGATGTGAGAATAGCCCTTTTAAGGGCTAATCCTTACGTCCCTTTAATATTTTAATAACTTTTATTTTGCTAATATGTACATTTTCTAAAGGAACTACTGGGGCGTGGAGTAGCTGGAGATGAGGCTACACGCCGCAGCTGCTCCACGCCCCAGTAGCCTGTTTGATCCGCCCAGTTGACTTTGGCGTGCAGCTCCTCATAGCTGCGCGCCCTCATCCGCAAAGCCTGCCGTCTGCCCATGCGCAGTTGCTCCAGCTTCAGGGCAGTGACCGCGCAGCCACGCGCCTGCTGTTCTGTGCAGACGCAGGCATTGCGGACAAGGGCGAAGTTATATGGTAGTCTACTGGGGCCTGAAACAGCTGCGGCGTGTAGCCTCATCTCTGGCTACTCCGTGCCCTAGTAGCCTCTTTAGAAAATGTACATATTAGCAAAATAAAAGTTAATAAAATATTGCAGGGATGTGAGAATTAGCCCTTAATAGCATAATTCTATGTACTATAGAACTTGACTTTTATCTACTGTGGATGGGCATGTTGAATTCCAACAAAATCTTTCCCCTACCATGCGGTAGGGATAAGAAATTATGATCTCCTGAGAGGTTTGGTTCATGTAAGGGGTCACCTGACGGTGGTAGTGAAAAGTAACATTTACATAGGAGGACTGGAGCACCTGGATCCTTTGTTGTCCCTTGTGTGTTTAGTTTAGGGGTGGCAGACATAGGTTCTGCAGTTCATTTTATGTTCTTCTCGGGGGTTAGGTTCTTCCAGGAGCTCATGTAAGTCATAACTGTAAAGGAACCTCAAACTGTAGAGAGTGAGTTACTACTATGGCAATTGCTTTTAAAAGGTCTTCAATTCAGTGCTTGTCCCCAGAAGTCCCCATGCTCCCACTCCCTGGCAGTCCCCATTTGTCACTCCTCCTAATGACCTGCGTGACGGATTAGATCATTTTGTCAAAATTACAGTAGACAAAAGAGTCAGAGAGGGGAGAGTTGCTTTATTTCTTTCACTAAATAAGTGAGTCTGAATTGAAAAGACATTTGAGTCAGATTTGCATTATGCCTAAGTGGTTATTCCAAAGAGCCTTTTTATATGAGCAGAAGGTTTCTTTTTTCATTCTTCAATCCCTTAAGTTGAGAGGTAATTTTTTCCCTCTATTTTTCTAAAGCTGCTAGAACAAAGGATGGTAGATATTACTTGCTCCTTGTTACGTCTCTGTGAAGCCTTGGGGATTTTTACGCCTCTCTCTCATTAGGGAAACAAATTGTCTCCAATAAATATTGAACTGGAATGGCACAAGAGAAATGATTTTCTGTATTTGTATTATAGCCAAATAGAAGAGTTTTAACCTATTTAGCTATGGTTGATGACTCTGCCAGAATTCCCTTGGACTTTCATTGGATTGTGAAAGTGTTGTTTGAAGGTATCTCCGCTTGATCATTGTACACTTTATGTCCCGCAGTACTAAATGAAGCAATAAAAGCTCTTTGAGTGAAAAGGGGATAAAATGTAATTGTCTTTATTGAAACTCATCCCTTAGATGATGCCACATTGACTATAAGGAGGAAATTACTTCCTATATGGTTTACTTATGCAGATGTTTATGAAGATCTACTACCAGCATAAGTGAATTTCAGGCAGTTGTGGGATATATAAGGAATATAAGTCAGTAAGCAGATCCTTTAAATAAAGAATGCCTGTAAAATAATGTGTGCTTAATTTTGCAATTCCTAAGGGGTAAATGTGTCATATCAATGACCATGTGCAACCTCTTGGCCAGTCAGGTACTGATGCAAAATAATGTGTTGTCAAGGGGGTCCTACAGCTCATCTTATTGTAACAAGATCCTGACTTTCATCTCTGAGCAACTTGTATCATTTAAAGGAAACCTACCACTGAAATCATCCGAGCAGATCACTCGGTAGGCTATTTAATACTGATGCCGGCACATACTTTAGTTAGGCTCGGCGTACTTTAGTTTTGCTAAAAAAAATTATTAACTTACATATGTAAATAGCACTCCGGTGCTACCCCAACGTCATCTTCGGAAGGACGATGGCTTCCGATGTTTAATTATTGACGCCTCCTTCATTTTAACCGTCCTCCTTCAGGTGCCAAGAGCCATGGTGTCACCAAGCTCTCGGCACCTATCGCCGGCCAGCGGTGCGAGAGTTAGTATCTGCGCATGCGCGATAGGTGCCGAAAGCTTGGTGACGTCACGGCTCTCGGCACCTGAAGGAGGAAGGTTACAATGAAGGAGGCGTCAATAATTAAACATCGGAAGCCATCGTCCTTCCCAAGATGACGTAGGGGTAGCACCGGAGTGCTATTTACATATGTAAGTTAATCATTTTTTTAGCAAAACTAAAGTACGCCGAGCCTAACTAAAGTATGTGCCGGCATCAGTATTAAATAGCCTACTGGGTGGTCTGCTCGCATGATTTCATCATGCGAGCAGTGGTAGGTTTCCTTTAAGTAGTGACATTAGATAAGTAAGTTGTCCTAATATGCACCATAGCTATCATCCATCATAAGCCCCTGTGATAAAACCATCAATAGCCCCAAATGTCGAACTAATTCTGATAAAAACCAACTGCTGTGCCCCACTCTGTATTCAAAAGAAAGAATCTGCTAGTTCTGGCTAAACTTGGCCAAAAATTGCTGTACCTGACCACCTTTACTTATAGTTATTCAATATAAACTGTGATGATACTTGCTGGATGTTAAATCTGGCGCAGTGGTAGAATGTCTAGTCTCAGTAAATACACTTACCGGTAGTTTGCTTAGTTTATGTCAACATGTTGGTGAAATTTAAGCTAGAACCACAATACTTAAAAATCACAACCCCCTTTTAGTTGAGCTACACCCATTTCTTGAAAAAAGTCTGAAAATTGGTCTTCAAAAAAATCCAGAAAATTGGCTCCAGATGTTCCACTTCTGATCGGTCTGTCTGTCTGCTTTAAGGCAGTAATGGTGAAACATTTTAGAGGCTGACTGCCAAAATTACAGCCAAAACAATATGGCAACATATTGCTCCCTGCTCTGCCTCAGCTTTCAATCTTATTGGTGCCTTAAGGAAACCAATACCATTGTAAGAACAAGGGGAAATTTGGATCATCATTGTTCATTCCCTCCATGGTCTCCTTAAAATGATAACCGAGCCCTGTCCACAACTTGCTTCAAATGCAGTCCCAGGAAGCCTTTAAAATAGCAATGAACACAGCACATCTGCCAGGGCTACCCAGCATTGCAGGAGGAGGCCTTAAGTCACTCAACCTGTCTGGCATACTCTGTGCTGGGGAGACAGCCTTGGTGCCCACAGAGGTTGCTCTGAGTGCCACCTCTGGCACCCGTGCACCACTGGCATAAGGGATTCTCTGACCAGAAATGGCTGCCATGCTTCAAATCATTGTACACGATTTTATGCATGTAATATCCATATTGCCAATCCTGCCTTGGAAATGGTTGAATACTGATATTGGAGCGTGTCCTGTGCAGAGCCATTTGATAAAGGCAATTAGGTTTTCTCCCCAATTACCCTGCAAATCTTGTGGGATGCCGGATACCCCATAGCTCTGTATTCTCAGTGACATTTCCTATGACATCAGTCAGGTTGTAAAGACTCATTGCCTGCATGAGGATTCCTGAATCATTACAGATCCTAGCAGCTTACGTATAGCCCCATGATATCATTAGTCCTTCTCCGCACTAAGAGACCATACCTGTGAGGCAGCATTATTTTACTATGGGGGCAGCTGCATTGTGGTTTCCTTTTGAACACATTACTTCATCCTTTGAATTCATTATTTCTCTTGTGTGACATCACAGTTACCAAGGCAACAGAAAGGACTGCGGTGGCAATGTAGTGAATTCATGTTCAGAGGGGACACAGGGGGCTGGGAAATCTAGGAGTTAAAACAGGTTCTTTCCGCTGTAATTAAATCATCAGACATTTCTGAGCCCCACTTATATAAGGTTCTTCAGTATACACAAGGAAGACGCTTTATTACACTTGATTTTCACTTTGGAAAGTTGTTATCGGTTTGCGTTAACATTATAATCACAAGTGCTTTCACTTCTATGATTACTATTTGATACCTTAGAAAAAAACAATGAGCACAGAATTTGGTCCTTGGTCCATATTAGAAGATTAATTATATTTCTAGAATGAGCAGGATATCCTTTAACAATGAGGGGGTGCCCTGTTTCTGGGACAATATTTAAATCTGCAGATTAGTACAGATAAGACAGTGACATGTCCTAGTGATGCAGCATTTGGCCAAGTCATCTAACGTAGCTGTGGAGACGAGTCTGTTATCCTTCACTTCACTGCTCACTACACTGAGCAGACTGCATGCAAGTGTGTTCAGCCCATTAAACGGACCCAAATAATGGTCCAATCCCTTGAACTGAGAACGTTGCACATGTCCTTGAATCTTTCATAAATATGATGCAAGGACTCCTGGTCTGCTGGCCAAACTGCAGTGTAAATACTATAAGAAGCCAGTACTAAGAAAGAGATTCCACACATGTGCTCCATTTCTCAGCATGTATTGTACCATATTACTTACCAAATATTCTGCATTAGATTGGGCATTACCCAGCCACCAAAGCAAAACAAAAAAAAACACCCACAAGAAATCAGAATAAGCCTAACGATTACTTGCCACGGCTGTTCTGCCACTTTCTAATAACCCTAACAGTCCACTTATTCTGGCCTCCAAGGACGGTGTGGTCATGTGACTACTGCAGCCAATCACTGGCTATCACTTTTCAACAATACGGAGGTCACCACCATTCACTGGTCCATAGTGGGAAGTCATTGTTGCAGGTCAGGTTCCATTGACTGGTAGCAATTAATGAATTTTTAATTTTTTAATTATTTTTTACTATTCTAAGCAGTTTAAAAAATTTTTTTGTGGGAGCTAGAAATCATCCATTCTGCTCTGTGGTGTAATCACAAAATAGATCATCAGTGGTTACCATCCTTTCACATTGTCCACCATGTCCGGCAGCAATATCCTGGGGCATTCATTGATGGCCATTGTACATAAAGTTCTTATAATGCAGAGCGTTGTAACACTAGCGACTGGACATTGATAGGTTAACTATCTTACCACATACTTTAGATGCCAGAGATACGTTACGCTTATGGAATTTAATGTCTAATCAATAAGGGGAAAGCAATGATCACAACGTAGAAGATCATTTCATTTTACAGTCATTGCATTTCAGTTGCTAATGTTGTTAACAGCAACAATACAAAATGAAATTGGCGAATAAGAGAAGTTAATGTCCGGGAAAGAGTTAAATGGATTAATAAAGTGGCTATGGAATAATTGTCTATGGTGGTTGCTCCGCATTTGGACAGAGCACTTTTGCAGTCTCTGGCAGCTGAAGGGTTCATTAAATTAACATCAGGTCTTTGAGTGGATGGGCTTCAGAGGCTGTTGCCATGGCAACAGCTTTATTAAACAGCTGCCCTAACAACGTGGGGACATGGCTGGGTGGGTGGGGGAAGCAAAAGTAAGAAAGGCGCCGAGACTGTGAAAGTCATTTCTTCCCTTTGAAGATGGGACCCCGACCGAGGTGGACCAACTGTGGTGTCCTTCTGACAAATTCAGCTCCACTTATGTAGAAGATTCAGACTAGGAGGCTGTGACGCTGGTCTTTGAACAGGGATGAGCCCGTCGTTGGCTCGCTTTGACCTTCTGTTAATGACCTTTCATATCAGGAAATTTAGAGTGTTTGCTTGTTTTCCCCTAAAAAGCATATTGACTACCAGTCCATTTTTATCACTGCACCATCACAAGATATTTTATCATTTCCTCCTTAGTCGCATCTTTGGTGATTTTTTTGTGTTTTTTTTTAGCAATTTCAGAAATACATTCCCACTTCATTGTCCAATCTCTTCAGCAGTTTCCCTTTTCCATTCTGTATTCAAGACCCTCGGTATGCTGGGTGCCAGAAGGCGACGGGAAATGATTACTACCTACTTATTGTAACGGTTATTATTATTAGCAGAGATAATGGGCATTTCTCCTGTGAAGGCCAGAGTTTAATTGGCTCCATTCTACACCGTGTAAAACCTCTGTGGAAAGCCATAAAAACCCAGGTCTGGGTGCAGTGAAAACAGGAGTAATAAATATGGGAAAGACATTATGTGCTCAGCTCCTCCTAATACTAGACATAGTGCCGCTTCCATTGGGCATTTGGGTCAA
This sequence comes from Engystomops pustulosus, assembly GCF_040894005.1. Taxonomy (NCBI): domain Eukaryota; kingdom Metazoa; phylum Chordata; class Amphibia; order Anura; family Leptodactylidae; genus Engystomops; species Engystomops pustulosus. The sequence continues at coordinate 181,111,283 of NC_092412.1, read as the reverse complement.
GAAGAACTGTATTAGTCACGTAAATAAGTTTTCTTGGATCTTTTCTCTACGCCTCTATACAATACCAAGGTTTTTTTTCTTGCAGTTTGATTCTATATTCCATTTTTCTTGAGACTTACAGAACAGAAACCACTTTATTAGAATATAATGGGCAATTTTAAATACTTATTTTGTGCTCATTAAAGAGCTTTCCTTTTGACAAGTATTCATTAATAAATCTCTGTGATTTTTATGCATTAGCTCTTCCATCTCACTTGCATGTTACAATGATCTGAGGTCATGTTGCTGGGGCATTGGGGGAGCAGGTTGCCTTTATATTTCCAGCAGCAGTAGTATACAGTGATTTAGGGGCACTTAAAACTGTTAGTGTAAAACTGTTTTGCAACAGTTTTCAATGTAGTTGTGGTATTTATAGGTAATGGTAAATAAAATAGTTGCAATCAAAACAGGTTGCTATTTATGGTGAGAACTGGCCGTGGAGATCACATGCAATTATCTGGTCCCAACTGTATGGTACATGGTGCAACTGAGCTTGATACATAGGATATGTAGTCAAACGCTAGTAAATGCAGCTGCAGTAACCCTCCATTGCCATAACACTGAGAGAAGAGCTCCTGGCCCTATCTGGTTGAGTTGCTCTTAACATGTTACTAGTGGAGGTGTTGAGTGTCCGATCCCCCTGCAAGCTACTGTATCTTGTCATCTTTAACCTAGAATTTTCCTTTAAAGAGGACATGTCACCCAAAGTAAACAGCTCCTAGTGCTTGAACAAACGCCGCAATGTTAGAAGGATAGCGCTACTGGAAACCTCCGCAGTGTTAGAAGGATAGCGTTACCGGAAACCTCTGATAACGCTATCTAACACTGCGGCAGGGTACAATGTATTCATGAGGGGGGTGGTCTGAGACACTGCCTCTTCCCTGGCCCACCCAGCTCGCTCCATAGGTTCCATAGGCTCCATAGAGTCATGTGGCAGTCACCGCCCCTAACCATGCCCCAATCATGCCCCCTCATGAATACATCGGACCTCTTTGCAAGCGGTCCGATGATTACATTGTACCCCGCCGCAGTGTTAGATAGCGTTATCAGAGGTTTCCGGTAACGCTATCCTTCTAACACTGCGGAGTTTGTTTAAGCACTAGAAGATGCTTACTTTAGTAATTTGAAATTTAGAAATTTTGGGTGACAGGTCCTCTTTTAATGAGTGCTGTGGTGTTATAATTTAAAGGTTTTACTATGGGGTCTACTATGTACATATATCCTTGCTGTCCACTGGATAGAGGATAAGTGTCTAATTGGTGGGCTTCATCTTCTGGGACAAGAACTTGAGTCCATAAGTGCCTCTGAGTGCCTCAGATGATTAAAGCACTATGGTGCATGCTTGACCAGTGCTCCATACAATCCATTGGGACCTCGGTGACAACTATCAAATGCAGTTCCTTTGGAGTCTCAGCTGTCATACCCCTAGTGATCAGCCACTTATCCCTTATTCTGTGGATAGTGCATAAGTGCATAGTAGTGGAAAAACCCCTTCAGCCCATTAAAGCTGAAAGCCATGGCCATATTGTATGGGCACTAAGTACATTACTTTTATAACATTACACTATATGCTTTGTGACTGACATTATATGCAGAATTATGTAATGAGTACTATCATTATATCATTCCATAAATAGGGCTTTATGCATACTCTTAGATCAGCTGATTTGAAGAATTTTATATACAAAAAATCATCAGTTTATTAGGCACAAAACAGAAATTTGGAAGGAATATAAAGTTGGATCTAGTAGAAGGATTGTACTGTGCCATGACCATCTGTTATCCTGCATACTGACATGATTTCAATTACTGCTCCTGACCTAAGCCTTTCCTGGTTACACTTTCTTATCCATGGATTTTTAATATGAATATCCACTTATCAACCAATTCTGTATTTTATAGTATCTGCTATTACTAGACGTAAATGTGGATAAATATATGACAGTAGTATTATACCGACGTATAGGGGCATATGTATCAGTGCCTCTGGTCAAAGTCAGTGCAAGACCCCACCAAATACATCAAGAGGCTGCAGCCCAAATATTCCCCACAGAGAGCATCTAGAAGTATCATATGAGTGTCTATAGTGTCATTGCAGTTACTATGGGGGGCACTGATCATAAAACATATCAATACCTATGCTTTGGTTTATGAGACCAAACAGGGTAATATTTGAATTTATGGCTAAAGTGGCTGTACACTGCTGAATCCTGGCTTGATTTTTAACATGGAAAATCACATATAAGCATATTTAATGCTTGGACTGGTTACTTATATACTGGAAGCTGCTCTCATTTTCCATTGATGCTTTTCCTTACATTCAGCCATTTATCTGAAGGCTTGTTGTTTCACAGCTAGGATAGGGGCATGCAGTGTCCCTGTTGTCTTTGCTTGTTGGCCAGCATTTGACAGTATCAGTATCCGAATGGGCCGCTGGGCTACTCTAAGCCTTTGGTTCGGTTGGCTGCTTTAATCTGTCTGTAGACACATGCCAGCCTCTTCCTCAAACTCTCCACATCTCTCAGTGTGACACCGTGTTACAATCAAATAGCTATTCAGAAATGCAAATCCTCCCACGGGCAGGCAGAATGTCACCCCTCCCCCTCCAAAGGTCCCCTTTTTATTATAAGACTTAACTAAGGACAACCTTTCCATATATATAATATTACAGTGTATTATTAATAATCTAAATATTGACATAGCACCTAATAGGACCTAACATATGGTAAAATTCACACCCACATATCTATCACATACATGTTATGAATGATTATGTCTATTACATGAAATGCTGAGCAATTCAATGGAGCACTTTTTATATAAAAGCAAGGATCCTGTCTAATAATGAAGTGGAGATGTAGCTTAGAGGCTGCAGCAGAGTCATATGAGTGTGAAACACAATAGAAACTGACATCCATATCCTCTTCCCACCCCTTTAATGTTCAGTACTTGTTCGTTCTACCCATATTTCTCTCAACTGATTGCTGGAAGGAAAGCAGAAGGAATATAAAAAAAAATCCCTCTCCTCCTGCAGGACAGACAAGAGGTATGCTGAATTGTTGTTAGTACTTACCAATCTGTGCAAATGTGTAATGAATTGCCAAAAAATACTTTAGATTCTCTATGGGGAACATGACTTTTTCATCTATTTTGTGGTGCATGTGCACTTTTGCAATTTTTTCTGTTCCTAAGACAACCTGCCTTCCAAGTTCACCAATGCCTAGTTTTCTGCAGTTTTCTGAGTTATCACCTGAATTCAGATGTACAAGTTAAGACGTCAAGTTTACAAGTTTAAGTACAAGTTTAAAACGTCACTAAAAAGTTGCAAATCAAAACCTGCCATAGAAAAGCTTTTTGTAGCTTTTTTTGCGACTTTTGTTCAAAAAGTTGCAAAATCACTAAACTTGACTGAGCTGTAGTAAAAATAAAAAATTCTAAGACCCAGCTGACCTGCAGAAAAGAGCTGGAAAAGCAAAATAAAAGCCCAAACTAAGGTACATGTACCTCTATTTGTCATGCATGTGTCCCAAATTGCTGGATCTGCAGTAGGTGAAAATGCTAGTGCCATGGGACATTTATGGGACAAGTTGCCTATCAGCAGCTGGACGGCCCCCATGAACCAAGGTTTCTGCAGTGAAAAAGAGAAGCAAACATCACTGGAGGAAGCGTTCTGCCTGTAAGCACCGGTGATAGAACAACCCTCCACACTGACTGGAGAATTGCTGAATGCTTTCCATCTGAAAGTGCAGGATCCACTGCTACTAACAATCCATATATACATTTGTTTCCCTGTGAATAGTAATATTTCTAATTTAACTTAATTGGAAAATACAACAAACAGTATGTTGTTATCTAAAAAAAAGCCACTTTTTAGAAATTCTGGAATCCACACAGCGGTGGAGTTTATGAATAGCATTGTACAATGCCTGAAATTACGAGTTGGCGTGGTTAATTTGGCACAGGTTGTCAGACACATTCCCTCTTTCCTTTCTCTCAACACTTTTTAAAACTTTGCTGTAAAATGTGTCTAGCACACATAATAAATTTAGGACATGCAGGGAAGTCTCTTTTTTGGGTGTTCTGTGGGAAGTGGAGATATAATGGACATTCGCTAACAGTTTACATCTGTTTACTGCTATAAAATACAGCAGCAGAATATGAGTGGAGCCTTCAAGGTGACAGAATGTCAACATGAAAACAGGCTTCAAATCTATAGTCCACAAAAATGTCCCAGATCATTATCCAATAACATCTTTTATGTCAGATAGAACAGCTTGTTCACAAACATCTATTACTGTTGGTTACTGTTATTTTTTGTGGTTAAAACAACATTTTGTAGCTAATACAATAAATCAAATATATCAGATTTAACAATCTGTTTCTGATAGAATTTGTACTAAAAACTTATGTGACTGGTGCCCCGAAAAGGGACATGTCCATGGTGTATAAAGGAGTGGTCTCAGCTAAAGGGGACCTGGTCTAAGTTGCTCCAAAAAATCTCCCAAAAAATGCAGTCTTAGACTATGCCAGATTTCTCATCCAGGAGCAGACACTTTGATAAATCTGGTGCATCTAAGTGTACACTAAGTTTTACTTTTTTAGACACTTTTGATAAATCTGCCGCATTATACATACTTATATAAATATATGAATTCATTTGTAGTATTTTCACCTAACATGCCTTTTGTTTTGTTACAGATTCGTGCAGATGGTCCTCCGTACGGTGGCATTCAATATGAAGTATTACATGCAATGAGAGATGGAAGTCCAATCCTTAGGGACATGGCGTTTTCCACAGACAACAAGCACCTTTACGTCATGTCAGAAAGACAGGTAAGAAACTATAAATTTGATGTTTAATCACATTTTATGAGCCAAATGTATTCATTAAAGCACATGAATGTTATATAAAGTTACATCATATGGAAAATCAGATTATTGTCACCAACCACTCTTTATACTTTTATACCTACAGTTATTATGGTTTGAAGGACTGTAGGCCATGTTAAATTCTTTGGGCCACTTATTTTATCAAGCTTTATGTTTCTTTTCTTTTTTTTTTAACTAAGTCACTGATAGCAAGGATCAGTATAAAATCTTTGGAGCAGTTTTTAAATAAAACTTGAGCTTCCGTCTTCCACAAACAGCATCACACAAAGTTTATACCCTCTAATGCTGCTGTACAATTCCTAAAATCTTAGACTACATTCATATTTGTGTCAGAGGTGACATTAAATATTCAATTATGTTAGACTTGAAACTAGATGTCCCAGTCAAAACTGCAGACTCCATGGTGTAACCCTTTTTCTGGCTATTCATGGAAACGAAATTACGAGACTGGGAGGTCATGAATGCTGACACTGACCTACTGGAGCTCTTTCCGGCATGGCCTGGTGCTTCAACTCTGCCAGGACTGCCCTCTTGGAGCCTTGACAATCACAAAAACCATGAAACAGATTTGTACCATACCTTTTGTGAATAACCAGTTCAACAGGTACAGACATGTATGGAATGAGGTTTTTCAGATTAATATACAAAGATTTGAGTTTCTTTAAGGAAGTTGCACACTATCATAAATCTATCATACAAGCTCGGACTTAGTGAATAGCAGAACATTTTATTCCATGCAGAACAGGTTTCTCATTGTGCGTTGGCTTAGTAATATGTTCCAGACTTCCTGCTGCACATCCCAGTGATGCCTGCACATTGTTACAGCATACAACAATTTATTGTGAATATTACTACCTCACTTGACATTACCCATTTGCAGTCCTGGAAGCCGGCACTCTCATGCGGTTATAATGAAATATTAAAATTCAGTTTAATTATGCTGAGAATCATCGATACTGCAGCGAGCTACAAAACACTTCCATATTTGTATCTGCCACACAAACCAATTCCAGCTACAAATCTCCTGATGTACAGCAGAGGGGGAGATAAAAAATGAATAGATGTAGGTCTGCGTAATTTGTCCAAATCGCATTTTCCATGGTGTCGGCTTGAGCCACCTTATATCCGAAACAGGGAAGCCTTTTCTCCACACTTCGTAATTGTTTGTGTCGGGTTTATGATAATTCAGAATTAAAGCGAGAGATGTTTAATCCTTTCTCCTGCTCGCTGCGGGAGACATTAATGCACATTTTTCTCTTGCAAATTGACTTCTCCATGTAAAGATTAGAAAGGCCTGAGTTTGTTCTGTTTGGATAGCAGCCTTGTAGAATTCAGATTTCATGCAAATTTAGGGAAGCGATTTAGGCTGCTGGCAGTTGGATAATGAAAGACCAGTGCAGCTAACTGGGCATTTAGGAAGGAGCCTACATCATTCCATGGCGACTAATTTACAAATGTTTAATATTTGAAATTAAAGTGACCAAATGATGTGAGATGTGCCAGTGGTGTTATTGCTATCTTCCACAGATTCAACATTGCGTTGCAGATTCTGTATGCAGGTGATATTTGCCAATTCACTATTTTCCTTGGTTAAAAAGAACCTGTCAGAAGTTGTTACATCTCAAAACTACGGCAGAACTACTGTGCAAGCTCTTACAAAGTTTAAAGAGGACCTGTCACCCCGGAAAACCCAGCCACCAAATGTGCTCCCCATAATCCTCCCCCCAGCCCCTTTCTCTCTAGCCATTTTTTTTAATGTATGTGCAGTAAATTGATTTAAACCGATCTGACTTCTTACCAAATAAGAGGTTGGATCATGTATCTGGTGTGCTGGCAGTCGGTGGTATTCAATAGGGGGCGTGCCGACACACCCCCAGCACGACCCTGCCAGCGGTTTTATTGTAGGAGAAGCCGCAGCCTGGACTCGCATTGCTGGCCGTCGATGTGATTCTGCCGGCTTCTCCTACAATGTGACCGCTGGCAGGGGCATGCTGGGGGTGTGTCGGCATAGCACACCAGATACACGATCTGACCTCTTATTTGGTAAGAGGTCAGATCGGTTTAAATCAATTTACTGCACATAATTTTTTAAAAAAATGGCTAGGGAGAAAGGGGCTGAGGGGAGGATTATGGGGAGCACATTTGGTAGGGGGGTTTTCTGGGTGACAGGTCCTCTTTAAATGCTCCTGGTGAGGATTGCCAGTTGCCAGATGGCAGCTTCTTCAATTGCTCATCTTTTTTGGTGCCTTACCTCTATTTTAGTGTCCAATCAATAAACCACAAGGGTTATCAGGGAGAAGCTGGACAGTTTAGAGACCCAAGGGCACTTTCCATAAATAGAGCACTCTTCTAGGAATTTGGATTCCAACCCCAGAATCATTAAAACTGTGAATTCTTGGTGGGAGGCAAGTAGACTGTTACAGTTGTATATAGTACACTGGGTGTAAAGGTTGCCCAAGTTTTTATGTGACATTGGTGTCAGATAGATGACACTCATCCATAGTGGATAAACCACATGCCTATTTGGGGGGGTGGATTATAGATGTGATGGATTGGTTAATATGTATTCTTCAGTGCAAAAGGATGTAATGTTTGACACTTCATGGTAAGCTACTGGTTGGTAGATTGCTATTTCCTGCATATAAGAGGATTGCGGGTGGTTGATTCAGCCCCTTTCCCCCTAACAAGTTTGTTTTTGGATATGGTTTATGTATTAATGTTGAATGAAATATCAACCTACTATAATTACCTACTATATTATAATTCCCAACTATAATTTTTAGAAACTGTGGTGCCCTTAGCTGATATGCATGGATTGGTATCTCTCCATATCTGCTGAGGTATCACTTTTTACAGGGGTAGCAGGTTTTTTGACTTGACTAGAGTTGTCAATGTGCTGTGTACAGTTGGTATGGCCTTCTCTTCTTCTGGCTCCAGAGCTGCTGGGAATGATTAACCGCTCTACTAATGTATGACTTCTGTGTATGTCTGATATTCTATGCATTATACTTATTGTGTTGTTTTACTCATCCCTTAGTGATGGGTTTTATGTTTTCTTCTATCTAAAATTTTTGCTCATTGATGGAGTAGATGGAGGGGGTTATGGAATCAGTAAGTTATATTAAAATTCAAAAGTTAATAAAGGAATATTTCTATGTGTAATCTGTATTGCTTGTTCATTCTACAACATTCAAATTCACCTAGGTAGCTATGTGAACAATAAGAGGGGTCAAGATTGCTGACTGACTCCACTTAAAGGAGTATAGTTTTTGTAAAGTTTGCGTAGTCACATGCAGTATTTAATATAGAACTTGTTTTTCATGAGGAGTCTGCTTGTGCTCATCCTAATAAAGTTCATAGTATATTTTTAATTTTAGCTGATATTTACTTATGTGCTCCCCACACAAATGATCTCTCACATTTCTCATAATTTTTTTCACATTTTGGAAGTCTTAACCTTCTAGGTAAACTGCATTAAAGAACATTACTCTCCCTCTACGATTAGGAAATGTGATCCTCAGTTAGAACAGAAGCTGTGGTTTCTGGTGAGATATGCCATGCACTTGTGGTTAACAGTGAACTCTCCAGTGTATATGCTTCACGGAGATGGATACCTCCCTTATACCACTCCCTCACTCATTGTGCTTTTCAGTTTTGGTTTCTGCATTTTTGTAAAAGAGGTAAAAAAAACCCATTTAACTAGAGCTGAATAATTACAAGAAAAAGAAAAATGAAAAATTTCACGATGCCCATTTTTGGAAGTGGTGAAGTGTGAAATTTGAAATCAGAGCAGGAACGCCTAGTATTCGTCTTTTCTTTCTATTTTTTTCCCTTCTCTCGCCTCTTCATTATTTCAGGGTCTCTTCGATGCGGTAACACTCTGTAGTAAATGAGTTCCACGGTTAGTGAGCTGATCAGAAAGGGGATTGCTCACACTGAGCGCTAACACAGAGACATAACTCAGGGTGTATGCAGGAGAGTTACGGAGACGCACAAATTATTCTATTTTATACTTTAATTAGTTTGAATTAGCAACGGGAATAGAGGCAGAAAATGATCCAGCCAAGGGTGAAATGGAAAAAAGGGATAGGGTGGTGCTATGTTAGCACAGGCAAAGAATGAATTCTGTCTTGCATCCTCATAGTGTCTGCTCTCATGTCGTGAGGATGTAGTAAGTAGGTGCAGTCACAGAGGAAATAGGAGGAGGGACTACTGATGGGTATCGTGAGGAGATGAATACATTACATTATTTGATATTTACCAGTTATTACACTAGACTTTTTTTTCAATGTTTTTAGCAATGTAAATGTCACTTTCATGTTTCTATGTCTGTAGATACGTCTTTTAATTCAGTGTGCAGAATATTGCAGCAACCGATTTTTATATTGTAAGATTGTCTGGAGATTTGTAATAACATACATCATAAGATTTACTCTTTCACCTGTAGAACTCTAGCTGACAACAGCCACCACTGGGGGGAGCTGTGAAGGAGGTGGATTTCACCACTTTTCATATCAATCCTATGGAGAGAAATTATCACTTCTTCTACACCAGTTTTCTGGCGTATAAGCAGTAAAATAATTGCAAATTCTTGTGCACAGTAAGAATTTGAAAATTATTACACCACCTCCACACCATGTGGGTATGGATAGGGCAAAGAAGGGCTCAGCCATTGGTGGAGTGGGTGGGCATGGGGGCTTTCCTGTTTGTGCCTGCATACTTTTTAAAAACCAGTTCACAGTTTGGACCTAGCGTAATTTTTTGGGGCTAAGCCTCTTGATGTAACCAGCGGGGCGGAGTGACATTGGTTTTGTCAGCGTACGATATGTTCCCCCCGGTATCTGTATGTTATGGAAAGCCTTATGACTATGCACCGGGGTGCTATTCGAAATTTATATGAAATATGAAATTGTGAAAGTGCTTAATTTTTCTGTTGGTTTAAATACTCTTTTCTTCATTAAAAATCCTTTTAAATGCCCATAGCATTATAATGAACCTACCATTCTAAAAAATGCTGATCCTTGTGATTGGTGAAAACTGTGGTTTGGGGCCAATAAACTGCAAGCTAACTATGTTGCATTCTTTCTAAATGGGACCTGACACCTCTCTGGACATATCTATAGTATTAAGTAATTGTATTTCTTATAATAAAGCAATTGTGAAATATATTTCTGTATAGATTGACAACTGGGTTGACACTGTCTGATAAGTGTTAGACTGTGCAGGGACATAACCCTTTGACATTGAAAATAGTAACATCCAGTTGTCAATTTATTCATAGATTTCTAGGAGGAATAACAGAAGGACAACACATTATAGTGATATGAGAATAGATGTTCCACTATTGATATAACAAGTGTGACAGATTGTTCTTAGATGACAGTATCAGTAGTGTAAGGTGGCATTGGTGCCCATTGATTTATATTCATGGCAGAACCGTTAGCACTAAACACACATTTTCAATATTGTCCTGCTTCTGGGATATACCCACACCTCACCTGCTCTCTTCTTTCATTCCAACCATTTTCTTCTTTTACCGTTTTAAAACAGATCCATTTTTCCTTATAGCTGCAATAATCATTTACGGCTTCTTTATTGATTCATTAAGGATAGCATCCAACCTCACTATTCATCTGGAATGGATTGATCAGCCCTTGTTCATTACTGGCTGTACAGAGAGGTCCTCTTCTAATGGATGGCTGGAAATTGGACACTTGCTGCATGGAGCTGGCAGACCTTAAGGGTCACCTGTCGGTACATGCCAAAATTTAGATTCAGTTCAGGAAAGTAAGTTCAGAATAACTATGGAGGGAGAGGTGACAGGCCCTGACAGTGTCAAAGATAACTTTAATCATACTATTGTATGGCCAGAGACTCGGTAGTGAGATTGTCCACCTATAGCATATTGTGTCTTAAGGCTGTTTAGTGGCTGTGATACAAAATTTGCTGTTTAAAGACGAGACTTTTTCTAAATATAATTGGGCAACACTTCACGTAGACATTTTATTCTTCCTCCAAAAGAGTAGAAGGTACAATTAACCATAACATATGCATTAGCAACTTTGTCACCATTAGATTGTGATTGTGTCTTAAGCAATGGGATTGTGGCGCTGCTGTGCCGGCTTTCATGCGGCCGAAATCGGGGGGCGGGCCGTCGGACGATCCACCTGATTCGGACTGATCGCGGGATTTCAAATTGTGTGGCAAAATCAAGCACATACATGCACCAGGAAGAAGGTGAACTCCGGTGGACCTGAGCAGGGAAGCGACACATGCAGGATGTCGGGCGCACGATCTTAGTGAATCGCAGCAGAGTGCATTATTGTCGGGCCACGCACCTTCGTGAACTCCGGGGACCGGTAGGTAAATGTGCCCCAATATGTATATAACAGTGCACATCATCCACAGTATACACCTGATACGGCAGTTTAGATAAGAAATGTCAGGGTATAGGGAGAAGACAGCCGAATGACAGGACTGGAGATCTCTCATCTCTAATTCCTGCCGCATACTTCCACCATGTGGTCAGCAGCTATTGGAACAGATCTGTAGTGTATAAATGTATATATCAGTGCATAAATGTGTGCGCATGAGTGTATAAATGTGTGTATATGTGTGTAAAAGTGTATAAATGTGCATTTTCTGTAGTCTGTTGTCATGGAGACAATTCTTCAATGATGCTGTTTGCACAAATCTGGATTATATTAAGTCATTTTAAGATGCTTCATGTAACAGTATGCAAAGAAGACAACAGTTTTCATTAAAACATATTATTGAGTCCTTTGACCCAATTTCCAAGGGTTTTTGATGAAGGAATAATGATTTCCTTGAGAGGGCTCATAGAGTACAGCAGCAATAATAATAAGTAATAAGTACCCTAGTCAGATAAGCTTATTATCAAGTACCTGTATATGTACATTGAAGATGAAAGATAATGTAATACAAATATCCATGAAAATTATTTTATGTAGAAATCTGTGGAACTATTAGAGCTATGTAGATATGGAAGCATCATGTAAATGGGAATTGGAACCTACACAGACATTTCTAGTGTTTAGTACCAGTATACAATTGTACACCATGATTCCCTGTCATGTTTCGATGGAAATATAGCCATAGTCACTTATTTTTATGATGCTACATTATAGAAATATGGGGGGAAAGATAGCACTTTACATTCCATACTGCATCTCCAAGACCATAAACAAGCAGATGTCACTGACAGGTGGTGACATATGCCCTTTATAGAGTCCCAACACACTTAAGCAAGTGGCAGCCCCCTGGCATTGTGTATCAGTCCCTTCCCAAAGGAACAGATTGGACTTTTGAGAAGTTGGACCTTTTAATTAGAGTTGATCACACTAAACTGTGCCCGGGGAAGTCTTTTGAGCACCCTTGGCACTACTAGAAGTAAATGCTGCCCTTTCTATTGCTTCTTCAATTAGTTTGGAAGTGAGAAAAGTGTAACTGCCATGGCCCCTTTAGAAATGTGAAAGACTGTAGTGCACTTTGTGGCAATCAGATGATTTGCATACTTAATACAGACGCCACATTATTCTCCTACATGAAAATTCAATTTCTTAATTGTGGTGGAGCGTCTTTTAAGTAATAATTGAGGTTCTGAGGAAACAGCTGTTATTATAAGGGAAGGGAGGGAGTGACAAGATTGAATCAGTTCACCGGTTGATGTTCAGAGCAGCGATGCACCTTTCAGCAATCTGTACCCACCAGGGTTTGCTGTCGCTTCTTTATAGCGGCGGTCTCCATGGAGTGTACGCACTGCACTCTGCTTGCTTCGTCTTTAGAACTTCAGTAGGTGGAAGCGGCTCCACTGAGGGTTTATCAAAGTGCTCAGTACACTCCACAGTCTTCGGATATTGTGGTTTCCCGCTCCCCGTTGCTAGGAATGAAGTTTGATTTCCCCCTCATCTCTTCCAAGCTTTCACAGAAAAATGCACAAATAGTCACTTCCTTTCTTACAAAATATGCCAGATTGTGAAATATGAGTGGATCAGGGAAATAATTATGAATGAATGCTGAAGGAAGACATGGAACTCAAATCCTTGTAACTTTTTTTTAACATTTTATATAAATCTTTGGAACCACTTAGTTGTAAATAATACATTTTACAGTGTTTTTTTGCCAGTGATGTTGGGGGTTAAACATTTAGTAGCTCGGCTATATAGTCTGGCTACTCCCAGCCTCCCCTGCCGGATCTTCAGCTCATTCTTCTGAGGAGAAAGCCTTCCTGTGTGTTTCCAGACGCCTCCATGTTCCCGTGTTCCGTGGTGTTCCCTTGTTTCTGGTTTCCTGTGTTCCCTTGTTCCGTGGTATCCTATAGTGGTCCTGTTATCCTGTGGCGGTCCTGTTATCCTTTGGCGGTCCTGGTATCCTGTGGCGGTCCTGCTATCCTGTGACGGTCCTGGTATCCTGTGGCGCTCCGGTAATCCAGCAGCCATCCAAGGTCCTGCCAGCCATCCGCGGTCCTGCCAGCCATCCGCGGTCCTGCCAGCCACCCGTGGTCCTGCCAGCCATCCGTGGTCCTGCCTGCCATCAGTGGTCCTGCCTGCCATCCGTGGTCCCCGTGTCCCTACCTTGGCTGCCATCGCGGACCTAGTAGCACCCGCGGAGCGATCTGGTGACTCCTGCCGCAGCAAAACCATCCCGCTTTGCGGGACCAGGATATCACTTAGACTCCGCTCCCGGGTGCGGCTAAGGTTGTTATCTCCCGCGGTGGTCCAGGGAGTCCACTGTTTATCCCCCGAGATTGTGACACAAATGCACCTATGCACTGGTAATTTCAGAAGGGAAATGAAGATCAGTCACATTAATATACAATTTCCCAATGCTTCTTTCTGGTGACCTCTGCTGCCTGCTTAAGCAGACCACCCCATGTACCTAATATGGTCCATCAGTCCCACTGAAATTCTCAGGTATGTCAGATGTTTGCCAAAAATATGTTAACAAATATCTTATAGAAAGTGTTAGTGTCAGTAGTGAATTGAAACCATTTATTATTAGACTGACTGCTTTCAGCTCTAACACCTCATTTGGCAGTTCTTTGGATTTTTCACCTTCCAATTCACGATTAAACAAGAGGTGTGGTTTCAGCAGAAGGATTTTGTGCCTGTTTAGTCCTTCCTCTCATTGAGAGCTGGCATCCTTTTGAAAAAGTGACAAGTCAAATGTCAAAACACACAGCCAGACCCCCGCTCTTCCCTCCTGAATATTTATCAGCAGCCACCACTGCCAAGCGTAGGAACATCCAAGTCTCTTACCTCAAACAGCTGGAGCACTTTGCTTTGTGAGTGCACAGCTGCTCCATAGAAATGAGCCATCAATACCTTAGGAAGCTCAGAGGCCTATCATCCGCTTATACATATTTATTGTCTCTGTGGGATGCTGAGTTGGAGAGAAGCACCTTATCCAGTTCAAACACTGATAGGTAAATTTGCAAGGACAAATGGAACTCACATTGTGAAACTGTGAGAGTCTGTGTTTGACACTTATGCTATGGAAATTTTGGGCCATATTTATCCAGGCAACGTGATTGCTTTCTAGTTATCAATGAAGAAATATGTTATTCTGCATTTCTAAAGCACTTTATATTCTGAAACAGTTTTTACAACTTACTTAAAAAATAACTCCAATGTTCCAATTTTACTAAAATGTGATTTCCCCTTTAAAAACAAACAAATGCCCATATTGGGGCACATTAACTAAAAACACTATGGGGCAGATTTATCAAGCTGTCTGAAAGTCAGAATATTTCTAGTTGCCCATGGCAACCAATCACAGTTCCCCTTTAAAATATTCATGAGCACTGGTAAAATGAAAGCTGAGCTGTGATTGGTTGCCATTGGCAACTAGAAATATTCTGAATTTTAGACAGCTTGATAAATCTGCTCCTGTGTGCAGTTTTCCTATGTAATGTGCAAGGTGTGCCAGATTCATTAATTGTGGTGCACGTTCTACATGAATCTGGTGCTCCCTGCACTGCCCCGGCAGTGTACGCCAACTTTTTTTTGGTGCACCTTTAACATGGGGCGCACGACACACTTCTATCGGACTCTGCATGATAAATTTGGTGCACATTCCAACTATGCACTGATATGCCCTTATATGTGTTTGAGTACAAAGTCCAACAGAAAACTGGTGCAAGGTCCTTATTAACTGTGTCCCACTGTGTCCCTTTTCTTTCCAGACTTGAGGCATTTTCTGTTCTGAAGATACTTGTAAAAAATCAGCTGCAGTGAAGTGGGCGGAGACTAGCCTTATCCTGTATCTGCCCTGTAGCTGAGCCAAATTGATTTATTAAGTCATTTAGCAGCAAATCTAATAAGATTCCTAGAAGTAAATCCGCTAAATACTGCTAAATGTACAGTAAATACAAGATCTATATAGTGAATAGCCTCCATCACATGGAGGAACATGGAGCATGTTATAAGTAGTAGAAACCACCAGCGAAAATACACTTAGCTCTGCTACACCTCCCTCTGAAATACACAGAGAGCACTGTCATATGACCTCCCCTTCTTTCCTCCTCTGTGAGCAGTCCCTCCCATCTATCAGCCCTTATCTTGTTTACAACTCTTTGGATCATAGGAGAAACCAGCACAGCTGGGAGGCAAGCTACTGCAAGACTAGGCTAAATTAGGGAGGATAGCAAAGAATCTGTTCCACATAGGTAATCAAGATAATAGGCAAAGTTATTCTACATCGGAAGTAATAATTTCAATTGCTTGTGAACTGCCACTGCAGCAGGCACCTGGCTGTGGTCGATGCACCACTGTCAGTTTCTGAATACAAACAGAGACTCAGCAATGACGGACAGCACCGTGGGTGAACGGGCATCGTCGGGAGAGGTTAAAAAAGCTTTATTGTTTTTAAAGCCAATCCAGCCATATATAATTTTTTTTACATTTCCAGACACCCCTTTAACCTTATGTGTTTATGCCACATCAGTCTATGTTATAGTGTCATGTGGTGACAAATATGTCAGGTATCTGAATGTAAATATGAATTCATTTGGTGTAAGTGAAAGGCTTGAGTGGGATTCCATTGGGGAGGGGTACATTTATTACAGTCTGTTATTTCCTGAGGCGATTAAAAATGGCTGCTATTGTGAGCCTCTTTAATTGAGACCTAGCACAGCATATTTCACAAATCTCAAGAGTTCTTTTCCAGCGTTAGATAAAAAGAAAACAGATGCTATATTTTCTCCTCCAACATCAAGAGCCGTCTCTGTGTCAGCACAGAGATGTGGGCAGCAGAGGCGGGAGCAGGCAGGAGAGCAGGGTGATTCTACACAAAGGCTCCTAATGCAGGGAAATGGAGTGTGACCAGCAGCCCCTTCTATAGGTCCCGTGTTATACAGCCGGGGTTAATCAGAGGGATCAACTCCAACCAGCTTGTAAAACAAACAGCCCATGAACACTGGGCTCTCCTATTAGCAGAGGGGCTTCTGCCCGATCAGATATTGATCAGGTGCTGCTGCCTATCAATGTCATGATGTGTTAACTCCATTGTAAGCTATTTGAAAGAAGTTTGTAAAAGCCTAGATACTCATGGAGAACTGCTTGCACCTCCTTTATATCATAAGGCCAATAACCTCTATGTGTACCAAAAAATATTATTCAAGGAAATTGTAAGAATTGTTGTAATTTTTCTATGACAACAATCAACCCAAGAACCCAAGAATCTGAACTTATCTTTGACCAGTGAGAAAAAAAAATGATTGTTATTAATACAGACAAGACCATTGGTCGTCACACAATAGCATTTGGATTCTTAACATTCAGTAACATCTATGACTTCAACATACTGTAAATGTTTGTTTTTTTTTAAATACCAGCAACATAGGAAAATATCCATTACGGTCTTCTGGTGTTTTTAACCGTCATACTCATGAACGGAGCTTGTAGAGGCACACACAGTAACCATAAATAGAAGGGCTACACACTCTTACAACAGAAGGCTCAGGCATATCCCCCTGTGTAAGGTATACAGTGGTATATGTAGCCCTTTAGGAGTTGGCTGCAGTGACCCTTAAATGGAAAGTGACATTACTAGGTCCTTCCTCAATGTGCTCTCAGCGGAGGTCGAAGGGGGGGAGTTTAATACTGTTGGAACCATCCTACATAGGCTTCAGTGACTTCGGCTAAGCGTACATTACACTCAGCAGGAGGTAGAAGGATGGAAAGACACAGCTCGGAAAATATAAATCCATTTTTCATTGCTGCTACACACAACGGTATTGTTACACAAATCCTCCTTAATAAGGTCCCATGGACATGAATAACGAATATGTGCACTTTGACAATGATCCACTCCTTGCGACCCAACTGGCATAAGCAGCTGAGTGCCACTCACCTTGCCAAAAGTTGCCGACGTTGCAAAGGTGGGTAGGAATTGGACCTGCTGTATAATTTACTGTGATCTATTGATTGCTAACGAGCTCAGTAGCCAAAAAAAAGGTCTAGCTCACAACCAAAATAAATGGCCTTTTCCCAAACACTGTGTGCAGCTTTGTATGATGATGTATAATAATAAATCTTTATTTCTATAGAATCACTTAGCTCTGCTACACCTCCCA
Organism: Engystomops pustulosus; assembly: GCF_040894005.1. Lineage (NCBI taxonomy): Eukaryota > Metazoa > Chordata > Amphibia > Anura > Leptodactylidae > Engystomops > Engystomops pustulosus. The sequence continues at coordinate 181,093,759 of NC_092412.1, read as the reverse complement.
CATCACTTTACACTTTACTGTGGTGAAAAAAACAGATTCCCCTTCTGACTGCTCAGTGGTCAGCCATACAACCTAGGACAGTGGTGGCTAACCTATAGCACGGGTGCCAAATGTGGCATTTAGACCCATCTCTGTGGGCTTCCAGGCCAGGGCCCAAGCACAGAGTTTAACAGATAGATTGAGTGACTTAATGGCATCCTCCAAGGATCTACTTGTTTAAGAGCAAAACTTCCTGGGCCTCTTGAGACTGCAGAAGGAACAAGATTCTTCCTGTTCAAGTTAAGGAGGGAAGCTGGAATAATAATCCAAATTTCCCCACCTTCTTTCAGTGGTATTGAATGTTGTAGCAGAGCAGGGAACAATAAGCTGTTAATTAAATTGCCATGTGCACATGATTTTTGGCTGTAGTTTGGACCATCGACTTTTAAAAGGTCCACCATCACTGACTTAGGATGTTTGTTCTTTATGGAGGCAGAAATGGAGTAATAATGTGTTATGTAAGTAAAAATGTACCCAAGTTTGTAACCTGCTAGTATTGCTTGATTCTTCCTATGCAAGCAGATGTATGAATATTAGATCACAACATGTACATGACAAACACCAAATTTCAGATAAAAACAAATGAAAGAAAGCTGTAAAATGGCACAGTACCACGATAACAACATTGAATATTTCATTTCCTGGCACATCACTAAGGAGCAGGTGTTACTTACTAAAATACTTCTATGTTATCGGCCTCTGTATGCATTTTACATTGCTTGCTCCATGGTCTAGCTATAAGGAAATAAAGTATAAGCTGACCAAGAAATACATTAGAGAGAAGCGATGAGATGGAGACGCGCCTAGTGTGCACAGTTTCATTAGCTGAGGAAGGTTTGTACGTAGCTACTCTTCCGCTCCTTCACCCTGGAGCCTTTTCAATTTACACTTCCCCTGCAGTCAGTAACAGGATTCAGCGACACCTTCTATCGCTCACTCTCCTATCCGTCAACTGCAGGGTGCTACATACACATATCTCAGCTAAGCCAAGGAAAAAGTCACATATTCACCCGACCTTTTGTAAGTTATTAATGGGCCTTTTCCTTGTTTACAATATAGACAGGAGAAGTAAGTATGTGCTGTATATTTCAGCAGTTTCCTAGCCCAGTGCATTGTGATCATCTTCCTAGTTTGAAAAAATGAAAGCAAGTATAAAAACTTGCACAGAAATTCCCTACTGTTTCTCTACTTTATTCATGAATCATACTTTTTAAGATCGAATTAGATAACTCAACAGATAACTCAGAAACATGAAATGTATGTCTTCTAGTAAAGTGGCCCTATACAATGCAGGTTTCCACTTTATTTGAATAATTCTTTCATATTATGATTATGTTTAAGCTGGATATTTTATATTGTTTTGTGTATTTTTATTTTTTTTATAAGGAAGAGATAATAGATGCAGGTGTCTTAAAATTTACTACTTCTTCTGTGCATGACATGATGTGATTTATTGACATCTCTAGAACAAAAATACACTTGTTTGGCATCTAAATGTCACATTTCTACAGTAATTGTATTTGGAGAGCATGACAGCTTTGATAAAGTAACTAAGATGAAAAAAAAATGTTTTTTTTTTCAATCTGTGAAGTCACAAGAGGCATGATCCACAAATACACAAGGAAATAAAACACATTTTACCAAAATAGCTTTCCCTCAATAGAACAGATTGAAAAATTAAGGGGTTTTTTTTAGTATCAAAATGATAATTCCAACCATTGGATATCTATCCCATCTGTTATTATTCTCTTTCTTGATAGTTTAACAAAAATAAAATTAAAAAAGTATATATAGTTTAGTTGCAGTAATCAGAACATACAGGCAATATTAAAGGTTTAAAGGGAACCTGTCACAAAAATAGAGCAATATTAACTAACTGACACCCTTCTTTTAGCTAAAATTGTTTCCCCTACATCCCCATATATGAACTTTATGTTATATTCCCTGGCATCAGAGAAGGCTTGTTCTACTCTGCATCCCCTCCCAGCTACGCCTTTACATGTCCCAAGCCTCCTCTCAGTATTAGCCCGAACCCCTGATGAAGCCAGTTCTACTGGCGAAACATGTCAGGGTGCTAATGTTAGAATCTTTTTAATCAGCAGTGCGTTCGTGCTCTCAGTCAGATAGCTGATACTTAGCATTGTGTTATTTCCTCTAGTGATAGTGTAGTTCATGAATCAGGGCATGGCAGTGATATAGTTATCTTAAGCATAGGGCTTGATCACTGTAGGTGTGACGCTCCATGTACATACTTGGGTAAATCTAGTATCAGTCATTACTGTAATAAAGTACTAACTACAGCTTACCATATATAGCTGTCGTCTGTTACAGCAGCCCCCAGTAGGGGGCCATAAGATCTTCTATATGCTATGACAATAATAAAATCGCTGACATTGGACATGTAATGTAATACTTCTAGCCCCACTGCTTAGCGTGACAGTTATACACCCCTACCGATTATGTTTACCTGTTGATCCCCAGCCACAATATATACTATCCAGAGCTATACTGTTCTGGACAGAGGTCTCTGTTTCACACTGTGTTTTTAAACACATTTCCTTTGAGCACTCTGTAGCAAACAGCTACTGTCGTTTTTTTTATTAATTATGCACAATAAAAGTGATGTTTTATGATATATTTTGTCCGGATATGGGTAGTTTTTTCTGCCAATGGCAGTTTTGTGAGAATCCTCTCAGTATTCAGCACTTAATGTCATGCGACTGTGGTGATGTCATTTAAGGTCCTTTAACCCAGTTAAATTTGCAGTGTCTAAAGGACCTTAGGTGACATCATCCTGGTCACATGAATTGCCCAATGTTGTAAAAGAGCTCTCTATCAATGTTCCGAACAGCAGCATGTCCTAGCAGTGAGAACTGTCAATCAGGAACAAATAGGCAGGGCAATGTAAATAAAATTTAATATGCAGTGGACTCACGTTAGGTGAGTTGCATATAAGTTGACAAGCATTTAGGGGGAAGGGCAATGCTTTATAATCATAGTTTTTTATGAAGTATTTATTTGAGGTGGGTTAATTTAAATGGCAGGTTCTCTTTAAGCCTTTCAGCCTCTGTTTATTCAAAGTGTATACCACATATGCTTAATCTTTCAAGTATTGCTTATTTTGAGGCAGCATATAGCTTAGATGGTAATACTGTAGCTTTAAGTGCATTGTATTAATGGACAAGTTTATCTGTAGACTGGAAATGAATTGAGCAAGTAACTAAGGGTGCTCAGTCCTTGGGTACAAGACAAGAGATCATCAAAAAGAAGCATTGAGATCAGATAATGTAATAAAAAAATATAGACAAACACAGAGTCCTCTCTTATAGGCCGCCGCTTTATAAATGACTGTCACCTCCAGCAGCGAGAGATTTGCATTGGGCCCATTTTTCAAACCTTAGAAGTTTGGTGCTTCTTATCTGTCTTTTTTCCCTCTGGCCTTGCTCTTGAGAATATAAAGATTAGATGCTTTAAAGAGATTCATTCTTCACGCCCATGGTCAAGATGCATAATTGGATTTGTGAGCCAAGAGCATTGGCAGATTCTGAGGTGCTTGTTATGGCTCAGTCTATTCAGTAAGCTGAGGAGAGTGGCAGGTCCAATAGGCTATGATGCACCTCACAAACATGACCTCTTGCCTTCCTTTTTTGATATTTCATTGAAATATTTTGCTGCTTAAAGCAATAATACTTATCTGCAAACATTTCCTAGTAGTTGGGGAAACTTTTAGGCTTTTTGCAAAGTTTATCTAGTAGTTTCAAAGATGAAACAAAACACTTTTGTGAAGAATGGATTTGTTTAAAACATTACTAGCTTGAAAGGGGAACAAAAAATGACTAAAATTTTCGGAAAGAAAATGTAATTTGTTCTGTCATTAGTACAGCAGATGTAGTTTCACTTTTATTAGGAGGCTTAAGTGTTCTTTGGGTTTCAACCAGCAGTCTTGCCCAGGGTCTGAAAATAAACCTGTTTTCGTTCAAAAACGGCGCCATATATGACCATAGGTAGTGCTTGGTATTGCAGTTAAGTTTCAATTACTTTTATACAGCTGAGATGAAATAGTGCCACAAACCATGGTCAGGTTCGGCACAGCTCCTGGAAGAAAGCAGAAATATGAAATTTTTAATAGCCGTAAGTTTAATCTAGAAATTTAGCATTATCTTAATTGTTTTCCTCTGCAATAACTTCCCCTTTTCTTTGTTGTTCTAATACAGTAACTGTTAATGATTCTTTTGACGCCTGTAAATTTCATCATGGAGAAAATGTAATTGCTTTAAGCCATATCTAATGACATCACTAGTAACAAACACTCTTAACCAGCAGTGATTTCTTTTATTAAAGATAGAGCAGTTAGATAATGTGCCAGATTTACTAAATAATTGGGGATATGTTAACATTGCCATCACAACATTGCATGCAGTCTCAAAATATCTCCATGAAATTTAAGAGGAACCGATATTAGTGTGTAAGACCTTTTGGACTACATTGTTGTCCAATATATCACAAAACAGATATGTATATGTGAGTATGAAGGTAACCATACCTAAACCGTGTAACAGTGAAGTTATAGATTATCTTAATTTCTGGGGTCTTCAAACACTGTAGGGGGCATAGAATATAGTAAAAATGAAATAAGAAAAAGTACAAGAAACACAAAAGCAACAGGAAGTACAATTAGTACTGCAGATAACAAGCCATCATATGGATCTTGAAATGGAATACAGGATACTTTTGGCACACTCTTTTTGCAAAGCAACAATCCTTTCCATTAATCCACACATCCTATTGGATGGGTGCAAATAGTGTTGCAAAGCTGTACACCACCAGCTTGGAACATATTGCCGCTAAACTATTGTGTTTTTTATGTATGCCAAAGGGAAATAATTTTGTACAGTACAAATGGAGGAATGGGAATACAGCTATGGACTCAATTTTATTTGGACATCTGTGCCAAACCTCCTCTAATGGACGTAGTGTTTCCTCTATCATGCCCCGAGCTCCCCGAATGTTTTTATTTAGCCGATTCTTTTTATTTAGCCAATAACCTTTTCATTTATGCCTACTGCCCAACAGATGACAGTTAAAAATAGTATGCTCACGTTTGTTATTTCATAGAACATACAATATTTTGGTGCGTATGTGGAACGATTTGAGCTTCCCTAGAAGGTAGAGTCTTGACATTGTTTTACTATACAGGCAGTCCCCAGGTTACATACAAGATAGGGTCTGGAGGTTTGTTCTTAAGTTGAATTTGTATATTTTATAATTGTAGATCCTGACAAAAAAAAATTGGCTCCAGTGACAATTGGAGTTTAAACATTTTTTGCTGTAATGAGACCAAGGATTATCAATAAAGCTTCATTACAGACACCTTACAGCTGATTATTGCAATCTGGGACTATAGTAAAGCATTCCGAAAGCTTCACCAGAGGTTAGAGGGGTCTGTCTGTAACTATGGGTTGTCTGTAAGTCCGGTGTCCTTAAGTAGGGGACCACCTGTACAAGTTATCCTTCATGTTGTTTTTTCACTATTAATAAATCCTATCATTTTATTGTTTCTTTACTTAGTGATAGGCTCTTCATAGTCCTCCATCGGGCTTCATGTTGTCCACTGTACGTATGTCAGTCAGACCAGCTGATTGCCCCAGTGTCTGACTGACAAAGTAAAACATGTTTTAATAATTTTGGTAATAAATGTAGTTCTTACAGGTAACCTATTCACACCTAGACATTTCAGTGATATGAATGAAAGGAAACATTATGATGGTTTAATGCCTTCCATGTTAGTTTCTAACCATTAGGGACAGATTTGCTCATATTTAGGATTACCATCCAGAAACGGTTTGGCTTACAGATGGAGTTTGGTAGAGGGACCTGCTATAATACACATATATTTGGCATGCATCTCGGACATATGTTCTTTTTTGTGGCTTTGTCATGTCTTTCCTTTGTATCGTGGTATTATTAATGCCAAACCTTGAAGTCAACATTTTGTATAATGTAACAGATCATGAATGTTGTCCTAGGCTTTGTACTATCCATTATAAGTGGCTAGCATGATCATAAGTCCAGCTGTGAAGAATATATCTTGAACATATAGGACCTACTGTGACTGATAAACCCTGCTATGAGCATATAATACATAGTGAGTTGAGAAGAAAGGTGGGAATGCATCTGGATTGTGGCCTTAATTATAATCATACTGTAAATGATGAACCTTACCACGAACCCTGAGTACCCACTGAGAATGATCAAACATATTATATGGATGTAGTATTACCTGCTGAGAATGATAGACCTCATGGAAGGAAAAGATGCTGAACTTGTTAACCTTAAACCACTAAGGAAAATGTAGACATGTGGACACAAGAAAAGAGATCTCACAAGAAATCCATCGTCTATGCTCAGTTAATGGATATTGAAGATGGAAGAGTAAATGGAAAAGTTTGCCATGATTCATGGCCATAAATTGTACAGACAGAAACTAATATTAGTAACACTATAAAATTACGACATATTTTAAAACGCCTTCTTTGAAAACAACTTCACCCCCATAGAGAACAAAACTTCTCAAGGGGTAACTTACTATTAATATAACTCTAAACCCTCAACGAATCTATAACAACATTAAATTAATGGTATCATAGAGGAGAGGCGATTCTACCATCGCCATAGACAAAGGTTCTTTACTGTAAGAGCAGTGAGACTATGGAACTCTCTGCCGCAGGAGGTTGTTATGGCCGACTCTATGTACATGTTCAAGAGGCCTGGATGCCTTTCTGGAGAGCAAAAATATCACAGGTTATGGTGATAAAACATTTAATTCTTAAAGGTTGGACTTGCATCTTTTTCCAGCCTTATATACTATGATACTATGATACTAGTTGATATAGAAGACTAAAGGCAATGTCCCTGAGCATACACCCCTTTAAGTATATCAGTTTATGTCATTTATTTTGTGGTTTTAAACTTAACAGAGAAATCATTATGAGATTTGCATTGCTTTTGCCACATTTTAAGCTTAATTCTTAATAAATATGTTGAAATTGTAAACTTTGCCCACTCTATTTGAAAAAGTAGTAAAACTGGTGCGCTACCACTTTCTATTCAGATGCACACACGGTCGTGCACATGGTGCGCCGAGCGCGGACCTCGGTGCGGGGAAGCTAGTTCGGATATAAACATTAATAAAGTGTTTAAATGCTTTAAAACAGTTAAAAAACATAACGAAGATAAGCGCCGGCACCAGCTCACCCTGAGCTGGTGCGCGGTATGTCCTGCTTATAAGCCCTATCCGAAGTGGTAGGTTTCCTTTAATAATTAGCAGTTTTTCTACACCAACAAAATTGTTGCCAAATGCTTATTAAATTCCCTCCTACATCCACACTTAGATGGGTTTTGCCTAGAAAATTGTGAGACTACCTGGAAGGTTTACAGAAGATGGAGGATTCCATTCGCGATCCTCTGATATTCTTTGAAAGGCAAAGGAATGGCTATAAGAAAGAGTCAAATTTAAATTTTTATTTAAAATTAGGTACATGAAATGTGTGTATATAAACTATGGAAGTTTTCTATTGCTTATTGCTTTGGTAAGTGATAAAACTATCAACTGTCACAGGGTTTCCCCGGACCTGTTCATAACGGCAACAGATGTTTCTACTCTGACAGCACACACCAGTGTCCAAAATTCTCTCCACAGTAATCCCCAGGAGGCTGATATTAACCTAAATGCGCTAACACTGTGCTCTGTGTCTGTCATGGAGGAGGCAGTGAAAGCAGGCGATTGTTGGGGCTGAGTGACACAGTAACTAGCGAGACCTTCCCAGAGGGAATTGTCCTGCAATAGCAGAGGCAGGGCGATATGTGGAGACTTCCGCAATTTCATCACTAACAAACAACTGTGTGTGCATTAAATATATTCTGATGGCATCTCATTGTGCATGTGACATATCCATTCATCGTATATATAGGAGGATCCACTATCAGCATGATAATAAGTGTGGCAGTAAATGTTTTATTTCTAGTCTGCTAGGGCATAATCCCAGTGGGTACGGAGCTATAAATGCCTTCTAGAAATCTACATGGCAGAATCTGCATTTCCTCATTTGTAGTATAGGTCATCGAAATCTGTGCTCCATTTCATCGCATTCCTCTCAGGCGGACTTGTCCAACTCATCATCCGACATGCACTTCCATTACTTTTTAAATACCATTCCCTCTCTAAATTCAGCTTATTTAATTTTTTATTCAGCCTTGAAATGGAACCTTTTGCTTGACCTGGTTCTCTCAGTGAAGTCTTCCAGACATTGCCATGGGCATCTCGGTCTCCCCTTTGCTTTTGATATACTCTATGATTAAAATATGATTGCATTTTCCTGATTTCATATGGTATGCATTATTTTTTTTTCATCCCAGAGCATCATGCTGCCATGCTTAGTGTGGTCTAGTGTGCCAAGGTTGTGACATTTCAGTAATGGCACCATAATTGGCACAGCCTTCTGCAAATAATCATGATCTGCAGATGAAAACATAATTAAATGACTCATCTGAATTTATATACATAAGTAACCAAGTCAGGCTTACATGGCATTCTGCAGACAATTTGATCTGCACAAAGCAAGGGTTTTGATAGGAGAGAGTATATAGGCCTAGAACTGCCGATACTGGTTTCAAATGGTTGATATTGAGTACAGCATATTGCGCAAACCACTTAGATTAAGTTAGATTAGATAACTCATCTCCTGTAACTATTTAAAGGGCTATGTCAACCTTTACAAAACATATCTAAAATTCTTAATGAAACAAGTTTCTAAATAGTTTTCATTAGAAATCTCTAGTCTTTACTGATGGCTTGAGCAGAAAAGAAGGTTGAGCATGTTGGATTTTAACTTGTACAATCCTTTTGTTTTCAATAGAGATGTTTTGATTTCAGGAGTATCCGCAAGGGCTTATCAACCTTTCCCTATCACGAGCAAATGCACACTTGTCTCAACTGAACCCAGAATACATCTGTATGGAGGTGATGTTAAAATCAGTTAAATCAGCTTGTATGTAAACTTAGCGTAACTGCAGTCTTTCCATAAGAGACAACAGCTAGTTATGATTATAGTCACAGTAGGGTAGTCACTAGTCATAGGCAGTCTACAAGCAGACAACAAGCTGTACTTTGAGGGTGGTGATCCCCTGTTTGTGACTCTACTGACAATGTCAATAGAAAATGACTTCCTGGATAGCATTTGCTGTGACCGAACCCAATAGAGCCCAATGAGGCCGTGCATTAGCTCCAAAAGTTACCGTGAAAATAAATGGTCATGGGCATGAGGCCTTAATTGGCTAAATAAGTCACATACTTATTCCCTTATTCCTGTCGTTAGGTTTTTGGTGAATGAGCTGTAGGAAGGTTGATCTTCAGACTCTGCTTTGTCTTTACTCACTGTTTAAATGCTATCACTGCAGAACATTAAAAGCATTAACACGATACTATAGAGTCATAAATCCAGACGTTCCGGAGAAGATACTTTATGATCCCTTTCTGTGCTGTCATTAACAAGCATTGCGTCTGCTGAGACAAGTGCCCTGTTGCCATAAAAAGAAAGAAGCTGGTGTCGATGTACCCAAACACATCCTCTTGTCCGTAATTTAGCAATCAGAGCGTACGAGGGCGCCTCTTTAATGAGAACTTAATTAGCAGGAGAAAAGCACACAAGGGCATTTTGTTTCCTTAAACTTCTTTGCTTAAGGGTACTTGGAAAATACATCATTACTGCTGCTGTGTAGGAGGCCAACTCTCATATGTACATAGACACACAATCTAGTAGTAGCCATCTATTGTACTAATCAAAAGGAAGATGAGAGTAAATCAGAAACACAAGTGTCTGCTCAGAATATACTAGTTACCAATATCTTTTTTAAGAGTTATTTGTGGCAAGAAAATAAAAAGCTGACACTTCACCATTTTTGTCCATGGGCAGTGTATCTCTCATTCCATTTGTTTGAATGGGGGGGGGGGGGTGGAATAAAAAGTGCAGTCAATAAACAAAAGTCACACATTCTGATGGTGAAATCCGCAATCTTCTGCACGGCGCTCTCACCACATACTTCTTTCATCATGGCATACATGTTGTCCTATAATACAGCTTTGGAAAGCGATTTCTCTAAATCAAGAGCAAATCTTGGCATGGAGTAAAGAACGAGCACCTGTGATTCAGCTGCATAGAATAAATTGCCGGCTTTCTGACTCATACTTATGTATACTTTTTGGTGCCTGATCTTAGAGATCGCACTAAGTGTCTGCCTCTAACCTCAGCCTTAGGCTATTCGTACACAAATCTGTGTTTTTAAGGGATCACAAACAATGGTCCTGTGTGTCATTGGCAGGTGACCTCTGCTCATGTACAGATGACAGTAGAAAAATGTATGGCCATGTGTGTGAACCCTGAGAAGGATATGAGGAGGTATTCTAGCTGTTGTAGCAGTGGCACGCAGACATTCATAAAACACGACTGAGTGCATGTAGCCTTGTTGAATAGGCTGCAATGATCATCATGAAATATCTAATAGATCATTTCAATAACAATAACTAATGTATGTAAAACAAGATACATAAGATAAGTGCTAGATTGTGATGAAGTGAAATGTAAGTACAATTATAGTAAAGCTCAAAACAGTTCATCTCATGATAATAACATGAAACATTGTTCTTCCCTATTGTAAGTCACTGAGGCATGGGTCTGTGGGAGTTAAATTGTGAAAACACTAGGCATGATTCCACCTAAACTGTTCCAGTCATGAGAAGAGTGGCCAAGTCCTGCAGGCACTAACTGTCCTCCGGCACTGAATGGGCACAGGTGGAGTCCCCTAGGTGGGATTTATCCAGGATAAATGACAGTGTCACTAAAATCTGTGTGTATGTTATTAATGAGTCCCCAGTGAGTCGGTGCTTAAGACTCGGGCTTAATAACCATTCCACAACTGTGTAGGTGTTTGCAGAATGCTTAATTACTTCAGCTTAGACTCCCAAATTATTCCAAGTGCTATATTTGGCGTGGGGGCTGAGCTGAGCATCAGGTTACAATTATTTGCTATAATTAATTTGCTAAGAGGATTGGTGGGTGTTCGAGGAGGGGATGGTGGGGCAAGAAGGCTAATCATTACTTGCCAACTCCGTACACCTCCACTAAATCTTGTTTTCTATCATTTGCGTCATGCCATGAAAAGAAAATGCACTGTTATGAATATGGATTAATATTTGCATAACATTTTACAATTCAGAGCAGATTTTATCGTTGACTTTCTTGGAAATGCTAAGAGGAGATATATTTATTTGATAGAGTAGCAATTTTGATATTGTGAAAGTCCCTGTGCAGACGGAAGAATGTGAACGAGCTGAGCGTAAATTCACACAGAACTGACTCATTTGAGAATTTATGTGACTGGAAATCTGAATATATCTGAATAGGTTTGTTTTTGCAGAAAGTGATGGTGTTCTGCAAGTCACAACCATTAGAAAGGTTATGTAATGCTGGTATCATGGCAGTGACTCAGTAGTTACCACTGTTGTCCTAGCCAAATCCAGTCAGAGGCGGCATTTACATGGAATTTGTTTGTTTTCAATTTTTTTTCTTTAGTTCCTATTGTTTTTACGTACGTTTATTGACATTCTTTGTAATTCTGTGGAAATTAATATTGTAAATATAATGAAATTGGATAGAAAGCCACACTGGGGGACAGACACTGCTGTGTGCAGTGTGTTCATAAACAATATAACATATCACATGGTCATTTTTAGGACTTACAGTATATTCTGCATATTTTACTAGTTTTCCAAGGCTGTCGCTGGTAGGTGGAGACTAGCTGCTGTCACTTATCTCCTGTGCCAATATCTAACACCTTGTTGACCTACTGTCCATCTTGCTAGTAAGACTAGTACGATTTCAGATAACTATTAAGAGTGAAAGTCAGCTTAGCTGGGAGGGAAGGACCATGAGAAAGCTGATAAGTAGAGAAAGAAACATTTTCCTCAGATTTCTTACATTCACTTGTACAGTACTACTGATTTATGAAGAGAGTTAGATACAATTATAACTATAGATTTTCGATTATTTGTAAATCCTTATTTGTATAGACAGTTAGACATATCTAACAGCATTACAATTGCTTTGGTAATTTTTTTCAGAAACCAGAGTTCCCTTTATAAGGAGCAAAGCTAAATATGCCAAAAATAGAGATGTATATGATATGAAAAATATATATAGACACATGTACATATATTATATCATGTAGGCAGATGACTCTGTAATAATCATCTTATCGCAACATTCAATCACTTTACTATAAAACTTGTATGACAAGGGTAATTTCTCCAAACATTTTGGGGATCAGCGTCACTCTCACTTATCAAGGTAAAGCTGTACAATTCCCCGGGTAGCTCATCTCGGGTTTGCTAACCTGTTATATTCCAGGCTGCATTGAGAGCTGAAATTATAAGTTGCACAATTCCCCACACAGCAATCAGCAGCTGCTTTTAAGATGAAATTGCTCACAAGAAGATTATGATAGCAACAGCAGGTTACTGCGCATTGCAAAGATTCCTGACTTCCCTGTCTCACATCAGGCAAAATACTCCTCCCTTTATCTCTCCCCTATGTGTCACCTCCAGAAAATCTTTTCATTCCTGTAGTACCTAAGTGTCTAAAACAAGGGAGCCAGTGCCAGCAGCTGACAAGCCTGGGAAATCAAGTCTCTTTTCTCTGTTTGTCTCCTCTTCTGCCCTCTGTCAGTCTATCCCTTGTGTCTGCATGTATTTCTTAAAGAAGATGTGTTCTATCTAGTCAGCCTGAGCCTAAAAAGATATACACTTAGTAAACTGAAAAGGACCTGCCATAGGTACCAAATAGCCTGTATAGGCAATATTCTTGTATCTTTGTGCAGAAAGCTATCTATTCCTCATAGAAATTTATAAATAAATTGACAACTGGGTGTAGCCTACATCAAGGAGGCATTTCTCTGCCATCGCTGATTGGACAATGCCAAAGACAGACACAGCCCAGAGATCAGATCAAACTATTAACACCTAGTTGGCAATTTATTCTATTATAGCTATAACAAGAACAGAGATGTAGATTTTAAGAGGCATGCACATATTCATCTAAAATACATTTCAGAGGAGCCAAGTATGCCTAAATATTCATAACACAATTTATCTTTTCAAAAGAATATATTCTATGGGTACATATTTATTTATTGATTGGGTTTGCATATTGTAGCAAAACAAGGCCACTATCTTGTCATGTTATGCTCTATAAAGAGAAAAATTGGATAAATGTTTTTTTTTTCCATTTGTAATCCAGTATTAACCAAATTTGATCTTCACGGTCTGCTCTGTGTAATGATATGTATATTGTTCTTCGTTATGCCTGTAGAATACAAGAAAAAAGGTCCACATTTTTGTTTTTTGCATGTTTTGCGCCATTAACTGGTAAATGGGCTAGTTTTGAACGCTAAATTTAGCACTTTATGTGACAGAGAAATGACCGTTTCCACTTAAGTCAGATCTTTTTGACAAAGTGCTGGCAAAATCACTTTAATGGCAAAGCGCAATGCACTCTAAAATCTTGCAAATGTCAGTTTTTCTGGGCCGCTAGTGAAGGTACAATTTCTAACATGGATTTGTATTTTTTTCCCTTGAAGCAGTATACATCGAAATTTACCACTGAAAAATTACTAAACTTTTAAAGTTTTATAAAGAAAATATTTATAAAAAAATTAATAAAAATAAAAAATTATATAAATCGGTAGATGATAATAGTAAATTTACTTTATGAAAGAAATCAATCAATTAAAGAATGTTCCTTTATCCTTCTTTTTCCCTGCCTTTCTTCCTTATTTAAACAGTTTAGGTAAATCAGCTTTGTGCCCTGTGTCCACTGACAGTTGAGAGATAAAGAGGCCTAATAAAGTATCTAATGAGACTTCCTTAGATATTAAGTCCCTGGATAGTCTACTTTCCTTACAGAGCTACATGTAAATCATCAACGGAAATATTCTCTTATGGAATATGGAAAGAGTTAACATTAGCCTCATGTCTTTAGCTCTATGTTGTGTATATGAGCAGCTCACTGCAGGAAAAAGAGCCAAAAAACAGAAGCAGTTTTAATTCAAGAAATTTTACCATCAAAATCCAGCCGGATAAATCAGGGACACTTACTCATAGATCCAGACACAGTGGCTGTGATCATCTTCTTATATTTTTTATCCAAGGCCTGCTTCCTTCTAAAACTTTTTAAAATTATACTAATCAGCCTGACGGGCTACTGTAGCTAGATCTTGCTATACAGACTGTTACACTGCCCCCTGCTTCCTCAGCAATTTTTCAGTGAGGAAGTTTAGCAACTATAACAGATTTTCTCTCAGACAATAGATCTCCCCCTATGTATTCAGTTCTGTTTAATGTACCTTCCATTCATTTATCATCCTTTTTTTTATTATATTTTTATTAAAGTATTTTCAATAACAGATCAGAAGTTATCACTTACAGGTCATGCATCAACATTTTTTTAGTAATAAACCATTAACAACAGAAAAGGTAATAAGCGTGAAATTGACAATAGATCACCCACTGGGTAACGAACAGCATGAAGGCAGACCACAATAGTTAAATAATCCAATTGAGAGTTAAAAAGCTATCCAGCTCATTTACCAAAAATAGTTGGCTAGTTGTCACTTGCAATGTCAGTTTAGTCTGCAGATAAATGTCCCATGAGGTGGCTAAATGCCACAGGCCCCAATCCAAATACATTAAACTAGGTTATAAATACCATATGATCATCATGCACTCCAAATGAAGCAGTCAGGGACTCCCATGCTACTGGTCTCCCTTACCCTAGAGAGAAGGTCCAGTGGGGAGGGTGGGGCTTGCCTCTCCCAAAACTGTGATATTAAATACCTCGCGGCTGTGAGGATGTGTAGGCTCATTTTGGTGGCTGTCTTGGCCATGGACTGGGGGAGACATTCAGCAAGTAGAATAAGGGAGAGAGTAGTATGTCTACCGTTAGGACAGCTTGGAGGAGAGCCCTAACCTCTTGCCAAAAAGGTTGCAGGGGCGGACAGGTGCAGAAGATATGTTGGAGGGTACCCCTATTGAGCCACAGCGCCAACATTCATCTGGCGTGTCAGGGAACAATTTATGCACTAAAGATGGGGTGTGATACCACTGCAACATCAGCTTGTACTGGTTTTCCTTAAGCGTGCATAGAGAGGTCTTGGCTGCCCTTTGCCAAATCAATTTCCATTTGTCTTGTGATATTGGTTCGCCCACAATGTTTCCCATTTGGCCATATATGGATGTGCGATGGGATCCTCTGTGTCCGGATGCAAGAAGTTTTGCATATATGCTCAAATACAGTGGGCTTGGAGACCGTCTCAGTGCAATTCAAAGACTGCAACAAGTGTCGATTGCGGTGCCTGGCAAAGAGGATAGAGGTGCCTGGCAAAGTTGAGAGTACCTGTGGCGTCATAGTGCGCCTCCTGCAGGACCAACACATCCGCTTTGGATCTCTTCATCTCGATAAGCGTTAAACGTCGAGCTGAGTCCTTTCACATTCAGCGTCAGGAGCTGAACCACGAAGAGCCAGTCAGTGGGTGCGTGTGAATGTAGTGAACCCTGCACACTTATGTAGTGTATACCCGGGAAGAGCTCTATATCATTAACGTTAGCACACAAATTAGTGTCGTATGCCTCTGGTTCAGGGGGGGGGGGCACCACTGCTAAACTCTAGTGTGGCAGAGACATAGGGAAAGGAGACCACAATGACGGGGGGGAACAAAAAGAGAGGAGAGAGGAGAAAGAAGAGAAGAGAAGAAAAGAAAGGGAGAAAGAGAAAAATTCTCAATTCGAAATCGGAGGGGGGAGCAAGTGTAACCGGCTCTGTCCGGGGGGAACCTGGGGGTCCAGGGGTCTTCACTCCCCTTCTTGGGAATATGCAAATACCCACTAGGGTTCTGATGTTTTGCCTCTAAATAATGTAGTGTTTGAATTAGTGACTGGGTAATATTAACGTCATTTACATAATCTTACTTAATTCGTCAGTTATTATTCATTAGAGTACCATTAGACATCTAACCTTAGAAATTGATAAGAAGTGAGAGTGAATTTGTATTTATTATTATCGTTTATTTCTTTCCAATTTCTTCTATACCTACAATATACATGAACATGCACATGTATGATACTGTATTTGCACACATTAGTAGTTAATGATACCATTAATAATGTGTGCACAAGCGCATAAAGATGTAGTGAATGCCAGTGGGTACCCATGTGTATATATGTATGAGAAAATAACACATATCTCGATGTATCTATTAAGGCGTATAGAATTGTATTTTACAATTTATATTTCCCTCCATGAATTTCACAGTGTGTGATCAGATTTAGAAAATGTATTAAAGAAAAGAAAAGAAAAATGGCTAGAAAGTGGAACTGCGCCGTCAGAGGCCACATTAAAATGTGATTCTAGGAGAGTTTTTTTTTTTCTCCATCTCCCTCTGAGGACGTTTGAGGCTGCGAGTCAGTGACTGCGAAATCCCATTGCAAAGTTCATCAGGAATCGTGTTCCAGCTGCTGGAGTGATAGATAGGTTTAATTACACTGAATTACTGCGGCAACAGCCGCTCCGCTTTCCCTGAAGTCATTAAAAAGAAAGGATTTTTTTTCTGAGCTGGTCACTGGCCCAGTCTGGGCCTTTAGAATGGAAGCATAGTGCACAGCTAGGCCAGGGGTCACCGGGGCTCAAACCTGTCATCTTCTGCTGATTTCCTATGAGTCTCACTGTATGGAGCTTTTTGTGGATCAGTTGTTCATTGGCAGAATCACTGCCCATGAGCTGAGAAATGCAAATGTTTACCTTGTCTATATCCCACTTGCCGCTGGCAAAAATATGTGCTTTTATAAAAATTAACAACAATAAATTCAGTATATATTGTATTTTTTTTTTGCCTTTTTCCTGAACCACTATACAGTATAAAACATTTTAAAGTGTATTTTGCTGTGATGCTCCTTCTCCACAGGAAACTGTAGCTAAATTATTTGTTGCAGTCGCACTTTGTCATATCATGTGACTGGTAGAAAAAGGCTTGATCTGTGGCTGAGTTCTTGTCATTTTATTTTGTTTCAGGTATCAAGGCTTCCTGTGGAGTCTTGTGAGCAGTACTCAACATGCGGGGAGTGCCTCAGTTCTGGTGACCCACATTGTGGGTGGTGTGTGCTGCATAACATGTGAGTAGTAACAACACTAACCCTAGATATAGGAGCAACATATATAACTACAAAGTGGCCCCCTGATTTATTAAAAAATCATTCCATTACTGCAAATAGTCACTGGATTTGTTTACTTGGCTAAAGTAATGACTAGAGATGAGCTCTATTCATATTCAGCCTGTGAATGTTGGGATTGTTGGGTAATGAATCTGCCATTTTTCAGTCATGGTACGACTCTTTGAAAATGGGGGCTAGCTATAAGTCATTCATTCTGAGCTTAGGAAAGGTAACATGAGTAAACAAAAGAATTTATAAAATATTAACAAAAAAAGATTGGCCAAGAACAGAAAAAGCTGTGTTTTAGAGGACTATTGAGGGTTACATATTCATTTCCAGGACAATTGGAGCAACATCAGAATGGACCAAATAAATTCAAACCTGAACAAAAATTGGGAAAAGCTTCTATGATGTGAATCTTCTAGTAATAACTGTATACCTTTTGTGCCAAAACAGATGAGGTTAGTGATAAGCAAGGACATGGTTGGGAATGCCCTCATTTCAGCCAAGCACACTAAATTAAGCTTGGTAGAGAGGTCCTAAGTGGCAGCACTGGAGGATTGTACACTCTTTTGCAGCTTCATTATATTTTCTAGATATTTTTTAATAACTCAATTATGATGTATAAACTGTTTATCCGATCAGGTATCATGAGGAAAACTAGCTAGACACTTCGGGGGATATTTATCAGGGATTGCATGCCGATTTTCTGGAGTACAAACCCTGAAATAACAGCAATGACTAGCGACCCACCAGTAATTGTGATTATTTATTCCTTTACCTCCACGCAAAAGTTTGGAAGTTCAAAATTGTCACAGTACTAGCATTTATTTGACCCTGAATCCTCTTAAACATACAATTTTCTGAGTGCAATATACAAGTACAGAACTTGCAGTCCAGTGGAGTATATTTGGACTAATAACCATTGACCTAAGTTTCTGTATGGGCTTGGCTTAGTGCAGCACCAGGAATACTTGTTTGCAAGATGCAGGTCTTTGTGTTTCTTTGAGCTGTATTGTGTCAAAGTATTCAGAACGGTTACTGATGTATTGTCCATAAAATGCCATTGTTCCTCGGTCTTCTGGCTGCCTATAGCATTACCTGAGGTTTCACATCTCTTAGAGATCTGGAAATTTTTGTCTCTAAGCTATAAACTAAGAAAAGACGGTGATAAAACCGGGAGCAATGCTCTTATCGAGTGAAAGTAACAACCTCCACTTAGCATTTATACCTGCAATAAATAGCACAATATTACAGAGATTTTCAGAAGAACATTAGGTGCACAGAATCACAAGCTTCCCCTCTTCTCATATAGCAAATAAAACCGATACAACCGTGCCTATGGTCCGCAGACCCCATCACATATGGGTACTGTCATCGACTCTATTCAAGAAAACCATTTCCATATCCTAGCCCTGACTCCATCTGCAAATGACTTTATGGAACGGTGCCTAAGGCATCAAAATCACATTTTCAGATATGCAGGGTCAGCAACTCATTTTCCATCAGGATCCTGCATACTTGCAGTATATTAGCGCTGTACAAATGAATTGTGCCCAGGTACATTTTTTTCCAGATTTTACATTAAATGTATGTATGGAAAGAGTATAAAGTGTAGTGAAACATTCTGTAGTGTTTTATTTATAAACCCTAGCTGTCTCTGCTAATATTGAATTGGAAGGAAAGCAGCTAATGATGACATATTTATAAAGCAATAGTTGACTAATGTATGTTGGGCTACATGAATAATTGATGTTAATAGAAACTAAACCAGTGGAAGAAAACAATGTAGAATCGTACTGTTCTAGAAATGTTGACTTTGGCAAGAGAGTAGGGAACCTTGTGCAGAGAGATAGAAATGAAGCTTTTGTGTTCTCATGGCAATGTGACAACAGCAACTAAGTTATAGAAAATGGTTTTAGGTTTAGTACTATTGTAGTTTTGTTTTACAGGGTTTATAATTTTTACCTACATGTTCTACCCCCAGGTGTTCCCAAAAGGACAAATGTGACCGTGCTGAGGAGCCATTCCGGTTTGCAAGCAATATAAATCAGTGTGTAAAGGTTACCGTGCAGCCCAACAGCCTTCCAGTCTCAGAGCACAGCTTACCGGTAAGGGAAAGATAGGTCATTGTGTATCTATGGCTGCCTCTACCATTATCATATACAGATTTCACTTGACAAAAGAATTTTCTTAACAAGTTTTTGGTTTTTCATGGATTTTATCAAATGTATGAAAAGATAGAACCTGGGTTCCTTGGGCACAACAGATAAAATTCTTCTAAGGGCCCACCCTACTATGGTGAGCCAGTCCAACACAGTTTTTTCCAGACTTACAGAAATATGATTGATTTCATGGGTTGTCCTTGAGTTTTTCATACAATTGATAATATATTATACCACACACAACCTGTGAACTAGTATGGTACAACCCCATTAATGTAACATGGAAATCACATGACTTGGGCTTCCATTCCTAATGGAACCATGATTTATTTGATGGATTAATTTTCCAAGCCTTCCTATGAATCTAGACAGACCTATAATGAGGTACTGCATATCTGGATTCCATGGGGTTTAGGTATTTAGCGAGGAGCCTGAGAAATAACATTATAATACATTTACCAAAACTACTGTGTAACACTTAGTTACTTTGTTTCCTTATCTCTTACAGCTGACTTTAGAAGTTAGTGATGTCCCAGATCTGTCTACTGGTGTCATTTGCTCCATCGGTAACATAACTCAGGTAGAAGGACAAGTGTCCGGCAATCGAATTGTCTGTATTTCGCCAGCTGCAAAAGATGTTCCTGTTATACCTGCAGATCAAGGTGAGTTTTTACATTTATTTACTTGGGTATGCAGAGATACAGTACCAGTTGTACCTGTCCCTTGAAGACCTGAGAGCCCAATTCCCTCTGCCCCTGTTTGATAGATATGGTGCCTTTTTAGCCATATTGCATTTTATTTTTTCTCCAGAGGGTAATTCTACTTAAAGAAACCAAAACAATATATATGCAGAATCTAGCCACAGTCTTGATTTCCCCTTTTGGCGTACAATCAACCATATATACTAAATAAGGGTCTCCTGCCTCCCAGTATATCCAGTGCACAATGAGCTCTACGCCAGTTCCTGCATGCCCTCGTTAGGAACCCTAGTGCAAGTCATAGTAAATTTGGTAGGCCATGTCCAACCCTGTCAAGCCCACTTGGAACCTGCCATCAGCTAAAAATGACATTCCTGATGACAGGTTCCCTTTAAAAGTTGTTATGAAAATAAAGTTATAATTCATTTTAAGTACCATATATATATATATATATATATATATATATATATATATATATATATATACCATATAATCCAAATTTTTGCCACTTGACTTATACTCAAGTATATAAAAAAAAGTAAACTATATATAAAATATTGGCTGCTGAGCATTTCATTATTGGGGGACGGTGCTGGACATTTCTTAAGTGGGGGAGATTGCTGGACATAAGTGAGGGGATGGTGCGACCAATGTATTTCCCATTCTAGGCCTATACTTGAGTCAATAGATATATACAAGTATATACAGTAGTCTTCTATTGTATCTTTCCCATAGTAGCGTTTAGGCAACCATACCACACAAAATCAGGATACAATACCCAGAGGGTGATTTAAGTCTCAGACACTTTTAGAAATCACATAAGAGAAAAATCCTGCAACTTGGAAGAGGTTTTTTTTATGCCTAAAGCTTATGAGCAGAGGGGAGCCTGTTATTTACAAAGAGGCTGGGATTATCCTGTTTGGGGACAAGGAAATAAAAGGATTATTTCCGGATGTCAAGAAAATAAGCAGAGTGCTTTCAGAAATCCCAGAGCGCTCCGCTCCGTTATACACCAGTTCCAGTACTGAACATATGAAAAATACCATATTGGAAGCTGAATGTCTCTGTATGTGCTTGCTGAACATATAGTATGTATATATATATATATATATATATATATATATATATATATATATATAGTTTTTATAGTAAAATAAATTATTCAAATATTAAAAGTAAAATTCCATTAGGTTTGCATTATTAGTATGTCAGAGACTTTGCTGTGAGGAAGGAAACCTTTCACCTTTTGAATTTTATTAATACTGAAAAATATAGAAAATGGCAATTGCATGTAAATCTTGTGTTTAGGGTAGTCTGTAACATTTTTACCAATAAAAACATCATTCTTCTCCTTTCAGACTGGTTTGGCGTAGAGCTTCAGCTGATTTCCAAAGAGACTGGCAAGACTTTTGTGAGCACAGACTTCAAATTCTACAACTGCAGCGGTCACCAGCTGTAAGAACTCCCTGGATATTGTCATCAATCTAGTGGGAAGAGATTTGCATGAACTCTTGGGATCAAACCACATTTCATACATGTGTGCCACAGTGCATGTTATGAAGGCTGCAAATCTCAGCTAAGGCACATATTATATGACGTAAACTTACAGCATCATAGTGATTTGGTCATAAATGGGTTCAAAACTAGGCCTAACTTAAAGGGGTTTCCCGGACTAAGGAAAATTTAGATAATCGGCAGAGGGGACACAAAAACAAAAAAGGTTATGCTTACCTCCTCCATCGCTCCCGTTGTCCCGCGGCACCTGTCAGAGCGTGCCTCTGTTGTTTTTTTTTGCAGGGGCAGGAGCTCTCCTGTATGACTATTTCAGGTTACCTGGTACAGCGGTATATACAATGCTGTACTGGATGCTTGGCACTGATGGTTGGCGTGCCTTGCTTCAGTAAACAAACAGTGGCACAGCACTAAGCCCGGACAACCCCTTTAAGCTTGTGTGAACCAGACACATAGAGGTTTTCCTTCAAAATAGGTTTCTATTTAAAATTTCTCATTTGCCAGTTTCTGGTCCTCACTGCCTTACCTTGTAATCATTGCAGCCAATCACTGACTGCAGCAGGTAATCATGACAGTCAGTCATGACTAGGTAGTACAGAAAGGTTGGAGTCAGGGCAGCAGTGCGAACTGCATTTAGTAAATAAGACAATTTTATTTTTATACAACTGACTAATCACTTTTAAATATTTTTTTTTATATTGATGAAAAAAAACACTTTACAAAGAACCTGTCCACTCTCCTGACATCTTGGTGTTAGTAGCCACTTCCTTATAATCAACAGCTCTGTGGCATCCTGTTTCAGAACCTTGAATGCTTCTGTTATTCCGTAGAAAAATGTTTAAATTGATACTGTATTCTGACCTCTCCCTTGTTAAAAGGGGTTAGTCTTTACACCTTTGACCTCAGCAGTGAATGCACTCGCACAGGTGAATATTTTTCTCCATCAATTTCTAAGAGAGGAACAGCACAACGAAGTGCAAGATAAAATTGTGATTTTACTGGAAACACATTTATATAATTAAAGAGACATGTTTTAAGAAAACATTACACTTTAAATTACACTTGAATGAAAAAATATTGCTCTTATTAATATTATTGTAGAGCACATGTAAAACATTGGTAGAAATGAATGAAAACATGAATTTGGTCTTGGCCATGATATCTTAAAGCAATCATGCTGTTTAATAGTGTAATGTATATTCACATGGTGTTAACTAACTAATGTTAGATAAAAATATAGAGATTAAAAACACTGGCACACATATAAAGATGATTTCTGGGGGGGAAATTGATATTTACCAGTTCCTATGGTCCCAGCACACACTGTTAGTTAGCTGCTGTGTTTGTTAACATGCTGAGACTATGATTCCTATAAAACCTTGAACAACAGGTTTATTGAGGTCTTCCTCCACTACCTCTCAGCTCTTGCATTGTAGCCCAATCAATAAAAAAAAGCTTATGTGCCTCGGTGCATAAGGTCTATTTCTCAGTACAAAGTGGACCACTTTAAGGTCACATACACCACCCAGTGCTGCCTATTGGGAGTCTAGACAAAGTTGCATATTTGCAAACAGGAAATTCACCCATAAAACAATAATATGTAACCCTGAGATATCCTTGTTCAGCCTTCCTGGGCATTTGGGCTCTATCACTACAGAGAGGACAAATATTTTTTGTCTCTAAACCAGCAAGAGCATAGTGCAGCTTCTAAATTGGCATCCAGTTCTCCACCATGTACATTAAAATGACATATACCATAAGATGTACTGATGGTAGACTGGCCTAATTTGCTTGGTTGTTCCTTTTTCTAGTTGCTGGAACCTTTTTACTTATGTTTTGGAACAGCAGCATCAGCCTGAAAAAGACTATATAAAAATATGTTAATGAGTTGGGGGCACTTTGGCCTGCGTCACAGAGCACCTCTTGGCCCCACCATCTAATAATATATGCACACCCCTGTGAGGGTATATGTCCTTTAATAGAATAATAATCATAACTTTACTAATGATTGTTCCAAATACTTAAATCCAGCTCATATTTTTAGAACTTCCAACCAGTGCAAACTTCTAAAACTTAACCGCTCAGGGCGATTTGGGACACTAAGGCCCCTTCCACACTAGCGAGTGTGATGCGATGAACTCGCATCACACTCGCAACGCAAGCTGCCGGGAACGCACGGCCCGAACGCTGCACCGCGGGAGTGAACTGACATGCTGAGTTCACTCCCGCGGTGCAGCGTTCGGGCCGTGCGTTCCCAGCAGCTTGCGTTGCGAGCGTGATGCGAGTTCATCGCATCACACTCGCTAGTGTGGAAGGGGCCTTAGTGTCCCAAATCTCCCTTTAGCTAGTCCCTCTGTGCCCACTATTTAAAACATTTATACTTACCTATAGATGGGTCCGATGAAGCACATCAGAGCAATCTGTGGTGTTTCCCGCTGGCTTCATTGTACTACTGAGAACGAGGTGTATAATTTTTTATTTTATTTTATTGGCATTAAGAGGGACTTCTTAAAGGGTCATTTGGGACACTAAAACATAAGGACCATTGGGTCGTTTAGTGTCCCCAATTACCCTGACAGATCCTCTTTAAAAGGAACATAAGAGTGTGTATTACAGAGCTGGAGAGGCTGAGCAGAATTAAAGAATCCCTTTAATTTTCATGCTTAGGAGTCAGGGGGTTGTTCTGGGCCCAGGTTCACAATCACAATAGAACTTCCTTCTGGACTCCCAATGGTTGCTTTTTATGTGATGTTGAGATTTTATGTGAAGTCAGTTCCCTCTTTTTCACTACTGACAGTCCAAACCTGTTTGCCTGACGTGTAATAAAATGACTTTTGCACAACTATCATCACTCAAGGTTCTCAGTGATTTAGTGATTGCAGGTTGGGGGTCAGAGCTGAAAGAGCGACAGTAATATGATATATGGGCATCAGGTGTTTAGAAAACGCTGGTATAAATATTGAGGCTGCTTTGACTGATGGAATTTGCCACAAGTTTGTAACTGGAGATGCTAATAGCAAATATATGTATATTTAATGTATGTCAATGTGATGCAGTGTTTATTCAGCACAAGTCATATATGGCTTTGGGGAGCCTGTATTGTTTATAACTGGCCGTGTCCACTGTATATGCAGAGGAAGCCGCTGTTTATACTAGCTGGCTGCTTCTAGAGATGTCCCAGCTTTTTTATGCCTGCAAACCTCTGCGGCTAGCATGGAAAAATAAATATTACTGCTTAAAAAGAAAGCAGAGCACTAAAAGAAGACCAGACTATGTCTTACCCTAAATCCATTTTTTCAGCAGTTCCTCAGATTGTTTTAACCTACATGTCACTGTTGCGGAGAGTTGCCTAGGTCCATTTAGGCCCTTTGGGTGGGCTTCATGTATTCTCTATCATCTCCTTGTCTTTCACTGTATTCATAGATTTACCAGTTCCATCTTTGAAAATAAACCTTCTCTCGATTCACCATGTGTATTTTTCAGGATGTATGTAAATATCTATTCACAAGAGTGTATAAATGTGTTTGGCTGAATATAATCATTAATACTGTGGCTTATGACACATTGTTCTCCCCAGCTGCTTGTCCTGTGTGAATAGTGCATTCCGCTGTCACTGGTGCAAGTACCGCAACCTGTGCACCCATGATCCAACAACCTGTTCTTTTCAAGAGGGTCGTGTTAATGTATCTGAGGTAAGGTAAAAAAAATCTGTTTGTCTGTTTAGAGAACAGTTCTAAAGGAATACACTTGCTTTTTGAGGACCTTTCCTTTTCCATTTTACTCATGTAGTGCATTGAATGGGCTTGATTTTTTTTTTCCACCCTCCATTACAATTTTCCATTCCTCAATTGTCCTTTTCAAAAAAATGTTGAATAAATTGACAATTTGGTATTACCATCCACGTTGTTAACAAAGTGGAGCTGATGTATCCAGACTGGTGCATTTACATGTCTGAATTGAAATCTACATCTCGGGCTGGCATAGATTTAAGATATACTTCAGCTATACTATTTCACACAAAGAAAGGAGTCATTTAGATGCAGGGTAAACCTCCTTTTACTGTTGTACCAGCATTGATTTGTAGTAGAAATTTTGATTTCTTAAATTCTGCTTTGCCAGACTAAGACTGTATCGCCACATGTGGTACCAGAGACTGTTGGAAGGGAGATTTAGAAACCAGAGAGTATCTGCATAATGTGTGTTTGTTATCCCAGGGATATTGTTATTTAACTTACCAGAGGTTAGTGGCAAAAGCTGTGATGGATTGGTCCATTTCTCTGGGGTTGCGCTGTATATGAACAGCACTCTAGCAGAGTAAGTAATGAAATTTGTTTAAACACGGCGTGTACATATCTGCAATTCTCTCTGGGAGTAAGGACCTGCAGAATGCCAGTTATCACTACTGCTGCGGAGCAGAAGCAGGGATAATGCATGTCTTGTAGAGCCGGCACAAGCAAACAAATTACTGATTAATGGAGCAAGCGCTAGGACTCCGGGACAGAAACTTTACTATGGTATTGACGTGTGGACCACTAGTTGTCATTTGAGGATTGTTTCAATATTTTTTTAAGAAGTTTCTTACAGAACACAGACCAGTTCAGTTGTTTTATTAAAAGTTTGCCTTTGTCTGAAACGTCTTGTATTTCTAATTAGATTAGGTCTTCTCATACAGACCATTGGGGCTTGTTCTGTGAGATGGCAGTTGTGTGGCCATAACCAATTATTATTACTACCCCTTACACATGCCCACTTGGTTTCAAATGGCAAGGGTACAGAGGTATTGTCAGACACATCTCTCGGCAACAGATCTTTCATGAGAACAAAGGATAGCATATTGAAATTCACCATGCCTAACCATGCCCTGACACCCTCTCACACCTTAGGACTTTCAGTCAGTGTTTATGTAATATTTATGGGCATCTTCCCACAGTTCTAGAGTATAGAGTATTGTATAGAGTAGAACAGTTGTAATAGTATATTGGTTAAAAGGGATTTCTGTGAAAGATGCAAACCAGTGACTACATAAATAGCAAATATCTTGTGGGAACAGATGCCAATATAAGACAAGTCTTATGTCATCTATGAAAGATTTTCTGTCAGATTTTGGATATTAGTACTAGAAGATCAAGATATGTTACTGTATCCGCAGAACAGTCAATGTTAAAGAAAGATTGTGAAAAGATGAGATCTTAGCCCAGGTGGCACATTTTATTGCAGTGATCTTAAGATAAGACATTGCAATGATCTTAAGATAAGAGAAGCGTCAGTCTAGCCGGTGCACAAGCGTTTCATCTGCCTGGGAGAAAATTTTCTGAAATGTTTTGGACACCAAAGAGCTGGCACTGCCTCCACGTTAGGATATGTTGTTGTTTATGTGTTAATAATGAGATGTTTCTTTCACCACAGGATTGCCCACAGCTGATACCCACAGACGAAATCTTGATCCCAGTGGGAGAAGTCAAGCCAATCACTCTAAAGGCAAGGAATCTACCCCAACCACAGTCAGGCCAGAGAGGATATGAATGTGTGTTAAATATACAGGGGGTCTTACATCGGATGCCAGCTCTACGCTTTAACAGCTCCAGTGTCCAGTGCCAGAACAGCTCGGTGAGTTTTTGTTCGTGGATGTGTCTCAACTTGGTAGCCTGTACTCCGAACAGCACTTTACAAAAACTGAAGAAAGGATGACTTACTGCTTACTCTATGAAGAAACAGCAGCTTTAATCTTTCTTATTATAGTAAAATCAGAATGATGCTGTTGTGCTGCTACGGTGACCTGAGCTATTGTAAATTGGGATGCGGCTTAGAGGGGATGGAACACTTTATCTGGCCTTGCGCTGTCACAGCCTGCGGGGGGTCATTTGGTGGAATAAGACAGCAATCTGACAAAAGGGTTGAAGCAAAAAGCTAATTTACAGCAGGCTGATAAAGCAGAACGGGGAAGTCTTATCTGCCTCTGCGAGTCCCCAGCTCATGCAGACTCCATAGAATTCCTAATACAGTTGCTTCTAGCAGTGCAGCAGAGGGTCTGCAGGAGACAGAAGCGCAGCCAAAGGAGTAAATACACACTTTCACTCAGCAAACAGCTGCAGGGAGAGCTCTCACCACATAGGACAGCGCTCAGTCCTGCTTGTATCATCCACATCCTTTTCATTGTTAAATCTGATAACAAGTTGTGTATGGATGGAACCTGTAAAAGCAGGGGGTGGGCATCAACTAATCATATAGCACAAAAGTGCTAAAACTTTGGGTCATATGTTTTTGTTTTCCAGTGTTTCAGTGTTGTAATTGATCTAAATTCTTTTTTGTCAGTATTTCTATGAAGGCATGGATATCAGTGACCTAGCAGTGAACTTCTCTGTTGTCTGGAATGGGAATTTTATCATTGACAATCCCCAAGATATCAAAGGTATTAAACAAATCTGAACACGTCATGAATTTCCTCCTTGTCAGAACATGGCTATAGTGTGATAAATTGAGATACCAGGTACATGGTTTATCATATGTTTCTACATGCACTCATCGACTACTGTGCTAAGAGCGGGGCAAAGAGGACTGCCCCCCTTGTGAATACACTGGACTGATAAGGCTAATAAGAGAGCAGATTTGTCCATATGTTATGCTGGCTTGACATTGGACTACATAGTCTTATAGTGGATAAATCCAGTGTTTAGAGGCACTAAACACTAAAAAAGTAGAAAAACTACCTTGTACAGAGTAGATCCAGGATCTTACTGCTTAGATTGCAACCTAAAATAGAATAGGACGAAGATCTCATTTAGCCATTACCTTTTAATGCTTTCTTTTTTTCATATGCAGAGATGTAACTACCATATTTTCCTTATATTTCTTCCTTTCCAATAAACATTACCCTACATTGGCTTATGGTGATCTAGAGATTTTTCATTTTTTTATTCTTCGATTAGTCATAAGATAAACACACAAAGATTTGTAAAAAAAACCAGAAAAGTAGATTTTAAAGCCAAATTTTGCAGGAATAATTATCATTAGTGGACATTTATCTCCTCATGTTGAACAAAGTGGACATGTCATACACCAAGTTTTATTATTACTGTGCTCTCTGGAACACCATCATCTAGGCTACACTGCACTAATGTTTCTGTTGCCCATTAAAATGTTTTGTTGCCTCATCCGTCAGGTAAAGTGGAAGGATGTAATAATGTATTAAAGTCGCCTCCCATCAGTCATATCCAAGCAGCTTTTATAACTCACTCTCTAGTTTTGCTTTCATTCCCATTGGTTTACGGTAGGTTTAGAGAAGACAGCGTTGGCTTTTACTCTTTTCTAAACATTTGCATTCATTACACATTCATTCAATACAGGATTTGTGATATCAGGGTGCTGAAGCATTAGCCCCCAGGTGGTCATCCCGTGATGTTGCGTGTCCAGGGAGCGGAAACACTAATGACAAAAATATTTTCTGTACGAATGCAGTGTTAATAATATTAGCCTGCTTGTATGCCTTTATTGTGTTACCATGCTTTGCAGTCTGGAACATCGAATTAATTCACATATTCAGCATGATCCTTCAGAACCAATAATAGTCTGCACTGTGGCATTACAATGTATCTTATGTATACTGATTGCATGTTATCTCAAGAACCTTAAAATCCATGACGCCATGGCAACAAGTCTTGTATACGTTAACAATCCATATTAATATGTAAAGCAAACAGCAATTCTTTTACTGAAAATATTGAATTTTTCTAAGCTGAAAATAGTGCTATTCAAATACCAGTAAAACCCAGGAACTGCTTATAATAATTATTGTGATTTGTAAAGTTGTAACATATCATTCTTCATTGTTCCACAGTTCACCTGTACAAGTGTGCAGCTCAGAGGGAAAGCTGTGGCCTGTGCCTGAAAGCTGACCAGAAGTTCGAGTGTGGCTGGTGCAGCGGTGAAGGGCGCTGTACCTTGCACCATCACTGCCCCTCATTCCAGAACCAGTGGCTAGACTGGTCCAGCAGGAACGTCAAGTGCACCAATCCACGTATCACCGAGGTTTGTTCAAAGTCAGATGAAATATCGCACGGGACCTTGACCTTATAATGACGCTTGTTTCCTTAATCTTTCCCATCTGTCTTATTTCATTATTATTTTTGTAATTGCCTCCCTTCCTGTCTCTCCTTCTACTAGCTGTTTAACGTCAGTCTCACACACAGAATATCCACAGGCTCACAGCCTGTTAATTAAATAAAAGTGTGAGTGAAGCGCATGCAGTGAATCGATACGCTCAGGAAGAACATTTTCTTTCCTTACAGGGAGGGCTGGGGACACTTAGGTCAGGATGAGGGGGGCAGACATTTTCATGAAATGTCAATCAATAACCTCCCTCATTTGAATAACCCTGGGGCATTGGGTTCCTCGTGTGTGACTTTCACCCTTTAGACCTGATCTACTATTCTGTCATTGATAAAAGGATCGCCAATGCAAATAAAGTAGATTCAAGTAACTTTGCATTGCAAAATAAAAGACACCACTTCAACATTGCCTTGTAGAGTCTACATATGGCTTTTCATCTGTTATCGGATTTCAGTCACGTTAAAGAATATTAGACACAGAGTAGATTTATAATAGCTGACTAAAAGTAAATTTGCTCACTTCCCAATCATAGTGCAGCTTTCATTTTTCAAGTACAGAATACAAAATGAAAACTGTGCTGTAATTGGTTGCTTTGGAAAACAAATACATTTTTACTTTTAGACAGTTTAATAAATACCTCCCTCCCCCAGGGCTTATTTAGCTACTGTTGTGTAATCTATTTTGGTAAAAACTGCAATAAATCTACATAAAAAATAATGTAATGTATTTTCTCCTAATTTTTCATGCGCATAGGCAATTATTCACCAGGCTAACCTATTAAATTAATGTTCTCCTTGTAAAAAATAATAGCTTCACATTTTCCAAACGCCTGCTTAATTCTGGCGCTATCCGGTATTAACTGTAATTCCACTTTATCTCTATGCTGATGGTGGCATCGTAATATGTATAATAAGTGGAACGGCTGGGGGTGCCTTATTAATAGAACTTGCATGGAATCAAATGCATTTTCATTTATCTTAAGTACTTGATTAATTAGCTTTCCAAAAAAAACCTATAAAATATTCAGATGCTAGTAACAAATAGACTCGGGCTAGATTTCATGTGAAATAGTTGGCCAACCCTAGGTGTGGAAAAGTGCAAAGCCCTCATGTACTTTATGTATTTTTGGTGTGCATAATCTCACAACCCCTTCTCGCTCTCTACTCTAGTGGTCATTTGCTTTGTTAGCATGTACGTTAAGTTTACGTATTGCAAAGATCAAGCTCGTTCTAGAGGAAGCCAATAAAGAGCATGAAGACGTATAGAAGAATAGAAAATCCTTTGTCTTGGTCAGTCTCCCATGGTCCCGCAACCTTAGTGTGCCTGTGAGGTGCTAATCACTACAGAATCCCTTGTTGGGCCCTTTATTCTGTGTCACATCCAATGCCAAAGGTCAACCAGACGCTTGCTATGGAAATGCAGCCCCTCAGACAGGCACCAGGGAGCAGATGTGCCCATTGACAAATCGATTGGCTGGGGGAGAGGAAGCAAAGGAGGGGGTGACTTAACATGAATGCATCTGTCTACGGGATACCCAGACAACTGTGGTGACTAGTGAAGCAGAACGGATGATTTTAAATCTGCCCAACGTTTCCAGCTGAATCGTAACTTTTCTAAGAGTTGATGTGGTCGTCCAGGAAACATGAGTGGCAGTGCTGCTTCTCGGCTGGATGCAATTAATCACACTTTGCTGTGATGTCACGTACAATGCTCCAATGTTCCCCGCTCTTTCTCTCTGCCTCTTTTTGTCACTTCTAACCCATTCACTGCTGGAGCTTGTGTATTTTTCTAGGATTTTGCGCCATATGTCACCATTTATGAAACATCCTTTATTTTTTCACCATGAACTAAATGCTTAAAAGCTTTTGCAAGCATTTGTAGATGTAGGAAGAAAATTGGGCAGTTGAATGCCCTGCATGAATACGTAAATTGTGCAGCAGGAACAGCCATATACAGGAAAGCCAATGCTTAACTGTAATTAAAATTACACACACATGGTTACACATTAACATGGCACACGCTGATCTCAAAAGACGACTATGTGTATGCCTATGTTATTGTATTACAGACTTTATTCTGCTTTTAGACTGAACATATCTATTTCCTAATCTGTGTGTCTATCGGCCTCTCTGTCTATCTGTGTTGTATATAAATATATAATGCGCATGTTTCTATTACCATAACATGCCCTCCACACAGCAGCTTAAGGCTGTTCTGTCAGAATGAATAATCGGGTCCCTCTCTCTTGTAACAATTAGGCTGTAAATGTGCTCACTGCTAGGCACAGGCTCAGCCTCTTGCAGAGAGGAACACATCACAGAGAGCTTATGGCTCCCTTACTCATTTCAGCTGCGCAAAACCATGTTTGACCCCTTGTGGACCACAAAGTCAGAATGTCGGGTTCACTCTGGGTAGTGACTGTATTGCAGTTTTTACATCTGTATAAACAAATTGTGCACCAAAATCAGAATGAAATAGAATATTGTTCTTACCATTAGTTTTTGTGCATAAGGGAAAGATCCCAAATTTGGGCTGTTAAAGTTTAAAAAAAGGCCACAAAATGTTCACCTATCGGAACACAAAAGCATGGAGCAGCACTGCTCAGTGACAGTGTAATATGGAGCCACTGAGGATGATACTGCTGCCACCAGGACTGGAATATGCCACTGAGTGGTGCTGTATACCACATGCCAACAACATTTTTATTGCCAAAACTAGGTCATTTTTGTGATATTCAGATTTTTTGTTCTCTTGGCTACCTGCATAAGAACATGTGCACTTTTGGGCTGCTAACAACGGGCCCATAGTCCGGGCGTCATCAGCTTGTGAGCGGAAAAGACAGCCCGAGCTGCAGGAACAGGAATTATAATTTGTGGAGCTGTGGAATCCACGGCCTTGTACGTGAGCCCATAGAAATATATGGGGATTTGTCTGTCTATCCATGTATCTCATATCTAACTATTAGTTATCTATCTATTTTATATTTATCTGTCTGTAATATGCCTTTATATGTATCTTTTTTCTCATTTGAATCTATCAGTATGTATCTACCTATAACATACCTATCTACAAATGTCTATTTTCCCATCTCTATCTATTTATCAGTGACCTCTCCATCATGGCTGCCTTCACATATGGTATATGTGGGTTTATTTGAAATTTGAATAAATTCTTCAGAGTTTATCTGAGTTGCAGTGTGTGTATATACATTGGTAGTATATGTTGTTTTTATCGTGCATTTCTCCAGCTGTAATTAATAAAACCCATTCTGTCCCAGCCGGGGGCTGAGCTGTGACACACTTACTTCCAAACTGCTCAATTAGCGTCCAAAGGAATGTAGGTCAGAGAAACCCTGGTCTTTGCTGCTCCTACAAAAATCAACCACTTCAGTGCCTGGAGCTTTATGCATTATATATAGTTTGTGAGCGTGGACTCTGTTATGGTTTTACATATAGTGCAACTTGAGTTGCCTTCATTTTATTCCCATTTACTTATGCGGTCTCTAATAGCTAAGTAATATTAACCCGATTCCCATATACCACTAATCTGCAGTCCTTCGAGGGCCATTCATTTTACAAAAGCGGTCTCTATGTGTTTCCTGTACTTTCTTAGACTTTTTCTTTAAAAGACAGTTATTTATTTTATATCTATAAATTACATACATTTAGCTGTATTTACTGTAGATACTCTTCTGTCTAATGAATGAAGCACCAAAAATGATTCTGTTTTCTTCTCTTCTAGATTCTTACTGTGTCAGGACCTCCAGAAGGAGGCACTCGTGTCACCATTCGGGGAGTGAACCTCGGGCTAGACTTTTCTGAGATTGCTAACAATGTTCTGGTGGCAGGAGTACAGTGCGCACCTGTGGAGGAGGAATACATCATTGCTGAACAGTAAGACTGGTTTTTACTGATTATTTTCTATAAGGTTTACTAGAGCAAGAAATCCAATCCAAGGGCAATATTCCTCATTTATCCATTTCTCTTGACTTTTGTTGGACAAAACTTCATTACCTAAAGTCATCATTAATACCGCTGCATTGAATACTAATAATTTATGTTATTTGAGTAAAGAAAAGTTTTATAATTTTCCAATACACATTCTGTACCAATTCCTCTAAGGTTTTCTAGAACTCTGCTTCTGACATTCAAGAGGAAGGTTCACTGTTTACTTCCCATGCTCATGTGATGTCACACAGATGCACGGCAGTTATATAATGCAGCAGCTCTGATTGCTGAGCAGTATCTCTAATGTGTGTGACATCACATGACCATGGACCAGTTTTAATCCACAGGAAGTAAACAATGAAGCTTCCTGTCGAATGTCACTAGGCAGAGATCTAGAAACCCGTGAGGAATTGATACAGAAAGTATATTGGAAAATATATTTTTCGTTACACAATCAATTTCAATTATTTGTTGAAAGTGGATAACTTGAACCTAATATTAAACAAATCCAATACATTATTCCAACTTTTGAAAGGCAGCAACTCATATCACAACCACATGACAACACATCTATAATCACACATACTGGAATATGTTTAGCCAACAAAATGGTAAAGAAAGATTTGTACTAAGGAATCCAACTTCCAGTGCTGGGTCCCAATCACTATCTTCTTTGCACTAGCCTTCTGGTGAAAGTGAACCACAGTGCGGGAGAGCAGTGTCTGAGAGCAGAACTGTTCTAGTTGCCCGTGGCAGCAAATCAGAGCTCAGTTTTCATTTACCCACAGCTGTTTATAAAATAAAAGCTGAGCTCTGATTGGTTTCCTTAGGTGACTAGAACAGTTTTTGCTTTTATAGAAGAACATGTTTATTTCATGCAAATATTAAACTGCCTTTGTAAACTAAAAATTTAGTTTTGATTGTTCCCTTGTTTCTATAAATATATTTTTTGATTCTAAGAGAGAATTCTATGGAGAGAAAGTTTACTCAGATAATGGCAGGTAAAGCCAAAGGTAGAGATAATTCATTTATTGCACAAGGAAAAATGTCAGAGAAAAATGGGGAGATAGAGTGGTAGGCAGGGAAGGAATAACCTCTGAGATGAACAAACATATGTGTGCCGTAATTGGACCTCCAATCTATTTATAGTTTGTCCTATGATGTGTGATAGAAAATATTTTCCACACTGGGCTGCAGTAAAGTTGAAAAGAATGTGGAGTATCCCACAGATTATAGAATCATGCCAATAATTATTACCGTGGGTCGCTATGTAAGCCGTCCCACATTCTAATGGAGATGTACTCTTAATGTGGCAAAATGCCACTGATACATAGATTCTTAATTAAATTTGACTACAACTGAAAGCAGCTTCATGTGAATAGAGGCTGAACTGCCGTTCTCAGACTGACCACTGAACATATAACTGCTGGAATTAGCTTGTCGGTAGGAATAGTCGGATCCCACCAATCTAACATTGGCATCCTATCTTATAGCTAAAGAAATACTGTGGGAAAATGCAGTCACGATGAACATGCAGCATGAAATAGAGCAGGAGGAGCTGAGGAGATTGTTGTATTTTAGGAAAAATATTTAGTTACTTCATTTATTAAATTTATTAAATCTCTCAACTTTGTAAGAAACTGACAGCCTTCCCTATATGATAGTTGTCTATCAATGATTGTGGACCATCTCTGGACTCCAAAACCTGGAATGAGCTGATATACATTGTATGATATACATTAATACTTGTAGATACTTCTTTTTCCTCATCTCAGCTCCTCCTCTGTAACCACACCACATGTTCAACCCTGCAGCTTCCATTTAAAAAAACTATATGGTTCATGTTTAAGGGGTTAACCAAGGACTACTGAGAACAACATAGAATGAAAAAGTCACCCACGGCTCCAAGACTGACACCTTTCACAAATGAAGTCATTAGCGTCTGCGAACGCTTTGTACTGTAACTTATTTCCAGTAAATAGGAAAGGAGTGACGGATAGAAAGGCAGTATAACCTTTATTTGTACATCATTTAATTCATCCATGGTGACAGCTTCTCTTTAACCTCCCTAATGCCACATAATCCCACCAGGCATATCCAATAGAAGGACCTACATGTTTTATATACTGTAGATAACAGCTTATTTCAGGAGCAGAGGTGCAGAATGCTAATGTTCTGGAAGTCTGCTAGTAAATGGACACAAGGAACAGTACTGTGGAAGGGCTTTGGTGCAGCATATGGATCCTCAGGAAATATTCTACAAATGCCTTCTGATTGTCTCATTTTAACTATTGACTTCATAGCTTGATACATTTTGGAAAGATGAAAGCATTTCTTGCTTGCACCTGTCTCTGTACAGTGTGAACGGTTTGCCTACCACAGAGAACTCAGACATAGAAAAGAACAGCCGGACTGGGGCTTACAAGTGCAGATGTCAGAATGATGGAGTGCTCCCCCTTTTGTGTTAGAAAACAATTGGGGATCACCCGGCACTTTTACTCAAATGTCATGGCTGACAGAGCCTGACTCAGTCCATCTGGGTTTCGATAAACCTCCAAATCTACGCTCAGAGACTGTTTCCCGTAGAGACTTAAGCTCTAAGCCTGCTTTCAGTTGGACTTTCCAGATCCACTGCAGTGTAAAACGACAGAAGGGTTAAGGTTTTGTGAGCTGCTGTTATTTTTATTGGTGTGAATCCAGGGGTGTCCATCTGCCAATCTGTGAGTTTAATGCAGATCTATGGAGAGTACTAATAGGAAAAAGAGACAATCAGCTGGAGAGAAAGAAGGGTGATGGGGAACAGCGGGGGGCATGATGCATGTTAGAATGGGGGGATAGCATAACCGTGGAAAGTCTGAAAGAAAGAACTTGAAAATAGGAATGGATGGAAATGCTGAGTACAAGCACACAAAGACAAGATTGTAAAGAGAATGAAATAAATGTTAGCCAAGAGTCAGAGGGCTGCGGTAAAGCAAATGGACTAAATACAAGCAAACCTGAATGTCCTTCAATGTTATCTATTGAAGTCATACAGATGACAAAGAGGTTTATATTTGTACTGTTCTTTCTTTTCAGAATTGTATGTGAAATGGGCCAAGCGCCTCCTGCATCCAGCTCCGGCCCAGTGCTTCTGTGTATTGGAGAATGTAAACCGGAGTTCATGGCCCGATCTTTGCAGCAATATAGCTTTGTGGTGAGTAGCAAACAAAATTCTTAGCATTTCTTTGTATATTTTGTAAAATGGTTCAGAAGGTAAAGCACAGCAAATTTTCGGATTGCTACCCAAAGTTTAGTCTCCATAGCTCACTATCCTGAAAAAAGTGTCTTCCTTCAAAAACGCGTTGATTGTAGAGATGAATTTTTAACAAATCCTTTATTCTGATCAATCCTGACCATTTTGGGGACCATACTTTAGAATCAAATAAGGGATGGCAGCAACCCAAACACTGAGTTGCATAACCATATAAGGTGAACACTCCATTCTCACATTATGCAGTTTAATAGTATTTTACATTATTACCCAATGGGCGTCTTTCTTCCCCCTTACTATTCCATGTAGTGTAGGTGAGCAAAGGGAGTAAAACTCCTTCTCTAACACCTCCTTTAATTTCATGTTAAATTAATTCTTAATTTGCATCTGAAACCTGTATGAGTAAATGTACTATTAGGAAGCCAAATTGCTATTGCAAAAAAAGAGAATACAGACAGTCCCCAGGCTATGTACAAGATAGGTCCTTTAAGTTTGTTCTTAAGTTGAATTTGTATGTAAGTTGGAACAGGTATATTATATGATTGTAAAACCTGACAACATCTTTTTTGGTTCCTGTGAAAGTGGAATTTTCAAAATTTTGTGGTGCCATGGGAACAAGGATTATCAATAAATTTTAATTTCAGACACCTTACAGCTGATCCTTGCAGCCTGGGGATAAGTAAAGCATCGAGAGAGCTTCACCAGAGGTCACAGTGGGCAGAGAGGTCCGTCTGTAACTAGGGGTCCTCTGTAAGTCAGGTGCCCTTAAGTCAGGAACCGCACGTATGAGTATAAATTTATACACATATGTACATGTGTAGCTATTGTGGATTGGCCATTTTTGGTAGTGTTAAAAATTTCTATTAGTTCATATAAAGTTCAGAAAAAACTTTTGTGCATTAATAATGCCAAAATGGCATAAAGGAACAACTCTGGCATTTTCACAGAATTGGCCAATTTAATAGCTGTGTTCTTCCCAGCAGCCCATTCCTCTGGTTTCCCATCTCCCTGTGTTTGCCTGTAATTTATTTAGTTAGTGCACAGCTAATAGCAATGATGGCAGCAGCAGCTCCCTTCTCCAGTCGTCCACGCCTAGTCCTTTCCTAGCTACAAATTATAGGTTTGCTCAGGCTCATGATAAAATGACACATTTTTTCAGAAAAATCAATGCTAAGCTTTCTGCAGCTCAAGCGCACAAGCTCCCCTTAATCATGTAACAAGCCATAACTGTCACCGTGTGCTTTATGATGTCATTTAACAAAAGTAGCCTGGAAAGTACAGATAGGCAGAATGAAGACCCTAAAAAGAGTTAATCCCATTAATGGTGATGTTTCAGACGCTTCATATAAAACGCACCATTCTTCTGTATGCTAATTAATGAAGTTTTATTACTGTAAAACGTGCTGCTCTCAGAACACAATTCCTCTCATGGTGACCTTGTTCAGTCGCATTCTCAGGTGGCATTCGCTGTCATATTCATGCACTATTCAGGAATTCTACATTTGCAAACAAATAGTGACCAGCTAAGTGCCTTTGTAGTTTCGCTTCGCGGCCACATTATACATGATTAGATAATTGTACTATATGAAGAGTCCTGCTTCATATAGTAAAATTATAGTGAAATGGAGAGGGCCACTTGCACATATAACTGATGATATGGTTTGACAGAAATTACTTGCAGTCTTATCTTTCCATGTGTGGTCCATTTACCATGTGCCCAAAAAGTGCAGATCTAAATGCTTGCATTATTTTGAGAGAACAGTTACCATATACAGTATATTTTGCATCTGTGTATCAATATCCTACCCTCTTCAAATTCCAAGCAGAATTAAACACTATATTGATGCCTATTTACCCAATGAAGGACATATCAGCGAGATTGGGTCCTCAGTCAGATTTTTTTTTCTTTCTATTTCATAGAAATAATACAAAGTTAGTAGTATGAGAGTCCATGAGCTAAGGAAGCAAGTATAATGTCGTACATGAAAGTCCTTGGCCAGAAATGATGCTGGTTATTCCCCATAAATCATATACCCCCTACTCACACTTAAAAAGTATATTCACATACCCATATTACATACACAACTACCCACTATACATAGATATAATATATACAGAAGTACCCACTATAAAAATGTATAATATATACTCGCACACACATGTTACACATGTACCCAGTACAGATACATATACTCACATACACAGTGTAAATAACCTGACATACTGCAAATCCATATTATTGCAAATGAACATACCAATTGCACACTATACATATTTCACTATGCTCACACATAGACAAATCTAATCAGCTTCTATGAGGACGAAGTTCTAGAGTGGACCTGGGGGAGGCTTGGATGTTGTTTATCTGGACTTTTCCAATTTGATACTGTGCCACATAAAAGGTTGGTACATGAGACTGTTGTGACTAGGGAAAAATCTGTGTACAGGTGGTCCCTGGGTTACGTACAAGATAGGTTCTGTAGGTTTGTGCTTAAGTTGAATTTTTATGTTAGTCCAAACTGTATATGTTATAATTGTAACCCCAGCCAGAATTTTTTTGGTCTGGGACAATTGGATTTAAAAAATGTTGGATTGCCATAAGAACCAGGGTTAATAATAAAGCTCAATTGCAGACACCTTTGATAAAGATTGTAGCTCTTTATTTTAGACTAAGTCTAAAGTACAGTAAATTATCAACATCCAGAGGTCCAGTTGTAACTAGGGATCGTCTGTAAGTAGAGTGTTCTTAAGTAGGGGACATCCTGTATTTGGGTAAGCAATTGGCTTAGTGATAGAAAAGAGAGGGTCGTCATTGATGGCACATTGTTAGATGGGGTTGAAGTTATCAGTTAGGTGCCACAGGGGTCACTATTGTGCCTCCTTCTTAATTTTTATTTTTAATGACCTTATAGAGGGTATGCTCAGTAGAGTTTTAATATTTGCAGATGACACTTATGAAGCATTATACAAATCACTGGTCAGACCACACCTGCAATATTTTGTACAGTTTTGGGCACCAGTCTATAAAAAGCACATAGAGATCTGGCAGACAGTGCCGGACTGGCGCACTAGAGGACAAGAGAATTCTCCAGTAGACTCCCTTGTTTTGACAAAGATTTTAAAACATTGAAGTATGTGTCATCCAGCAACAGACTCTGTGATAAATCTGGTGCATTGTAAGACTGTTTAGTCTATTAGACTCTATAAGTAACTTTCTCCTTGTACATTTTCTATAGGTGTAATCAATGTATTTCATGATAGGCTATACTGTACAATGAATGCACTCACATTTTTCCTTGTCTCCAGGGGGTTTCCTATTATGCTCACACAAATACACAAGGGTCAATCCATAGGAAGCCAATTAACCTACAATTAACTGACAGATCCAGTATTTGTTTTCCACCACACTTTCCAATGCAGCCCTTCAGCTTTTCTCCTTAGATATGTGTGACCTTGACTACCACACTATTGGCTTGCTCATTTTAGCCCCACAATAGGACCGTAATGTGATGTTATTGAATATGGCTTTAGAAGAATAGGGAAGGTTTTATCTCACTAAATCAGCTGGCGATACTATACATTGTATAGTGCAAAATAACATCTGGATAAAAGGAGGCACATGGACAAGGTTTTAAGGACACAGAATTAAGGCTGCCCGGCTTGAAGCTGTAGTCCTGATTCATAGCCCTTAAATTGAGGATGCTTCTGTGAGAAAAGCAAGCAACATATCTGCAGCATCTAAGCTAGGTATTCAGACATCCCACTCTCCAAGGATCAGTATGTATCTGCCAACAATATAATGGATTCAACTGCTGTATACCTGGACCCACAAGACACAATCCCACTCATTATTTCTGATTTATGGGAACCTGAACCTGTAACAACCTTTCTGAGACCTCAGCGTATTGCTCCATCTCCCTCCTCAGCAGCGAACGACATGACACATTCCAGAGGCAGTATCTCAACATTCCCCCAAATATCTGCAGATTTTTCTATCTACTTTTATCATTATTGCTTTGCATGAGAGACATAATATCCCTTATTCCAGCCATTCTCTTGTCTGCTCACTGCAGGTTATTGCTGTGGGCTAGAAGGAGATTCTGCAAATAGAATAATTGCAAATACTTGAAACACTCTGCATGTTGGGCAGCAAATCGCTATATACATATATATATCAGCCGTGTATGAAGCTGCCTATGCCCTTGGCTGTCATCTATTAAGTTATCTGTTCATTTCTAACCTACTCTTATAATCTGCTTATTTACTTGCTCACTGTTTTTACTCTCTTTGTTTCTGGCTTTATGTCTCCTATCTATAAGAGATTGTTCTGCCAGAGTAGTATACAGCATTAAAGCTTCCCTATATTACCAGAATGTGCAATAAAAGGATTTGGTACCTTTCTTATCACTCCTTTTCTTAGCACATTCTGCAGAAGACATACAAGCATATATAATACTTTAAAGACAATTTTATTATGAATTTTCTTTTTGACCTTAAAAACCAATTCACAAATCATATTATTTTTTTTTATATTTTTGTCAGTTATGATGTCAGTAAATAGTATGCTTCATGTCCATGCCTCTATAATAAATGGGACTGTCATACAGTACCTATAGAAGTACATGGGGTATTTTAATGTCCCTCCCATCATCCAGATGCTGAATATGGAGCCTTTGGGGATAATGGGTATGCTGTTTCGCCTCTGCTTTGTTAAATGTTCTGTTATGTTCTGTGCAGATAAGCCATAGTGAATTTTTGCAACCACAATTTTGCAGCCTTCTACTAATTGTAAATGAGGTCACTGCTGCAAAGAAAACCTTACAGATTCAGCTACAGTTAAAATTAGTAGCCAGAGTGAAAATTGTGGGATACTTTCTACTAAATAGCAATAGAGGCATTGAAAAATGAAAAGAAATAATCATCAGCTGCCAAAAAAATATCCTGACCTCTGTCACACACGTTTGACCTCTGCATCCAGTCACTTTTCTCAGGGTGATTTTTTTGATAGTTCATGGCTATTTCCATTGAATGGCTGCAGTAGTCATCTTAGTGCATCACTTGAAGGCAGGTCACAGAAACTGTTAGGGGACCAGGAAGTGGTGGAATTGGAGCTGTAGGTAAATCGATAAGGTAAGCATCAACTATT
Organism: Engystomops pustulosus; assembly: GCF_040894005.1. Lineage (NCBI taxonomy): Eukaryota > Metazoa > Chordata > Amphibia > Anura > Leptodactylidae > Engystomops > Engystomops pustulosus. The sequence goes on along the minus strand of NC_092412.1, from coordinate 181,051,582 downwards.
TTGTTAATTTACATATTTTTATGAGACTAGACAACCACTTTAAGAGTAGCATAATCAAAAATGTTTTATAAACAAAATAATAAGTTCATTCCCCCGATTTGTTTCATTTCCAGAACCCAACTGTGTCTCACATTAGCCCATTACAAGGTCCAGAATCTGGAGGAACGATGATAACCATCACTGGACACAATCTTGGAGCTGGAAGCACGGTTTCAATTCTACTTGGTAACCAAACCTGTGAATTTTACGGGTGAGTGGTAATAAATTTAAAGCCAAGCTCAAACAGTCTATAATTGAGAAGTAGCAGAATAGTCTGTTATATTTCTTTAAAATTCCCTTAGGGCTGCCTCGAAATACACCACTTGGTAGTCGCTTGTGAATAAAGAAAACACAACATATTTGTAACACAAATGCAAATGTATTTTTGCCATAAAGGGCAAAAGAGATTAAGATAATGATGCGTTATCAATGTGTATAATCATCATTAACTGAACCTTTGAAGCAATTGTTATGTATTTCAGAAATGAAAGGTGCAGGTGATTATGTGAAACATACTAATATAATTCAGTAAGGAAAAAAGTGTCCATTTTTTCTGCTCCTTTCTTCTCCTGTAGTGAGCAGTGAGTGAAAGCCTTTTCAAGTAACTACATAGCAGAAAGATACAAGGGGGTAAAGATAAACTTTTTATATACCTGGAGACTGTTTCACTTGATGTCTGTGCATGCACTGTAAAAAATAAAGCCATTAGACTCCTTACCAGCTTATCAGCTGTCAGTGTAAGTACAGGAGACAAAGCTGTAAGCTATAATTCATTCAGCCCCTTTGTTAACACTGCTAAATCTGACAAGATATTATGCAATACATTTTTAGGTATATTATTACAACCCTGTGTCCCTTAGGATGCAGCCAGATGTTGTTAAAATTCATCTGAATCCCAAGCTACCAATGAGCATATACGTGTGAGGTTATACCCCAGTGTTAGGCTACATGAACCCAAATATAGAACTTTTTTTCTTTGGGTTCACACACATGTCCAACTCTTCAGGCCACAAATTATTGGACAGGTACAATTCCTGTCTCAGTTTGCCACTCAGGCAGTCTATTCTACTATCATTGGCCGGTGGCAGACCTCACCTGCCAATGATGCACATGCCGCCAATCACATTGTGCCTTCCTGCCTGGATAAGGAAACTGTCAGCAAGAGATCAAATCCAACAGCACCACCACAGTAGAAATCAAGTATTACATATGGTACACGCAAAATTGTGCGTTTTTTTATGTAAGATATATCTGCACTCCACATTGGACATGTATCTACCTACTGACCTGTGATCTACAACTGGTGAGACCAAACTACGGCCGGGTGTTGCTTTGTTGGAACTTCTGTAGGTTCATTAGTAATGAGATGATAACTTAACCATTATTTTCCTTTTTCTATATATTTCCTATTTGGTATAATTATTTACTGTATTGTACTGTATAGACTTCCTTGTTTTTATCCTCTTCTAGTTTGCTCGTTTTATATCAATAATTATAAAGGTATTTACACTGTTGGTTCAGGCAAGTGATTATGTCAAGTCGATATGGGCAGGATAGGGTTAATATATTGCCATGCTCCGCCTACTTGCTGTGTAGGTCCCTCTCATATAGTAATTATACGAGGGATGCAACATGCCGGAAGAAAGAATAGCATTTGATATGTGTGGCCGTGCATGCTGTGCTCGCTGGCTCCCTTGTCCTATTTTGAGAACACTTACTCCAGTCAGTGTGTAGCTGGGGAGCCTGATTAGATGAAGCATTTTATAACGAGATTGGAGCTAATTACAGCTTCCCATTCTTCAGCCTGCACACCGAGTTGTGGGGAGATTCTACTTGACGGCATAATAATAGCATGGGAAGCTAATTAACTGATCACAGGGAAGGGGCAAGATCCTGCCAGCTGTAATGTATCCTTCTGGTAAGGGCTGGCAGAAGGGAGAGTTGTCTCTACTGTACTGCACCCTGGACAAGGCATATACTCTCTGGTCTGTGCTATACAGATTGCAGTGCAGTAAATCACACAGAGGGTTAATGGAGTGTAATATAGCCTTTACACAGCAGAATCCTATATACATTCATTTCAACACAATCATCTATGGTTTTAGCTACTACTCAGCATTTATGACATCAGTAAAAGAAGTAGCTTCTTGCCCATGGCTGTATTAAACAGTAACTGGGAGTGTAATAGAGCACCTATAGAGGTATAAGTAGGATTTACTATACCTCCTATGGTGTATGGGTTTTTTTTTGTCAAATTCTGTTGAATTAAAAAAAAATACATGCAAAAATGGCTTCTTTGGAGGAAAAGCTCTGCCTATAAAGCACCCAGCCCAGCATACCGTAGCACTAAAGGGTAGTATAGTCTATCTACATTATAGGCTGTCCCCTACTTAAGGACACCCAACTTACAGACAGACCTCTCTTACAGATGTGACCTTTAATTAAGCTCTCTGGATGTTTTCATTTAGTCGCAGGCTGCAATGATCAGGTCTATATATAATTGGATTTAAAAAAAATTTTCTGTAATGGGAACAAACCATTACAGAAAAAAAAATGAAAATCCAATTCTCGCTGGGATAAAAAATGTTTTTTTATGGAGCTACAATTATAAAATATACAGTTCGACTTACATGCAAATTCAACTTCATGTACAAACCCAAGGAACCTATCTTGTACGTTACACGGGGACTGCCTGTATTTTATCTATCTATATAAGGAGACACCACTCCAGTAGTGTTTCAAGGAGAAAAATCAGGTGGTTTTATCCCATGGCTCCATTTTGGCTTCCTAATACAAAAGCTTCGGGGTGGCTTCAGTGTTGGGAAGCCAAAAGGTAGTGCTGCTTTTCCTTTTTTATATGTTTTATGAAGTTTGCCATATTTCGTTGGCTGGCGCCCATTTCCAACGAGGGATTATATTTGGTTGCAGTGCTACTCTGGACTTTTTTTTTATATATCTAGCTATCTATTTAGGTATTTGGAAGAAGTGGGCAGCACTCCAAGGTCCAAAATCAACAAATGGTGATCTTTATTGAAGATCACCTCCCTATATCAAATAATTTTTTATTTTTTTGATACATTCATAGAAAGGTTGGTGGCATTGTTCAAATTGAAATCACTTTACAATTAGTGTACAGGTGCAGTCTGTAGAAAGTGTCAAGCACAGGGAAGACAGCAGTCTAGTATATCAATTACATTTCACTGTAACATTGAAGAACACAAATTCGAAGGATATTACCCTGAGCAGCCAAGCTAATAATGTTCATGACGTGTAGTTCAGGGTGATCTGTAGCATTCTTCATGTAGAACATCTACTGCCTGTGTTAAAAGAAATCTATTGTTATGTCATCTGGTTTGTAGATTAATTTGTTACTATAGGATTATTCATTATAACATATATGTTTCAACGGGAGAAATCAGATACATTTAGTAGGATATTTTGGGAGCTTCTTCCACAAATGGTAAAGTGCCTCCATTTAAGATAACTATTACTACTTCATCAACCCAATATATTTGGAATTGTTCCACCAATTCTGGTTTAGTGGGAATTTTCTCTGTAGCCCCCAACATTCCTGGACTAATGCTCAGATCTCTCCAGTCAAATTGGCTGATATGGGTGATCCTGAAGTGAAGAAGGCTATCAGCAATAATATTCATTACTCCAGAGGCTACAGTGAAAGTTCCAAATACATCATAATTAGGAGAGCAATAGTGGTATTAAAGGATGCAATGAGTTGGAGTTTATGGAGGGGGCCTCTTTAAGTAAATCATCCTCTTAACAAAAGTACAGTAATCATGGTAGTACCACCTGATCATGTGACACGATGAAGGAGTGGTCAATATAACAATTACTATATGACATATTCAACATTTAATAACATCTACATTTTCAGCAAGGTTCGGTCACTCACTGTTATTTGTTAAGGAACACATCAGAGATTTTGCTGTGTGCAAGCATTACAGCCCAAATCTCCTGAGGATTTCTCCACTGAGATATGTGTCACAGTTTTAGCATTTACAGAACTGCAAATTGTCCATTGATTCCCTGGTGACTCTATATGACACCACCATAAAACTATTTCTGATTACCGGAAAGAGATAGAAAAATATCAGTTAACCCTTTAAGGACACAATTTTAGTTTAATGTTTAATTGCAGTTTAATCTGCAGGGAACATTTATGTCAGATCCTTGTAGACTAGGACTAAACTACAGTAAATTACCAATATCCAGAGGTCCGTTTGTAACTAGGGGTCGTCTGTAAGTCAGGTGTTCTTAAGTAGGGGACCGCCTGTAAAAGTTTTTCAAACATTTATTGTAGGCTTGTTACAATATTTTTGCACTGACAAAGGATGCAGAAGCCGCATGGGCCTGCCAAAATATTCTCATATTTTCTACAAAAGGATGTTTTCACGTGTCATAAAAATTCTTAGCTATTTTCCTGAAGAAGAAAAAACACAGTTTTCTATCATAAAAAATGTCTGCAGAACGTGTGACATTTCCACACATGAGCCAGGAAGATGTAGCGCCAGACATTTTGCTGGAGCCTGCACTATATGAAGTAGAGAGGAAGCACAATATATAAAACTGGTAATTGTGATTCAGCCTCTCTCTCCATTCCACCCTGTAACGTTTATTTTATTGCTTGGTGAGCAGGTGCTTGATTCTCACAATCTGTCGGAGTTCATTAAATACTGCCCTAAACACACTGCTCCCATCACAGCGGCTCTAAGGTCACTCTCAGATTCCTTTATCTTTTCTGTAATGTGCCACCGAAAATACAGCTCAAATGTAGCAGCCAGATAGAAGACCACAGTAGTAGAGGATAGGGGAAGATTAAACAAAAGCTTCACACCAGTCATGTTTAGGAAGAACATGGAAGGCTATAATGCTACAGCGATTGTGTCATTAAATACCTTGGTATCTTGTTCCATGGTATTATATGAAATGATATTATTAAATGACGTTGTGACTATGCTATTTATGGAGGTCAAAATGAAGGGAAATTGCCATGTACTACAGGTAGTGCTATTTATGAGCTGTATGTTATAGAGCAGGAGACATGAGCACATTCATGTGTAATTTTGTGGGAAATGATTCAGTATATCTTGCATTTTATTGATTTATATCTCTATCTAGAGGGAAAGCAGTGGGTCCAGCCACAGGACTTGTTAGCCCACAACTGGAATGTTGTTGTTGAGATGTGTGTGTAAGTGTGGGGAGAAGGATATTAGGTAATTTACTAATATAAATCTATTAATAGTTCTGCACCGCTTTATTGATATGTAAAGTGAAGGCTCCTGCCCTTTACCTCATCAGCCAGACATTTCTGACTATAAAGTAGATGCAGATGGAGGGCCATGTGATCACTGACCATGAACAATCGCCCTGCCAATACCTTGATCTTCTATTTATAAATGGTTTCTGAAGGTCCTGGCAGGGAGATGGTTCATTGACAGATGGCGATCACATGCAGCCATTTTATGGACAGGAGTGTCTGGGGATGAGGTAAGAGATAAGATCCTTTACATAACAGAAAGCATTGCAGAACTTTTAATAGATGTATATTGGTAAATTACCTTATGTACTGCCCCCCACACACAAAAATAAGTTTAAGTGGCCAACCCCTTTAATATTGTCCTGCAGATCAGATATTCTAATCAGTGTAAGAGCTCCTGGGATCACACAAGTGATCTTACTACTAGTATACAGTGTTTTTAGTATTTCATTCCTAGAAGTAGCCACATATGTAAAGGATTTTAATGAATATCCTACGATGAGATGAGAGTTTGAAAAAACTAGATTGTATCCCAGCCTGATGATCTTAATGTCTTTTTTCCAGGAGGTCTCTGAATGAAATAGTCTGCGTGTCAGCTCCCTCCTTGCACGGCTTAGGCCTGGTTCATGTATCAGTGAGTGTGGATAGAGCAATGCTAGAGAGCAGTCTGCAGTTTGAATACATAGACGACCCCAAGGTGCTGCGCATCGAACCAGAGTGGAGCATTGCCAGGTAGGATATGAGTTACTTTTAATTCCTGTGAGTGCAAAATTCTTATGTATGTTTAATGTTTAATCAATTTTAACTATTATCTATAAATCATCACCAAATGGTAATACATACCTGTTTGATATTTTCTCGAGGATTGGATTCTTCAATGCTGAAAGGGGTAATCCTGACATTTGAAATTGATGGACACTGTTAAGGATAAGCCATCAATATAAAATAAATAGGGGTCAGATTGATCAAAGGGGTGGTAGAACACAGTAGTCTCTTCATTCTTTACATGGTCCATAACACTGTCTGTCCAGACACTATCGCTGTGGTAATATTTTTCTATTTGTTATCCATAGCCTCCTTCTATCTAAAATCAATAAAATAATTGTAATAAAATAAAATATTGCTAGTGTGCCCGAAGGGCTCTGGAGGGTGTTACCCGGGCTCCTTCTTGCTGCAGCGTCACACACTGTCAAAGTGTGCAGAGAGCAATGCCCCCTTATATGGTGTGCTGAAACTTCCTCCGCTGCAGTGAGATTTCATCAGGCAAAGGGAGGGGGGTGATGAGGGAGTAGGAGGATGGTGAGACAGTGTTACAGCCCGTGATGCTGCAGAACAGGGTGCACTGATAACACCCCCCAGAGTCCTTCAGGCTCATTATTATCATTTAAAAGTTGATTTTGTAAGGAAAGAGGTCATGGATAACAAATATAAGAAGATTACCACAGTCACAATGCCTGAATTTGTGAGTAAGTGTCCCTGGTTTATCATGATGGATTTTAATGGTAGATTTCCTTTAAGTGTTGTCTGTCTCATTTATATTTTGTGCATAGCCATGAAATGGATTTACACCAGTTAGAAAAAGGTTACACAGAATTCTGTTCTGTAGGCAATTTCCAAAGTCAAAGTCCGTTCTATTTGGTTAGATGAACAATATTGACTAGGGCTGGTTAACTCCGTCTGTCCTATTCTGCCATCCAGATGCACATCAACAATCGGATACATAAGAGTTAAATGCCATGTTTGTTGAGTACAGAAATAAATTATAAACGCTATGCCAGTGTTTTCAACATTGTTATTCATATGTAATTATTTTTTATAAAATCTTAAAGAAGGTAAATGACGCCAAACGTATAAAAAATCGCAAATTGTTTGGAGCAAAACCAAATGTCACTATAAGTGCAACCATAAAGTAAAAATTGAAGCCATTACGAGATGAAAGAAATTGCAGCGCTACTTCATCTGTACAGGATAGCACAATGATTCATATGGGACACTGTAATATGTCACACCACAGGACTAATAGATGAGGCGGCTTTATTCACACAAATATTGGAACTTAAAGGGGTTGTCCACTTTCAGAAAATAATTGATATTGTCTGTGTCATGAAAAGATATACAATTTTCCAATTTCCAAGGACCGAGTTTTAGCCAAAGGAAGTAAACAATTAAACGTCCTGTAGAATGACAGCAAGCAGAGATCTAGAAAACCACAAGGAAATGATACAGAAAGTACATTGCAAAATTGTAGAACTATTCACAATACACAATATCAATTATTTGCTGAAAGTGGACAACCCCTTAAATTGATCCTTAAGTCCGGCAAAGAAAACAACCACTGCAAAATAATTTTAAAGTATGTATAGTAAACCTGCCAAGTGGTCTTAACCCACTCCTAGAAATCTCTCATCAGTTAGTCGTTTCGATACCATTGCTGCCTATGGCCACAAGAGTGCGGTAAGGAATATCTCTAAATTCTGTTACCAGAACCCAGGCAAGATGGCAGCCTCCATACTAGAAAATAGAAAAAAAGCTACAATTAGAAAACAAAAACAGATTGGAAAAAATGGCAACTCATTTCCTTCAAGCTCTGACAACAATTCTTGTTTTCAAGACTTTCTGATCATTCCTGTTGAATATTATCTTTTCTCCTTTGCTCTGCTAGTAGCCACTGTGTATCTATGCTTTGAAGGGGATCCCTTAGTGTTCCTAGCATGTGAATGATGAAAAAGAAAGTATTTATTAATGAAAGAAAGGAATGTTAGGCAACATTGTAATTTTTACTCTTGGCTATATAGTTAGTATGTTACTTTAAAAGGGCATCTGCATCTCCTACACAAGCTGCTACCATCTGTTATATATCCCCGTGGACTATATGAGGTTTTATTTGTCCTGAAACCAAATTTCTGTTTGTATAATGTATATAAATTACAAAACCCCATAACACCGCAAAGCTCTGGCCAAATCTGTAAACACATAGCGTACACGCCCTACATAGAAAGTATCCTTATTTAGGCCAACAACAAAATTATGTATTTTTAATATGTATTTCTTCACATTAACAAACTGATTACAATATCTGGATGTATAAGCTGTGAAGGAGCATGAGGTCTACTTATCCCATGGCATCTTGTAGCCTTAACCCAGGGGAACTGCAATTACATGGTGACCTTTACATTGCAAGCGGCGGCCTTTCTAGAAGGTATGCTGCGACATTTGTGTGGTCCCTGAATGTTCTCCATGATAAGCCTTAACCAAATATAAGTCACAGCATATAAGGTCCTTTATACAGCATCTCAATAAGTTGGGAATTTATAGATTTTCACATATTACAATGAAAGTCTCAGCTTAGCATTAGCTTTTCTATTTCCACATTACAGAAATGCATAAACAATAGGAGAAATGAGAATGAGAACGGAAGGTTACATGGGTCATGCATACTGCCTCCATTGTCTAAATCAAAAATGTTCTGAACACTACATTTTAGTTCATATCTGTAATATGTACCATTATAACATTATAAATACAGTGCATTGCTTATCATCTTTATATCCTCACTCACGGTACAGCCTGTACTATAGGTCAGAGGTGCTTTCACGCTCTGGTTTGTATTTATAACAGAGAACAAACACTTTGGGGAACATTGACTAAGGGCTTTGCGCCAGTTTTCTGGTGTACTTGCACAGGTATTTAAGAAGTTTCTGCACCACAAATGTGTCGCACGTGCCTGTTTTGTGGCACAGGTGCGTTCGCCACCATGCTACAACAATTAGGGGGTGTTCCGGTGCGCATACGGAACGTGCGCCAGATTTAACATGCAAGTCCTATAGAAGTGTGTTGCACGCCCCATGGTAAAGATAAAGCATAAAAAAAGTGGTGCACTCTGACGGGCCAGTTTAGGAAGCGCCTGATTCATGAAGAACGGAATCCAGAATCTGGCGCACCCTGCATTATACACAGACAAGCCACACAGTGCAGTTTGAACCATCCTTGGTAAATGTGCCCCTATTAACCACTAACACTATAAAGGGAATCACCCAGTAGTAAAATCAGCATTGTGTAGGGGACGTTTCAGACATACATTATCTGTCATGTAAGAAAAGATTCTTTTTTCATCTCTATGCAAATTAGCTTCTCAGTACAAAAGAGGCGGTACACAAGAAGGCATTGAAAAAAGGAGGTGCCCCAGTATGCATGACTTTTCTCCATATATGTTAGGTTCAATGCATTATTTATTTTTTTATTATTTATTTTCTCTAAAATGACTAAGGACCTAACTAGAAGTGGTAAATGAACACACATAGGGATAACATATAAAGGGGGCAATACAGTTTAGACAAGTCGATGGTTGAACAGCATGGGTTGGATTATGTACAATTTGACGGCACTGTCATTCAAGCAGTACTGGGCAAAGAGTGTTCACACATACTAATGTTTTGTTTGATTTAAAGGAAACCTACCACTTGTAGTGGCAGGTTTCCGATGGCAATACCGAGCACCAGCTCAGGGTGAGCTGGTGCCGGAGCTTATTTTAGTTTTTAAACTTTATAGCCGGCGCAGGCAGGTACGCGCTCGGCGCTTACCGTGCGCGCGGCTACATAGGAAGTGAATGAGAGCCGCGCGCATGGTAAGCGCCGGGCGCGTACCTGCCTGCGCCGGCTATAAAGTTTAAAAAGTGTTTTAAACCGCGATACCGCGGTTTAAAACACTAACTAAAATAAGCTCCGGCACCAGCTCACCCTGAGCTGGTGCTCGGTATTGCCATCGGAAACCTGCCACTTCAAGTGGTAGGTTTCCTTTAAGCCAATTAACAAACATTCATTAAGATTAACTATAGCCTAATGTCTGTGCTCAATTGCACTGCACCCTGGGCCACAAAGCAGTATTATGTAATATTGGGAAAAGATTTAATAAGCTATGACCCACATGATGGCAGACTGATACGATGCTCCGCAAAATAGTTTCTATTACTGGAAAGTTAGTAGGGTTAAAAGTATGTGTTCTTACTATGACTTGTATGCATCCATGCAAATAAATCACAATTATGGACCCATAAAGTGTACAAATAAGTATCAGCAAATATACAATCTTGTGTCAAAATGATATTGATTTCAACTGTTTCCATTGATTGTGGCCAGTGATTATATGGATCTGGAGTTAGATTGCCATCATTCTGCACAGTAATGTTATTGATTTGTATGGAGTCCTACATGGACAGGGTTGATTCTGTCTTAGTTTTCTCAGCACTGGTTCTTGATATTACACTTTATAGAATAGAATTTTTGGTATATTTTACTACAGTTTCTATTAACACATTATTTTCAATAGAGAAGAGTGACAAAACTAATGTTATAAATTGTTTTTTTATACTTTTGATGTAAAATAATAACATTTATACAAGTCATACCTATTTACCTGCAAAGCAAGCAGAATGCTTACTGAACCTACCATTGCACATGTAATCAATGTTAATATCTGTTGACAGGTGTATTGAGTATCTTATATTGTCTATTAATAAAGTTTATAGTACACTTGATTATCTTAATTGGAAATGAGTCAGAAATGTATAAAAGCATAAGTGAAATATGTTTTGAAGGTTACCAGACACCATTTCTTGAGTCATTGAACTTTTGGTTTTTAGATGATGGTCATTTACATTAGGGACACTATTTCTGTATCTACTGAGGATATCATAATCCATAATAAACATGTACATTAGGGACACTATTTCTGTATCTACTGAGGATATCATAATCCATAATAAACATGTACATTAGGGACACTATTTCTGTATCCAATGAAGATATCATAATCCATAAAAAAACAGTTAATTGAAATCTGTGCAGGGTTTTGAGCACACAACATATCTTAGAAGGAACATGCCCACTCTGCCCATACACAGAAACAAAAAGAAGAGGGTGAAAAGTATAGATGTAAATTATATTGTTTCCAAGGGCTTAAATACCATAACAGCTGCTACGGGTGGCCCACAGTGTCAGGGGGCTCGGCCACCTGACCTGAAACACTAAATAAAGGATGTGCACTATTATATACATATTGGGGCACATTTACTTTCCCGGTCCCTGTGCGATCCCCGATCCGGACTGTCCTGACGAGGATGAAATCTGCCGTGATTCATGAAGATCGTACGTCCGATATCCTGCATGTGTTGTTTCCCCGAACAGGTCCGCCGGAGTTCACCATCTTCCTCCTGGTGTATATAAGTGCATGGCTTGCGACACAATTTTTAAGTTGAATCCCGCGGTTTTTCCGAAACTGTTGGATTGTCCAATGACCCGCCCTCCGATTCGTGTGGCATGAAAGCCGGCACGCTAGCGCTAAAATCCGATCGCGTGCGCCGAAAACCCCTTTTAAATCCCTGTCCCAGCAGCGCAAAATGGAAATCATCGGGATGTACAACGAAGGTGCTGTCCACAGGGCCCTTAGTAAATGAGCCCCATTATGCTTCACATTGTACATGTATATAACAGCTGCACATCTTCCATAATGCAGATGAGAAATGTTGGGGGAAGGTGAGGGGACAGCAAATCAGCAACTAGGAATCTCTCATCTCTACTTCCAGACATCTCAGATCTGTGGTCTCTGATCACCCCCTGGGATAAGAAGGCTGCCTGAATATATACATATATGAGTATGAGTGTATAAATGTATGGATTTGTATATGTGAAGTAATGTTCATATGCTTTATATGTGTGTGTATGATGTGTATATTATAACATTGTTTGTTTACATACTTTATGTGTGTATATGGTGTGTTAATACTGTACACATGGGTATATATGGTGTGTATACACTCACCGGCCACTTTATTAGGAACACCTGTCCAACTGCTCGTTAACACTTAATTTCTAATCAGCCAATCACATAGCGGCAACTCAGTGCATTTAGGCATGTAGACATGGTCAAGACAATTTCCTGCAGTTCAAACCGAGCATCAGTATGGGGAAGAAAGGTGATTTGAGTGCCTTTGAACGTGGCATGGTTGTTGGTGCCAGATGGGCTGGTCTGAGTATTTCAGGAACTGCTGATCTACTGGGATTTTCACGCACAACCATCTCTAGGGTTTACAGAGAATGGTCCGAAAAAGAAAAAACATTCAGTGAGCGGCAGATCTGTGGGCGGAAATGCCTTGTTGATGCCAGAGGTCAGAGGAGAATGGGCAGACTGGTTCGAGCTGATAGAAAGGCAACAGTGACTCAAATCGCCACCCGTTACAACCAAGGTAGGCAAAAGAGCATCTCTGAACGCACAGTACGTCGAACTTTGAGCAGAAGCCCACACAGGGTGCCACTCCTTTCAGCTAATAACAGGAAACTGAGGCTACAATTTTCACAAGCTCATTGAAATTGGACAGTAGAAGATTGGAAAAATGTTGCCTGGTCTGATGAGTCTCGATTTCTGCTGCGACATTCGGATGGTAGGGTCAGAATTTGGCGTCAACAACATGAAAGCATGGATCCATCCTGCCTTGTATCAACGGTTCAGGCTAGTGGTGGTGGTGTCATGGTGTGGGGAATATTTTCTTGGCACTCTTTGGGCCCCGTGGTACCAATTGAGCATCGTTGCAACGCCACAGCCTACCTGAGTATTGTTGCTGACCATGTCCATCCCTTTATGACCCCAATGTACCAAACATCTGATGGCTACTTTCAGCAGGATAATGCGCCATGTCATAAAGCTGGAATCAGCTGGAAAGTAGCCATCAGATGTTTGGTACATTGGGGTCATAAAGGGATGGACATGGTCAGCAACAATACTCAGGTAGGCTGTGGCGTTGCAACGATGCTCAATTGGTACCAAGGGGCCCAAAGAGTGCCAAGAAAATATTCCCCACACCATGACACCACCACCACTAGCCTGAACCGTTGATACAAGGCAGGATGGATCCATGCTTTCATGTTGTTGACGCTAAATTCTGACCCTACCATCCGAATGTCGCAGCAGAAATCGAGACTCATCAGACCAGGCAACGTTTTTCCAATCTTCTACTGTCCAATTTCGATGAGCTTGTGCAAATTGTAGCCTCAGTTTCCTGTTCTTAGCTGAAAGGAGTGGCACCCGGTGTGGTCTTCTGCTGCTGTAGCCCATCTGCCTCAAAGTTCGATGTACTGTGCGTTCAGAGATGCTCTTCTGCCTACCTTGGTTGTAACGGGTGGCGATTTGAGTCACTGTTGCCTTTCTATCAGCTCGAACCAGTCTGCCCATTCTCCTCTGACTTCTGGCATCAACAAGGCATTTCCGCCCACAGAACTGCCGCTCACTGGATGTTTTTTCTTTTTCGGACCATTCTCTGTAAACCATAGAGATGGTTGTGCGTGAAAATCCCAGTAGATCAGCAGTTTCTGAAATACTCAGACCAGCCCATCTGACACCAACAACCATGCCACGTTCAAAGGCACTCAAATCACCTTTCTTCCCCATACTGATGCTCGGTTTGAACTGCAGGAAATTGACCTGACCATGTCTACATGCCTAAATGCACTGAGTTGCCACCCTGTGATTGGCTGATTAGAAATTAAGTGTTAACGAGCAGTTGGACAGGTGTAAAGGTAAAGTGGCCGGTGAGTGTATATAACGTATATAAGCTTATAAATATATATATCGGAGCATAAATGTGTGCACATGAGAGAAAAAATGTGTGTTTGTGTGTGAGTGTATAAATTGGTTTGTATGAGTATAGAACTGTATGTGTGTAATAGTGCATACGTGTGTGTAGGAATACATAAGTACATAGATTTTTGTATGAGTGTATAAATGTAATTGAGTAATTGTATAAACATGTGTTAGTATGTATATATTTTTTAAGGGAAAGGGGGTCCCACTCATAAGACTTCTACGGAGCCCAACTACTTCTAGTTACACCCCTGAATGTTTCCATAACTCCTATAGAAGTCAAAGGAAGTATGAGATGTGGAAACAGCAATTTAGCAATGTGTGCTCAGGGGACAGGGTCTTGGGGGTTCAGTTAAAGAGGACCTGTCACCCATAACTAAAGTAAGCAGCTCCTACTGCTTAAACGCCGCGGGGTACAGTTTAATCGCCGGACCGCTCGCAGATGTATTCATGAGGGGGCGGGGTTAGGGGCTTTAGTAAGCAGCTCCTAGTGCCGAAATTATGGGTGACAGGTCTTCTTTAAGGAATAGTTGCATTTCCTGAGGTTATGCAGCAGATTTCTTTGATTCAAAAATCTCCATTCCCCAATCTCTCATTATAGCCTTTGTTGAGCATAGCAGGAGGACGCAGGATGGAAAGACACTGTTTGGTACGTCTTTCGGTTCTGTGTTTCTTGCAGGATACGACATATACCGTGCAGACGAAGGCAAAAAGAATGCCATAATCTACACGAGGACCTTTCCCAGCATATACACCATGCATATCATAAAAGGTTGTGGGTGGTTATAGCACGTGTGATTTCAATTTTACCTCAACAATTCTGAAACAGTGCACACAAACACCGAATGCTAAATTTTTAGACTTTTTACTATGCCTAAAGACAGGACAGGTGAAGGACCTGTGCAGGTAACTAGAAGAAATGAATCACCGCCACTCTGTGGTCACATTGCGTCCCGTGTCTTAAGGCTAGCCTCAAATTATAGCTGTTTATTCTTAACCTAAAATAACACAACAAATCGAACCTACAATTAACATGAGCTTTAGCGTTAGTATGACCATTATCTAGGACTTCTGCTATGTATCCATGCAATGGTTTACCACTGAAATAATCATATACTTTCTTTTGTCATACACAGTGGTCACACATCCCTAACTGTCATTGGCACCAACCTCGACATCATACAAGAACCAAGAATTCGTGTGAAGTATAACGGCAAAGAGTCTGTGAATGTATGTCCCTGCCAGTAAACAGCGCTGTATAATTGCAAAAGCCTTATGTTTTTCCTTGCTAGAATTACATGTCAACGTCAAGAACATGCCATCTAAAAAGTATTTAAAAGAAAACAATTTGTAAAGAAGAAGGTTCCCCTTTGATCATGGCTATTGTCCTGTGACAAGGGCATTACAGTTGGGTCACTGCCTTGTGCTCTGTGGGTTGTAGTGAACATAGCACCACCTAGTGGCCTAGAGCAGTAAGGATGGAAAATCTCACTACTTTTATTACAAAAGTCATTCAATCATTTTCAACTGATTTAGGAAAAAATTCAGCAGTGTATGGCATTTTATTTATTTTTGGTCTAATGACTTATTTTGCTTCCATTTAACAAAACCTGGTAAGCCATAACCAAGATTTACATCAATTTGGGAGAAAAACTAGAATTCACTAGAAAAAAGGCATAATTGTGTGTCAACATTTACAGTTCTACACAAATATATATTTAGTAGTTTAGTGGTCCGCATAGGTCTTTGTCAGATTTCTCAGTATGTAGTAAGTGCTATATATTGTTATCTTTTTTTCGGACATCTCATTGCTGTCTTTGCCTCACCAGGTGTGTAAGAATGTTAATGCTACATGTCTGACATGCTGGGCACCTGCTCTTACACCAGAGTATCGTCCGGGACTGGATGCTGTTGAGAGACCAGATGAGTTTGGCTTCATCTTCAATAATGTTCAGTCACTTTTGATCTTCAATAACACCAAGTTCATCTATTACCCCAATCCAACTTTTGAACTCCTCAGCACCACAGGTGTCCTTGAGCAGAAGCCTGGATCTCCAATCATACTGAAGGTAAGAGGCCAGAACTCAGCACTTAAGGAATAGTGCAGGATTATTAGATGCATCTTTTGTCTGTGAATCTTATATGTCCTTTCTCTACAGGGGAAAAACCTGTGTCCCCCTGCTGCAGGAGGGGTGAAGCTCAATTACACTGTGCTGATTGGGGATACCCCATGTGCAGTAACCGTATCTGAGACACAGCTTCTATGTGAATCACCTAACTTCACTGGACAACACAAAGTGACTGTAAGTTTCTTTCTTTTCTACTATGATATTACATGATACAGTTCCTTTACGTAGAACAATGTAAACTTAAAGGTTTTGCCCGTGTAAAAAAAGTTCTCAAATTTTAATCCCTTAGTGATGTTTACACAAGAAAGATTATTTTTAATTTATTATTTTACTATTTTAGTCAGTTTTATTGCTGTTTTTGGTTCTATCAGTAATGGTCAGTGTAAGATTCAGCAGTGTGGGTGAGCACTAGCTGAGCAGACACTTCATGATTCCTCTGTGCTATGAGATGCTTTGTACTGACAATGGGGCAGATTTATCAAGTGTCTGAAAGTCAGAATATTTCCAGTTGCCCATGGCAACCAATCACAGCTCCCCTTTAAAATATTCATGAGCACTGGTAAAATGAAAGCTGAGCTGTGATTGGTTGCCATAAGCAACTGGAAATATTCTGACTTTCAGACACTTGATGAATCTGCCCCAATGTGTTTAAATTATCAGGGTATTCTACTAATATCTGACACATAGAAAAAGACAGCTCAGAGTCATGATATGTATATACGATACAATGGCACAATCAGTTCTGCTACCTCACCTAATCAATAAAACACATAGTTAGCACTGCTATAATACCCTCAGATCAAGAACTTATCTTGTCCCTGCTGGACAGGAAGTGCCTGTGTCTGTAGTGCTCTCTGCCTGCTGCTCCTCCCCCGGCAGTACAAGAGAACTATTTATTTATGCCAGAGGTTTCTGCCCAACCATAGTGAGGAGTCTATGGTGGTATGTAAAAAAATGTAAACATCAGAGACAGGTTGGAATTATATCTGTGAAATTCTGTATTTTTGTTAATAACATTGAACTAGAGTATGAGTATATTGAAGAAGAGGAATATCCCTTTAAGAAACATTTCTGTTTACACTGTCAGATTGTCATAGTTTTAAGCACACCTTTCTGGTAAGCCACACTCTAAGGGGGCATATTTATCATACCCCGCACTCGTACACCGTTGTATGGTCTTGCGCAGCATTTATTTCTAAGCCAGGCCCTGTCTGGTGTAGAAATAAATACAGCTGGCGACTTTTCACATTCAAATGGGGACAGTAACTCCCTCGCCAGCCCACTCCCGGGCCGGCCACACCCCCACTTTATGCCCCTTCACGCCAGCTGTTGTGAAGGTGGCGGATTGGGTAGAATAATCGCAGCTGCTAGCAATAAGCTAGCATTTGTGATTATTTCAGGGCCTTTACCCCACTGACGTGGCGCAGAGGTCCTGATAAATATGCCCCTAAGTGTCTCAACATTTAAAAAATATAGTGCAAAGTATATCCCCCCTGTTTTTTATTCTGCAGATAATGCTAGAAATAGGAAACTGAATTATTATGTGTTCAGTACATTTAAAGTTTAATATAGTTCAATATATGTATTGTTTTAATTGGATAATCCGAGAATCTTTCTTGTCTTCTTCTAGGTACATGTTGGGGGTATGGTCTTCTCGCCAGGATCTGTCAATGTGATTTCAGACAGCCTGTTGACACTTCCTGCCATTGTCAGCATAGCCGCTGGCGGAAGCCTTCTCCTCATCATTGTCATTATAGTGCTCATTGCATACAAACGCAAATCAAGAGAGAATGACCTTACTTTGAAGAGACTGCAGATGCAGATGGACAACCTGGAGTCTCGAGTGGCCCTTGAATGTAAAGAAGGTGAGTATTTAAAGTCTTAAGGCTTGAAATGAACAATCTGAGGCACATTCCATCACTGGATACAGAGCTAGGGTCATAGGTCTATGTTTCCTTTAATGCGGAAAGAGACTTTGTGTCCCACTGTTTAATATATTATTGATTTTGTTCCTACGAATTGGATCACTGTATTAATTTGTCTTCTTTTGTTTTTGCACATGTTCTGTTGAGCTCAACAACAATCAAACGTGTAAAAGGGTTTTTGTTTCAGCAGCTGATCCCCAGTCTGGGATGTGTCTAGATTTCACTGGACACAGAACAAGTGGATAAATAGCTGCCATCTGCTGTCTGTGACTTTAACTAGTCAGACAATAACACAGTTGACCTTATACCAGGGCAGAATGGGCAAAGGTTAGATAAAGATGGCAGTGTGACTTATAATCACAGCTATATTACATTTCAGCCGTTTGCTTAATGTACAAGAATGTGTCATGTGTTGCTACAAAATACTAAGCAGCTGGACTACTTTAAGAATTAGAGACAGAGATCATGAAGCAGTCCAACTTGGCACATGATTTTTTTGTGTTTCATACATAATCATACTCATGGGTTTCTATAGTTCAGTTTATGCTCTTTGCTTCTCCGATTTCTATATGTTTATCTATAGACTAAATCTCATTTGTTTGCAGGGAGCATAACTATTGCTGATTACCATGGTTACTGTTTTTTCGCAGAGTTATGCCATGTTCACACGCTATTATAGTATCAGAAAAGTGGGGCACATTCACTTAGCACAGTGCAGTCTGTACTATGTGCAGTTCCCCTGCGTAGCGGGCAGGGGGCGCCAGATTCAGGATTTCTGGCACCTGTCGATCATGAATCTGGGGCCCTCTGCTCTGCCCCGACAGAGTGCACTAACTTTTTTTTTGGTGCAACTTTAACATGGGCTATGCGACACAATTCTGTCTGACTTTGTATGTTAAATCTGGCGCACGGTCCAACTGAGCACCGGAACGCCCACTGCAGTTCAGAAATTGGTGTCACTTGAAGAATAGTGCAGTGCGCCCCACAAAGTGTCACATGCACTACAACTGTGTCGCGTGCGCCAGAAATGTGTCTCAGACATTTCTTAAATACATGTGCCAGCAGTTTGCACTGAAAAGAAGGTGCAAAGTCCAACAGAAAACTGGCGCAAGGACCTTAATAAATGTTACTCCATTACTCACAAAATGGAGCTTTAATTGTTCGCTTTTTTGATTCCCAAAATGTTATGGACTTTCAAAAGTAGGCAAAGTTATCTCCAAGATGACCACCATCTACAATGCCCATGATGCCTCTGTTCTCAGGAACAGCTACTCCCTCTACTATTATGACTCTCCTGCTCTGTTACCATAGTAATGACATGTGTAACTGCCATCACTGCACATCACCACAACACTGGCCATACTGGATGCACTCCAACCAACCGATTACAGCCAAACATAGTGGTGATCACATAACCTGCCCAGGCAGGTGCAGGACATGTGATGTGGACATGTGACCAGAGGCCATCTTCTACCCTTTGCCTCCTCCAAAGGGACAAAATCAATGGACTGATTAAAAGGCCAGTTTTTGTATACAGTTTGTATGTAGGCTGAAAGCGAGTTTTATGGAGTCTTCTAGTTAACAGGAATTCATTTTTAATCTAAGACCTAGACAATGGAAGATGATTTTCCAATTTGCAGAAAATCAAGATATAAACTTGACTGATGGCATCCACTGCACATGGATCTCTCCAGCATATGCTCTCCCACTACAATTTGTGTCACTTACTTTTTCAAAGTGCATAGAACTAAGAAGCCGATAGGCGTGCTTTCAGAATCAAGAAAACTAGCCCTGGCTCTGTGTGCATGAACCAGCTAGTAAGCGAGCCAGGCATGTGCCGGACATGAATTGCCAGAGCCAGAGGTGGTGTCACAGAATGAGGAGGGAAAGGGAACCTGAAGCAAGGGGTGCCACTGTAGGATAGGAGGGGGGTGCTTTCTGACAAGGAAGTCAATGCTATGGTGTGCCATCAGGTACAAATTTTCTACAAAATGAATTAACAGTATCTATTTTTCATTATGAAGGTATATCCAGTATTTGTGGTTGGAGAGTTTAGTGGCAGTGCCAGCTTGCAATCTTGCGCATGCTGGTAGACTCCATGTCAACTGAGATCCAGTTCATATACATTACAAACATCCAGTCCAGCTAGTTATGTGAATTTAGGTTCTAGTGTGTTAATAGAATTGTTCTGAAAAGTTAAATTTTCACTATCATTTTCAGCTTTTGCAGAATTACAGACTGATATCAATGAATTAACTAGTGACCTGGATCGCTCTGGTATCCCTTACCTGGATTACCGCACCTATGCCATGAGAGTATTATTTCCTGGTATAGAGGATCATCCTGTGCTTCGAGAATTGGAGGTTAGAGTTGACTTATTTCTTTTTTTTTAACTGTTTAGGGTGAAGTATTATATTGTACATCTTCATCAGAATCTCTTCTCATCAGCATGTGGTTGCATATCTTAACTACCACTACTGCTTTAGTCCCTTACCAGGTGGGAGTCATTGATGTTTGGGTGCCTAGAAAAGACTATCTACTACTTAAACAGTACATACTATGAGTGTTTTACAATATCTGGTGTAATAGACTGGGTAGCATTAGTGTGATAGTTATTATGTTATTATTTACAACAAGGAATGTTAGCTTCTGTGTGTAGTACTCAAGGACTGTTATTATTCCCATTCCAGGAATCATAGCTACTGGTAACACCATATAAATAGTATCATACTGTATATAGGCGATGGTTATACATGTTCTGCAGTTCTTTGTGAAATGTACCATTCATTTGCTTCATTATTGCTATATATATATATATATATATATATATATATATATATATATATATATATACAGCTTAATGTAATAGGCAGCTTGGCAAATACAGCGGGTAGCGTATTTCAGACAGAATCTTTCTGGCTACTGTCGCAGGCTGTTTTCTGTTAGCTCTCTGTCCCAGAACAGCTATGGGTCATTGACCCACTGTGATGGACTGCAGCCGAGCTATGAGTCGGTGCAAAGATGCCGGTAATGAATTCCAGGGAAGGTAATGGCCTCATATTAAATCTGTCTCAAGGGAGGTAGAGATAAGAGGGGGCTAGATATTCACATGGGAAAGGCAGAGTGGTGGCAGTGGGAAGACAGGTTGGATTATACATAAAGAAAATGTAGCAGAGGTATAAATGGCACTTATATTGCAGAGCTGCTGTGCATTCTTCATTTGCACACGTTCAGGTGTAAGGATTTTGCATCATTACACACTTGTAGGATATTACTATAAATGTAATACTTTTTAAAAAAGAATGAATCCTGTGAAATTGAAGAATTCTTCATTCAGAGAGACTTTGATACAAATTTTTGACAATTGCTGCCAGAATGCAAGGAGTTAACAATAATCATTGAAGCCTCTTATTTCTTACCACCAATACTTTAGGTTCAAGGGAATGGACAACAGAGTGTGGAGAAAGCCTTGAAGCTCTTTGCACAGCTGATCAACAACAAGGTTTTCTTACTGACTTTCATCCGCACCCTTGAGATGCAGCGTAGTTTTTCCATGCGTGACAGAGGAAATGTGGCTTCGCTCATCATGACGGCTCTGCAAGGAAAACTTGAATATGCCACTGATGTCTTGAAACAGCTGCTTTCAGACCTGATTGAGAAGAACCTAGAAAACAAGAATCACCCCAAGCTGCTATTGCGCAGGTTAGAATGGGGACCCTGTAAGCTACTATTCCACAAATGTCTATAGAGATTTCTCATCATCCCTAAAACGGATGCCTTGGATTTGGAGAGGGTACAAAGGAGAACTGCAAAATGACTGTATTCACACAGAGCACACTACAACACTGTATGGTAACTCCAATAATAAGCATGTATTTAAAGCTGTGCATAGACAGCAAGTGACAGGTAGTGATAAATCCCAGCTTCACCCTTATATAAGGCTGTAATCAGGTACATATAAAGGGTCATTTATCTTTATTTTTCTTCCTGTTTTTTCTGTCTTTTTTGGCGCATTGCAATTTATGTATCTTTTTTGGGACATTTTAAAATGTCCGCCAGACATTTGTTTTTCATCAGTAAGACAAATTTATCTTCTATTCCAGATGTGCAAAATTTTGCAAATGAGATTTATCATTTCAAATTGTCTAAAATTTGCTGAACTTTTTGGCGCCAAAAAAATCCACAAAAAACCATACTTAAGGAAAACTGAAAAAAATGTAAAGAAGTGACTTGAGACATTTGTGGGACATTTTTGAGACATTTGTAACAAATGTCTCAAAAAGAGATCTGAAAAAATCCCCCATTTAACACAAGGAAAAAGTGCCATTGATAAATTAATAAAGAAGCAGACAGAAAAAAACTACAAGAAAAAAATAGCCAACACAAACTGAGATAAGAAAAATGACCCCCATAGTCTTTATTTCTTTGGCTCAAGACCATTAAAGTTTAATGGGACGTTCCAAACAGGCAGAGTAGCTCTTCTAGGCATGGCAGGTGCAGTACGACTAAGGGCACATCACGTGATGTTTCGAGGGAATCTCCCACTTCCTCAGCCTGTGACAAAGATTGTAAACATCTCAGAGGTCAAGTCCGCAGGCGGCATACAATTGTAAAGTACCTAACACTCTTAACAGGCAGATAGATAGCAATTGTAACAAAAATTTTGTTTTATTCATTATTGCGTAGGATAAGTGGACCAACATGCTTAGGTGTTTTGTATGTTGCCCCAGTCTGAACAGGTAGGTTATTAGTGTCTTAAAATGACTTTAGAAGCAGCCGAATGCTTCACAGCATGAATGTAATCTTGACAAAAGCTTCCTCCTCACACGGTAATACTTATTGTGCCGCTTTCATTTAGTCATTTAAATTTTTACAATTAAAGTGGCGGTGATAACCTCTTGGCATCCCTCCAGCTTTTGACAGTGATGTGCAGATAACATGGCTTTCGGAGCGACTCCTGCTCGGCTAGTGATTATGCATTTCCAGCGTCATACCTCCCATCATTTCAAGTGGCCAAAGAGGCACACTTAGCAGATTAGCATAAACAGACATCTCTGCCAGCATTTCTAGACCCGCATACGGCAGTCAGCGAGCGCATTAGACAGACGCCACAAGTGACTGCAGCATTATTATTAGCGCTTTGGTATATAGGGATAGGGTTTGGAGCATCTTCTCTATATACTGCCACTAAGTGCATGCTGTAACACACTGGAGATGATGGATCCTACACACAGCTACTGCTGCCATTCAGCTTTTGGTTTAACCCTTTCTTTACCAGAACACAGATAAGATGGAACACCACTACCGGTATCATCTAAAAAATGGAAGAATCATGTTTGATATTTTGGGTAGCAGAACAGTTTCTCAGTAGCAGATCTGTGTTGTATGTGAAGAGTACAGGCCCACATTTGCTAAAAACAGTGCAGTCTGTACTATGTGCAGTTAGCCTGTGTAGTGTGCAGAGGGCGCCAGATTCAGGATTTCTTGTGCACGTTCTTCATGAATCTGGCGACCCCTTGACTGCTCCAAAAGAGTCGATAGAGCACTGGAACACCCATTTCAGTGCAGTATAGTGCAGCTGCTAAAAACATGTGCACCTGACACTTTTACCTGTTGAAGCAGTTTGCACTGAAAACAATGTATATAGTCAGACAGGAAACTGGCTTTGAGTTATTCTGGGGCTATGAGTAATTACAACACTAACTAACACCTTGTAGAGGAGCATGTAGGCTTTAAACAGAGGCTTGTTCAAGAAAATGAAAAATAATTGCTTATGCACTATGAAGGATTTATCTAGTTAGGTTTCCGAAATGTATAGATGTTATTCTGTTTATTTTGTTATTGAATTTACAGTGTTGCACTTAATTCTGCCTTATTTCAAAAGTAAATATTGAGTACATGTCAAACGTACCTCTCCTATGTGGGCAGTATTAACAGCATCGATCATAGTCTAAAAATACATCCACATGCTCATTACATTGTAACTCCACATATAACTTGCTGTACATTAAGTGTTGGTTATAGGATAAACTTCCTCACAAGCAGCCACTTTATCAGATTATCAGTCCCATTATTATAGCTCATTTCTCCCATGTCCCAGAAAAGCAGCAGACATTTCTTTATATGTAGCTCCATGTGCTGATTAGCTATCACCAGGTTATCTACTTTATAAATTGAGGAGCTGTATTTTCTTACTGATTTGGGTTTTTTTTGGCAAATAAGAAATGAAGATCCAGTTTTGCTATGTATTTGCCCTATGCTGGCTCCCTGTTACCACATTCAGTGTTTCTTATCAGCCCCTAGGATGTAGTCATTTGGCCATATATTGCTGTTGGTTCCCTGTTGGGAGATGGAGGCTCAAGAATACAGTTTATGGTGAGATAAAGCGGAGAGGTAATCCAAACACCCCATGCAGCAGTATACACTCACCGGCCACTTTATTAGGTACACCTGTCCAACTGCTCGTTAACACTTAATTTCTAATCAGCCAATCACATGGCGGCAACTCAGTGCATTTAGGCATGTAGTCATGGTCAAGACAATCTCCTGTAGTTCAAACCGAGCATCACTATGGGGAAGAAAGGTGATTTGAGGCCTTTGAACGTGGCATGGTTGTTGGTGCCAGAAGGGCTGGTCTGAGTATTTCAGAAACTGCTGATCTACTGGGATTTTCACGCACAACCATCTCTAGGGTTTACAGAGAATGGTCCGAAAAAGAAAAAACATCCAATGAGCAGCAGTTCTGTGGGCGGAAATGCCTTGTTGATGCCAGAGGTCAGAGGAGAATGGGCAGACTGGTTCGAGCTGATAGAAAGGCAACAGTGACTCAAATCGCCACCCGTTACAACCAAGGTAGGCAAAAGAGCATCTCTGAACGCACAGTACGTCGAACTTTGAGGCAGATGGGCTACAGCAGCAGAAGACCACACCGGGTGCCACTCCTTTCAGCTAAAAACAGGAAACTGAGGCTACAATTTGCAAAAGCTCATCGAGATTGGACAGTAGATGATTGGAAAAACGTTGCCTGGTCTGATGAGTCTCGATTTCTGCTGCGACATTCGGATGGTAGGGTCAGAATTTGGCGTCAACAACATGAAAGCATGGATCCATCCTGCCTTGTATCAACGGTTCAGGATGGTGGTGGTGGTGTCATGGTGTGGGGAATATTTTCTTGGCACTCTTTGGGCCCCTTGGTACCAATTGAGCATCGTTGCAACGCCACAGCCTACCTGAGTATTGTTGCTGACCATGTCCATCCCTTTATGACCACACTGTACCCTGTAACATCTGATGGCCACTTTCAGCAGGATAATGCGCCATGTCATAAAGCTGGAATCATCTCAGACTGGTTTCTTGAACATGATAATGAGTTCACTGTACTCAAATGGCCTCCACAGTCACCAGATCTCAATCCAATAGAGCATCTTTGGGATGTGGTGGAACAGGAGATTCGCATCATGGATGTGCAGCCGACAAATCTGCGGCAACTGTGTGATGCCATCATGTCAATATGGACCAAAATCTCTGAGGAATGCTTCCAGCACCTTGTTGAATCTATGCCACGAAGAATTGAGGCAGTTCTGAAGGCAAAAGGGGGTCCAACCCGTTACTAGCATGGTGTACCTAATAAAGTGGCCGGTGAGTGTAGTTTGCAATACAAAATCGCAACTAACATACTTTGGTTTAGGCAAATGTAACATCGCTCTGGGGGGCAAAGAATGTACATCTTTGTGTATTAGAATTCCAATGAAACATCTGAACTACTCATTTGTTACTTTTAGGCCCTGCAGGTTACTGGTTCCGCATTCTAGATATACATGTAGTCTATATTGTCACCATGAGAGTTGTAAACAAAAAGCACCTGGAAAGAAAATGGTTGTCTATGGCTTCTGACTTCATGTTTGTTTTATGGTATGCAGGGTTTTCTGCTTAATGTTATCATACATGGTGGCCACTTTTAATTGGGACACCTTTGCCCCCCATTTGTGTAAAAATGTGCCCTCAAGCACAGGTTTTGGTTCCAAATACAACAAGTGTGGTTTTGGATGCAGGAAATTGCCGTAGATTTTCGCGTGTCCGTTAACACAGAAATTGTCCCACAAGACACAATAATGGAATCCTTGTTAATTTCCCCTGGGGATTGTGGGAGAGAGAGAGAGCAGAGGAGAAAGGAGGGGGTGTCTGTGCTTCCACTGCCAGCTCTTAATATTAGTTCATCACTCTTACTGAGGAGGCTAAAAATAGGCCTAGAATGAGAAATATTAACCCTTGAGTCATACAATAATTTCTTCTAGCTCTCTTTGTCTCTCTGTATGTGTTTAATCTGTTCAGGACCAGTAGCGCACAATGAAGCAGAGGGTAGACACTTACCTTGCACACATGGATTAGAAATGTTGTATTAGGGCATATAAATGGATTTCTGGAGTGTTGTAGCAGAAGTGTACACCAGATCCACTAGTAACTTAAATGAGCAAGGTTAGTCAATGTTTGCAGCTTCAGCATCCCTGAGGCTTATTGTATGCCGCTTTAGTTAAGCCCATATCCTAAGTAAATCATCTCCTTCCTCTCTGCCATTAATAAGAAATGTCCCCATTGACGTTTCCAGTGCTGGGATATCAGGTTGTGGGGGAAATAAAGAGATAGATTAACCCTGTTATGACGGTAGGGATTCTCACTACATCAATGCAGAGACTCAAACAGTGCCGCCCCCTGAGGCCTCACGGCAAGGACACATCCATTATTTTTGGGAAACGGTAAATATTAATGCGGAGCAGGAAAGATCAGCCGTGGCCTGAGGGAGAATACACAGTGAAGGGAGAGAGAGATAGAATAAAAATCCAGAGTCGTATTCCGGCAATTTAATTACATGCTTGGTTGTTTCAAAATGAAATTTGTTTGGTGACGGGATACGGAGGCAGACAGTTTCCTTGAATAAGGTGGTGGGGTGAAGTCCTTAGAGGACTGGGGAAAGACAGCGGGTGCGGGGCTGCTGACGATGGTGTGCGTGATCAGGGGGAATAAGCAGCACCGGGTTAGAAAGGCAAAGCCAGTGACGAAAGACTAAATGCCACTTCCAAGGAAACATTTGTTATGTTTTGATACAGTGTCATTATTCCATATAATTAAGGTGACTAGGTTTCCTTATAAATTACACATTGTGGTGGGAGAGTGTGCTGTATTTAGACACAGCAGCCAGGAGGTCATCTTGTATACAATGTGCACAGATGGGGACACGATTAGAGGATACTTTGCAGCATCATGCTTTTTTTCTGCTCTGAATTATTGTAAAATATAGGCAGAATCACCTAGCCACCATCAGGTCTGAATGAATGCCCGTCTAAGATATTTACTTGCATTTCTTCTTTAAAATGTAATTCCTCTCCGATAAGAATGGTGCTGTATATACCTTTTCTCCAGCACGTGTCTATTATCACCTGTAAGCGTCTGCTGCTGAAGGAGTTAAAATGCGCCGGCCACAGTATTAAATGCGGCACCTCTCCTCCTTTATCAGTGGCTGAACGCTCTGTGGGGCGCGTTCCTTTTTCGTTAAGACAAGAAAAGAAATGTAATAATTACGGCCGCTGTGTCGGGAAGAATATAGAAAAGCAGAGATTTGTTGGAATAATCTCTGGGGTTTTGAAAATCACGCAGCTCAGGAAAAAAAATTACAGCCGCTTTTTGAAAGGCAGATTTGTTCTTCCTTTTGTGAAGCTTAACATGAAGTGTGAACGGCTTGCACAGGATTAACAACATGAGAAGAAGGACAAAGCCCACTTATTGTATGCATTGTGAGCCACCTTCCCAGCACTTGGGGAGCATCATCCACTGCCATTCATTTCAACAGAATGGTGATAATCTGGATGGGGAGATGACCAAAATCTTATACGTATTAGATAATTTAGAGTTACAAAATAAACCTAAATTACTTCCTCTCCGCTCGTAGGCTCATTCTCCCATTGATGTAACAGGTTTGTTATATTGTACAATGGTCTGCAGGTGGCTCTTCATCCATTGCAAAGGAGGGAGCATTGGTGGGTAGTGCCCAAAGACAATGTGCCTTTTACATTCAGATGACAGTCACAAGCAAGCCTAAATGACTGGGCCAACTTAAAGACTTCATATGATAACCCATAGCACGGTACCCCAATATATATCAAAATCAGACTTTGTGTGGATGTACATGTCATGTCCCTCCCATGCCTAAATCGGATTTCTGCTGGAGAAAGATTATTTAGTAAGTGGACCCATCATGTAGCTGATGAATCATGCATACACGATGAGGGTTACCATTACTTCTATCATATATAACAAGACATTATATCTTGCTATATAAATAACTAGGTTTTTGCTACCATTTTCAGGATATTGGGGCACATGTATAATTTTGTTTTTGGGGTGCAGTGGTGAATTTGCACCTAACACAACCACCATCCCTCCAAAGTTTTCATTGGTCTAGTTTTCTGCAGTGTTATCTCCTGTTTCCCAATCTTATTGTTAAAAAGTTGCACAGGTTTCAAATTCTGATACAGGAGCTTTGTCATCAATGTGACACAATACGTTATTATTCCACAGGTAAATTGAACTGAGCTGCAGGTTTTCTAAAATTTCATTCCAAAAGAAAATCTGCATGTGTTACAAAAGTGAAAAGTGACTCTGCGCAAACATGTGGAGTTACTCTAAGAGCGCTGTCACATGTAACTTTTTAACTCCATTGAAAAATGGAATCAAAGCCCATGGGGGCCATGCCTCTGCCCGCTCGATTATGCTTTTCTATGGAACCGTGTGTGATCGGTAACCAGCACCCTGTGTCTTGCATTTAGACAATACAAGACACCGGGTGCTGGTTACCAACCTCATGTGTTTCCATAGAAACGTATATATGTGACCAGGCTGTGGCATGCCCCCGTGCGCTTTGATTCTGTCAAAGGGCTACGTGTGACAGCACCCTTAGGATTTACATAATCAAGTTTTGGGTGCAGATTTTGAAGCTAAAATCAGTTGATGGATCATGATGTGACACAAAATAAGACTTTTGCATGCAAAACCTGGGCAAGTTATATCACCTACGCCCATGCTGTAACTATGGTTTTTACTTCAGTTATTATATTTCCTTTCTAAAGGCAGTCTTTCCACTACTCCACACTTTCTCTGCACCACTGTGTATACCTGCAGGTGGGCCAGTACATCACAAGTCATCCTCTGTCTCAGATATGTTACGGCTGCCTACAATGTTCTTTTTGCTATTGTCGCTGTGCAATCTGCTTATCGTAGTTCAGGCAATACAATAGAACTGCCATTCTGTCCCTATTACATACCAACAAACAGTGATAAGGAGCATTCTGTTATTTACTTGCTCCTTCAGTGCCGACATCTAGTGGCCAATCTGTAGACTACAATAGTATATCATTTGTTTTCCCCGGAATAAACAGTAATATACTATTGTATATATGGTGCTATGTAATTATATTCCATATTCTTTACAATAAATCTTTTAATAGTAAGACAAATTCACTGTTACATTCATTGCCATTTTCATGCTTTCAAAAGTAACAAACAACATCAAATTTGGCAGGGTAATAGGAAAGGTAACTACCCTGTTTCCCCTAAAATAGGACATCCCCCGAAAATAAGACCTAGTACAATTTTGTTCAATCTTAGAAATATAAGGCCTCCCCTGAAAATAAGACCTAGCGGCCGCCATTGCAGCAGACCCCCATGTCATACATTAATATTAGTAGATTTTTTAGATGCTGCAAGAGGTTGTGACGTGGGGAAGAATTACAGAATAAAATCACTGACTGTTGCAGGACAAATACGCTACAAGCTGCTACATGGACATGAAGTGCTCATTAAAGGAAAGTTCTATTGCTAAACATGAGAGATTGGGGCCAAAAATTCCAATAGTTCAGAGTTTGGAGAGTAATAAGGATGTTTTAGAAGTTTATTTTTTTTTTTCACCAATAAATGTAAATTCTTGTACATGGAAAAATAAGACATCCCCTGAAAATAAGACCTAGTGCCTCTTAAGGAGCAACAATTAATATAAGACACTGTCTTATTTTCGGGGAAACAGGGTAGATGTTTCATGTAACCATTAGACCTGCTTTGGTGCCATGACAGTAAACCTTTTTTTTCTCCTTAGGACTGAATCTGTGGCAGAGAAGATGCTGACTAACTGGTTTGCCTTCCTCCTGCACAAATTTCTTAAGGTAAAAAATTCAAACTTCTATTATTAGAATATTTCTAAGCAGATCAAAAGTGGCGCTTTCCATAAAAAAAATCCTTTGTTCTGGATTACGTAAATGGTATATAAACGCCCAATTTATTTGTATTGGATGTAGGGCAGTAGTGAATTTGAGCAGATTCCACACATATCCTGACACTGTTAATGGACCTTATTATTCATACACAAAATAATAATGGATTGGTTCATGTGACAAGTAGTTAGTAAAATATAGTAATTGTAATAGCAAGGTGTATGATAGCTGAAGACCAGAATTATGTGTCACTATTTGTCCAGTTTGGACTGCAGCTGTGTTGGGTCCAAATAAGTGATACATATATGCAAATGCTGTGCATGCTTTTTTTCAGGAATGTGCTGGGGAGCCGCTGTTCATGCTACACTGTGCCATTAAGCAGCAGATGGAGAAAGGACCTATAGATTCAATCACCGGAGAAGCCCGCTATTCATTGAGTGAAGATAAACTCATTCGACAGCAGATCGAGTACAAAACACTGGTTAGTATTATATGTGTCCACAAGGGGGAGCAGCTTTGTAATAGAAAATAGTGCACTGCTGCCCTCTGCGAAGGACTCAGAGAATTGCAATGTATTTTACAAATTGATAGAGGCTGCATATAATAAGAGCATTAGACCTGTAAGAGACACCTGCCTTTTCTCTTTTTGTTCTTAGCGTGACTGCAGGATAAAAAGACAGGATGTTATTAACCTGTGCTGAAAACCGCTTTATTATACATTCACATTTAGCAAATTTGTTTAATCCTTTCCATGTATCTGAATGGGGAATGGTCTTGTGTCTGTGACATATACATTGATTTATTCAACCCATTTAAAAATAAAACTCATTTGAATATATATTTAATATTGTACTTGATCAAGCTGGGATCAGAAAAAGTTAAATCAAAGAGAGAAAAAAATGCAGGCTTACCACAATTTATACTAAAGATTTTAAGATTCAAAACAAATGGGAAATTTCAAGAAGGGACGTACACTTCCCATTCCTACTACATTCACATTCAATCCTTCCTAACATGACAAATGACTGAAGGTAGCAGTAGATTTAGCATTGTGGCTCAGATGTCAGCAGTGAGCATGTGCTGTAGGTTATTTTTTAATATTCCTTATTATTTCATTGCAGATCCTTAACTGTGTTAACCCTGACAACGAAAACAGTCCCGAGATCCCGGTAAAGGCCTTAAACTGTGACACCATCACTCAGGTGAAGGAGAAGATCTTGGATGCAGTATATAAGAACGTGCCCTATTCCCAGAGGCCGAGAGCAGTGGACATGGACTTAGGTATGCTCAGTCTCTCCTAGCAGTAGAGATGGATGGATTTCCGTCACAATACAAAGAAAGCATGTGACACCTGAACATATTTTCACTTTTCTTAATCTATGTTGTTTATGCTCCAATAAAATTCTTAGTCTTTTAAAATAGAAATCTCTGTGGGATTAAAAAATTGGCAAAACGTGATAATTTCAGAATCCACTTGCATTTCCTGTGTATTATTTTCATCAAAGCCGTGCCATGTCTGTATTAAAGGTGCATTAATTCCTCCCTGCCAGAGACTGGGGTCCCGCTGCTTTTTATTTCATTGAATAGTCTTATCTTTAACTGCATTAGTGTAGCCTGCTATTTCATCACACACAAGCTTGTGTGTATCCAGTATATCTCTAGGCACAGCCCTCTGCTTGCATATTTAAAAAAAATATTATACAGTAATGTTACAATTTTTATTGAGACCATAAGGGTGAATTTTATGTCACAAGGAGCTGGAAGGGCTAGTTGATTGGGTAGTCCCCATGATGCTTGGAGGAAACAAGGGTTACTTTTTACAAAACCCATCCTTTTGTCCAGCTGGAAAATACTCCCTTCTTCCAGTTCAGAATTTGTGTTTGGAGAGGATGACATTGTAAGTTTCTGGCCTCCATATTGTTCTATTTCACACCAGTCATTCAATCATAATTGCACTATTCTATAAATTTTCTTTTGTTTAACCGCTGAACAGAATGGAGACAAGGACGCATAGCAAGGGTCGTCTTACAAGATGAAGACATCACAACCAAGATAGAAGGTGACTGGAAAAGGCTCAACACACTTATGCACTACCAGGTATATTATCTATGTATCTGTTCTGATTTGTGCAATGGTCTATAAAGCAGGATGATTTAACTCCCCTGCATTGAGGAAAGGGTAACCCACAGTACCATGTTAGAGCATATTGGAAGTTGTAATGCCAGAAAAAAGCCATAGATTGATGACCACTGGTGTAACAAATGACCAGGTCAGTTCGGTTGTGAAAAAATTGCTGGAAAGTTAGTGATTTGTGTCTGTAGGGCTGGAAAGAGCTAAACACAGTGTACAATAATTGCATTCAGTGACACAGACCTTTAAATACAGGGACTGCACATATGTGTAACCACTGCTTTTCATTCCAACTTCTGACCACAGTAAGGTTGAACGGGAGATGGGATGGACCCCAGACATAAGACATATCACTTATCCTCTGCATAGGCAGCAAATTACATTAAAGCAGGTTATCCAAAAAAGGGATCCCTAGATTCTATCAAAGATATCATGCTCTTTTAAAGGGATTTATAAAATCTAAATAAAATGTAATAACATCATACTGTGCAGCCAGAGAAATTCATTGTTACGTTATCAAATGTTAAAAGTATTGTGTGATTAATGTAGTGAATAGATAAAATAGAGCCATCTGGGTTAGATAATTGTTTCATCATAGACACCTCTACGGTAAATTGAAAATCTGAATGTTGCATAATAGTTGATATCATGGTTATTGAAAAATGAGATTTCTCATCTAGAATGGGTGTAGTAAAAATCAGCTGACACATATGGATTGATGGATTATAATTGTAAGCAATTATACTATTCTTAATAGCTGCTACATATCTATTTTCCAGCACACATGTGAACACTTCACTTTTCCCTTATTTATAATGGATTGCACTTTGGATATAATATCTAATGGATAGAGAACCAGGAAGTGCAATAATTCCTGCTGAAAGGGCACAAGAGTTAGACCTAATTCTGTTACAGACCTCAAGTGTAGGATCAGCAAACTGAGGCATTATTGCTGAATGCTCTATAAAATGAAATGATTTGTGTGGAAATTGATGACGCTGTTGTAGGAGATGGCTTACTGAATGCTCTTAATCAGACATGAAACCTCATGACACTTGTTGGTTTTCTGGGTGAAATTGATCCCATATTGTATGATCTCTAGGTAAAGAACATATGTAGACATTGCTTCATATACAAATGTGTTTTTTAAATATATATTATAATAAAGCTCATGCTGTGCATAGGAGGCCTTATGGCATTTATACATATATTAGGGCACTGTAGTCATATGCTCCTCTCTGGAGCAATAACACTGTAGAGTGCAATAGTAATGCTTTAAACCCTAGGTGAGAATTTCTCTTACATCTTGCTTATTATCTCCATTGTAAGCATAATGGCCTCCACTAAGCATATACATGACGTAACGTGCTGCATCTTTCCATCCAGGGCTTCCGTAGTATATGACGTATATTAGTCAGATGGAGGCAAAAAGGATGCCTCTGTCTGCCAGCATGTGTCTATGGATATGCTCAGTGTATACGTCGTCGTCTCTCTTGGCATATAAGCTGAGCTTATTACAAAAACTAGATGTGAAAGTTGCATACAAAAGTTAAAATAAACTTATACTTCTCCAAAAGAACCAAAATCCCAGGTAAAGGTCATCTTCACTTGTTTCTGTTCATTTTCTGATTTATTGCATACTGCTAGATAAAGTAGCCTTAAATGTTCCCCAGTAGCAGCCATGTTATCGCCATTGAGGGCCTTGTTAATTAGCCCAATGAAAATGTTATGACCACAGTGTCAGTGGTTTCTAAGTTTTCTATAATCCCTTCGTTGTGTAGAGGAAGTCCTCCACTATATGTTACCTTAAATTTTTTATATCCATGCGGCCTTTGAATATGAAGAGGATAAAATGTGAACCTTCTTATAAGAGAATCTCGTTAGCGCTAATATTCATCTACAGTTTGACTTTTGCCTAATTAATCCTCCGGATGTAATAGAGGGACAGG
Source organism: Engystomops pustulosus (assembly GCF_040894005.1). Lineage (NCBI taxonomy): Eukaryota > Metazoa > Chordata > Amphibia > Anura > Leptodactylidae > Engystomops > Engystomops pustulosus. The sequence continues at coordinate 181,017,247 of NC_092412.1, read as the reverse complement.
CAATTTAAGCCTCTGAAAGATGGCTTTATTGCTTGTCTTACCATAAATCACATTTTTATAAAGTTCATAAAACCGGTTAGAATAAAAAATGGTTTAATAAGAATGCTTTATGGTCCATAACATTATGATAGCTGCTTATTCTCTTTGTGCTTCAGCCTTAATTAAATCAGCGGCATTCTCCATCTTTAAAATGGGTTAGAAATAAGAGAAAAAAAAATGTGGCTCTCCATGCGATTAGCCACCTACAATGTGTATATGTGAAGGATTCTTGTTTGGATTCTGGGTTGGGCTATGGAAAGACTCCTAATACAAACATTTCCTCAAGTAAGGAAATGAGTCACATTATCTCACTACACAATATCACTCACAGCTATTCCATTGTTTTGTAAGAAAAATAGCTCCAATTCATATCGGAAGCTACAATCAGGGAAATATTGCAACAGTAAAGGTTAAGATCATAGCAAAAATCATGAAAATGTTATTGCTCAGGGGTACGAACCCTTGTTAAAGCACTTAATCCTTCATCGCTGACAGGCCTGCATGTACAGATGGGGCTGCCTTAGAAAAAACACCCCACCATAGTGGAAATGTGAGGCTTTTTTACTACCAGGATATGATTTCACTTATTCTCTTCTCGTTTTAGGATTTTTATGTAGGTGATTTGCTACACAGCATTTAGGTTTTTTTTCTTGTTTTTAAGGGTGGGGGAGATGTTGAATGATCTGAAGAACAGATAAAGAGCCCAGTTACTAGAAATTTACATGAAACTTGTCACAAGTCCATTAACTGCATTACTCTTTTCTGTGCAGGTTTCTGATCGTTCAGTAGTAGCTCTTGTTCCAAAACAAACCTCATCATACAATATCCCAGCTTCTGCAAGCATATCCAGAACCTCCATCAGCAGATACGGTAAGAACATATCAGTATATAGTAACTGCAAGCGTAAAAAACTATTCCTATTGTATGCTATGTTGTGCTATTTATCATGACAGCCACATAGGTGTTTTTGGTGAATTCTTTGCATCATTGTTCCTTAACCTGGATAGGGCCTAACTTGCCTTGGTGGGAAATCCCCTTTAAGCTAGGCTAATGTTTATGGGATTTCGAGGACAGCACTGCTACTTTATTTACCAGGGAAGTTGAGGGAAACTTTTAAAACCATTCTTGTGATCACTGGTGGTTCCTTCAGTCAGACAATCAATAATTCTATCATCAGACATTTATCTTCCTAGATAGGGATGATTCTTAAAGAAAATTTACCATCAAAATCAAGCATGATAAACCGGGGAGCCTTACTCATAGACCGAGACACTGTGGTAATCTTCTTGTATTTGTTATCCATTGCCTCCTTCCGTCTAAAATCAATTTTAAAATGATAGTAAAAGAGCCTGAGGCGCTCAACCAGTTGTTTCACTTTCTCTCCTCTCTCCTGCACCCTCAGCACTGCCCCCTCCCTCTTCTTGCTTGCTGTATTCTTACGATTGTAGCACACAGAAGGGGAGTGCTGATGGAGCAGGGGGAGGATGAGACAGAGTAACAGCCTGTGCAGCTGCAGCAAGAAGGAGCCCAAATAATGCCCCCCAGAGCCCTTCAGGCACACTACCAATATTTCATTTTATTAGTATTATTTTATTTATTTAAGACGGGATGAGGCAATGAATTACAAATATAAGAAGCTACAGCCACAGAGCCTGGATCTATGAGTTAGTGTCCCTGGTTTATCATGATTGATTTTCATGCATGGAAGATTTCCTTGTATAGTCAAAATAGCTTTTAGAACCATAAAAGCGTAGAACCATAGAAGCGTAGCTACATTGTATCCTATAGCATACTGTCTTAGCTCAGGATATGTGTTTTTATGATTATTATGATTTAGTGAATAGGGGGCATGTAAAAAAATTATATACATTCCATGAAATGTCAACAATGTGTTAAGACTGGGTTGTTGCGCTTTGGACTTATCGATGGACCCGGCACACAACAGGACGGACTTACCGAGAGGTTACGGCCACCCTTTTGCTGGAAAAGAAATATACAACAGGTCCAACCTGGTGTAGATTTCAGCTATAAGCTGCTCCAGTTTTTAGCATAGGTTATAGTATATTTGGCCGGTCAGGGCATCTCCATTAGAAATAGTTTTTAGTCTTTTCCAGAACTTACAGGGTTACTGTTCTCAGCTAAGATTAACAGCAGCAGTTTCTATGCAGATCACGGCTTAAACGACATAAATCTTCAGCCGCTAACCGCCTGCGAAGGCGGCAGTATCAGTAACATTTGTCTCTCTCATTCATTAACATGTAAATTATGAAAATTGGAGCAAACATGATTACAGTGGAAAGAAAAAGCATCACAACATATTATTGGGAATCAACAATACCGCTGATCGGTGGCTTGGGGCACCGCGCTCAGGAAGAGACATCATAAAAGCTGTATTTTTGGCTCCTGCAAGTCTCTGACATTAGCAGCAATATTAATGGTGAAATTAGAAATGTTAACAGGGATTCTGCATTGTCTTGAGCTGATGAAGATGTGCTTGGAGTAGAAAGAATAATTTCATGACAGAAACACTTGAGTTGCTCGGTCTCTCTGTCCAGTGGTGACTGCAGTAGCACGTCGTGCGTTTTGCATCCACACTTACTTACACAGCATAATTGTATCTGCATTCGCTCGACAACAGAGACAATTAGAATTAAACCTTCGCTGCCTTTTTCTAATTTGACAGCATTTTTATTGCTAAATAGTGCTTTCTCTGCTAAGCTGTACCAAGCCTCTTGCTGTTTCTTTGGATAAACTGCAAAGAGACTTATGGTTCATTAACACTGGTGGCATTTGTCTGAGAGCCAAGGTCATTTGACTTTTCAACTGTAACCCCAACCAGGAGAGTCGAGGTGTGAAAAGGAGCCTTATAAGAAAGACAGCTACAAGCAGCTGTGTGATACAAATTATACTTATCCACCAGGATAACTAAAAATATATAGAAAATGCCATATTTAGTTTTGAGACCAAAAACACAAATGTCATTGGATAAGTCATTGCACAGGATAAACATGTATTGAATATAACTGTATTATCTCTCTTGTAGACTCCACATTCCGCTACACCGGCAGCCCCGATAGCCTTCGCTCCCGTGCCCCAATGATTACGCCAGATCTCGAGAGTGGTGTTAAAGTTTGGCACCTGGTGAAAAATCATGAACATGGAGACCAGAAAGAAGGTGACCGGGGAAGCAAAATGGTTTCTGAAATCTACTTGACAAGGCTGCTTGCAACCAAGGTAACTGCCAAACTCAAATGAGATTTTCCCATTTGATGTTTCTTTTTCCAAATTTTTAATGAATGAATGTTTACAAATAATTGCGTAACTCTTTGTTTTGGGTAGAAAAAAGTAGTAAAAGACAACAAACAGTAGAATACTAGAGACTACTATGAAACAGTGTGTGGTGGACATTTTAAATGCTATATAACCAAAATAAAATAATAATCTCAGATTTTTTTTTGGTCTCATAGGGAACACTACAAAAGTTTGTGGATGACCTTTTTGAAACATTATTCAGTACAGTGCACCGTGGGAGTGCCCTACCTCTCGCTATTAAGTACATGTTTGACTTCTTGGATGAACAGGCAGACAGACATGGTATCTATGATACAGATGTCCGACACACGTGGAAAAGCAACTGGTAAGTTGATTTAGGAGAAAATTGATTTCTGTGTTTCAGAATGTACTAAGTAATGGTTAAATACCAATATGAGCCAAAACATGGTCAGCTGAAGCTTGACTCATCCCTTATTTTATCTTTACAGCCTCCCGCTTCGGTTTTGGGTGAATGTCATTAAGAATCCTCAGTTTGTGTTTGATATCCATAAAGGCAGTATCACGGATGCCTGCTTGTCTGTTGTGGCTCAGACCTTTATGGACTCTTGTTCCACCTCAGAGCATCGGCTTGGTAAAGATTCTCCCAGCAACAAGCTGCTGTATGCCAAGGACATCCCCAACTACAAGAACTGGGTGGAGAGGTAAGTGTGCGGCATGGTGGGTGATAAGAGCCAATTATATGTGCAATGTATTGAAAAAGGAGATTTTACACTGAAAATTTTAAGCTATAACTATATAGTAAGTGGTTGAATTAACTGATCTCTAACCTTCTTAAGTAATCAGAAATACTGTAGAACATGTCATTGTTAAATGAGAGTAATATGTATTCATTACAATGAACTATGATAAGTAAGTACATCTGTGTTTTATAGGTATTATGCTGACATTGCAAAACTCCCAGCCATCAGCGACCAGGACATGAACGCCTACCTCGCAGAGCAATCTCGTATGCATGCATCAGAGTTTAATATGCTAAGTGCACTCAATGAGATCTACTCATACGTCAGTAAATACAGCGTGGAGGTGAGAAGTGAAAACAAGAGCTTACACTCTATAAACCATTGCTACCTGCAAACAGCATAGTAATGCGTGTATTAGGTTTAAACATGAGATTCTAGATAACTTGTCTGTTTTACAATGATCTAAATGTTCAAACCAAGGCATATAATAAAAATTATATGACCCAATTTATGATACATCTATTGTTCCCTGTTTTAGTTTAAACTATGGTTAATTACAGCAATATTTATGTAGTTCACAACTTAATCCTTTCCTAAATAATCCCAGATGTTTGACTATGGGTTGTGCTTGCTGACCGGCCCTTTAAGTAATGTACAGACCTTATGTTGTCTGCCTGTAATTTAACTAATATCTTGAAGTTAAGATGTAATTTCTGTCTGATTGATATAAGATAAACAAATATTAAAGTGCAAAATACTGAAGAACACCAAGTGTCCTAGCTGTTCACACATCTTTGATACAAATAGAATCCTTAATATCAACTTGGCATGACTAAGGACGGATCACAAGTTCCAGTCCCAGAGGCGGGGACCTGCAATATACAGGTTGCTGACACTGCTAACCTGGGTGAAGAGAATTCCTGAATGAGGCATGAATGAGGAGGTCATGGGAGACAGTGGCTATGTGCGACTCAGCACTGCTACATCATTGTGTGGCACACTGAGAGAAATCATCTCCTCATTACCCCTTTTCTCACACACAGCCTGGGTTGGGTTAGCAATGTCAGCATCAATTAGGAGGCAGGGGAGGTTTGACTATATATTGGACCTCCATGACTGCAGCTTTAGTAGCAGAGGGAATAAATACAGTCTTTTCTAGAAGATTGTTGGCTTTAATCCCATGGATAGATGCATGAGTGGAACAATGTACTGCATGCAGGCATTTAAAAGGCACTGTTTGTGGGGAGGGGTGACTGCTGACAGGTTCCCAATGTTGTGTTGTCACAGGAACAAGAACTGTTTACTATACCGATCATCAGTGATTAGGAGAGGAGTGAGGTCTTGGAGGGGATAATAGAATGACATATTATTCACATCTATATTGCTCAGTACAGATTAAACCTGCTGGAATATTAATTTACATCTAATGCTAGAAATCTGCCAAATATTCTTCTGTGTCTCTCCTACTGGGCCCCTCCGCTCCTCCCTCCATAGACATGGTAATTAAAGTCTGTCTTCAGTGGAGACAGATCTGAAGAACTAAACAGTTCAGCAGACAGGAGAAAGCCAATCAGAGGGGATAGAGGAAATTTCCATTTTATGTATAATGAAAGTTACTCTTTAAATGAACCAGAGAAATCTAGATTTGGATTGTGCTGGTGAATTGCCTCTTAATCTTGCATCGCAGGATAATCGGTTAAATTTTTTTTCTATGATTCGATCACCCAAGGGACAGTTCTTGCATTTTTTTAAAGCAAAATCTCTGTGCATCATGTAAACCTTTCTGTATGGTGACTAAAAACCTGTAATACCTTGTGTTTTACAGCTAATAACAGCCTTGGAACACGATGAACAGGGGCGTCGACACCGCTTAGCCTACAAAGTCGAGCAGTTGATAGCGGCCATGAGTTTTGACAGCTGAATTTCAATACAGCTTTTTATCCATGGAAAGGAGACAGAGTCCTGGAAAAGACTCCTATGACAGAGAGCTGCAGGGTTCCCTGTACATTCCTTGCAACTGTGAAGAATCATTGAGCATCAGAAGGTCTTACATCTGATTGCCTCGAAGAATGAGGAGAGCAGATCCATATTCATCATTCCTTCTGAGACCCCTGAAGAGGGCAGGGGAGGTCCCACTAGCCCAGAAGGCTGCTGATTGCATGTTGTACGTTACTTAAGAGACTGCATAACAAGAGAAGACTCAACTGCTCTGTTTGTTGGTTTGGTTGTCCGTTTAGCTTGTTTTCTCTTCAAAAGACTCCTATTTTTATTATAATTATTATAATTTATTGCTTTTTTGGGAAGGGTGTAAAATGGGGGAAGAGTACATTATTTTTCATCCCTAAAAGAGAAACACACAATAAATTTTCATAGATTTAAATTCTTATGTGGCCACACTTGGCATATTTTGCACTGGTTCAAGGGATGACTTTAAAAAGTTGAACTACATTAGGAAAATTGTGGATTTTTACAGCACATATCCACTACCAGCTGATCTACCAGAGGACTTGCACCCTGTCTACTTATGAACTCTACTTAAGATCACTTACTCCAGATTCACCAGCTAATCCAATTGTGATCCTTTTTTCCTAGCAAGAGGCATGTGTCCATTAACCAAGTGGAATGACCCTTTAATGTCATCATTAGTCTGTACCAAGTTTCATTGCTTTGTGTACTGAATCCATTGCCATCACATTTACAATATCCTGACCCAGTATTACAAATGTTTCAGAACATTGGAAAGTGTCATAAAGCATTACCAAATATAGTGTGTTAAAACCAGTGTAGAAAACTATAAAGTATAGTAATACTAATACTTAAACCTCTCTAAATGCTTAATGTCTCTGTATGGAAAATTAGATTATTTCCAGGGCAGTTACAGAATAGTCTGTCGTTATAAAAATGTGTGGAGGCCTGCACATTGTTCAATTGTCTAGATACACCATTTTGTTCACATAATAATTCCAAAAATGTATATTTTTAGGTGGTAATGAATGTGCTGCGTATTCCCTAAGGCTCTCCTCAGATTTGCATGAGACACTGTTCTGTTAAGCTTAGGTTGTAGAAGGGCAGTATTGTATCTTACAAAACTTAGAGACTATGGGGGAGCTTTATCAGAAGTGTTCTAGGTAAGCATGTTCTTTTTGCCCATGGAAACCAATCAGAGCTCAGCTTTCATTTTATAAACATCTGTGGAAAAAGAAATCTGAGCTCTGATTGGTTGCTATGGGCAACTAGAAGTGCTCTTAGACACTTCTGATGAATCTCCCCCTATGGATCTATTCACATCTGTACTGTATTTTCATTTTAGAATGGAATCTACTTCACAGTGTCTGAATGTAGCATGATGGACGCCTTTGATGTTGATTGGGTGAATCGGGTCCTACTGAGGTTTTCGTGCTGCATGTTTTTTTTTCTAGCACAGCAAGAGTTATTTTCCATCACTTGAACACAATCTGACCCATTATAAGGCAGTGTAGGAACAAGGAAAAAACCTCAATCAAATAGTTGCTAACAGATGTCACATATCCACAATGGACCTGTGAAAACTAAATTTGTGATACAAGTTCCAACAGAGCCGTGTAATGCACTTTAATGCTGGAAATATTTTACCTAAAATTTCCTTTTCGTTCAGAATTGCTTTTTATACTACCTAAGGTGAACATATTGAGTTAAAAATATTCAGTATATGTGCCATAATGCAATTGCCCAGCAGAAGCCATAATAGTGTCCTTTAGGCCTCCATTTGGGTGGTATGCTCCATTATTGTTTTTTTACCAGCAAATTGTGATTTTCCTATACACTGGGCCAATGCAAAATTGTGAAAGATGTAGGTATGTGTGACTGTACAGTTAATGTTATATAATGGAGAATACACCTTCCATTTGCCTCTGAGTTTTAGACCAAACGCAAAATGAATAGAGCCTAAGGGTCATGTGGATTTTGTTATAGTATAGGCGTTTTCATTTATAGTACATATCATTAAAGAGAACATGGTGCTAAAACTCACCATAAAACTACATACTATGGCATGATCACATCCATGACCTCTCTCAAGTAAGTCTATATAGGTATATGTAATAGTGTGTTACAATTACTTGCTAAACCTTGACCATTATTCCAAAAAAATTCAAGAATATGTATACTATAGATAAGATCTTTTACATTGATTATCTGTTGCTGCTTGGTTTTCACTATAACATTGGGGCTGATTTTCAAAGCTGTATCTCTATAATGCAAAGGTGTGTAAAGATTATTGCAATATTCTCCACTTATCCTAAAGACAATGAAAACTGCAGGGTGTTTGTCTCACATCGCCTTACAAGTTTCTCCTGTCTTAGACAGGGTTCTTCCATGTGCTGAAATGTCCTCAAACAGCCAGCAGCACAAAGCCATAACGTTTAGGATTTGACAAGTCTGATAACAATTGCCATGATGTGGAGATACATTTCTACCTATTCCAATTGAAATATGAAGTTCCCCTTTGGAGTATTCGGTAATGTTGGCCCTCATGCTAAGACATTGCTTGTGAAGTTTATCTATTGGTCTACAACTACGTACAAGAAGAGTACAGTTAGTATCCACTGGATTATTCTCTGGAGGTCCCCATATGCAAATGTGTGCACTTACCTGGCCTCAGTAATTTATGGCCTAGCTTATTGAACTTCAGTCTGCTGGTTCCAAACACTGTGGCCAATTCTTAGAGTATGTATCAGTGAGGCCAACTGAGAATCGGCAGCTCTTTCTATATCTAAGGTTGTTTGAATGGGGCTAAACATATCAGCTATAACAGAACACTTTCTCTTACTCTGAAGAGAAGACTACATTGGTTAGTGGTCGCCATTCTTTACACATTACATAGGAAGAGGATGCATCTCTGCTGAGCTACCACCTGGGTCATCTGCTAGTCAGATACCCTCACATTCATTGTAGTCAGACATATAACTCACCAGGTCATTTCCTAATGAAAATATGTTTACAGCAGCCATTACTTGAAATAGCGTTAGATATTTATTTTTTATCTTGTGTAATACTTTTTGTTTGGAACACCTGCCTCTTGTAATTTGATTGGTGGTTTCAGTAGATCTGTTGCTACATTGATTACTAATTTGTACAGTGGTAAAGTTGGTGTCGCTTGCAAGTAGTTTCAGGGGATCCCTTAGTCTTTCTTATGAATTGCAAAAAATCATCACTTTTGTTCCAAGAATTTATTTTACCAGCATATATTTATGTATAGGGTACAACCAGGAGAATGTGACTTATGACGCCCACTTTATAATGCAGCCGGCCATTTCCACCCCTGCATACCAAAGCCCCCCCACCTATCGTCCATCAGATCCATGTGGAGCTGGGAGATCTAGTAAAGTATTGCTGGGCAGTACCGAGCTGACCTCCTACAGATTCAAAGACTTTGTCTATATGTGATGTTTGCAGATGTTGACCTGTACTTTAGCCTGTGCTTCACCACTTTGTCTCTTGCTTTCCAGAGTGTGTTAAACCATATGCCTTCTTGCCAAACACTTATTAAAGTGCAGCAAATAGTAACTGTATTTTTGGTAGTTGAATGAAAGTTATACTGTCTTGTTTCTATTCCATTTCTGTCAGTTTGCCAAGATCTGTAGGTCTGTTCTATTAATGGCGTTATCTCCTTTTCAGAGTTATATGCAGGTGGGAATAATATAGTTGACAAAACATGAAGGAAATACGAAATGTTCAATTGTGCCAAAATCGGGATGGTTCATAATTCCATCAATGCTGTAACTTCCCCTTTAAAAATACAAATCATTGTCAGCATATCCCCTAATGAATCAAACCATCCAATCAGATTTCAGAATGTTGGGGTGCTCAGCTTTCTAGTTCCACTGCACTTCTGTATGATAATTGTGTCTTTGTTTCTCCCTGATTCCTTTTATTATGTCTGCCTCGCTTCTTTTCTGTCATTTTTACAGTTGTTGTGAAAAAAAATGTAAGAAAGTTTTAATTATTTAAAAATGTTCGGAGACAAAAAAGTTTTGTTATTATTTTAATATATTATTGTGTACCTATTGTAAATATGAAACACTCCTATTTTGCAAGCCAAGGACCCACTTTGTACTATTGTTATATATAAATAAAGTTTACTGGAAACAACATGTGTTTATTTTTAGTCATTTAAATAATTAAGCACAAACTTTCAGCAGCATCAGACAACACAATGGGGGAGATTTAATAAACAGTCCACTACAGAATTCTGTCGTAGTTTGCACTAAAGAACTGTCCACACCTCAATTACACAGGTTTTTACAGAATTTTCTGGCTTTCCTATGACTAGCTCGACAAAAGGGTGTAGCCTATGAAAAGGGGCGTGCCACGGGCCTAAAAGGTCCGTGCGCCAGAAATACTGCTATCCCGACAGAATTGTGTCCTAATTTTCTAGCGTAAAGTAAGCCAACTAAAAGGAGGTGCAGAGTACAACTTGACAGTCTTATACTAGGACAGATTTATCATCCGGCATTAGACACTTTTATAAATCTGGTGCAGAATAAGTCGGTCAGGTCTATCTCTGCATTGTCTAACCTTAGGACACTTTTTATAAATCTGCCCCAATGTATGTTATCCTTAGGCTGGAGTCCCTTCTTCAGCACAGAACAGCAGCGCTGTAGTATTACCATGATTAGGATATCACTAGGATGTATGAATTCCCGTCCTCTGCACTGTGGTTGGTCCATGATATCTACCAAGGACTAAAAAAAGAAGGATCAACTAGCTATCATGACTATAAGATAAGGCATATTCGGACTGCTCCTCCATGGTCATAAGTTTGTGAGGGCAAACACAGTGATAGGCTCTAAAAGTCCAATCACAGATGAAGGATACAAGAGGCTACCTCCTAGGTGTTGATGGAAGGTAGGCTCCCAGAATATAGGACAGTTGAAAAATGGGTGGTTCAACACTGCTAAGAAAACCTAAGATAGAAAATTATATAAGGTAGATAGATATTTATGAAACAATATAGAATATAAGCATCAGGCTTATAATGAAATGGTTCTTGAATGTTAAAGGGGTTTTCCCATGAAAGAAAATTCTCAAATGTTAATCCCCTAGTGGTAGATCGGGTGGTAAGTGCCTCTATTGTACGTGAGGATAGCCCTTTTAAGGGCTAATCCTCAAGTCCCCTCAATCTTTTTCTAAATTTTATTGCCCTAATATGCTATCTAGTTCTGTGCGGTGACAATGTGGTTAAAATATCAGGGTGCACGTTTATTTACACTTTTCTACTATTATCTGACACATAGAAAAAGAGTGATGAGACAGACTATAAAGTTCTTATCTTGCCAGTATCTTGTTGATTAGTCTCCTCACCATGTGTTGCTTGCTGGCATGTAGTGTGTGTGTGAGCTTGCCTTGGAATGCAGGGCGGAGGGGCTGGAGTGCAGAGAGACTGCAGTGACCAGAAAGAAGATGATTTTCTTGAGAAGAATCTGCCATGCCTGATCCTAGGCTCGAAAATTTACGGTCAGATGTCGGGGCAACCAAAATTGTATCAATCAGGACTGATAGAGACAGGTTGGAATTATATCTGTGAAATTTTGTTATTTTTGTTAATAACAGTGAATTAAAGAATGTGTTATTTTGATATCCTTAGTATAGTTAACAATCTTGTCTTCGTGGGAATTCTTCTTTTAAGAATACATGATATGTTGCTTCCGTACATAATACACAATTCTAAAGATAATACCTGCAGCACAATGATTTACGTTACATTCTTGGGAGAATGTATAAAATATCATCACTGGAATCCATATTCCTCTGTGGAATAAGGTGAAAAAAGTTATAAAACAAATTATTATGAGGAAACCCGAAAAACAGCAAAAACAGAAACCAAGAAACAGTAGAATGTCTTTTAAATACTGTAAATGATTCCATGAGAGGTCAACAACTCCGGGGGCTTAAGATCAGCCAGAAGTGTGCAATAATGTAGTAGGAGGATGTTGGCAAAGAGAAAATACATTGGGAATACTTTCTTCACATGTTTAATGTATTATTATATGTACAGAAGAGGGAACATAAGAAGCCCAGCTCATCTTTCAGGGGAGACATGAGTTTCATCATTTCTTTGCTTTTGTGGTTCAGAATAACTTTCTACAAGGTAAGTTTAAGAGAAAAATACAAGGAATCTTAATACTAAAGCGGTATTCCCATGAAGACAAGTTTCTTGTATGTACTCGGGATAACAAAATAACACATTCTCTAATTCACTGTTATTAACAAAAATACAGCATTTCACAGATATAAGTCCAACCTGTCTCTACCAGTCCTCCTGTACACAATTTCAGTTGCCCCTAGACAAGACCCTGTAACTTCTGACTTACGGACGGATGGTGGCCATCTCGGATTTTGTGAGATGGTGGAGCTGAGTTTCTGTCTGTCTCTGCTGTGTGGCTGTAGCCACGCCCCCCTGCCCCAAGCTCACAGACTCTCACTGATTACTTCCTGTCAACACATGGTGAGCAGAGAGAGAGGCTGCAAACTACAAGCTACTAGGAGATAAGTGATATGGGGAAGGGAGAGTCAGATGAAGTAAAGCTGTGTGTGCAATAGGCATCTCATGCATCTCTGATCTGTCTCATCTTTCTGTCTATGTGTCAGTGTGTAAGTACAATGTCAGTAGCCAGATGAAAGTGTATATACACCTTGTACCCTGATAATCTAACCACATTGTCACCCCACAGAACTAGAAGGATCATAATGGGGCAGATTTCAAGCTGTCTGCAAGTCAGAATATTTCAAGTTGCCCATGGCAACCAATCACAGCTCAGCTTTCATTTTACCAGTGCTCATGAATATGAGCTGTGATTGGTTGCCATGGGCAACTGAGAATATTCTGACTTTCAGGCGGCTTGATAAATCTGCCTCAATGTGTCTGCTTAGAGAGTCCCCGCCCACACCCTGGGATTTTGCACTGAGCAGGATAGAGAGTGATAGGAGATAAAACAGCAATAGCACTGAGTAAAATTGTAAAGTAAAGGGTTAAAATGATCTTTATTGTGATAACATCACTAGGGGATTGAGAAGTGAGAATTTTCTTTTGTGGGAAACCCCCTTTAAAGCTTGGTGGCAAGCAAGGATTTCACATTCTATTCATAAGGGTCTTGTACATATAAAATTCAGAGGGGTTTTTAGTAAATAACGTTAATAATAACATGATATAAACTAGCAAGTAGGACAAAGGTGAGCATAAAAGGTAACATAGTCAGTGATCCAGATAACAAGAATGGGAGTCATTCACATCCCTAAGTGAATGAAACAGCTGACTGCGCATGTAATGTCACATCTGGATCACCAGAGAATACATTGCGGCTATCCAACCTCATCTAGGCATCCAACAGTACATTACTTTTAGTACAGTACATTTCTTTAGATCTCTTTCCCAATCTATAAAGCAAAGTTGATATGAGAATATAACACCATTTTCGCTTTTTTGAAACAAACTGAGCTCTTAAAAAAATTGATTCTATGTGGATTGTCAAGTGAAAATTGTATATAATAAAAGGCAGGTGAACTTCATTTATAACTTTCCCTCAGAAAAAAATACAAGACATATTTTAGAATATGAAGGCAAACAAGGGGAGACTAGACAGCGCTCATAGAGTAGTATTATTGAATGAATACAATTGGTGATGTAGAAGAGGACAATTGGAGAGAGGCTCACCAGATAGGGTTGTGCTGTATTAGGCACAAAGCTAATTAACGCTTAGTAGTAAGATGGTGAGGTATGTCAGAGGTGCTGCCTTTTTAGACAGTAGATATCCGGACGCGGTTGGCAGGGCGGTCGGGATCTTGGTACGGAGAGATAGGTGGGATACTGTCGAATGTGGCGCACACAATGATTCGAAATGACTCGTCGGATTGAATAAGGAAGAACGTTTATTACTTGCCTAGTATTAGGAACTCCTTTCTCAAGTGATGTGAGACTTATAAACCGTCCACACAGCAGCTCATCTAATCCATTTTCTTAAAAACATTAGGTTGGTAAATAAACATGGCATTTCACACAAGTTGCTGTGAACTTTGCAAACTGGAAGTCGCCTGACGTGTGCGCCACATTGTCCAACCTATCTCTCCAAGACATATTTTGGGGCAATAAGAATTAAGAGGTCCAAGCCATTTCCAAACTTTAGTAAAGTGAATGCATTTGTGGTAAGTAAGAAGCCTCTGTTAACACATGACACAGCATATCACCCTACTAGAGGAACGTTCCAAATTTTTTTCATGCATGTATTTATAGATAATGGACAATTTGTGTAATGACTTATCGTGTCTCAATGACAATACACTGTAGTTAGCTAAAGTACAGTGGGTACAGAAAGTATTCAAACGCCTTTAAATTTTTCAATATTTGTTGCCAATTGGCAAGATCGAAAAAGAGTTCTTTTTTCGCTTATTAATGTACAATCTGCCCCCCATCTTGACAGAAAACAAACAGAAATGTAGATATTTTTGCTAATTTGCTAACCAAGAAAAAATTAAATATCACATGTCATAAGTATTCAGACCCTTTGCTGTGACTATCATATTTAATTCACAAGCTGTCAATTTCCTTCTGATCATCCTTGAGATGGTCCATTGCACTCTAGTTGTGTTTTATTAAACTGAATGGACTTGATTAAGAATGGCACACACACCTGTCTATGTACTCACAGTGTATGTCAGAGCACATAAGAATCACAAGGTCTAAGGAAATACCCAAGGAGCTTAGAGACAGAATTGTGGCAAGGAACAGCTCTGACCAAGGTTACAAAAGAATTTCTGCAGTATTCAAGGTCCCTAAGAGCAAAGTGGCCTCCATAATCCTTAAATCGAAGAAGTTTGCGATGACCACAACTCTTCCTGTACCTGACCAGCCAGCCAAACTAAGCAAACGTGAAAGAAAAGCTTTGGTCAGAGAGGTTAAGAAGAACAATGAGATCACTGTGGCTGTGCTCCAGAGATGTAGTAGGGAGTTTGGAGAAAGCTCCACAAAGTCAACTTTCACTGCAGCCCTCCACCAGTCGGGGCTTTATGGGGAGTGTGATGACAGAAGCCTATGCTCAGAGCAAGACATTGCAGTCAAGCATGACCACGGCGTGTAAGGGTGTTTGCACTATGGTTCGGATCCCCCGCGCCGCTTACCGGGGGTACCGATCCACTTCTGGGCAGCTCCGAGGACTGGCATGTGCCCCGGAGCTGCCCGGTCTCCCTGGCAGTCAGACCCCTTCCGGGTCTGACTGCAAACTGTCTGAGCATGCGCAAGCATGCCAGACAGATTACACTGCTCTACAATAAAATAGTATTGTAGAGCAGTGTATTGAACTTGAACCAGTGATCAGAGCATCCCTATGTATGTATGTATTTATGTATAAGAAAAAAAAAGTGAAAAACACTGAACACTACACATTAGAATAAATAAAAAATAAATACATACATATATAAGCCCCTAAAATGTCACTTTCCCATAAAAACACTTAATAAAGTATAAAAAACACAAAAAACCCACATATTTGGTATTGCTGCGTCCGTAACAATCTGTACAATAAAACAGAATCATTACTGGACCCGCACGGTAAACGCTGGAGAAAAAAAATGACAAAATGTTCAGAAAAAAGATTTTTAATTAATACTCTATAAAAAATGCTCTAAAAAGTGATTTAAAAAATGTTATGCACTCTAAAATAAGCCCACTCAAAAGAACAACTCTTCTCGCAAAAAATAAGCCCTTAACGAGATTTGTCACCCGAAAAATAAAAAAAGTTATGCATATGAAAAGATGGTGATGATAAAATGAACAAGATTTTCTCCAAATTAGTTTTTATTCAGTACAATTGAATAAAATACTCAAAACGCCCACATATTTGGTATCCCTGCATTAGTAACAATCTGCATAATACTATAGAATCATTATTAGAAGCGCAAAGTGAACCCCGTAAAAAAAACCCCAAAAAGCTCCAAAAAAAGATAATTTTCAATTAATACCCTATAAAAAAATGCTCTAAAGATGTTATGCACTCTAAAATAAGACCACTAAAAAGAACAATCCTTCTCGCAAAAAATAAGCCCTTAAACAGATTTGTGAGGCGAAAAATAAAAAAGTTATGCATATGAAAGACGGTGATGCTAAAATTAACAACATTTTTGCCAAATTACTTTATATTCAGTAAAAATGGGAAAAAATAAAAAATCTATATAAATGAGGTCTTTTCGTAATCGTGGCGACCCATAGAATAAAAATAATATGCTATTTTTATGGTATGGTTAATGGCCAAAAAAAAAAAACATAAAAATGTTCCTAAAAATTGTTGATTTTAATTTCCTCCACCAACAAAGAGTTAATAAAATCTCACCAATTAGCTATAGATGCCCCAAAATTACCAACCAGAAAAGTGCATCTCATGTGGCAAAAGAAATAAGCCCCTATAGGTCCACATTAAAAAAAGAAAAAAAAATTATAGCCTGTACAATGTGACATAGCAAATCTGCTCTGGATGGCGCCTCCTTCCCTTCTATGCCCAGCCGTGCGCCCATACAGCATTACCACCACATATAAGGTATCGGTGTACTCGGGAGAAATTGGGTATCAAACTTTGCGGAGCCTTTTTTCATTTAATCCATTGTAAATGTTTAATTTTCCACCCAAAATGAGTGTACTGTGAAAAAATATTACAATTTACAGACTGCACCTCCATTTTGTTTTAACCCCTATTAAACACCTAAAGGGTTAACAAACTTCTTAAAAGTGTTATTCCATACGTTGAGGGGTGTAGTTTCCGTAATGGAGTAATTTACGAGTATCGCTATTATTTAGGGCTCTCACAGTCAATTAGAAGATGAGCAGGTCCATCTAAATACGGTTTTTGGTGATTTTACAAAAAATGTGAAAAATGATACCTAAATTCTGCGCCTCATAACATTCTAGTAAAATATGTGGAATTTTAAAAAACCATGCCAACATAAAGCAGACATTTGGGAAATGTAAGTTATGAATTTATTTGGGTGCTATGACTATTTGCATCAAAAGTAGAGAATTTAGAACGTTGAAAATTTTGTTTTTTTTCATAACTAAACGCAAAAGATTTCATCCAAATTTTTAAACTAATTTGAAGTACAATGTGTCACGAGAAAACAATCTCAAAATCCCCTGGATATCTCATAGCGTTCCAAAGCTATAACCACTTATAGTGACACAGGACAGATTTGAAAAATGGGGCCAGATTTGAAAAATGGGGCTGAGTCCCCTAGGGGTTAAGTGCTTAAAGGCAACCTACCATCTCTACCTTAGTAGGTAGATCCAGTAGTAGGTTCAGCATTTTAGGGCTATTCCTTGAGTGGGCACTGAGTTTGGAAAACTTTTATTGCCCTACTATGCAAATTAGTGAAAGAGGCTACTGGAGCGTGGAGTAGCCGGAGCTGAAGTTACATGGTGCGGTTACTCCATGCCCCAGTAGCCTCTTTCAATTCTCCTACTATGGCATCTTCAGTGAGCAGCTCCTGGTAGCTGAGCGCACTCGTCTGCACTCTGCATAGTCTCTCTATGCAGAGCTGGCGGCTGCGCATACTCAGCTCCAAAGCCAGAGCCATTGAGCATGTGCAGTAGCTCCGGCTTCGGAGCCGAGTATGCGCAGGCACCGGCTCTGCATAGAGTGTCTATGCACAGCGAGTAGGTTCAACTCCGACTACCCCACACCCCAGTAGTCTCTTTCACTAATTTGCTTAAAAGGGCAATAAAAGTTTTCTAAACTCAGCGGCCACTCAAGGATAAGCCCTAAAAAGGGCTACAATTGCTGTAATGGCAGGTGAACCTACCACCTTTCAACCTTAATAGGTAGATCGGAGATGATAGGTTTCCTTTAAGTGTCCGTGCCACATATGTGTTGCAAGTGACCATTTTGTGCTGCGGCTGCGCTATTCTTCACACAACACAGATTTCATCACTGAAAGAGGCGTTCCGGTCAGATTGTGCGCCACATTTATCATGCAGAGGGCAAGCCCCATTTTAAAAGTGCACCAAAAAAAGTTGGTGCACTTGAGCAGAGATTCATGAAGAACGGGCACAACAATTCATTAATCTCGCACACCCTGCACACTTCACAGGCAAAATGCACATAATGCAGTTTGCATTGTTTTTAGTAAATGTGCCCCAATGACTCTAAACACACAGCTAACATAACAAAGCAGTGGTTTCAGAACAACTCTGTGACAATTCTTGACTGACCCAGCCAGAGCCCTGACCTAAACCTTATTGAGCATCTCTAAAGAGACTTAAAAATGGATTCCACCAACATTCACCATCCAACCTGCTGGAGCTGGAGAAGATCTGCAAGGAAGAATGGCAGAGGATCTCCAAATCCAGGTGTGCAAAACTTGTTGCATCATTCCCAAGAAGACTCATGGCTGTACTAGCTTCTACTCAATACTGAGCAAAGGGTCTGAATACTTATGACTATGTGACATTTCCGTTTTCTGTCAAGATGGGGTCCAGAGTATACATTAAAGAGCCAAAAAATTACTTTTTAGATCTTCCAAATGGCCTGCAAAGACCTACTGTAAATGCGTAAGTAAAGGTGCCAGCAGTGTCTTGTAAGATGTTTCTGTCTACAAGTATCAGTATTGTTGAAAGTATCAGTATTGTGCCACAAGAGTAGAAAAGCGTCACATGTTTCAGAGGGAGCTGCTAGTGACAACAGTTTGCTGCCGCCATAAAGGCAACGACAATTCAATTTTTTGATTGTGCTTTTGACTAATTGGTTGTTTGTCACAACTTTACCAGGTGAGCATCTCATTATAAAGTCTATCAAGTCCAGCCTATTAATCTACAGTGTTGATCCTGAGGAAAGCAAAAATAATTGAATAATTAATTATTCCATATTTAGGGAAAATACTGCAGAATCAGAACAATCCCTGGACCAACCTTTCACGCCCTGAAGTTCAACTCCCATAACTTATAGCAAGAATTCTAAAAGCTATGTTGTGACCAACAATCATTCCTGGATTGATTCTATGCATTAGTCCACATTGGATCACATCTAGCCATTTTTAAAGGCAGCGATAATTTATTCTATTACTCTTACTTAGGGTAGGACAATCCATACTCTTAACTGTAAAAACCCTCTTTTCTATAGATGTCTACATCGATTTGCTTCATCCACAATGTATGACCCATAGTCCTATAAATAAGATGCTAGACCTTTGTACTAACATAAATATTTTTAAATGTAGATCAAACCACCTTTTGGGTATTTTTCCATTCTACACTAAACCAATTTTTTTCTAGCCTTTCATTATAAGATAGAACTTCCATTCCACTTAGTAACCACTTGGGTGTGGATACCAAAACTCAAGGTGTGGTCCTACCAGGGGTTACATTCCATTAGGGTTCCTGATTTGTACCTCTCTTTTTATATAACCTAACATTTTATTTACAGCATGCCATTGAGCACTGCAATACAGTTTGCTTGTAACCAGAATACCTTTCTCATGTTCTGCAGTCTCAGGATTTGTTCTATTTAGTGTAAATGGAGTATTACAACTACTGCAGCAGAGGTGCTTTACCTTACATTTGTCAACATTAAACCTCATCTGCCATGATCCCTCCCATGTAGCCAGCTTACCAAAGTCTTTCTGTAATATTTTACAGTCAAGATCATTTTCAAGTATTACAAAATTTTTAATCACCTGAAAAGCTTAATATTTTACTTTCTAATCCATCCACAAGGTCATTTATAAAGAGATAAAAGAAAATGGTAGCCAATGCCAACCTTAATGGTAAGTTACTGCTGACTTTAGCCCACCTTGTATGTACCATTTATAACAACTGTTTTCTGTCCCACCACCAGTCTTTTACATGGTGTTTCAAACCTTCAAATCCTTGCAAAAGTAAATGGTTGTGTGGCACATTATCAAAAGCTTTATTAACATCTAGGTAAATTATATCAGCTGTGTGACCCATCTCTTCATTGGCACCTCTTAAAAACCAATTATTTTGGTTATACATTATGTATTTTTCATGAATCCTTACGGTTATGCTTTATTAGATCTAATATACTACTAGATACTATACTACTATATACAACCTATAAGACATGCTGACTGCTATGAACCACTGCCACAGAGTTTCACTAGATCTCCCAGAGAGCAGCAACTGTGCATTGCACCTGGGATCATAACATCTCTGTTCCTGTATGTTCTGTATGTTTAACATGGTTTACACTGTCTAAGGAGCTGCAGAGGAAGGGAGCTACCTCTGTCCCCCATCAGCACCCTGCAGCAGCGAATGCCAACACATGGCAGCATGAGGTCCACAGAAGAACCCCAGGGCTGCCTGTATTAATCTGTAATAATCTCTTCCCGCCAATGCCCATTGTCTATGGAGCTGTGTGAGATATAATTTTTCCAGGACATGACATTTACATTAATACCTTTTTATATAAATTTGTTTTGAGTCTGCAAAATGCGTAGCAGGACTGTGTTCATACAGCAAAGGTAAATGAGTACTTCCATATATCCTGCTGGCCAAGAGCGGGTGCCTGGCAGACAGGTGCATGTGTAGACAGGGATATGGTATAGTACTGGACAATATCCAGACAAGAAGGTTTTATTTTTGTTTATACCTATTTAAGTTGTTTGACTGATGAATGTAGCAATGGTAATTATAGTTCGAAACTGGGGATCTAAGGCTCCAAAAATGAAGAGCTGGTGGAAACTTTCTATGCAGATAAGAGAATACGAACATAATCGTTCTAAACTGATGCAAACGGAGCATAAATGGAATAGGATCTGGTTTTCATGGCAGCACACATGTCAGGGGGTTTGGGAGGCAAGTGCGGTTCTATTTAAGTGTTTAAATTATGTGTTATATTAACTTTATCGAGTGAACGAAATAAATAAAAAGATATATGTTAGAAGAGACGAAGGTACTATACTGTAAACAATATGTTGTATCAAGCATTGTTCCTATAATATAGTATGTTCACTTGCTTGTGTAAAGAACGCACTTTTTGTTATGTGATGATTTATCTTTTTGTATAATGTTGATATAAATAAACTTTTGGAACAAAAAAAAAAGTTGTTTGACTGACGAGTGTGAATAAAACACTTGATTTGTACTATAATGTGTTTGTGTCCCTGCTTCCTGCACAACTACCTTGTGTCTTCCAGAGCAATTCCCTGCAACATGTATAGATAATCATTGGATCCCTATCAATTTCCAGCTGCAAAGCTTTTTCAGGATACTCCAAAACCTCGGTCCAATACCTATGAACCTTAGGACACTTCCACAAAAGATTGGACAAATCAGTGCCCTTGCGTAGATATTTTGAGTCTTGTTGTAACCCAATTTCTTTGAACTTTTTAGGGGTCTAGTAAGGACTATAACAAAAATTAGGAATCTCTCTAATCCAGTGATTTTCAACCAGTGTGCCGTGGCACACTAGTGTGCCGCAACACATGGTCGGGTGTGCTGCGGGGAAAGTTCCCCAAACTATGGTGCCCCCTGTGTTTTGTGTCCCGGCAATGCGCAGCGATGCGCAGTCACGGCTTCTTACAATGTAGGAGACGTGTACAATAACACATGCACAAGCTTTGAACCTCGTGCTACAAAATGACATCACTGAGGCTGGCGCATCATCCTGAGAGCGGAGAGACTCGCATTTGCCCACCAATAATGCTGACTATATGAGCTTTTGCCTGAGTATATGAACTGTTGACAGAATACTCAGCATATGAACTGGTACTTTTAGTACTCCAGCAGTATACTGCATACAACAATGAGAAATGTCAAATGAGAAATACTATAGTCATGAGGCTGGAGTACTACAAGTACCAGCTCATGTGCTGAGTATATGAGCTGGCTCTTGTACTCTGGCCTCATGGCCATAGTACTTCTCATTGTACCCCTTTATTTTGCAGTATATGAGCCACATAATAATCAGCACTATATACTAAAAACAGGGAGAAACTGAGAACTGTTGAGGAAGAGCTCTGTGTGTGTCTTTCCACCATTCCTGCCAGGATATCCCTTTTGTGTTTATCGAAATAGGCCCAGGTTTCAGTGAGTAAAATAAATTTAGAATCTATATTATTAACTATATGTATAATATGACAGTTTTAGTGTCATTTTGTGCTATTTTGGTTGGTGGTGTGCCCCAGGATTTTCTAAGTATAAAAAGTGTGCCACGGGTCAAAAAAGGTTGAAAATCACTGCTCTAATACATGCCTCTGAAAATTTTGGAAAGTTATGGTTTGAGTAAAGTCTCCTGGAAAATATCTATCTTTTAGATATCTTTCTTTTAGATATTGTATCATGCCCCACATAGTGTATGGTCCCCTGTCCTGTGACACATCCACATTGTAGAATGCCCTCTTTCTGTGGCTCACAAACAACATAATTTCATGCTGAAGCCCCCACTTAAAAAGCTCTAACATGGTAACAACTTTACTTATAACATATCCCAATGTATCCCATCAAGTAAAAATTTTAGAGCCACTAACTTACAATGCCACTTGTGTTTTAGCCCCCACTTACAATGGCCACCTTAATGTGCTCAACCAAGAAATGTTGCATCCAAAGGATTGATTTAGAGCTGCTGAAGCCAATTCGCTTTATTCCCACCTTCTAGAACAGAACTCAATATCCAGGACTAGTTTACTGGTTGGCTGAAGAAATGACCAACACATTGCTGGATCCTTTGAGAATTAGACAGTTGAGTACTCATTCTTTTCCAATTTTTTATTCATAAAGTGGACAACTCCTTTAAATAAGGGTTCATTTGCCCATTTAAATTGTGCAGGTAGCTGAATATAGGGCTTATAGAAAAGTCAGGAATGATTCACAACAATTCACAGTATTTGCAGCTAACAAACATTTTTACTGTGGCTATTCCCCCTTGTAATTTGTTTTTACAATGCTTACTTGTGGTTTTCAACCTTTAACTGCAAAACTCTTTAAAAATGTATTGTGACTCCGGGCAAGCCACTTAAATATTTATTTTGTCAGCGCCCCAGCCTACTGATCTCATGTGCACCGAGAAAAGAATTACTGGGGTTGTTTTCTGAGCTTGTACAGAAAGATGATTTCTATTGTATTTCATTTTATCGTTCCTAATATTACATTATAATCCAATAACCTTTGATAAGGGAATTATAAAACTTGTCCGTGAAATCAAGTCACAGTGTTAAATTAACATCGAAATGTACATTTTCTCAGAGAAAAAAAAAGGCAAAAAGCCAGAGCCTACAAACCTCCAAATTAAAATTTAAAGATATTTCAGCTATAATTTGGTTATTCATTATGTTATTTTAGCTCTTGTAATTGAGTGTGCCCTATAATTCCTGCTCGGCTTCCTATTTTTTCCCTCGGGCTGCAATACCTAACAAGAGCATTCTCATCTTTTAACTGCTCGGAGGATGCGGACGAATGGCAGACTTGTTTTGGATAATTAAAAATGTCATTGGCATTTGAGCGTAGGGATGAGGATAAATTATTCCTCTCTATTAGGGCCTAATCAAATCTCATGGGACACCCTTCACCGCTACTCCATTTAATATCTGTGCCAAGTTTTTTTTTCATTTTTATTATCACAACTGCTGTATAATAAAGTCTTGTAACCCTTTCACCATCTCCGAACATTAGTCATTTTGGTTCTATCCTTGTCGGCTCTTCTTTTAACCATATTGACTCAGTAGAACACCACCTTAGGCTTGCGTCATGCATTTTACATCAGCTTCATAAAGTGACGTTTGACCTAGCCTTCAGTGATAAAACTTGTTCCCATCAGACAGCAGTGAAAAATGTTATTTTAATTAAGTTGAGCTGTACACAGGAAGAGCTAGGCTGAATATAAATGACTTTGGCTAGAGCAGGTGTCAGAGTTATTATGGAGGCGCTACATAGAGAATGCTTGAGAATTATTTACATCCATTATGTTTGGGAAATCAAGAATTATCGTATCTAGAGATCACACAAGTTTATTATGGAATGCAATGAATGGCTTTCACAAATAAGCAGAAAAAAAAATCTATGTAAGCTACTGTTATATTCAGTATCGTGCTGCATGAGTGGTATTTTTTTCTTTTACTTTTACATAGAGCAACATTGTCTGAGGAAAGGTTAGCTTGATAGGGTAAGCAGCGGAAGTGTCTGCACAGGCAGTTGGGTTGCTGGGAGGCATTTTATTATGTTATTTTAGGCCTTCATATTTCTTATCCAGGCCAATGTCCAGGCCAATATATATAATTATTGAATATGATAGCAATGTCCTTTGTCATGGGAGCAACATACCGTAAATTATTTATTAGGGGGTGCATCTCTTTTATGGGGACAATACAAATGATTAATTATGAAGAATTACAAATAGTAACTTATAGTGCCCGCAATGTAAATTGAAACCTCACATAATAATACATATTACCCACATAATAGATGAATAATAACATATACTGCTACCATAATAAATTGAAACCCCCATAAAGTATGTCTAGGTGGGAATGGGGGGAAAATGTGTATTATTTATCTCAATTTATTAGGGAGTGAATATATACACTATGGGGGTAATTTACTAAGGGCCCGATTCGCGTTTTCCCGACGTGTTACCCGAATATTTCCGATTTGTGCCGATTTTTCCTGAATTGCCCCGGGATTTTGGCGCACGCGATCGGATTATGGCGCATCGGCGCTGGCATGCACGCGATGGAAATGGGGGGGCGTGGCCGAACGAAAACCCTACGGATTTAGAAAAACCGCCGCATTTAAAACAAAAAATGTGTTGCGAAAATTACACTTACCTTCACTAGGTATTGGCCGGTGAATTTCAGGGCATTCCAGCGCGCCTCCGGGGAACTTCAGCGCAGCAGCGCCACCTGGTGGACGGCGGAGGAACTACCTTAGTGAATCCCGGCCGGACCCGAATCCACCGCAGAGAACGCACCGCTGGATCGCGAATGGACCGGGTAAGTAAATCTGCCCCTATATATTTATTATAGTGGACTCTATAAATACATTAATAATGTGTGGCAAAACATATAATAGAATTTATTGAGAGCACTGTATACATAATTTACCTTTAGGGTGTATAATTTATAACTTAATTCATTGAGGGGCATAAAATCTATTTTTCTGGGTTATACTTATTAAATCAGGTGGACTACATTGTATTTTTGTAATGAATTGGGGAATTGCGTGGGGAATATATACCATACAGTGCCTACAAGTAGTATTCAACCCCCTGCAGATTTAGCAGGTTTGATAAGAAGCAAATAAGTTAGAGCCTTCAAACTTCAAACAAGAGCAGGATTTATTAACAGATGCATAAATCTTACAAACCAAAAAGTGATGTTGCTCAGTTAAATTTTAATTTTTGGTTTGTAAGATTTATGCATCTGTTAATAAATCCTGCTCTTGTTTGAAGTTTGAAGGCTCTAACTTATTTGCTACTTATCAAACCTGCTAAATCTGCAGGGGGTTGAATACTACTTGTAGGCACTGTATATTCTCAAGTATAAGCCTAGTTTTTGCTGAAAAACCCTAACTCGGCTTATACTTGAGTCAAGGAAAAAACTAAACAAAAAGTGAACTCACCTTCTGACGCTCCTTAGCATCCATCGCGGCTCCTGGTCCGTCACAGTCTTCATGATGTCAGCCGCATCGGCACACACTATGATGTCAGCTTGCGGCTGACATCATGGTGCCTGCGACGGACCGGGAGGGGCTGGAAGGCTATATACTCGAGGGGGCAGGCAGGCTATATACTCGAGGGGGTAGGCAGGCATGCTATATACTCCAGGGGGCTGGCAGGCTATATACTCCAGGGGGCTGGCAGGCTATATACTCCAGGGGGCTGGCAGGCTATATACTGGGGGGGCTGTGACCAATGCATTTCCCACCCTTGGCTTATACTCGAGTCAATAGGTTTTTCCATTTTTTTGTGTCAAAATTAGGGGTCTCGGCTTATACTCAGGTCGGCTTATACTCAAGTATATACGGTATATATACTTATTAATTTAGTGGCCAGGGAGTATATATTTTTATTTGCTTAATATCTATTATTTATGGACTGTATTTATTACTATATATGTAATGAAAGTTTTGGGAACAGACTAAAGACACCATAAAAGGGTCCCAAGACTAATCTCCTTCCCAGCTGTTCTTACCTGCTTGCCTTATTTTACTCTAGATTTTATGGGATTACTAGAAGACGTTCCCTCTCTGCGCCGAAGTGCAAGACATGGAAAGGAAGACAAGACAAAACAAAGAGAATAGAAACAGAAGTTAGTCAGCTTACCTGAACACAGCCGGCTGAAAGTTAAATTGGTCTGAGCAAGGATCAACCTCCACCACATATAGTATGCAGTAAAAAATTGCACGGCAGAGGGAAAGTCAGAATACAAGCAGAAGGTCAATATATCAGAATACTGAGTTCATAAATAACACAATATCTACATACCAGGAACTTACTACAAACTGGGTCTATAACAGACACATAACTAAATGCAAGCAGATGATTTATGTGATGCCAGAGTCTTGGCCCCAGGAATGATTGATGTCACAGGGAAACATCATAACCCAATCAATGCATCCTCAGCTGTACTCTACAGAAAGAGGATGACGCCAACACAGATGTTACAGATGTTGAGATATGCGAGAGCATAGTGTGGTCAGTTATGTTGTATATATGATATATGCAGGGAACCAGCTTAGGTAGTTTGGTGTGAGAGGTATATATGATTTTTTGGGGCACAGTATGATATATGTGAAGGACAAAACAGGGGACCACACATCATAAACTACCAGAAATTCAACATACAGGGTAATTTGTCATTGTCCCAATTAGAAAAATTAGCCAGTGTTTTAAATTAACCATTTAAAACACTGTAATGTACGAGTCTCAGTTCAGATCAAATTATAATGTCAAAATGCAGATTATTGAGACAATTCCTTGTATCCATCACAATATGCTCAGGATTAAATAGAACCTGTCACCACATTTTTCACAAATACAGCTAGTGACAGATTCTTAAGAGCCCAATTAACTAAATGTGACCACATGTAAAAATGGTTTCCCTCACATCCCCATAAAATCAACTTTGTAATGTTACCTGGCATCAAAGGGGGCATGTCCTTGTTGGCAGGCCCCTCCCTTCTACTCCTTCCCATGCATTATGCCTCCTCACAAAGGTCCTTTACCCAGTAATATTAACATCTGTGTACGTATGTTACCTATGTATGTATTTGATCCCATGAAATCACAATATGCCTTCATGGATGACATCACCCTGGTCACATGATATAAAGTGATCTATGATGTAATAGAACTCTTTATTCCAGCAAGGCATTGTGTACCTTTGATACAGTATTTTTTACCCTAATTATAATAATAATTAGCCATAATGATAAATAAACAGAGCTATATTGTAAATTTCTGTAGTTGAATATTGGCAGTCAGTACCTAAGTATTAGTTCTATACAGCAGCATGTCCTTGCAGTGAGACATGTCAATCAGGAACAAGGAGGCAGGGGCGCACCTGCCATGAGGCGAGTTGAGCATCTCGACTCAGGCGGCGTGGCTCCTGCTCGACGAGGGGGCGGCACCATCCTCCCACTCCCCACTGGCCGGCACCGAGTTCCCCGCCGTGGGCACCGTGCCCTTGGCCCCCGCTGCCGCTGGATGGGACCGCGTTGCAGCCCTCCGTGCTGGACCATGCTCCCCGCTGCCACCGTGCGCCCGCCCCTGCTACCGCCGACACCGTGCTTCCGGCACTCCAGTGCTCTGTCCAGCTCTGTGCACCCACGCCCCTGCATAATTACGCTCCCCGCATACCTCCGCTCCTGCCCCCCACACATTCCGCCGCTCCCCCGCTGCTCTCGGCTCCGATCGACCCTCCGTGCCCCGCTCCACTCTCGGCTCCGACCCCGGTTCCGCGGTCCCGGCTCCACTCCCCCCAACCCAAGCTTCCGGCTCCGACCTCTCAGCAGCGGTCCCGGCTCCACTTCTCCCACTTCTGTGTGTGTATATATATATGTATATGCATGTGTGTATATATATATATATATATATATATATATATATATGTATATGCATGTGTGTGTGTATATATGTATATGTGTGTGTATATGTATATGCGTGTGTATGTGTGTATATGTATATGCGTATGTGTGTTTATATATATGTATATGCGTGTGTATGTATATATGTATATGCATGTGTGTGTATATTTGCTGTATGTATGTGCAGTGTGTGTATATGCTGTATCTACTGTTTGTATATGTGTATATATATTGTATGTATATGCAGTATTTGTGATATTTATCAGGAATATTTTGTACTACATGGCGGCACGCTGTATGCATTTTATACTACATGATGGTATGCTGTATCTATCTTATTCTAGATGGCGGTACTCTGTATGCATTTTATACTACATGGAGATACACTGTATGCATTTTTTACTACATGAGGGGGACGCTGTATGCATTTTATACTACATGGTGGTACACAGTATGCATTCTATACTACATGGCGGTACACTGTATGCATTCTATACTACATGGTGGTACACTGTATGTATTTTATAATACATGGCGGTACACTGTATGCATTTTATACTACATGGTGGTACACTATATGCATTTTCATACTACATGGGGGAGACGCTGTATGCATTTTATACTACATGGTGGTACACTGTATGCATTTTATACTACATGGCGATATTCTGTATGCATTTTATACTACATGGCGGTACAATACCCTTTATCCATCTTATACTATATGGTTGGCACGCTGTAAATGTATGCATTTTGCATTGCTTTTTTTTTTTTTTTTTTTTTACACCAAACCAATATGATGGATCTGGTCCCGACATTCCCTGATATATTACATATATGGGCAGGAGGGGGGGGGGCGTCTCTCTATGGCTCGCCTTAGGCAGCAGACAGGCTTGGTACACAACTGGAGGCAGGGCAATGCAAATAAATTTTAAAATGCAAGATTCCATTTATATCATTGGACATACCTCAGATGAGATGTATATAAGTTTGCAAACTGATTTTATAACATTGCAGTCATGGAAAGGAACCATTTATGGGCAATGCTTTTTAACCATAGGTTTTTGTGAATTATTTATTTGGGGTAGGTTAATATATCTCAGGTTCCTTTAAATTACTTTATCAGTGTAACTCCAGCCTATTGGGTCTTGAATGAGTTGTTAACAGAGACAGGCCTCCAAATAATATTATTAATGCTCCAGCTGCCTCCATAAATTGTATATATGAGAGCCATCTGTGTACACACAGTTCTTAAGTGCATTAGCACATTATTATGAGAAATTGAAATCAGATCACACTTTGTTCATTAACAAGTCTATCTGCATTCCCTACAGCTGGGAGCCACCTCCTGCCAAGGGAGCTGTACTTGCCAGTCCCAAAGCTGATATCACTTTAAACTGATGACATTTCCTTCACATTGAATGGCTTCTATATCATTGTTTTATGATATATTTCTTTTTTTTCATTTTTGTAATAAAAACAAGTTTTACACATATTACAATACTGCAACATCCCCCACCGGGGCCTAGCCCTTGAGGTGAGGCCTGGAGTCAGCCGGGGCCCGCTGTACCGGAGTGGCTGGCGGTTGCGGCCTAAGCACGCTATTGTCACGGTGCTTGGTACGGGGGGAACCGGAGGGCTGTCCTACAGCCTGGCAGGTCTCCAGCAGGGTGGTGTTGGCAAGAAAAGATGAGGGAGAGGCTGCTATAGCGGATCTCCCTGGGGCAACCCCTTAATGTCCCGAGTGTGAGTCTCTGGGTGATGGACAGGGTGCCGGTGATGAAGGCAGCCGTATTAGCAGGGACCAGACGGAGACAGAAGTTGAAGAAAACAACTTACAGTTCTTTATTTGAACCGTCAGGAACCGCAGCAACGTGCCTTTAACAGGTAGATGGAGTGCTGAGATGTGAGTTGGAGGGAGCCTCAGGAGATAGTTCACCAGCCTGGATGTAGAGGGCAGGCTGGGAGGCAGCTGTGTCCTGGTAGGAAGCTTCAGCTTGTCCTGTAGGGCTTCAGGTATCACCTTTAAAGGTAAGATGATACCCCTTTTTCCTCACTACACTAACTCTAGTCTTCCTGCTCCACTCTTCAGAGGCAGGGGCTAGGCTCTTCCTGCTCTGGTATGGGCTAGACTGAGATTACTCACTCACTCACTCACTAGGATTCTCCTACACTGGAATCTCTCTCAACTAGAATTCCCTTCTCTTTGATCTCTAGGATTCCATACTAGAATAATCCCCAGAACATTCCTGGCCAGGGGGTTTTATTACCTCCCTTTGGTCAGGTGGTGGCTGCTCCTCCAATCACATCTCAGCTTACAAAGGACAGGATGTAACACAAATCATTGGACAATAGCATCTTGCATCATACAAAATACTTAACCTCTGCCTTGCCAGGCAGGATTCACCACTGCAATATCCCCCATGTCCTATCAGGACCATGTAGTGTGATGTGGGTACATGCAGGTGGGACGTATTCGCAAACACTACCTCGCCATTGCATCGGCGAGGGTGTTGCATACCCCGGGGGCAATTGAAAGAGCCGCCCTCGGCTCGACTACAGATGGTTTGGGGCACAGAGGGGGCTAAGGGCACTTCTAGGAAGTGCAGGCTATGTGAGGTGTAGGGACAAACCGCCCATGGTCCTGGAGACAGGCACCTGGGTTGGTGTCGGACTAAGACAAAAACATGTAGCTGTATGACAGTTGGTCGCTGACGCCATTAAACCGAACTGTACAGTAGGAAAGGTGTGGTGTCATGTCCTGTAATCCACTCCTTGCACCAAGGCCTGTATATTTGTTTTATCAACGCTTCTTCCCTGGCGGCAATTATATAAGGTGTCTATCTGCATTGCGTTAGCATATGTGACACAAGTACCTCCTGACTGGCATCCTTACCCATGTATGGGTGGCATCCAGGTGCTAACTGTTTAACACCCCCGGTCCCCTAAAGACCCGCAGTTTACGGACTACCCCCACGTGCAAACCTCGGTTTGAGGGATCAGGTAGCGGTCAGTGTTTTACACAAAAAGACGGTCCGACACAGCCACACTACTACCTGAAAAGCCTATGAAAGGGTTAATGCAGACTACTGGCATATCTTCTGACAGTGTGCAAACAGGTTAAGATCACATTGGCTTAGGAGCCCAATGGGTACACATCTTGAACGTTACAGACGTTACAGAAGTAGATAGGCTACTCAGGGTAGCACGGTAGCAAATGTCTCTTTCCTGCAAAGAAAAGGCATGGGAGCGTGAACATAATGTCCGTACCTAAAAGGAAGGCATTAAGTGCAAAATACTAATAAATAAAGTGGCAACTTTTCCTGGTAGTATCTGGCAAAAGTCTCACAGAAGGTCTCTAGTGACAAAGTCCATCTTCTGGGTACAGCCCTTGATGTGGGGAAAAGTGCACTGAGAAGCAAAGGGTCTCCTCTATGTGTAGAGGGACAGAGTCCTTTGAAGAAATCTCTGCTGTGGCAGAGGAAGGGGTGCTATCATAGCACAGGACAGTGTATAATCTCTTGACTGAGATAAATAAGGGTAAGAGTCTCAGGACAGTTTCTGGCTCTTTAGGGATAAGGACAGAAATAAATACACAATATGTACAGTACCTGAAGTGGGCTACAGCCCTTCAGGGGTTAATCTTGCTGCTCAAGAGCAATGGCTGCAGGCATGGGAGCAGGAACTGTATCAGGGACATCATCAGCCTGGGTGAAGAAAGCAGTGTTGAGATCTGTCACCTGAAGACATCTGGTGGTAGACACTGGAACTGCTGACATGGAACACCCAGAAGCTGGAGCTGGAACAGCAGGGAGGTCATCTGCGGCGGCAGGCATCTCAGCAAAGGAAGGAGGCAAGCACTTCTCTGGCTGACCTTCTGTAGCTGGGGGCGCTGTGGAGCGCATGATGATGACCGCAGGAGCTGTAACTTCTTCACTGCTGACAGCTGAAGGATTGTTGTTCCTGTACTGACCTGTAGCTCTTGGGGGCGCTGTTGCGCTGGCGGTGGTAACCTCTGTAGCTGGCAGGGCGTTCTCACCGGACAGCCTGGGCCTCTTAGCAGGTGGTCCTGGATACTCCGCAGGACGATCAGCAGCATTAGTTAAGGGGTCTGGCCCCTTTAAGAGAGTCCCTTTTGTAGCCGGGCCTCCTATGGGGAGATGTTGACCCTCTGCAGGGAGGCCGGACTGTACCCCAGCCGGGGCTAAGGGAGATATAGTGACAGTCACTATGATATAGGCCCTGGGGGCCATGGTACTCACATCCGCGGTGGTCCTCAGGAGGTCCGGAATCGGAGGAGGCAGCCGCTGTGGAGAATCCGCCATTGAAGACTGCGTACGGGAGACAGCAGTAAGCGGTGCAGCAGAGGAAGGTGCCCGAGGCTTGTGGGCAGGCCATGCGACACTTGGTTCTTCATCTCGAAGGCTGTGCGGCATGTCGGCAGGACAGGAGACAGCACGTGGAGAAATCCAAGATGGCCGATTAACCTCTCTGATGCTGGATGGCGGCTGCGCTGACTCTGAGGTACCTCGTGGGCTCTCACTGGCGTTGCAGCACGGGGGAGTTTCGCGCCAGAGGGCGGAGCTTAGCGATGTCTCTGGGTTTCCCGCCAGTGAAAGTTTTGGCGGGCTGGAATTACTTGCTGCGCCACAGTTTCGTGAGGTAAATGCTTCAGGCGCGGCAGCGCCGGATGAAGCAGAGCTGTTACAGTTCTTGCAGGGATTAACCTCTTGAGTGCTGGAGCGGTGCTCGACAGCACGTGGCAGCATTAACACAGTTCAATCCAGAAACACACAATTACTTGGGCCTAAATCCCGGATGGCAGCAGGGTTAGGCAGCACAGTCTTTTTAATAAAGGAAAGTCTTTAATGCCGTAATAAGGCACAGAAGTATCAATCCTGTTCATGACGCCACTTGCAACATCCCCCACCGGGGCCTAGCCCTTGAGGTGAGGCCTGGAGTCAGCCGGGGCCCGCTGTACCGGAGTGGCTGGCGGTTGCGGCCTAAGCACGCTATTGTCACGGTGCTTGGTACGGGGGGAACCGGAGGGCTGTCCTACAGCCTGGCAGGTCTCCAGCAGGGTGGTGTTGGCAAGAAAAGATGAGGGAGAGGCTGCTATAGCGGATCTCCCTGGGGCAACCCCTTAATGTCCCGAGTGTGAGTCTCTGGGTGATGGACAGGGTGCCGGTGATGAAGGCAGCCGTATTAGCAGGGACCAGACGGAGACAGAAGTTGAAGAAAACAACTTACAGTTCTTTATTTGAACCGGCAGGAACCGCAGCAACGTGCCTTTAACAGGTAGATGGAGTGCTGAGATGTGAGTTGGAGGGAGCCTCAGGAGATAGTTCACCA
Source organism: Engystomops pustulosus (assembly GCF_040894005.1). NCBI lineage: Eukaryota > Metazoa > Chordata > Amphibia > Anura > Leptodactylidae > Engystomops > Engystomops pustulosus. Next base: position 180,983,791 of record NC_092412.1, on the reverse strand, counting down.
GCCTGGATGTAGAGGGCAGGCAGCTGTGTCCTGGTAGGAAGCTTCAGCTTGTCCTGTAGGGCTTCAGGTATCACCTTTAAAGGTAAGATGATACCCCTTTTTCCTCACTACACTAACTCTAGTCTTCCTGCTCCTCTCTTCAGAGGCAGGGGCTAGGCTCTTCCTGCTCTGGTATGGGCTAGACTGAGATTACTCACTCACTCACTCACTAGGATTCTCCTACACTGGAATCTCTCTCAACTAGAATCCCCTTCTCTTTGATCTCTAGGATTCCATACTAGAATAATCCCCAGAACATTCCTGGCCAGGGGTTTTATTACCTCCCTTTGGTCAGGTGGTGGCTGCTCCTCCAATCACATCTCAGCTTACAAAGGACAGGATGTAACACAAATCATTGGACAATAGCATCTTGCATCATACAAAATACTTAACCTCTGCCTTGCCAGGCAGGATTCACCACTGCAATATCCCCCATGTCCTATCAGGACCATGTAGTGTGATGTGGGTACATGCAGGTGGGACGTATTCGCAAACACTACCTCGCCATTGCATCGGCGAGGGTGTTGCAATACCAACATGTTCAAAGCAGTAGATATACAGTTTTGGTGTTAAAGACATAAATATAGTAATGAGGAGCAACTGTTATAATTGTTAAAATTTAAATGTGGAACAAACAATGTATATATTTTTAGTGACTTCCGGGGTGGGGGCAGGTATTTTTTAAAAGTTTTTCCTGTTGTGTAAATTAACCAGAAGCTGCCATGAACCCTGCAAATTTGAGTGAGCAGAAAGTACGGATCAAGTCTTGCAGTTCAGTGTGAAAGCTAAACACTCATTAGCCTACATGGAAGCTTAGAGAGAATCTTTAATGTCTACAGACACAAGTCACATCTCCACTAACTCTAAGCCAGTTTACAATGTTTCACCACTTGAGGGAGCCCCATGCCATTTTTAAAACTGTATATAGTGAAGGTCCAGGAATTGAAACTATAACATAACTAAAGGTATTGTATGGGGACCAACTATTACTACTTAGACCACAAAATTACTACATACATACAGCACTGAAACCAAGCTTACTGCATAGTTACAGTACCAAAACCAAGATGACCACAAAGATATGTTACCAGAACCAAGATTACAATAAGCATATGGTAACAGGACCAAGATTTCTACACAGGACCAGAACCAAGAAGAGTAAGACAGCCTTATACTGCACCAGAACTCTCCCATTTTCGTTTTTACCTTGCCATCATGTCAGCTTCTTGCAGCCATAACAGATTTAGAAACACAAAAAGTTTAGGTCCTGCCACCTTCTTAACAGAAACCTAATATTGTTTTCTTGCTTCAATAAAGACCACTGACTACTGTGGTGGCATAATAATGTAGTAATAGTGCCCCCACATTAGCAAAGATAATAACCATTCCTCCACAGTAGCCAGTATATTAACAGTGTCTTCACAGTAGCCAATATAACAGTGTCCCTACAGTAGCCAATAGCAGTGCCTCTACAGTCGCCAATATAATAACAGTGCCCTCACAGTAGCCAATATAGTCACTGTGCTCCACAGTAGCCAATACAATATGCCATGCAACCATGTCAGCTTCTTCAAGCCATAACATGTCTCTGCAGATTTAGAAACACAAATATTTTAGGTTCCTCACTTCATTAACATTTCCTCCACTTTCTTATCAGAAACTTAATACTGTTCTCTTCATTCCCCAGAGATCACTATTTTACAACCACAGTAGCCAATCTAGTAACAGTTCCCCCACAGTAGCTATAATAGTCACAGTAACCGATATAGCCACAGTGCCCCAATAGTAGTGAATTAAATAACATTATGCCCACAGTATCCAATATTTAAAAAAAAAAGGTACACAGATTTGTGTGCACCTAGAAAGAAAAAAAATAGGAAAAAGCTTTACATCACAAGTAATTTTCGAACTTTTCAATAATCTCATCTATGGAGTCAGTTTCTCATAAAAAACGTCTATTTTAATGTTGATCTTTGCTGAGCATGCACCATTACATTTTGATAGGTCGTCTATACATTTAAATGAAAAAGTTACTGTTTCCTTAGTATCGCTATAAAATCTTGTATACCTTTGCCAATTATATATTTAAGTGTCCATTTCCCAAGGGAAAACCATTTTACTCCGATGGCCACAGCTTAAATGACAATTTGATTATTTAGTGCGAAGATTGGAGCATTGTCTGACTGGCTGGATAAGTAATAATGATAAATTTTCAATAGACATGTTGTAAAAAGTCTCATATTTTATAAGTGTTTGTTGTAAAAATGGTAATTGGTTCTGCAAAATATATCAGCAGACGCTTTCTTGAATTTATAACAGAGTTGCCCCCTGCTTATTCACTGACCACTATAATATACCATGTAAACACTGTTGTGATCTGTATAATATGTATTTGTAGACAAAATGCTAAAGGTGGGTTCATAGGTGTGGAGATCCACAGGTGTGCACCGGTTTTGCCACAGAGAAGAGAGGAGACACAAAAAGCACGAGAGATTCAAGTGTATTTTACTGGAAGTGAGCTATATGAAAAAGAGTAATTCTCACCTTGTCCAGTAGAAGATCGAGCGTGTCATGAGTGAGTTAGAAAAGAAGAGCTGCTGCCGGCGGGACTCCTGGTCCGAACATCTATCAGATGATGGATTAGGCAGAAAATGCGAAGATCCACGAGGAACTCGAGGTACTGTCCCGCTCCTGTGGGAGCTGCTGCTTACAGAGAGTGGATACACTCTAGTGGATGTAAAATATTTTTTTATTTGGAAACACTACGCGTTTCGGCTCCGGAACGGAGCCTTCGTCAGGTGAGACAATTACAATTACATACGTATGTAATTGTCTCACCTGACGAAGGCTCCGGTCCGGAGCCGAAACGCGTAGTGTTTCCAAATAAAAAAATATTTTACATCCACTAGAGTGTATCCACTCTCTGTAAGCAGCAGCGCCCACAGGAGCGGGACAGTACCTCGAGTACCTCGTGGATCTTCGCATAATATGTATTTGTGACAACCGCTGGCAGCCGGAAGCACTCCAAACGCTGCTTCAGATGGAGTGCAGCACGGGACATCAGTATCGACGGAGGAGGTGAGTACACCCTTATTTTTTTTTAAAAAGCCCGCCCCAGCCCATCACTTATTTATTGCTACTCACGGATAACCCCCTTGTCTTAAATTATAAATAATGCCATGGAAAAAATTGGAACAATACAACATTTATATTATAAAACTTGATTTTAAGAATAGGTTTTACAAAGTTTGTTTTGAGGGTGTGTAAATGTTAATTATGCCCTTGTTTAGAGATTCTGCAATAAATGAAATACAATGCGTTCTGTGGAATACAATGCAAGGTCTGCATTTTCCAGTGTGTAATTTTGCTCTAGTCTGAAAAGAAAACAAAATACCTGCGCAAACATACAACAATATATCCATATTTATATATAAGGCTCACACTAATAAAATGCAGATGGTTTATAAATTATTCATTGTTCGCTATGTTCGCTATATTCTCAAACAATTTAAAGTCCTTGGAAGCATTAAAGCGGCTGAAGCTGCACATAAACAAGGTACTGTACAGCGCAATGTGGGGGTACTTAAATATTTGTTAAGATCACAGTTGATGAAATACAACTAAGGCCAACAAATCCCAAACTATTTCTTTCTCAGCCAAAACTTCTAAGGAGGAATTGTTTATAGTACAGATTTAAAGGGGTGTTCCCATTTCAGCAAATAAATGTTATTTTTTGAATAATGAAAAGTTCTACAATTTTTCAATATACTTTCTGTATTAATTCCTGTGCACCTGTGTGATCATGGTAAGATTTCTGTCCACTGGAAATAAACAATGAAGCTTTCTATAGTATGACAGAAACCAGAGATCCAGAAAACAATGAGGAATTGATACAGAAAGTAAATTGTAAAATAGATTAATTTTGCATAATACAAACTATAACATTAATTTGCCAAAATGGGAATACCTCTTTAATTTAGAGAAATGCACAGTTTACTGCTCTCATAAACATATGGGGGCTTATTTATGAAGGGTCCACGGCAGCACTTTAGTCGTATTTTGCAACATTTTCGGGGATTGTACGACTTTGGCAGATATTTAGCAGGGGATTGTGTCACACATGATCGGATTTTGGCGCAGCTGCATCGTCTTTCATGTGGCAGAATTTGGGGGGCGTGCCAATGGACGATCCAACTGATTCGGACTGAGCGCGGGATTTAACACTCACAAGATCAAGCACTTACATGCACCAGGAAGAAGAAGGTGAACTCCGGTGGACCTGAGCGGGTAAGCGACACATGCAGGATATCAGGTGCACAATCTTAGTGAGGTTAAAAAGGTTAAAAGACGAGTAGTGTTTGATATTATACAACTGCATTTACCAGCCATAGTATGCTTGACACAAGTAAAGAGACGGTTGATAAGGTCAGGAGAAAATGGGCAAGCATGGAATTTCACTCGGTATTTTCAACATATTCTAGGGTTGTAAGGTATACCTACACAAAAAGGTGGAATTTGAGTTGCTCTCCTAAGAATTGGATGTAGAGGGTAGATACGTATTCCTGCATTGTAAAATCCAAAAGGTTGAATGCATACTTGTGTTCTTGTATATCCCTCCCCCATTTTCCTTAGTAGTGTTTGGGAAACTTTTATCTTTTCTTTGTCCCTTAGTGATATTCAGAGATTTCAATTGCATTCTGAACCCTGCATTGGATATGGTGAATATCAATAGGGACCATGGATTATGTTAGAATAACAGTTCCCCCTTGGCATAACTTTACCAAGAAATGGGATGAACAGACCTATAGCAAAATCTATATGGGGTTAATAGAGGATACTCCTGTTTTCATGTACCCATGCAGTGATGTTGACAATAGACCTGGTATTAGTAAATAAAAACACATTATCTTATGTTGAAAAAATGAAATACATAGCCACCAGTCAGTCAGACCACTCAATGATGATAGTTGGGTTGAAATTTGAGAAAGTGAAGCATGGTTGGAAACGTTCCTTCAGATACAACCCACACTGATTGTCAATCAATATATCAAGAGAAGAAAAATGTAAAAAAGAGTTGGTGGAGATTTGGAAATGGAATCTTAAATCAACAGACATTGGGAATGTTTGGGATGCATTAAAGGGTCATATAAGAGACTGGTGGCATAGTGAAACATGAAGAAGACCTTCAAGAAAAGAGAGGAGGGGTTGAAGATGGATCTTCAACGGAGAGAGCAGATACATACTAATAATCCCACACTAGAAAGCAGTCAACAACTACAGAGGGCCAAGAAAGCTTACACAGAACACTTGGAACACAAGGCTCAGCAGGCAAAAATATTTTTGCCAAACAGGCAAACCGGAGAAATTGCTTTCAGAGGTGATTCGAGAGCAGGGCAAAAAACACAAGATTGAGAAAATAAGGGATATATAGGGGATAATAGTCACTGGAGAGCAACAAATTCAACAAGTGTTTGAGGGTTTTTTATCAGAACTATACAGAACCCAAAATACAATAGAGGAGGAGATAATTAAATATTTTAGAGGGACTGAGATCCCCTCTTAAACAGAGGAACAGAGGAGGGAATTGGATTCCTCATTGACGGTAGAGGAATTGAGACAGGCAGTAAAAGCTATAGCAGGTAACACCAGCCCAGGATTAGACGGTCTTCCATTTGAAATATATAGAAGGTACGGCGATATCCTCCTCCTTATATTACTTATTATAATAATTCTTATTCCAAAAAATGTAATGTAACAATTGGGGGGGCTATATGTAATGTAAAAATGGGGGGTTTATATGTAATGTAACTGTCAAGGAGATATTAATTGTGAATGTATAAGATTGGTTTAACTATAGGGTAATTACAAACTTTGTTTAAATATTTGGCATCCATTGAAGTGTCCAGGCAGCTTTTATGACATCCTGGAGCTTTAACAGCCTGATAACCTCTGAACTGAAGACTGGTCTGTTCAGACCCCAAAGGACATTTGGTCTCCCTACCCCCCCCCCTCTTCTGCATCAGGATTTGGAAACAAAAGACTGTCTAAATATTCCTGGACTCTCCCCCCTCATTAAAACTTTGCCCAATCGTGAATGACCCTCTGGACTAATTAATGAATGGGAGGTTCTGAAATCTGAACCAAACTGAGAAGTTATAAAACAATATGAAATCCAAGAATTGGTGTTCACATTTTGGGGGCTGCTTGACAAGCTGAGTGTGTCCCTTATTTCTCCCACCTCCAGGGATCAGGATTTACTATAAGTTTGTAAGTTTCTGTTATTTTTCTCCCTTTTTATTTTATAACTGTTTTGCCGTGTTGTGTGTCATTTTATTTTGTAATTCTTTTGTTTTTAATATCTTTTTATGCACTGATCAACCTTTTGTAATTAAAGCTTTTCACTTTAATTTTGGTCCCTGTATGCTCTGCGAACTCATAGCCTTGTGAAGTGTGCTTATCTGTGTGACTGCTAAAGTGCTGAGTGTGACAAGCTGACTGCTTGAGAGCAAGAGTTGATGTAGAGTGGGATACTTATTGGTCCCGGTATAAATGCAATAAGTGGTGGCAGCAGGTCTGGTCTGGTGCTGGAGCTGTATGAGGTGTGATTTATGCTCAATTTGTGTCCTGAGTGAAAGGTGAGCGCAAGTTTGAGTAGGCTAAATTAACCTGTACAGTTGCACCCCACGTCACGTGACGAGGCGGCGGCGTCCTCGTCCGTGACAAATTGGTGGCAGCGGTGGGATAAATTCATTTTTGTCAGAGCATTAAGTGTTGGGATTAAGTAACTAACCCCTGCACTTAAGGACTAGTGGAATCCTTGCGAGGAGTTCCCTAGTTTTACACGGACCAAATCAGTGCTGTTCTAAGACACACGTGCAAACAGTTTCCCTTCCCCGTTTTTCTTTTCTATCTTTTATTTGGCAAAGGTTGCACTCAGTGATGGCAACCATCTACAAGAGACAGAGCAAGGAGGCTCTAGTCCACCTCTGTGAGCAGAGAGGTATCGACCCGGCTGACAAGTCCAAAGAGCTGCTGGTTTGTGCTTTGATGGAGCAAGATGCAGAGCAAGGATCTGGCACGGCTCAAGGGAGCCAAGATATGGACATTAATCCTGGAAGAGTTTCCCCTGAGGCTACCCACAGCAGGAGCCCTCAGGAAGGCATGGATGTGTCTTTACAAATGGCCCTACAGCAGCTAGGTGAATGTGATCCTAGCCTGCGCCTGCAGCTTATCCTTCAATTTAATCAGGCGGCCGCAGCGCGAGAGGAGAGAGCAGCGCGAGAGAAGGAGAGAGCGGCCGCAGAGCGAGAGAAGGAGAGAGCAGCCGCAGAGCGAGAGAAGGAGAGAGCAGCAGCAGAGAGAGAGAAGGAGAGAGCAGCAGCAGAGAGAGAGGAGAGAGCAGCCGCAGAGCGCCAGGCTGATAGAGAATTCAGGCTGGAAATGGCGCGTATTGAAAGGGGTATCAATTCTGTGCAACCCCAATCCCAAGATGTAGACCCCAAAAGACCTCGTCAAGAACGTTTTCCAGTACTGGACAAGGATGGGGACTTGGACATTTTTCTGCGGTCTTTTGAGAAGACCTGCAGACAATACCATCTGCCCCGTGAGCAGTGGGCACAGTATTTAAGCCCAGGGTTAAGAGGCAAAGCCCTGGAAGTATTTGCTGACCTTCCTCTTGAGCTTGATGAGGACTATGATGCTATAAAAGCAGCTTTGATTAAAAAGTACAACCTAACTCCAGAGGTGTACCGCAAGAAATTCCGGAGCGTAAAGCGAGGATCAACTGACAGCTATGCAGATACAGTAGGCAACTTACGGACTACCTTTCTACAGTGGACCCGAGGACTTTCTGTCAACAGCCGTGAGGACCTGGAGGATCTCATGATAAAAGATCAATTTCTGCACATTTGTCCTGTGGATGTACGACAGTTTGTTTGTGACAGGGAGCCTAAAACTGCGGATGAAGCTGCGCAGATTGCTGACTCCTATACTGCCAACCGGATGCCTGAAGCCAAGATGGAAATATCCCCCCAAAGGTCCACCAGCTGGAAGGAGAAACAAGCCAGGACAACATCACAGCCTTCTGTCTCCAAAGTGGGTGAGAACATTACACTGAGGGAGTCTATAAATCAGGGGGATATGCGCAAATGTTTTATTTGTAACAAAGTGGGTCATCTGAGGTCTGCGTGCCCAGAGAGAGGGGCAACTGTCTACTCTACAGTACCAGTAGTCATGCTGCTTTCTGGTGATATGAAGAAGTTACAGCATCACATGCAGACTGTGATAGTGGGTGATAGAGTCACTCAGGGATTAAGAGACTCAGGGGCAAGTTATTCATTGGTTCGCCCTGAGGTTATAAACCCTAAGGACATCATTCCAGAAAAGACTTTGCCTGTGCAGGGGATAACCGGATGCCATCCAGGAGTGCCCGTTGCCAAGGTTTTTATGGACTGGGGTTCTGGTAGAGGTATCAGACAAGTGGGAGTGTCACAAGAATTGCCTGTGGATGTATTGTTGGGAAATGATTTGGGAAAAATGACAACTGTGTATGTGCCTGATGTACAACAATCATATGAGAAAATGGGCAGAAGCCCAAGGGGACTGGTCTGGGAAGGAGGACAGGATAGCAAGAGCAAGGCTATGCCTGCTCCAGAACCAGAGGTGTCCCAGTATGAGGAAGCTACGGGGGAGGGGGTGGTGAACAGGCCCCCAGAGATAACCCTGCAGTCAGCAGATATGGTGAAGGGTGTGAGAGGCTGCCAAGATGGAGTCTCTGAATCTGCACCTCAAAGCTCTAAGGTCCTGAGTGTGGATCTGGTGGAGGCCATTACTCAAGGAGAGGTCCTAGAGCAGACAAGAGGTGTCAAGATGAGTAGGGCTCAGAGCATGAGCCACAAAGATGCCTCTACTCAGACTGGGGAGATGCAGTGTGTCTATGAGCCACAGACAGCGTGTACACTAGAACCAGTGCTGAGAGAGGAGACTGGGGAGATGCAGTGTGTCTATGAGCCACAGACAGTGTGTACACTAGAACCAGTGCTGAGAGAGGAGACTGGGGAGATGCAGTGTGTCTATGAGCCACAGACAGCGTGTACACTAGAACCAGTGCTGAGAGAGGAGACTGGGGAGATGCAGTGTGTCTATGAGCCACAGACAGCGTGTACACTAGAACCAGTGCTGAGAGAGGAGACTGGGGTCCACAGTGAGGTCGGGTTCCCAGTGATGAGTGTTGCCAGTGCAGTTTTGGGGAGCGATCAGAAAGGGGAGCAGGGGCATAGGGACTCTCAGGAGAGAGTTCAGTCAGTGGTCCAACCTAAGCCCTGTAGTATAAATGATAAAGAGAGGGACTCTAATAGCTGTACAGCTGGAAAACCAAAACACAATGTAACTGGGTACAGTAGTCCTACACTTAACTCCATTGGTATTTCATCCAGCAGGGAGAGGGTTAACCATTTCACACTTGGGAGAGGGGACACAGAACTTAGTGTTTCTGCAGCACAAAGCCATAAAGTCAGCAGGGGGTCCCAGCACAGCAGTGTACAAGTGACCAGGGGAGATAGTACTTGGCCTTATACACAGGACAAAGAACCTGATGGTTGATGTGCCCAGGTAATCACTTCTTATGGCAATGATTTTTATGGTACTGAACTTCTGCAATGTATTATTGGTAATTGGCTTGGGAAAATTTAAAATGGCGTGGGTCATTTCAAATTTGCCCATTCTTGAAAGGGGGAGGTGTCAAGGAGATATTAATTGTGAATGTATAAGATTGGTTTAACTATAGGGTAATTACAAACTTTGTTTAAATATTTGGCATCCATTGAAGTGTCCAGGCAGCTTTTATGACATCCTGGAGCTTTAACAGCCTGATAACCTCTGAACTGAAGACTGGTCTGTTCAGACCCCAAAGGACATTTGGTCTCCCTACCCCCCCCCCCCTCTTCTGCATCAGGATTTGGAAACAAAAGACTGTCTAAATATTCCTGGACTCTCCCCCCTCATTAAAACTTTGCCCAATCGTGAATGACCCTCTGGACTAATTAATGAATGGGAGGTTCTGAAATCTGAACCAAACTGAGAAGTTATAAAACAATATGAAATCCAAGAATTGGTGTTCACATTTTGGGGGCTGCTTGACAAGCTGAGTGTGTCCCTTATTTCTCCCACCTCCAGGGATCAGGATTTACTATAAGTTTGTAAGTTTCTGTTATTTTTCTCCCTTTTTATTTTATAACTGTTTTGCCGTGTTGTGTGTCATTTTATTTTGTAATTCTTTTGTTTTTAATATCTTTTTATGCACTGATCAACCTTTTGTAATTAAAGCTTTTCACTTTAATTTTGGTCCCTGTATGCTCTGCGAACTTATAGCCTTGTGAAGTGTGGTTAACTGTGTGACTGCTGGAGTGCTGAGTGTGACAAGCTGACTGCTTGAGAGCAAGAGTTGATGTAGAGTGGGATACTTATTGGTCCCGGTATAAATGCAATAAGTGGTGGCAGCAGGTCTGGTCTGGTGCTGGAGCTGTATGAGGTGTGATTTATGCTCAATTTGTGTCCTGAGTGAAAGGTGAGCGCAAGTTTGAGTAGGCTAAATTAACCTGTACAGTTGCACCCCACGTCACGTGACGAGGCGGCGGCGTCCTCGCCGTGACAGTAACGATTAGGGGGCTTCATAATAATCTTTATTTATATAGCACCATCATGTTCTGTACTGCCTTACAAATCATAGGGGACATATACAAGCATAATGTTACATTATAGAGTACAAACAGTTATATAGAACAATAGGAGTGAGGGCCCTGATCACAAGAGCTTACAGTCTATGAGGATGACGGGGTGACACAAGAGCTTACAGTCTATAAGAATGAGGGGGAACAAAAGCTTACAGTCTATGAGAATGAGGGGGGACACAAGAGCTTACAGTCTATGAGGATGAGGGTTGAACCAGAGCTTACAGTCTATGAGAATGAGGGGGGACGCAAGAGCTTACAGTCTATGAGGATGAGGGTTGACACAAGAATTTACAGTCTAGGAGGATGAGGGTTGACACAAGAGCTTACAGTCTATGAGGATGAGGAGGTGACACAAGAGCTTACAGTCTATGAGGATGAGGAGGTGACACAAGAGCTTACAGTCTATGAAGATGAGGGTCGACACAAGAGCTTGAAAGTAGAGAAGCTGTGAGCTTGGTGTATATCTCGCGTTTGCTGGATAACAGATAGGAAGAGGACAAAGGACGGGTTAGTAAAGAGAAAGTTGAAGTTTCATGCAGTTAGGGATTATGATAGATCTTCCTAAAGAGATGGGTTTTAAGAGCAAGTTTGAAACTTTGGAGGTTGGGTATGAGTCTGATAGTCCGGGGAAGGGTATTCCTGAGTATTGGTGCATCCCAGGCCTCATCTCTATCTACATACCTGTCTCAACAAAACATGTGTATAGAATATGCAGTAATGGCCACCCAAACCCCATGAAATCCTCATACATCTGTTACTGCTCTCAATACCCATGTACACAAGAGCCATTTCAGGACCTTTGAAGGTCCTCCAAAGGTCCTGAAACCGCAGGTTGAAAGCAAAAGACTTGTAGGGGCTAAAATATTTATACAGCCCAGGGCCCAGGGTCATAATTTGTCCCTGAGTGGATGCATAATCAGATTCCATTTGACTCTTTATCTGATGGGGGCAAAAAATGTCAGATTTTAATTTTCCTACAGAGAACCACATCAAAATGCACAAAATGCAAAAATACCGGTAATACATTTATTTTTACAACCTATAGGTAATGTATGGTAATATATAGCATACAGCAGCATGACTCTGAATAGGGGGTTACAACTGTGGGTTACAACTGCTGACTTTTATGTAATGTAACGATTAGGAGAGGTGGGTTAAATGTAATGTAAGGATTAGGGGGCTATATGTAATGATTGGGGGGCTTTATATGTAATGTAACGATTTGAGGGGCCTTTATGTAATTGCCTATTTTGAGGGGGCTTATATACAATGTACTAATTTAGGGGTGGGCTATATGTAATGTACACATTTTAATTTGAGGGGGCCTATATCCAATGCACTCATTGGGGGGGGGGGGCGTATGTAATGTACTAATTTGGAAGGGCCTACATGTAATGTATTTATTTGGTGGGGGCTATATGTATAGTATAATTTTTTTGGTGAACTAATATTTTTCAGTGAACTATCTTTGTGAGGTCCTCTCTGTATACAAATGACAAGTAGTATTGAGAGTTGCAATTTTTAGAAGATTATACACAATAGTAATTAATGGGGGGCAAAACATCTAAAAGGATTGCAGACATTTTACATAAAATTTTTGATCAGCAGTGCAATATCTATAAAAAAAGAAAAGAGTCTTATATGGAACATAAATTATTAGAATGGGCTTAATATAGATAAACTAATAATTTACTTATATTATGTAGTTATTGGGAGGATACTGTATATATTGTAATCAACTGACAGCTGCAATGTCATTTTTTCTAATGGGTCTATATTTTATATATGTGTGAGGCATAGCATGTTCAGTTGTGTTGTGGCGGTAATGTTATTTATGGTGTGGGGCATATCTGTTTTACAGGTGACACTATCCTTAAGTGACTATGGTATTTTTAGTTGCACAGTGTGGAAATGTGCTGACTGGAGCTGATGATATCTTGGGGAAAATTCTGCAGCTATAAGTCGTGGCACTTCTGGACCTAAAGTCGTCATGAAATACTTGACCCAAAGGAGAAAACTTGTCAGCAGTCAGGTGCCAGTTGCCACTACAGCATGTGTCAGATCAGTCCAGTTGTAATTAAAAACTTTCTTATGTGTGACAACTCTTAGGACATATTCACACAAACCGGATCCTGGGAGTAGCAGACAGTCAGGCGTAGAAAGGAAAGCCAACTGACTCACCCACAGTGATCGGTGCTACAAACCTCTATGAGAGCTGTGATCTGGCCACAAATTGTGCATTCGGATGAAAGGCCCCTATACAGACATGTGCATGAAGACTCCACAAATATAGGTTATATTTCAATGTAACAGCAGGGTGGGTCCCCAGAATCAATTTCACTGGTGGGCCCCAGATACCCCAGTCCGACACCGCCTGCAGTACCAAATAGTAATATAATAGCAATTTTACAATCAAGGCATAACTGGACGATATTAATTGACAAGACTTTTATGACCCACACATAAAAGTGTGAACTAGGTAGAAAGGCACAATTTTCTCTGACAATAATTCTCAACTAGGTAGAAAAATGCAATTTTCTCTGCCCACAGGACTTCTCTGAACTAGGTATTTGTGTGTGCTATTCTCACTAACTACAGTTTTCAGAACTGGGTAGAAAAGTGCAATTTTCTCTGACAACAAGACTTCTGAAATAGGTAGAAAAGTGCAAATTTCTCTGACCACATAACTTTTCTGAACTAGGTATTTGTGTGCGCTATTCTCACTAACCACCCACTTAACTAGGTAGAAAAGCACAATATTCTCTAAAAGGAGCAACTTTGCAAACAAGGTTTGATTAATGATTATGATTTAGGATTTTTCTGTGGTTGAACACTGAACAAAGACAGGATCTTCAAGATCTTGCTGGATGGTGCAGTGTATACTAATAAACAGGTCTGGTCTTTGCTAGTATTGATGTATAATCAGTAAGAATATCCCTGCACTGAAGCAATTCTTTATAGTGCCCTTATAAGAGCAATTATTTCAGATTTTCACCTGTCCCTAATAAAAGGAGCCTCTTCTATACTCCTCAGTTTCACTGGCCAGGGCAATTGCTGCTGTATCACAAGCCTAGCTGACTGACCCTGTGACGAGTAGTAAGTTCTCCCTTGCTGCCTCTTGTGATCAATGGCGTCTAGACGTGTGACCCATGTCCAGCCCAGCCAAACAAAGACATGCCTACAGAGGACATGCTTGTGGTTCCAAAGGTGCTGGAAGCTGTTTGATTGGCTGCTTGTACAACCTGAATACTGAATAATGATGTGTTCAGGCTCCAGGTCAGTGAGCGGAACACTGAAATTTGCTACGGACCTAAACTTTCCAGTAACAGTGGCTTTATCGGGGGCAGATGACTGTTGGACCACATGTGGAGCCTGGTTTTTATTAACTATTTCCATGATGTCTTCCCCACTCATAGTGTACCATTTGTTAATAGCTCTCCTATTTCCTTCTCCCTATTGGTCAGGTGCCAACTTAGAACGCTGTTTAACCTGGGGAAGCCCAGTGTGCATGTCCGTGCATGCACACCAACTTAGAACTCAGCTTCAGCTAGGAGGATGAACAAACCCACTCTTTGAATTTATCTCATATATCCTCAAATTTAGGGAATTGATTAGATGCCCAGGATCTGTGACCTATGAGCCCATCAGCCTGTACTTCATGAAGTTCTTACTGTAATCTTTATAGTACATAGGGCCATTCACATGGAGACCACCAATAAGATTTTGCAAGGGTCAGAGATTCATCGCTGAATGGAGCGATTGGTGTAGGTATGTAATTTCTCCTTAGGTAACCCAACTGTGATCAGTGTATAAAATTAACTGGCGTTATATTTTAACACCAGTAACCATTTCTTGAAATATCTGAATATACATTATCAATTTATTGATGATATTTTAATTGTTTGGCTGGGTATTAAAATGTTAGGGGACAATTTAAAATTTATTTGAATAATAATGCACAAAATTTCCACTTCACACACAGTGTGGATAAAATACAGTTTTTTTATTTTTAGGAAGCATGATCATCTATATACTAAAACATTTTTTAAAGATACATACTGCAGTTATTGTTGAAGCAAGTAGCTGTCATTGCAAACCATGGCTTGACGATATACCTAAGTGGCAATAAATCTCTTAATGACTGCCATATCTGGTTTTTAAGGCGGCCATTAAGAGTACTTTGTCTGATGCGCCGCCTTTCTACGTTGGCTGTGTCATCATAGTCCAAACCCGGCACTAACACCCGGGATTGGAAAAACGTCCGATCCCAGCGGTAAAGCCCCTTACATGCTACTGTCAAGCATAACCGAGGCATGTACACTCACTGGCCACTTTATTAGGTACACCTGTCCAACTGCTCGTTAACACTTAATTTCTAATCAGCCAATCACATAGCGGCAACTCAGTGCATTTAGGCATGTAGACATGGTCAAGACAATCTCCTGCAGTTCAAACCAGGCATTAGTATGGGGAAGAAAGTTGATTTGAGTGCCTTTGAACGTGGCATGGTTGTTGGTGCCAGAAGGGCTGGTCTGAGTATTTCAGAAACTGCTGATCTACTGGGATTTTCACGCACAACCATCTCTAGGGTTTACAGAGAATGGTCTGAAAAAGAAAAAACATCCAGTGAGTGACAGTCCTCTGACAGAGGTCAGAGGAAAATGGGCAGACTGGTTCAAGCTGATAGTAAGGCAACAGTGACTCAAATCACCACCCGTTACAACCAAGGTAGGCAGAAGAGCATCTCTGAACGCACAGTATGTCGAACTTTGAGGCAGATGGGCTAAAGCAGCAGAAGACCACATCGGGTGGCACTCCTTTCAGCTAAGAACAGGAAACTGAGGCTACAATTTGCACAAGCTCATCGAAATTGGACAGTAGAAGATTGGAAAAACGTTGCTTGGTCTGATGAGTCTCGATTTCTGCTGCGACATTCGGATGGTAGGGTCAGAATTTGGCGTCAACAACATGAAAGCATGGATCCATCCTGCCTTGTATCAACGGTTCAGGCTGGTGGTGGTGGTGTTATGGTGTGGGGAATATTTTCTTGGCACTCTTTGGGCCCCTTGGTACCAACTGAGCATCGTTGCAACGCCACAGCCTACCTGAGTATTGTTGCTGACCATGTCCATCCCTTTATGACCACAATGTACCCAACATCTGATGGCTACTTTCAGCAGGATAATGCGCCATGTCATAAAGCTGGAATCATCTCAGACTGGTTTCTTGAACATGACAATGAGTTCACTGCACTCAAATGGGCTCCACAGTCACCAGATCTCAATCCAATAGAGCATCTTTGGGATGTGATGGAACGGGAGATTCGCATCATGGATGTGCAGCCGACAAATCTGCGGCAACTGTGTGATGCCATCATGTCAATATGGACCAAAATCTCTGAGGAATGCTTCCAGCACCTTGTTGAATCTATGCCACGAAGAATTGAGGCAGTTCTGAAGGCAAAAGGGGGTCCAACCCGTTACTAGCATGGTGTACCTAATAAAGTGGCCGGTGAGTGTAAGTTTAATGCCCCTGGTTTGGACTCCCGATATTGCAGTGTAAGGGCTTGAACATGGACAATCAGACGAACACTTGTTCAAGCTCAAGTCCTCTAATCAAATAACTATATAAAACACAAAAACATGTACATATTTGGTATTACAGGGTCCGTATTAACCAGCACCGTTCACCCGCACAGTGAACGTAATAAAAAAAAACATGAAAAAGTTACTGTAATATATAATTTTTCAGCAAATACCCTCACAAATAATGTTCTAAAAAGCGATCAAAAAAAGATTATGCACCCTAATATGATACAACTGAAAAGAACAACTCTTTTCATAAAAAATAAGCCCTCAGCCAGATCTGTCAACAGAAAAATACGGAATATGCCTCTCTTGTCAATACTAACATTGTCAACATTGGGCATTTTATCATTTAATTAATTGTGAAAGTAGCATTTTTGGCCTAAATTAATGTATTTTCTCCAAAAAAAATTTCAAAAGTTTCTCAATCCCTGTAAAAAGACGTAAAAGGTTAATAGACTTAATAGAAGTTGTTTTACAAATGTACAGCTGTGCAGTTTCTATAGTGATTTATGGGGTTTTACTATTATTTAGGCCTTTCAAAGTCACTTGAAAGCTGAGTTGTCCCTCAAAATTTTTCTAGAAAAAAATTAGACACTTAAAAAAACCATGTCATCATAAAGCAGACATTCCAGAAATGTTAGTTCAAGCTTTGCGGGGAGTTTAACTATGTCCCTGGAAAGCCGAACATTTCAAACTTTGAAAATGAAGAACTTTTGGAATATTTTCTTTTTTTTGTATGTGGAATAACATATAAAAATTGCAATCCATACTTAATACCTGTGGCGTCTACTAAAGCTCCCTCAATGCCCCTATACTTATTATACCTCCCCAATTTAAAAAAATGATCACACACTAAATGAATTAATTAAATGTATTTCCACAGTGTAGCCCCTGCTGGGTGCACAGCATATACATTGGACAATGTCATCAATGTGAAGCAGGGATTAAGACCAGCAGTCACAAGCAAAAGCAGAAGCCTGGAGTGTAGTTACTCAGATTTGTGAGTAGATTTTATTGTTAATAAAATAATATAATGTAATAATAATAATATTGTTGTCACCTGCAGGGTGTGGGGTAGTGAGCTGTCATATGTATGTTATCCCCATTTACCCCTTTGTTGCTCACAGAGCTCATTATGTAGAGGGACCCCCCTGCACCATTATCCCAACCAGGCCAGAGGTGTCCTTGTTTATGCTTTTCCCAGTTTGCATCCATTGCACTTGGCTCATCCGTATTCAGAGTCCTGTACTTAGACCACAGAAGAAGACCAGAGACACCACAACAGCTCAGCCCCAGCAGAGAAGAGGACCTGCTGGAGAAGCTTCACCTCTGCACAGCAGCTTGATCCCCAGGAGGTCTTCAGATCCACCACACAGGAGGTTCCTGCCTGAAACCCCATTACCATCCAGGTGCCTGAACTCTGCAGCCACAAGCAGAAGTCGTGAGTAGACTTTATTGTTCATAAGGAGTTTGCAAAAAGAATAAATCCCAAGAGTACTGAGAGCTTTAAGTGAACCAACGTTGCAGAAAGCGTGCCATCATCCGAGGCAACAGGGCACCAAAGATTGGACTGTAATATGCATAGCTGCAGCATAAGAGTATAATCCTGTGCAGGTAGAGAGTGCGTGTTGTCACCTGCAGAGTGTGTGATAGTAAGTTATATCCTGATTTACCCCTTTGTTGTTCACAGAGCTCATTATTTAAAGTGACCCCTCTCCACCATTACCCCAACCAGGCCTGGGGTATGCAGTTACCCTTTACGTCCGCTAGCAGTACATTACAGTAGATTGTATCTGTAAATACTTTGTCCTTGTTTATGCTTTTCCCTGTTTGCATTCATTGCACTTAGCTCATCCCTATTGCCTTCCCTTACAATAAATGCACCAAGTTGTTTTACTCTTACCTGTGGTAAGTGTGCACTGAGCTTAGTCAGGAGTTTCCCAAGATATCCCTGGCAGAAGAGGAAAATCCTCCTGCCTACCTACAGAGCATCAATCAAGGGGCAGTGTGTCATTTGCAGTTTAAAGTCACCAAGATGGGGCGGCCTTGGTGGTGATGCAGCTATAGCAGGGACCAGACTAGGCAATGTTGTGCATAAAAGTAACTTACAGTTCTTTATTCAACCAACGGTAAGAACACGGCAAACAATTCTGTACAAATGCAGTACTGGAGTGATTTTGGAGAGAAACCTCAGGAGTTGCCTCACCAGCCTGGATGCAGGGGCAAGCTGATATGTAGCTGTGTCCAATGCTGGAAGCTGCAGCTTTGTCCTGTTTGTCCTGTGTCACTCTATGTGAAGTTGCTGAGCTGAGGCCTAGCAGGCCTGTAGTCAGAGCTTGTGCTCAGAGCTTCTCCTATGTTGAGAGCTTGGCTTTTTAAGAGAGCTAACTCCTCTCTGAAGTTTTTAGAACTCTGTACTAACTCCTCCCCTGACTAAGGATTTAGTTACTCCCTAGTCAGGTAGTCTCCTCCTCCATTCTCACTCCAGTTACAAAAGGTGGAACATCATTGGATGATGACATTAACATGCTTTTAACCCTTGCCTATCCAGGCAGAATCTACCGCTGCTCAATTACCTCTATATGTATTGCATAGGAATGCGCATTGGCAGGGACGTTGCACACTCCAGCAATTCCGGAATCTCCAGTAATCCGGAATCTGCTCAAGATCGTTTGGCCCATTGCCTGCAGTTGTTCGAATAAAGAACCTGAGTTATTTTGCACACTGTTGCCTCCGTCTGGTCTCTGGATACGGCTGTATCACCAGCTCCTCATCCATCACCCAGGGACATATAATACGGACACCAAGGGGTTGCCCCAGGGAGAACCAGTACCTCAGCCTCTCCCTCCATATTCCTTGCACACACCACCTGCTGGAGATCTGCCAGGCTGTAGGTCGGCCTAGGTCACAAGCGCCAGCCTTACCGGTATTCTGGCCCCCGACTGCCTCCGCGACTCAAGAAAAGGCTGTGCCCCGGTGGGGGATGTTGCACACTCTTCCTGCAGAGGTTGGCCTGAAGGGGTGTTACAGTGGAGGTACTGCTGAGATCAACCAAAACAGGAATAGTTGCCATGGAGAATTTAACAGAAAGAAAAGTGTCCATATGGTGTGAGGAGATGTACCTTGTTGAGGAACAATGTTTTGCTTTATGTGGTAAATTTGCCTTATGTGGTAATGTATCGGATGATGTGATACTGCAGACAGTGAATGAACTTCATGGTATCACCCATGCAAAGGTGGTTGATGGCAGGTGTGATGAGGACACCCAGTTCCCAGCAGCACTAATAGCTACTGAGAAGTTTTTGGAAAGAGAATACGGTCAGCAAAGGAAAAACATCTGGCCTATGAGGCCCACAGCGGTTCTGCATCAGGATCCAAACACGCAGCATAGAAGGCCTACACCACCGCCAATCAGATCTGAAGAAACACCTGCTTTTGCTGATTTGCTGGTAGCAGCTATGGAGGGGTTAGTGAGTCAATTTTCAAAGATTCAGCCAGAGTCAAGTTATCACCAATAAGAAAAGAAGAAAAAATACTGGCTCACCGAGTGTGTATGCTGGCAAATGCACGTCATGGATCTCGCATGGACCAAATGCTGGAGATTAAATCCAGCGTGTAAGTCCCGAAAAATTTTAAAAAGTTTGTCTTTATTCAGGATGCATCCCTCAGAAAATAAAACCACTGCTGTTAGTCATATCATAGTGTGTTACAGGATATGGGATATAGCTGTTCAAGACCTAGGCATATCCTCCTCTCAGAAGGAATATGTGCTCCATGAAGGCAAAGGGGAAGACCTTCTTCAAGGTTAGTGAACCATTGCAACTGGCATTGAATTGTGCAGTGATAGACAAGCTCCATGACTATCTCTACGGTGTACGCTTTCAAAGTTCACACTGAAGACAATCCACTACAGCCAAGCTTGATGCAACTGGGCACCAATGGCTTGCAGTACTAGCTGTTTATAATTTCAGCTTGAAATATAGACAAGGAACCACAAAATTGATGCTGATTCACTCTCGCGCCTTCCCAGGCAGTAGCTGAATGATGAAGAAGAGGCTTGGATAGAATTGCCTGCTCCAGAGATGAAAGCCCTGTGTCAGAAGCATAAAGCCAGCACAATTCTTAGGAGTTCTATTACCTTTGTTGACTAGGGTGAATACTGACTTCCTGCCTTAACTGACCTGAAACCGAGTGCAAAAGGCCCAAAAAGAAGATCCTTCAATGGGAGGGATTTAAAGGTCATTAGAACGCCACCATTTCATGCTCAAGGGGATCCTTAACCAAAGAGGTTTAATAGAACACTCCTCAACATGTTAAGTACCTTGGACTCTAAACAAAAGTGACATTCGAGCCATTACATAAGTCAACACGTGAAGAAGGTCTTCCGTTACATAAGTCACTTGGTACATGCTTACAACTGCACCAAAACTGAGTCAATGGGGTATTCCCCCTACTTCCTCATATTTGGGAAAGATGCTAGGTTACCTGTGAATATCTGCTTTAGAGTGTCATCTGACCATTCATCTGGTAAGACCTACAAGAAGTATGTGTCCCAGTTAAAGGAAGAATTGAATAAGGCCTACAGATTGGCTGATCAAGCTTCTGGTCAAGCTGGAACAAGAAACAAGATCCCTTATGACCGGAGAGTTCGAGAACACATTCTGCAGCGAGGAGATAGAGTTCTGATTCAACCGCTGGGTCTGCAGGGTAAACACCCGATCGTTGGGGACCAGAACCCAATGTGGTAGTAGAGAATGGAGGTGGGATCACAAAGACCTACCATCGCCAACATCTGTTGCTAGTGGGACAGAACATCAGATTGCAACTGTCACAGGATGATGGAGTTCAGTCAGTCACCCGGCCTCCAAGAAGAAGTCCCTGTCGTAGGCACATTGCCAACCCAGTAGTCAACCCTGAAACTACTGATTGAATCCAATGATAAGTGGGGACTAGACTATAGTTGGACTAGTGAGTCATCATATCTTGATTGGCCTTTTAGTATGACCCGGGGAGAGTGTATCCTCTGCTGGGAGCACAGCATATACATGTAACATATACATATACAATGTAATTAATGTGAAGCAGGGGTTATGACTAGCAGTCACAAGCACATATTCTCCTGGAGTAAACTGGGCTACATATCCCAGCACCACCTGCTTCTCTGTGCAAATGCCACCTAGAGGAGGAGCTGTAGAGGAGAGAACTGATTGGCTGAGAAGGGTATGTGGGGGAAGAAATGGAGAAGATGGAGAGACCTCATGTGCAGCAGAGAGGACTGACAGCACATGGCAAGGTGGAGAGAAAGAGTCCTGTACTTAGACCACAGCAGAAGACCAGAGACACCACAACAGCTCAGCCCCAGCAGAGAAGAGGACCTGCTGGAGAAGCTTCACCTCTGCACAGCAGCTTGATCCCCAGGAGGTCTTCAGATCCACCACACAGGAGGTTCCTGCCTGAAACCCCATTACCATCCAGGTGCCTGAACTCTGCAGCCACAAGCAGAAGTCGTGAGTAGACTTTATTGTTCATAAGGAGTTTGCAAAAAGAATAAATCCCAAAAGTACTAAGAGCTTTAAGTGAACCAACGTTGCAGAAAGCGTGCCATCATCCGAGGCAACAGGGCACCAAAGATTGGACTGTAATATGCATAGCTGCAGCATAAGAGTATAATCCTGTGCAGGTAGAGAGTGCGTGTTGTCACCTGCAGAGTGTGTGATAGTAAGTTATATCCTGATTTACCCCTTTGTTGTTCACAGAGCTCATTATTTAAAGTGACCCCTCTCCACCATTACCCCAACCAGGCCTGGGGTATGCAGTTACCCTTTACGTCCGCTTGCAGTACATTACAGTAGATTGTATCTGTAAATACTTTGTCGTTGTTTATGCTTTTCCCTGTTTGCATTCATTGCACTTAGCTCATCCCTATTGCCTTCCCTTACAATAAATGCACCAAGTTGTTTTACTCTTACCTGTGGTAAGTGTGCACTGAGCTTAATCAGGAGTTTCCCAAGATATCCCTGGCAGAAGAGGAAAATCCTCCTGCCTACCTACAGAGCATCAATCAAGGGGCAGTGTGTCATTTGCAGTTTAAAGTCACCAAGATTACTTTACAGATACAGATATTATCAGAAGAAAAATTACTACATAGATGCATTACTACTGTAGCACTAAGATTATTACATAGATATGTTACTAGAACCAAACCTATTACATAAGATATGGTACTAAAACCACAATAACGACAGACCCTTAAATAGAGGAGTTTTTGTTCAGACCTCTTTCTCAATTCACTATTTAGTGACTGGCGTTCATTCTCCCACATTTGTCCCTACTTTCCTATTCCTTCTAGCATTTTGCCTCCTGCTCACCCTTCTCATTATTGATGTCAAACTGTTTTCCCTGAGCTTTTCTATCCTAATGTAAGTTACATTTTGACTTCACACTAAACAGATAAAAACAGAAAAGGACTGCTGAACTTCCTTCTGCAAACATGGCACCATCCTGTGCAGAATAACTAATATACACTCACAGGCCACTTTATTAGGTACACCATGCTAGTAACGGGTTGGACCCCCTTTTGCCTTCAGAACTGCCTCAATTCTTCGTGGCATAGATTCAACAAAGTGCTGGAAGCATTCCTCAGAGATTTTGGTCCATATTGACATGATGGCATCACACAGTTGCCGCAGATTTGTCGGCTGCACATCCATGATGCGAATCTCCCGTTCCACCACATCCCAAAGATGCTCTATTGGATTGAGATCTGGTGACTGTGGAGGCCATTTGAGTACAGTGAACTCATTGTCATGTTCAAGAAACCAATCTGAGATGATTCCAGCTTTATGACATGGCGCATTATCCTGCTGAAAGTAGCCATCAGATGTTGGGTACATTGTGGTCATAAAGGGAAGGACATGGTCAGCAACAATACTCAGGTAGGCTGTGGCGTTGCAACGATGCTCAATTGGTACCAAGGGGCCCAAAGAGTGCCAAGAAAATATTCCCCACACCATGACACCACCAGCACCAGCCTGAACCGTTGATACAAGGCAGGATGGATCCATGCTTTCATGTTGTTGACGCCAAATTCTGACCCTACCATCCGAATGTCGCAGCAGAAATTGAGACTCATCAGACCAGGCAACGTTTTTCCAATCTTCTACTGTCCAATTTCGATGAGCTTGTGCAAATTGTAGCCTCAGTTTCCTGTTCTTAGCTGAAAGGAGTGGCACCCGGTGTGGTCTTCTGCCTCAAAGTTCGACGTACTGTGCGTTCAGAGATGCTCTTCTGCCTACCTTGGTTGTAACGGGTGGCGATTTGAGTCACTGTTGCCTTTCTATCAGCTCGAACCAGTCTGCCCATTTTCCTCTGACATCAACAAGGCATTTCAGCCCACAGAACTGCCGCTCACTGGATGTTTTTTCTTTTTCGGACCATTCTCTGTAAACCCTAGAGAGCCCTTCTGGCACCAACAACCATGCCACGTTCAAAGGCACTCAAATCACCTTTCTTCCCCATACTGATGCTTGGTTTGAACTGCAGGAGATTGTCTTGACCATGTCTACATGCCTAAATGCACTGAGTTGCCGCAATATGATTGGCTGATTAGAAATTAAGTGTTAACGAGCAGTTGGACAGGTGTACCTAATAAAGTGGCCAGTGAGTGTATGCCTGGCACACAACACGTGTAATATTGTTCACACATTTCCTGAACATATGACCTGCAAGTTATATAAAAAAATAAATTATACTAATTGTGTAAATGAGTGAAACTTTTGGAGATAGTTACACATTTCATCATCTCTGATTAGGTTGACATATTAAACTGAGCATTATGACCATCTCTTCTGTTGCAGAGTGATGCAAAGGGTAAGGAAAGGGCACTAATTAACATTCTGGTGACTCTATGTCATTTCCATGTGCCCCCTAATAAATCATTAGTTCACAAATGTGTTGAAATGATTTTTATTCTTTTTGTTTTGTTACTTACACTTTGCATGAAAGGATTTGATTTTGCCAGAGGTGGACTGCCTAGCAACATTTGGGTCAATTAAATGGGTATTCCCATGAAAACAAGATTTTTAACCCCTTCCCGACGCGCGCTGTACTAGTACAGCGCGCGCTGGGTCCCGGTGCATATTGCAGCAAAGGCTTACCGGTAACACCCGCGATCGGTGCCGGTAACACCCGCGATCGCCGCCGGCAATGCTGCCAGCGGCTTCAAAGAGATGGCGCCGCATGGGATCCGTCGCCATGGTAGCCTCGGGTGTTTCGAATACTATGCTAATTGGACATTGTAATGCATGGGGAGTAAAATCCACATATATTGCCATACAGTAGTATGGCAGTATATGATAGGATAAATCAGACTACCTAGGGTTAGAGTACCCTAGGAAGTCTGAAAAATAGTAAAAGTAAAAATAAAAAAAAGTTAAAAAAAAAAATTATAAAAAAACCTAAAAATTCTAATCACCCCCCTTTCCCTAGAACTGATATAAATATAAATAAACGGTAAAAATCATAAACACATTAGGTATCGCCGCGTCTGAAAATGCCTGATCTATCAAAATATAATAAAGTTTTTTCACTGCGTTTAACCCCGTAACGGAAAATAGCGTCCAAAGTCGGAAATGGCATTTTTTTTTGCCACTTTGAAAAATATAAAAAAAATCATAAAAAGTGATCAAAAGGTCGCACAGTCCCAAAAATTATAGCAATGAAAACGCCATCAAAATTCGCAAAATATGACACTACCTACAGCTCTGTACACCAAAGAATGAAAAGGTTATTGGCGCCAGAAGATGGCAAAATTAAAAAAAAATATTTTGTACAGGAGGTTTTAATTTTTTTAAATGTATGAAAACATTATAAAACCTATACAAATTTGGTATCCACATGATCGTACCAACCCAAAGAATAAAGCAGACATGTCATTTGGGACGCAGAGTGAAAGTTGTAAAATCCAAGCCCACAAGAAAACGTCGGAAATGTGGTTTTTCACCATGTTCACTGCATTTGGAATTTTTTTCCCGCTTCCCAGTACACCCCATGGAATTTTAAATACCGTCACTATGAAGTGCAATTTGTTACGCAGAAAATAAGCCATAACACAGCTCTTTATGTGGAAAAATAAAAAAGTTATAGATTTTTGAAGTTGGTGAGTGAAAAATGTGAAAAAACTAAAAAAGGCCAAGTCGTTAAGGGGTTAAATATACTCAGGATAACAAAATAACACATTCTCTAATTCACTGTTATTAACAAAAATACAGCATTTCACAGATATAATTCCAACCTGTTTGTATCACTCATGGTTTATACAATTTCGGTTACTGACCGTAAATCTTCTGACTATGGTTGAGCAGGACACATTCTTCTCATGAATAGCTTCTGCTGTCTGCACACTGCAGTCAGTGCTCTTTACCTCCAGACCCACCCCCCTGCATTACAAGACAAACTCAGACAAAGACACAGCATGCAAAGACTTACTCTACAAACTAGAGTTAAGATCTTTATAGCAGGGGAAGGAGGTAAAGCAGTGCTGACTGTGTGTGTTATAACTGAGATGTAGCAGAGCTGTGTCATCTCTCGTTTTCTATTTGTCAGATACTAGTGAATATTCAGAAGCTAAATGAAAGTGTAGATACTCCTGATCTAAGCACATTGTCAGCACACAGCACAAAAAAAAATGTGTTGAAAAACTCAAACTCAGCTTACTCGAATCTAGAAAAAAGTCAAAACTCACCTTTCTGCCCCCCCCCCCAGGTCTTCACTTCTTCGGTCTGGCAACGGCACTCTGATGTCAGCAGCGGCTTATGTCACAGCTTCAGCGCCGTAGCGTTAGATGGACCTGCCGCTGACGGACTGAAGAAGAGAAGACCTGCAAGGGGCGGTATAAAGTTTTGACTTTATATTTCTTAAGTATTGGGCAAACTGGGGCTGGCTAACTACAGGGGCAGTGGCTGGATGAATACAGGGACAGGGGGCTGGCTAACAACTGGGGCAGGGGCCGGCTAACTACTGGGGCAGGGGGCTGGCTAACTACTGGGGCAGGGGCCGGCTAACAACTGGGACAGGGGGCCGGCTAACTACTGGGGCAGGAGGGTGGCTAACTAGTGGGGCAGGGGGGCGGCTAACTAGTGGGGCAGGGGGCTGGCTAACTAGTGGGGCTGGGGGACAGCTAACTAGTGGGGCTTGAGGCCAGCTAAATACTGGGGCAGGGGGCTGGCTCACTACTGGGGTAGGGTGCTGGCTAACTATTGGGGAAGAGGGCTGTCTAACTACTGGGGCAGGGGGCTGGCTATATACTTGGGCAGGGGGCTGGCTATATACTGAAAGCAGAGGCTGGATGGCTATATACTAGGGGAGATGAGGACTGACTAGCTATATACTTGCTGTGACGAATACATTTCCCACCCTAGTCTTATATTCGGGTCGGCTTATACTGGAGTTTATACGGTATATTATATGGTAATCTAAGTAAAGCTTTAGTCAATGTTCACTCTAATGTCTGCCTGTTTTAGAAATGATGCTATTTAAAGGACATCTACCACCTGAGGACTGATGGTAGACTGTCCATACAATCATGCTTGTTACCTTAGCAGTGTTTTTGCTTCTTTTTGAGGATCTGGAATAAGCAAGAAAATAATGTTAACAAAATATGGAAATGAGTCTGAGGCGCTCAGGCTGATATCACCTGAGCGCGTCATGGCTCCACCATCGGCTAATTATGCATGCACCCCGCCACTTATTATTCACCCCTCTGTCACCCGCTCCTAGCAGACAACTGGTGATGTCATCCGGCTGCCTCCAAGTCTCGCACAATGCACGAGAAAAGGTTTCCTTGCGCAGCCGCAGTGGCAGCCAGTGAGCTGCGCAAGAAATGGTATTATCAGCCTGAGCGCCTCAGTATTATTTACATATTTTTATAAAGTTATTTTCTTGCTTATTCCTGAGCCCTGAAAAGAAGAAAAAGCACTGCTATTAACCACCTAAGGTAATGAGTAGAGATGAGCGAACATACTCGTCCGAGCTTGATGCTCGTTCGAGCATTAGCGTACTCGAAACTGCTTGTTGCTCGGACGAATACTTCGCCCGCTCGAGAAAATGGCATCTCCCGCCGTTTTGCTTTTTGGCGGCCAGAAACAGAGCCAATCACAAGCCAGGAGACTCTGCACTCCACCCAGCATGACGTGGTACCCTTACACGTCGATAGCAGTGGTTGGCTGGGCAGATCAGGTGACCCTGGAATAGACTAGCCCCTGCCTGCGCTGCTCGGATCATTCTGTGTCTGGATGCCACTAGGGAGAGAGCTGCTGCTGGTCAGGGAAAGCGTTATGCTGTTCAATTAGAATAGTGTTAGGCAGGAGTGATTCAACAAGAACCCAACAGCCCTTCTTAGGGCTACAATAACGTTATACATTTTTTTTTTTTATTTGCAGCTAGTACCATATTGTGAGGAATTTGCAGGGGGACTTGCTACCGTTGTGTTTAGCTCTTAGTGACACACATATCCACCTCAAACACCAAAGTGGGACAATTTATTAGGGGTTTGATTTCAATTAGGCACAGTCTGCCAGTTGCTTTTTATTTTACGTTTATTTTTTCATAACTCAGCGTCATCTCATCTGGCATAGCAGTGTGCTTTCATACTTGGCTAGAAAATAGCCATAGGAGAATCCAAACGGCTTACTTGGGCCTACAATAGCGTTATATATTTTATTTCTGGTTGATCTGCTGGTGGCTGGCCTTGCTGTAGTGCATCTACTACCATATTGTGAGGAATTTGCAGTGAGACTTGCGACCGTTGTGTTTAGCGCTTAGTGACGCACATATCCATCGCAAAGACCGAAGTGGGACAATTTATTAGGGATTTGATTTCAATTAGGCACAGTCTGCCAGTTTCTTTTTATTTTACGTTTATTTTTTCATAACTCAGCGTCATCTCATCTGGCATAGCAGTGTGCTTTCATACTTGGCTAGAAAATAGCCATAGGAGAATCCAAATGGCTTACTTGGGCCTACAATAGCGTTATATATTTTATTTCTGGTTGATCTGCTGGTGGCTGGCCTTGCTGTAGTGCATCTACTACCATATTGTGAGGAATTTGCAGTGAGACTTGCGACCGTTGTGTTTAGCGCTTAGTGACGCACATATCCATCGCAAAGACCGAAGTGGGACAATTTATTAGGGGTTGGATTTCAATTAGGCACAGTCTGCCATTTACTTTTTATTTTACGTTTATTTTTTCATAACTCAGCGTCATCTCATCTGGCATAGCAGTGTGCTTTCATACTTGGCTAGAAAATAGCCATAGGAGAATCCAAACGGCTTACTTGGGCCTACAATAGCGTTATATATTTTATTTCTGGTTGATCTGCTGGTGGCTGGCCTTGCTGTAGTGCATCTACTACCATATTGTGAGGAATTTGCAGTGAGACTTGCGACCGTTGTGTTTAGCGCTTAGTGACGCACATATCCATCGCAAAGACCGAAGTGGGACAATTTATTAGGGGTTTGATTTCAATTAGGCACAGTCTGCCAGTTTCTTTTTATTTTACGTTTATTTTTTCATAACTCAGCGTCATCTCATCTGGCATAGCAGTGTGCTTTCATACTTGGCTAGAAAATAGCCATAGGAGAATCCAAACGGCTTACTTGGGCCTACAATAGCGTTATATATTTTATTTCTGGTTGATCTGCTGGTGGCTGGCCTTGCTGTAGTGCATCTACTACCATATTGTGAGGAATTTGCAGTGAGACTTGCGACCGTTGTGTTTAGCGCTTAGTGACGCACATATCCATCGCAAAGACCGAAGTGGGACAATTTATTAGGGGTTGGATTTCAATTAGGCACAGTCTGCCATTTACTTTTTATTTTACGTTTATTTTTTCATAACTCAGCGTCATCTCATCTGGCATAGCAGTGTGCTTTCATAGTTGGCTAGAAAATAGCCATAGCAATAGGATAGCATCGTTTGGTTTTAAAAACTAAAAAACACAAAAAAACAAAAACAAAAAATTAAAGTTATAACTTTCATTTTCAAAATGTTTAACCCGAGGGCTAGGGGTAGAGGACGAGGGCGGGGACGTGGGCGTCCAACTACTGCAGGGGTCAGAGGCCGTGGTCCTGGGCGGGGTGAGACACCACCTGCTGATGAGGGAGCAGGGGAACGCCGCAGAGCTACACTCCCTAGGTTCATGTCTGAAGTTACTGGGACTCGTGGTAGAGCACTGTTGAGGCCAGAACAGTGCGAACAGGTGATGTCGTGGATTGCCGACAATGCTTCGAGCAATTTGTCCACCAGTCAGTCTTCCACGCAGTCCACCCATGTCACCGAAATCGGCACTCCCCCAGCTCCTGCACCTCAGCCTCCTCCCCCCCAGTCTGCCCCCTCCCAGGAAAATTTGGCATTTGAACCGGCATACTCTGAGGAACTGTTTTCTGGACCCTTCCCACAGTCACAAACCACTTGTCCGGTTGCTGCTGAGCAATTTTCCGATGCCCAGGTTTTCCACCAGTCGCAGTCTGTGGGTGATGATGACCTTCTTGACGTAGTGGAAGAAGTGTGTAAAGAGGTGTCGGACGATGAGGAGACACGGTTGTCAGACAGTGGTGAAGTTGTTGTCAGGGCAGGAAGTCCGAGGGGGGAGCAGACTGAGGGATCGGAGGATGATGAGGTGACAGACCCAAGCTGGGTTGAGAGGCCGGGTGAACACAGTGCTTCTGAGACGGAGGAGAGTCCTCGACCAGAACAGGTTGGAAGAGGCAGTGGTGGGGCCAGACGGAGAGGCAGGGCCAGAGCTGTTGCATCAGCGCCAAATGTGTCACGTAGTGAAGCTCCCGTGGCGAGGGCTCCCGCGGCGAGGGCTAGATTTTCAGAAGTCTGGAGGTTCTTTAAGGAAACACCGGATGACCGACGGACTGTGGTGTGCAACCTTTGCCAAACCAGGATCAGCAGGGGTTCCACCACTACAAGCTTAACTACCACCAGTATGCGCAGGCATATGAATGCTAAACACCCCACTCAGTGGCACCAAGCCCGTTCACCTCCGGCCGTGCACACCACTGCTCCTTCCCCTGTGTCAGCTGATAGTCAGCCCCCTGCCCAGGACCCTGGCACAAAAACCCCATCGTCGCCTCCACGATCCTCCACAGCATCCACCAGCGTTCAGCTCTCCATACCCCAGACGCTGGAGCGGAAAAGGAAATATAGTGCAACCCACCCGCACGCCCAAGCCCTTAATGTCCACATCTCCAGATTGCTTAGCCTGGAGATGCTGCCCTATAGGCCTTTCGCAACCTCATGGCGGTGGCCGCCCCTCGGTATTCGGTCCCCAGCCGCCACTACTTTTCCCGATGTGCCGTCCCAGCCCTGCACCAGCACGTGTCAGACAACATCATCCGTGCCCTGACCAACGCCGTTTCTGACAAGGTCCACCTGACCACGGACACGTGGACGAGTGCTGCCGGGCAGGGCCACTATATATCGCTGACGGCACATTGGGTTAACTTGGTGGAGGCTGGGACCGAGTCTGACCCTGCGGCTGGTCATATACTGCCGACGCCGAGGATTGCGGGGCCTACCTCGGTCCAGGTCTTTCAGGCCTACTATGCCTCCTCCTCCTTCCACCCCTCCTCCACCTCCTCCTCCGAACTACCATCCGTGGGCATGGCGCCATCAGTCGCTAGCTCTAGGCACAGCAGCAGTGCCGTCGCTAAGCGACAGCAGGCGGTGCTCAAACTGCTGAGCCTAGGCGATAAAAGGCACACCGCCCAAGAACTATTACAGGGCATCATGGCGCAGACTGATCTGTGGCTGGCACCGCTGAACCTGAAGCCAGGCATGGTTGTGTGTGACAACGGCCGTAACCTGGTGGCGGCTCTGCAACTCGGCAGACTGACACATGTGCCATGCCTGGCCCATGTGTTAAATCTGATAGTTCAGCGTTTCCTCAAGACATACCCCAATCTGTCTGATTTGCTCACGAAGGTGCGCCGCATCTGTGCGCATTTCAGGAAGTCCAGCACAGATGCTGCCACTCTCAGGGCAGCGCAGCGCTGCCTCCAACTGCCCGCTCACC
This sequence comes from Engystomops pustulosus, assembly GCF_040894005.1. Taxonomy (NCBI): domain Eukaryota; kingdom Metazoa; phylum Chordata; class Amphibia; order Anura; family Leptodactylidae; genus Engystomops; species Engystomops pustulosus. The sequence continues at coordinate 180,952,352 of NC_092412.1, read as the reverse complement.
AACTGTTGTGCGACGTGCCCACGAGGTGGAATTCAACATTAACCATGTTATCCAGAGTTTACCAGCAGCGCAGAGCGATTGTAGACTGCCAGATGTCAACTTCCACCAGAACTGGTAGTCAGGTCAGTCAGCTTCCTCAAGTCTACAATTAGGAGTGGACGTGGATGTCTGATATCTGTCAGGTGCTGAGTAACTTCGAGCAGTCAACACAGATGGTCAGTGGCGATGCCGCCATCATCAGCCTCACCATCCCGCTGCTTGGCCTGTTGAAAAACTCTCTGATCAGCATGAAGTCGGAAGCTTTGCGCTCGTCACAAGAGACGGGGGAAGAAGATTCCCTTGTTGATAGCCAAAGCACCCTCAGGTCTGTTTCTCAGCGCATATCGGAGGAGGTGGAGGAGGATGAGGAGGAAGAGGAGGAGAATGTTGGCGAGACACAAGAGGGGACCATTGTTCAGTCCTTCACTGTTCAGCGTGTATGGGCAGAAGAAGAGCAGTTGGAGGAGTTGGAGGAGGAGGAAATGGGCAGTCAGGCCAGTGAGGGGAGTGAATTCTTGCGCGTTGGGACTCTGGTGCATATGGCAGATTTCATGCTAGGCTGCCTATCCCGTGGCCCTCGCATTCAAAGAATTTATTCCAGCACCGATTACTGGGTATTCACTCTCCTGGACCCACGGTACAAGCAAAATCTTTCCACTCTCATCCCTGGAGAGGAAAGGAGTGTGAGAATGCATGAATACCAGCAGGCCCTGGTGCACAAGCTGAAACACTATTTCCCTTCTGACAGCACTAGCGGCAGAGTGCGTAGTTCTGCGGGACAAGTAGCGAGGGAGAGTAGGCAAGCAGGCAGCTTGTCCAGCACTGGCAAGGGTACGCTTTACAAGGCTTTTGCCAGCTTTATGTCACCCCAGCAAGACACTGTCACCTGTCCCCAGTCTCGGCAGAGTAGGGCTGATCTTTACAGAAAGATGGTGAGGGAGTACGTAGCTGACCATACCATCGTCCTAAATGATCACACAGCTCCCTACAACTACTGGGTTTCAAAGCTGGACATGTGGCACGAACTGGCGCTGTACGCCTTGGAGGTTCTTGCCTGCCCTGCTGTTAGCGTGTTGTCCGAGCGGGTTTTCAGTGCAGCTGGTGGCATCATCACCGATAAGCGTACACGCCTGTCGACTGACAGCGCTGACAGGCTGACGCTTATTAAGATGAATAAAGCCTGGATTTCTCATAATTTCCAATCTCCACCAGGTGAAGGAAGCTCAACCTGAATAATTTATGCACTCCTCCTCCTCATTTTCCTCCTTCTCCTCCTCTTTGTACACTAAAGCAGAGGAAACTGGCTATTTTTTGACAGGGCCCACTGGCTCTAGCTATAGTACTTTATGCATTTAATTTTTCTGGAGGGCCACCTACCCGGTCCTCTGTTTTAAACAATTTTTGGGACTGCCACATACAGGCACTCAATCTATTCAATTTTTCTGGAGGGCCACCTACCTGCTCCTCTGGTTTGAAAACTTTTTTGGACTGCCACATACAGGCACTCAATCTATTTCATTTTTCTGGAGGGCCACCTACCTGCTCCTCTGGTTTGAAAACTTTTTTGGACTGCCACATACAGGCACTATCCAAATTAAATTGTCTCCATAGCAGCCTCCACACGTTGTCTCCATTGCTACCTCCAAAAGTCGTCCATATAGCTGCCTCCATACATCGTCCCCTTATCAAACGAGGTGTGTCAGGCAGAAATTTGGGTTGTTTTCATGGATTCCACATCAAAGTTGTTAACTTTGTCGCCACCCTGCTGTGTTATCCACAAAATATACTGGTAAACTTTTATGATTAACGATATTATTTCAGCGCTTCTTGCGCATCTGTTGATTACACTGCTGTGTAATCCACAAATTATACTGCCAAACTTTTACCATTTACGGATATTATTTCAGCGCTTCTTGCGCATCTGTTTACATTCCCCTCACCCGCCAGATCCCAAACTTATAAGAACGCTACTACACTTAACTTGGTGGAGGCTGGGACCGAGTCTGACCCTGGGGCTGGTCATATACTGCCGACGCCGAGGATTGCGGGGCCTACCTCGGTCCAGGTCTCAAAGGCCTACTATACCTCCTCCTCCTCCCACCCCTCCTCCACCTCCTCCTCCTCCGAACTACCATCCGTGGGCATGGCGCCATCAGTCGGTAGCTCTAGGCACAGCAGCAGTGCCGTCGCTAAGCGACAGCAGGCGGTGCTCAAACTGCTGAGCCTAGGCGATAAAAGGCGCACCGCCCAAGAGCTATTACAGGGCATTCCACATCAAACTTGTTAACTTTGTCGCCACCCCGCTGTGTAATCCACAAAATATACTGGCAAACTTTTATCATTTACCGATATTATTTCAGCGCTTCTTGCGCATCTGTTTACATTCCCCCCACCCGCCATATCCCAAACTTATAAGAACGCTACTACACTTGATCTTATACAAAAGGTTCTTAGAAGTGCTGTTTGGGGAGTAGCCTATAGACAGGGGCTTGGATTGGCGAAAGCTCGCCTGGAAGCGGAGCGCCAGCTCCATCCCAAGATCCAACTAACATAGTTTTAACTGCAGCACCTTTAATCTACTACTAGTTCACTGCCTCCATAATAATAATAATAATAATAATAATAATCTTTATTTATATAGCGCCATCATATTCCGTAGCGCTTTACAAATCATAGGAAACAAATACAAATGTAATATAACAGAGCACAACATTTGTATGGAACAACAGGAGTGAGGTCCCTGCTCGCCAGAGCTTACGGTTTAAGAAGATGATGGGGTAACACGAGGTAAAAGAATATTTAATGGTCAAGCCATACTTCTTAGGGAATAGAACAAAATATAATAAATGGAATTGCTGTCGCTTGAACCACTCAGCCGTCATCTTATATACCAGGTCCAGGGTGAATGGGACTGCAGAGAAGTCTGGTGCCTGTTGGTTGCTGGATAACAGATGGGAGGACGACACAGGACGGGTTAGTAGAAGAGTTAAAACTTCATGCAGTTAATGAGTGTTATAGGCTTGCCTAAAGAAATGGGTTTTAAGAGCACATTTGAAACTTTGGAGGTTAGGTATTAGTCTGATAGTCCGGGGCAGAGCATTCCATAGAATTGGTGCAGCTCTAGAGAAGTCTTGGAGACGCGAGTGGGAGGTCCGCACTAGGGTAGAGGTTAATCTAAGATCACTGGTGGATCTAAGAGCACGGGTTGGGCGATAGACTGAGATAAGAGAGGAGAGGTAGGGGGTGCAGCATTATACAGAGCTTTATGGATGAGGGTTATTATTTTAAACTGTATTCGAAAGGAGACTGGCAGCCAGTGCAGCGACTGGCATGAACTGTAGGCATACATGGTCCCCTTATCAAACGAGCTGTGTCAGGCAGAATTTTGGGTTGTTTTCATGGCTTCCACACCAAACTTGTTAACTTTGTCGCCACCCTGCTGTGTAATCCACAAAATATACTGGCAAACTTTTATCATTTACCAATATTATTTCAGCGCTTCTTGCGCATCTGTTTACATTCCCCTCACCCGCCATATCCTAAACTTATAAGAACGCTACTACACTTGATCTTATACAAAAGGTTCTTAGAAGTGCTGTTTGGGGAGTAGCCTAGAGACAGGGGCTTGGATTGGCGAAAGCTCGCCTGGCAGCGGAGCGCCAGCTCCATGCCAAGATCCAACTAACATAGTTTTAACTGCAGCACCTTTAATCTACTACTAGTTCACTGCCTCCATACATGGTCCCCTTATCAAACGAGCTGTGTCAGGCAGAATTTTGGATTGTTTTCATGGCTTCCATGTTAACTTTGTCGCCACCCTGCTGTGTAATCCACAAAATATACTGGCAAACTTTTATCATGTACCGATATTATTTGAGCGCTTCTTGCTCACCTCCTTTGGTTCCTCTCTGCCACCCATTGGTTTGAAGCCTGAGTCCATTTAGGGTATGTCGCCATGCCACTCTCTAGCCTGCCGCTGCCTCTGCATGCCGTCCCCTATAGTGTCAGGGTCAATTATTGGATGTTTTGCTATCTAGCTTCATTCTGTCACTCTGTCATGGCCATGCTGTTGCCCATAATTTTGGCATAATGGTGCGTTTAAGCAGCCTCAGAGGCATCCATGCATGCTGCCCCTGCTGTTTCCTGTCCATTTCCGTTGTGTTTCCATCCTTTTCTGAGGTTTCCAGGTGTTTGGCCAAGCTTCCCTGTGCAGAGCCTTGGTCCCCTTGAAAAATGCTCGAGTCTCCCATTGACTTCAATGGGGCTCGTTATTCGAGACGAGCACTCGAGCATCAGGAAAAGTTCGTCTCGAATAACGAGTACCCGAGCATTTTAGTGCTCGCTCATCTCTAGTAATGAGCATGATTGTGTGGACAGTCTGCCATCAGTAATTTGGAGGTAGATGTCCTTTAAGCAAATGCTGCTTTCTAAAAACCAAGAAGTGTGTTAGCATGAACATCTATCTTCCCTGTGATACATTCAGTACAGCTTCATATTCCCTGCAGGTAACCAGATTCTATAATTTGAATGTGCTTCATTTTCCAATGTCCTAATCTGAATGAATAGGCGCTCATCAATCTTAAAGTGCACACAGTGAGAATCTCCTGTGTCTATGCGCCTGCCACTTCACGCTAGTCTTTATGTCCAATATCCTGCTGTCACTGACAGTGTAACAAAAAACAAAAGACAAGACAAATTGGCCCTTTTATTTTTAAGCAATTAAGAGAAAGATCCCAAAGACTGAATTTAATTAGAACAATCTAATTGTCATGGGCATAGAGGTTCTAAATAAATATAATATCACAACTGGCACTAATTTTATTTACAGAGGAGGAGAACCTTTCCCCCATAAGAGGAGACAAGATGTGATGGTTCCCTTTGGAAACAATTAATATTTTACACCTGCCAAACAAAAAACAAAAAAACACAGTTGCACCATATTTTGATGGGCATTATTTTTACGGGTTTCAATGTGCAGTTAAGACAACACCCCTGCTTTACTATTTGCATCGGTATGATCTCAGAGGGGTACCAAATTTATGTAGTTATGTAGTTGTGTCTTAGTAAAAAAAAAACCCTTGTATTAAAAAAAGCCTTTTTTCTTCATATTCTGACACCCAAATTTTATGTATGGAGCTGTGTAAGGTGTCATTGTTTGCTTAATGTGATGATAGTTTCATTGATATTATTTTAAAAACTGTATGACCTTTGGATCACTTTTTATTCAAAATGGCAAAAAAGTTGCATTTCAGACATGTACAAAATGCAAAAACAAAAGGCTGTGGGGGTATAAAAATTATATACACAACAAGAACTAGTAGTTGCTCGGTAGAGCAACTAGTAATACCCTATTAACCCACACTATCCCATTAAAAAGTAACTTTTGTTAGTTACATGAAGTTGTACCCTATTTAAAAACACACACAGGCAGTGTAGGTTCGTGTACAGGCAAAGGAACACCTCCCTTTTCCCATTACTATAGTAGATTTCCTTCCATTTAAATACAGCATGTTACTGTATAAGAAGTCTACAAAACACTTAAAAGTGAATTCCAGGAATAAGCATAATTTATATACAAGTGCGTCCTTAAAATATAAGCTAATATGTTATTAGTTGTTATTTAAAATTTTGCTCGCCTTAGCAGAAAATGCTGCTGACATAGAATGGGACAGTTACTAAGGGGTTTGTGCCACTGTTCTGATGGACTTTGCATGTTCTTTTAGGCGAAAACTGCTTGCACAGGTATTTAAGTGTCTGCGCTACAAATTAGGGGGCGTTCCGGTGCTCAGTCGGACCAATCGGCGTATTTAACATGCAAATTGTATCGCACACCCTATGTTAAAAGTGCACCACCAAAAGGTTGGTGAACTCTGTCGGGCCAGTGCAGGGAAACGACAGATTCATGATTTCTGGTGCACGTTCTTAAAGAGAACCCGTCATGCAAAATAACCCCCCTAAACTAAATATCTTTTCATAAACTGCCATTAGAGAGCATTGTCTCTATCCCTTCATTGTTCCTCTACATGCCTGTAAACCTAAGCAATTAGATCCTAAAGCTGTATGCAAATGACCTGTGAAATGTCTAATGAAGCATTAGCATATTCAAGCTGTCCACTCTATTCATGAGTGGGAGGCACAGCCACACCCCCAGTGCTTGACTGACAGCCTGTGTAATGGTGTGAGGCTGTATAATGATGTGCTTCCTGGTGCTGGTGGCCACACCCCCTGCAGCCTGTGTGTGCATGTGTGTGTGTTTAGAAGAGATACAGCAGCTCCAGGCAGCCATGTTACAGCAGAACATGTCAGATTCATGTGTAGCTGATGTCTGTGTCTCTCACCTGTATATTAGGAGGATGCAGCATGTCAGCAGATGCAGCACACACTAGCAATGCTTTACTATACATTACACACAGACATGAGCAGGGGGAGGAGAGGGGAGGGGTAACAGGAGTGACATCACTGCCTCTGACAATGTGACCAGCCTCATTTACATGATAAAGAATAGATGATTTTACAATGAATAATGTATGAAATAACTAGATAAAGGCTGGGATGGGATCCTTGTGAGCTGCTCCAACAGGTAGAGGTGACAGGACAAGTGACACAGACCTGATGACAGGTGTCCTTTAATGAATCTACCATCTACCATGAGGTCATCCCCGGGTGTGGCTATAATTATACATTTCTATAGGTGGACTCAACCTCTGACGAATACTTTTTCAGAGCTTGACTAAATTACCTCTTACCTCTATGGATTTACCATTTTTAAGAAAAAAATGTTAGGAGTTTACGTGCAAACCCCGAGATTCATGGAAAAGACACACTTCCCTGACGTCCCTGCACATAGCAATGTGTCTCAATCAGAAACAATTGAAATTTGTGTGCATGTGTTAAAAACTCTTATGGCAAATGCATCTCACCACCATGAGAGTCCACACGCCTCCGTGTAAAGATGTTTCCATGCTAGGTACATATATTTTAATACCATAAGAAATTCTCTAGGCATCTAAGCCTAGAGTCTAAGCATCTGTGTGTAAAAACCATCTCTGTGTCAGATAGAAATATCTTAACATCATCAATCGTATTTCCTAGGGAATCCATAACTAATATACTGTATATACCCAAGTATAAAAAATGTGCTGGAAAAACTAAACTCGGCTTATACTCGAGTCCATTAAAAAAAAAAAATCAACACTCAACTCTGACGCCCCACACTTCCTGTCAGCCGCTGGCGGCAGGTCCTTGCACAGGTCCATGGCCGCTTGCTGACATCATAGTGTGGGCGCCAGGAGCGCCAGGCCCTGCTTGATGCACTGCGAACCTGTGCAAGGACCTGCCACTGCCTCAGTGCGCAAGAAGAGGACCTGTGGGGGTGTCAGAAAAGTGAGTACAGAGTTTTTTTCTTTTTATGTCCTGGGCAGGGGGCTGGCTGGCTATATACTGGGGGACAAGAGTCAGGCTATATACTGGGCGTCAGCAGGCTGGCTATATACTGGACGGCAGCAGGCTCCCTATATATTTGAAGTCAGGTGGCAGGCTATATACTGGGAGCAGGAGACAGCCTTTATACTGGATGGCAGGATGCAGGCTATATACTCGGGGACAGAAGGCAGTCTATATACTGGGTGAAGGAGGCAGGCTATATACTGGGGGCAGGGTGCTGGCAGCTATATACTGGGTGGCAGGGAGCTAGTGAGCTATATACTGGGTGGAGGCTATGATCAATACTTTTGCCACCCTAAGCTTATATTCGAGTCAATACGTTTTCCCAGTTTTTTGTGTTAAAATTATTCACCTCGGCTTGTACTAAAGTTGCCTTATACTCGAGTATATATGGTACATAAAGTACTTTTTTAATACTCTAGGTTTCACAACAATTTTTTTCCCCCCAAGACTTTTCTTGCTGGTCAAATGTATCTTGGCAGTTTTTACATATTGATGCATGTGGCGTTTTTTATTTAGTGAATTTGCAACTTTTTAAAACCAAAGTAGCAAAAATCTCCAAAAGTCGCAATCAATTCCAGACGAATTTCTACGCTTGTTCAGCTGTAGCTATAGATTTGCACCACACTTTGCAACTGGATTTAGGTGATAACTTAGGGAACACTGCAGAAAACTAAACAATCGTCAACGTTAAAGGGAGAACATTGTTTTAGGCGCGAAAAAATTGAACACATGCACCATAAAAAGTCTCCAAATTAAAGAAGGCAAGACAAAAGTTTAATACATTGGGGCAGATTTACTTACCCGGTCCCATTGCGATCCCGCAGTGCTTTGTCTGACGAAGATTCGGGTCTGGCGCGATTCACTTAGATTGTGTGCCAGAGTTCTTGCATCCATCGCTTCTGCCCCGAGGTCTGCGAAGTGACACAAATCCTTTTTTGTATTACGCGGTTTGCCCGAATCCGTTGGGTTGTCCGACAGCCCGCCCCCTGATTTCAAGCAAGCCAGTGCCAACGTGCCAAAATCTGATCGCGTGCCCAAAATCCCGGGGCAATTCGGCGGAACGGAAATCGTCGGGAAACCCAACGAAAATACGTCCAACGTACCGTTAGTAAATGAGCCCAATGTGTTTGATTAATTCATGTATATATTCTAAGGAACTGCATGGTCCGGCTTCATCCTAAAACAAGAACTGCCACATATTTGTGACAGATCACCATAGTAAATTAGATCATATTTTTATGATACGTTTACACTACTCGTACAACATTTCAGAATCCTAATAAAGGCAAACAAGTACCGTATTTTTTGGACTATAAGACGTCTTATAGTCCGAATGTAGATGTGTGCCCGCGTCTCAGCCCTCCACTGCCGGAGGGAATGGAGGACGGCACATGGCAGTGAGCGCAGGGACAGTGCTGAGCAGTGTGAGCAGCGGAGCTCAGTAATCACATTCAATGCACACTGACTGTGACCTGTGACACTCACTTCCAGGTTATGTGATGAAGGGAAACAGAAGCCACGCCCCCTCAACACGGAGCACTCACTGTGACTGATGCGGGACAGGTCACTGTCTTCTCTCACAGGTGTGTGAAACTGAACAATTCCCAAACAGTGCTTGTACAACGTCACAAGAGCTTACAGTCTATGTCACCTCCTGTGTCCTCCTTTTCCTCATAGATTTTAAGCTTGTGTCACCATTGTACAAGCATTGTAACCACCAGTGCCCCTCCTCCTCATAGATTGCAAGCTCTTGTGACCATTGTACAAGCACTGTCATCTCCTGTGTCCTCTCCTCCTCATAGATTGCAAGCTCTTGTGACCATTGTACAAGCACTGTCACCCCCTGTCTCCTCCTCATAGACTGTAAGCTCTTGTGACTATTGTACAAGTCCTGTCACCTCCTGGGTCCCCTCCTCTTCATAGATTGTAAGCTCTTGTAACCATTGTACAAGCACTGTCATCTTCTGTGTCCCGTCCTCCTCATAGATTGTAAGCTCTGGGAACCATTGTACAACCACTGTCACCTCCTGTGTCACCTCCTCCTCATAGATTGTAAGCTCTTGTGACCATTGTAAAAGCACTGTCACATCCTGTGTCTCCTCCTCATAGATTGTAAGCTCTTGTGGCCATTGTACAAGCATTGTCACCGCCAGTGCCCCTCCTCCTCATAGATTGTAAGCTCTTGTGACCATTGTACAAGCACTTTCACAACCTGTGTCTCCTCCTCATAGATTGTAAGCTCTTGTGGCCATTGTACAAGCATTGTTACCGTCAGTGACCCTCCTCCTCATAGATTGTAAGCTCTTGTGACCATTGTACAAGCACTGTCACAACCTGTGTCTCCTCCTCATAGATTGTAAGCTCTTGTGACCATTGTACAAGCATTGTCACTCTTATAGATTTATATCTGGGGCTCAAACCCCTAATCATTGTAAGGTGACTTTCAAATTAAATGAGTCTGTGTCCAGCGCTGGAATTGACTAACTTGAATGAAAAGACAAGACCTGTCCTTGCAGGAAGTTAGCAACAAGACTGCTACTTTATTGTGGGGCTGACACATTTATAGAAAACCATAAGGTACTTTACATAAGGCGTGTAATTAGGAAAGCAACAACTATAATTGGGTGTTCTCATCCAGGAAATGTAACACTATTGGATGTAAGCACACAAAGGAGTCTAATACTATTGGCTACATGCAAATACTGAAACTTCACATAAACCAAATGTCCAGATGTCCACCTGGATACCTTCCACTAGGTGGTGCTAGTGAGCACTAAGTCTTTGTGTGCTTTTCTAAGGAATGAGACCCACACCCAAACTTCAGTTATCACTACACAAAGTTATATGAAATAATGCTGAATCTTTAAAATGTCCGACAATACGTAAGATGGCGTCTGAGTCCAGTGTAATATCTTTAACATTTCCCCCCTTTTGAGCTTTGCATGGCCTGTAACTGTTGTCCAGAGTGACCTCCTCAAACTCCAGGTACATACAGGTAGGCTAAGGAGGATCCCCTGGAGGCCAGTCACTCGGGGGTTACAGGCCTGCATACTCAAATTACATAATTGTGTTTCCATAGTTTATGGGTTTATTAACAGGCTGGTTCTTCAACAAGACGGTATCCTCCACACCGGGACTTCTCCTGTCATGGTTCTTACCACCTGGACGGCCATCTGGGACATGGTGGACTTGATGAGGGGGACCACACAACACGCAATAAGTGACGAGAGCAAAATCACAATCCCCAATATCACCCCCACTTAAAGGAAACCCTTCCAATCCCCCAACCACAAAGTGAAGGACAAAGTGTCCACCCCAGAGTTTCTCTCGAGTTCCCTGGACAGTCCTTCAATCTCTTCAAGTGCATGGGTAATGGATCCATAGGGGGCGATGTCATCTGGGATGTATATGCGACAAGCCACTCCCACCATCTTACAGACTCCTCCCTTCTCAGCAAGGATCATGTCCAAAGCCGTGCGGTTCTGGGAAGCATCTCGGATACAATCACAAATCTCTGTTGATTACAATAAAACCAGTTAACCCAACCCACATCTTTACTCATAGCTATCTGGGGAATAATGGACTCTAGACCTGCCCATATCTGATTGTGGGCCTTGTACTCATCTGGAACCCCCCTTGGTGCTCCCACTGTATCTATATAAACGTTGTCATATAGGTGCTCCTCTCAGACCTCCAGAATCCTTTGGGATTCTCCACCTTTTCTTATGTGTCTGATCAAACTTATCCCTGGGGATCACGAAGAAGGAATGCACAAACCTTATCACCGTACACTCACCTTCCCAGCCTCTAGGCCTGACCTGACTCTCCTATCCCCACAAATCCAGTACACATCAGACACTGCTAATACAGGGCTACCTGTGCTGTCAGTGTTAAAGAAGGTCATTGTCTTAAACTTTACAACCCTTCTGGAACAGAAAACACATAAGGTCAATAAATGCATCCTGGCAAACAACAACAGTAGGTCCTCCGCATACTGAAAAGGAGAACATCTAGTAAGGGGCTAGTCTGCCAGTCTACTCCCTGTAGGGCCGTGTAGTATGGAGTACTGGCTGGGGGAGTTTTACCCCCCTTGTGGGAATCTGCATCAGATATACTGGATTACTACACTGGTAAAGGCAAATAGGTACTGGCAATCCTCATGTAGGGGCACAGAGAGGAAAACATTTGCCAACAGGGAAGAGTACTACAATGAAAGGCACTAACTCTATTTGGGGGGGGCTTTCAGAAGAGGGGGACTGTTCTTGCTGACATCCTTGTCCATTACCACCCCCCTTGTCCCGCCTTGTTGGGGCCATCTACGTTTCCTAGAGTGTGTCTCTTTGTATTCTTATCACAAGCAAATTCCTTTAAGTCTTTTAGATTGTCTGCTCTGTTTCCCCCACTCAACACAGATGCTTTCTGTGTGCTTCAAGGCCACTTCTCACAGACATAGATAAGACAAAACAAAGCCCAGCTGCACAGAGATCTCCCCCTGATTAACTCTTTCAACTCCAGAAAGCAGGTACCAGAGACTGCAACACTTTTTCTAGTAATTTTTCTGCAATTGTCAAGATCAAATAAGTTTAAAAATAAAATAAACAAAATAAACAAACAGCGTTGCACACTCAAGACCCTTAGCAAATGTTTGAAATTGATGAAAATATTCACCTGCCGGCATTTATTTCAAACATCCGCCAGGACACCTCAAGGGTGACTCAGCTGCTATCCTACAACCAGCCTACAGTGTAGAGTTATAGGCAATTAACTTTCAGGGACTTGAAAACAATATACTGTCTTAAGATGGCCGCCACTGAAAAATGGTAGGGCGTGTCATCTTCTCTAACCCCCCAGATACGGGGGTGGAGTCTAAGAGGGTGCTGGTCTGCATTCCAAACGATTTTTTTTTTTTTTTTTTAATGAGCACTCTCTAGGATTCCTGTCCCTCTGTCCTGGTCCGTCCGTAGTCACTGGTCTAAGTCTCCAGTAATCAACCCCATCCACTTTCCTTTGTCATTAACTCTCTACTTACATCAAAACAACCTTCTGCCTGGGTGTGCCACTTTTTGTCTTTGAGCCAGCCACCATTCTCATCAAGTGCTGTCTCCTACCTCTGCACACTCAGGGGATCATCTAACATACCCAAAAACTTCAATACCTCATAACTTCCTTTTACCCACTCTTTACCTTTCCTGTGAGACTCTATGTCAGTTGCCTTTTTAGGTCTGCAGTGTCCAGCTTCAGTCTTACTTTGCTCACTACCCATTTTGTGGAATCTGTGGAATACCTGATTTTGTTCAAGGGCTATAGATATCCTCCGTACATACAGCTCCAGACTACCCCGCTAACTATCAGTAAGTACAAATTAGAGACCTTCACACAATATTTCAGAAATCAAGGAGTTAACGCTCAACTGTAAAATTCCCGTCAGTGTCCCTCTTGTCTCTACTGTCCTTTCCGCATCACGGGGCCGCATCAATCCCGAAGGAACGATACGTAAATTTGGCCAGAATTTGTCTCTGCAAACTTCCAGATTCTATCCGTGCTTACATGAACAAAATCTCAACACCATCACAAACTTTCTGAACTATCTCAACAATCCACAAGAGGGCACTGCAGACCTTTTTCTACAACATACATTGTCACGTCCAGTCTCTGTCGGTCACCGTACAAGTGATCCTTTGCCGAAATCATCGTGAACATACTATTATATATGGACATGTAAGGCAAAGTACATAATATCACACAAGGAGATGACCTTACCCAGTCCCTTTCAGCCAGTGAAACAGAACTACAGTCAAGGTAGACAAAAATAGACTTGACTTACCCCGACGAGCGCTCATTGTCAGTTCTGGTCACTGGCCGCCTGGACTCTTGCGGAGGTCACCTCGATGGTTAGATGCCCATAAAAGTATGCCCAACCAGGAGACGCCAATTCTTATAGATTTATATCTGGGGCTCAAACCCCTAATCATTGTAAGGTGACTTTCAAATTAAATGAGTCTGTGTCCAGCGCTGGAATTGACTAACTTGAATGAAAAGACAAGACCTGTCCTTGCAGGAAGTTAGCAACAAGACTGCTACTTTATTGTGGGGCTGACACATTTATAGAAAACCATAAGGTACTTTACATAAGGCGTGTAATTAGGAAAGCAACAACTATAATTGGGTGTTCTCACCCAGGAAATGTAACACTATTGGATGTAAGCACACAAAGGAGTCTAATACTATTGGCTACATGCAAATACTGAAACTTCACATAAACCAAATGTCCAGATGTCCACCTGGATACCTTCCACTAGGTGGTGCTAGTGAGCACTAAGTCTTTGTGTGCTTTTCTAAGGAATGAGACCCACACCCAAACTTAGTTATCACTACACAAAGTTATGTGAAATGAATACTGAATCTTTAAAATGTCCGACAATACGTAAGATGGCGTCTGAGTCCAGTGTAATATCTTTAACATCACCATGTGTCCTCCTCCTCCTCATAGATTGTAAGCTCTTGTGACCATTGTACAAGCACTGTCACCTCCTGTGTCCTCCTCCTCCTCATAGATTGTAAGCTTGTGTCACCATTGTACAAGCATTGTCACCACTAGTGCCCCTCCTCCTCATAAATTGCAAGCTCTTGTGACCATTGTACAAGCACTGTCACCTCCTGTCTCCTCCACATAGATTGCAAGCTCTTGTGACCATTGTACAAGCGCTGTCTCCTCCTGTTTCCTCTTCATAGATTGTAAGCTCTTGTGACCATTGTACAAGCATTGTCATCTCCTGTCCCCTCCTCCTCATAGATTGTAAGCTCTTGTGACCATTGTCACATATACTCATACCTATACAGCCCTGGTAACTCTTGAGACGCATAATTCTATCTAAAGAGCTCTAATGCCCATCACTAATTCTGCCCCCAACACTGGTTGGCTGAGCTTGCTGCTAGCCAAGCCCTAGCCAATTAGTGTTGGGTCAAAGGAACAACACTCCCACCGACCACCAAGTGTTCTGTATAGGGCTGAATCTGACAGAACACTTGTAGTGTCCCCTAATAAAGTCTCCCCATTAATTCTCCCCACGCAAAGTACACTATTAAAACTTCACCAAATGTCACACAATGGGGGTCATTTACTAAGGGCCCGATTCGCGGTTTCCCGACGTGTTACCCAAATATTTCCGATTTGCACCGATTTTTCCTGAATTGCCCTGGGTTTTTGGCATGCACGCGCCGGAAAGCGGGGGGCGTGGCCGAACGAAATCCAGACGGATTCAGAGAAACTGCCGCATTTAAAAAAAACCTGGTGGACGTTGGAGGAATTACCTTAGTGAATCGCCGGAAGACCCGAATCCACCGCAGAGAACGCGCCGCTGGATCGCGAATGGACCGGGTAAGTAAATCTGCCCCAATGACTCCTAATAAAAGTATCCCCTACACAGTGCCCTTAGGCTACATTCACATGAACGTGTGCCCGCCGTACCGTAGCACAGCGGGCACAAGTTGATGCCCGGTAGAGGAGGAGGGGGTACTTTACTGTTACTTTATTAAATATTTTAGCACACTATTTGGGAAAAAAAAAAATTCGTATTTTTCCACCTCTAAAACCTAGGTGCGTCTTATGGTCCAGTGCGTCTTATCATATTCTTTCGAAGGAAGGCTGAGAAAGAGAAACCTTCCTAAAGACCGCTAGGACAATTTAATCTATAAATCAACTTAGCTTCTATCTGAAGTAATTTTCTGTCCAAATGTCCACCATGTTACATGTATACAGTTTAGATTCCTGTTATGCCATTGTTTTTACGTGATATTGCGGTGATTTTCTTCTTTTATATAGTAGATAAATGTTGAGGAATGCGTCCCCTAAATTCTTGGATGGTTTTCCCTACATACAACTCAAGGCATGGTCAGATGGCTCCATAGAAATTACAAGGAGAAAGAGGGGAATTGCATCTAAATGGCTAAAGATGACCAGATAGTAGTTATGCCATAAAATAAATATTTATTATCTCCAACAATAGCACACTTAACAAACATTTAAAAACACTTAAAAAAGCACAGTACATGTGTGCTTGTACCTAGGCATGAACTGCTTGGGTTGTCTGCAGTTTCATGCTTTAGCTGCCTATCCCCAGGTTTGCCTATTGGTGGTGTTGTCTAATGCTGGCTGTAGGTGATATGAGTGTGAATGATAGAGTATGTTATCAGTTGTGTCGGTAAACTAAACTCTATTAAACCAATGTCATAACAGCAGCACGAGTAGAAGGTAATCCTAAATATATGAAAGGTAGAATGTCACCATATCCAATAGTAAGGGATAGGGGCTCAGCTCCCCACGAATTCCGCCAGCGTCTGGCTTCCTCAGGGGTAAATGTTTTTGGTGTAGGATGTCATATTTATCCTAGATAGTGAATTTGCTAAAAGGGGCTCACCTGTGTAGATGTAGGCGTGTAGGCGCTGTATGTTCCAGGTTGGTGGCGCGGGGCGGGCTGACCGCGCATGCGCCGGCCGAAGTCCCGCGAGACGGACACAATCCTCCACCTCCTGCTTGCGTCCGTCTCACGTGACCCGGCCGGCACACCCCCGGCCGCGCCCACCACGCGTGTGTGTTGCCAGGGTGATGAAGATTAGCCTGTGAGTGCATGCACTTTGTTTAAAACCATTTCCATGACTTAGGCAGCATGTCAGGAGGTTCAAAAAAAGGGAACTGTGTTGTTATGGTGCTGAAACTTAGTAATTTACATCGGGCATGGAGCTATGCTAGTATTTGCTCTATTGTGGGGTGGAGATGTTCTATATGCAGCTGATGTGTGTGTTGTGTCTATATGTGCCGGAGAGTATGACACAGGAGGGTATGTATGGAGAAAGCTGTTAAATATATATATATACAGGTGTACAGTACATGAAAATGCATAAATAGATTATAAAATTTGTATAAATTATATACAGTTTGTATAAGCTTTAAGTAATCCGCATTAGAGTCCGATCTAAAAATAGTGCTATTACAGTGCCAAATTGTGAACAATTAGAGTCTTTTGTGCGGTAAAGAGAAATGTGAACCTGTTTGACAAAAACTGTGTCGTAGAGTTCTCTTCTTTTTTCATTCTTCTGCTTTTGTCTTTGTTGTTTTGTTTCAAGTGACTACTTGATTGTCGTGCTTGGTTAGTGATACTTCATTTCTGTGCTTATCGTGCGTTCTCATTTCTTACAGCAATCCTCTGGTGAGAGTGTTTACAAGTCAGTGAGTTAAAGTTGTCGTATCTGCAAAAAATCAACAAAAAAGTGACAGCATTTGTGCACAAAATTTATCCTTTTGTTTTTTCTCTCTTTTTCTTTTTCCCCCTTCTCCTTTATCCTTAAGGGATTTTATTGGTGAAGACCTGGCTTGGTCTGTGACTGGTGAGTGCTAGTTAGTGGAATTATAAATATCTATTTATGTGTGTAATTGTGCGAATGGACTTTATGTTCTTATAGGGTTATATCAAAGTATTGACTGTACTCTAGTTGAAGTTATCTGTAAAGTGGAGTATGTCTTCCCTATGTTGGATATGGCTTCCTCTATATATAATGTTTTGTCCCTCTATCTTGTCTGTCATAGTCGTGAAAAGTATGTGTCATACCTGTTTGTAATATCCTGTAAATAACCATTCTTCATTAAGTCCTTGCGGCGTCATTGTTTTGAGATCATAGATCCATCTGGATTCCTTTTGTAATAGAATGGACGTGATATTTCCTCCTCTGATGTTTGTAGTGATCTTTTCCAAACCATGAATTTTGGCATTTTTATAGGAGCTGTTGTGATACTTTAGGAAATGCATGGCCACTGAGGTCAAAATGTCTTCTGGCTGTATTTATAGTGGAGAAATGTTGCTGAACTCGCTTCTTCAGCGGTTGTGATGTTTGTCCCACATAGATTTTTGAACACGGGCATTCGATGGCATAAATAAAATTTTTCGTCTTACAGTTAATGTAATCCTTTGCTTTGTATTTCTTATTATCTATAGGGTTTGTAAATGTATCCTTGTTGGCCATGTATTGACAAATGTTACACTCTCCACATGAGAACGTTCCTTTTAGTTTATGTCCCCCCGTTGTTGTTGTTATGGGTTTGACAAAATGACTTCTTGTTAGCTTATCTTTGAGATAAGGGTAACCCCTAGCTTTTAGTCTATTCGTCAGTTCTTTGGCATGTTGCTTAAAATCTTGTGGATTGTGACAGTTCCTTTTTAGCCTGAGAAACTGACTGTAAGGTATTCCTGTCTTCAGGTGTCGGGGATGGAAACTCTCATAATGAAGTATATTGTTGGTGGCCGTTTCCTTTCAGTGTAATGATGTTATAATCCTGTTTCCTTCTTTGATGAGTTTTAGATCCAAAAAGTCTACCATCGTGTCCGAGATGTTAGGGACCAGCTTGACATTAATACTATTTGAATTTAGTTCTTCTATGAAGGCTTGACAGTCTTCCCTGGAGCCCTGCCACAAAAATACGATGTCATCAATAAACCTGAACCATTTTTTCACTTTGGTCTGAAAGGACACCAAAGGGTGCACGTGTGTCACCTCCCACCAACCCAAAAATAGGTTTGCGTAGGAGGGGGCACAGCGCGCGCCCATTGCCGTCCCCGACACCTGTCTGTAAAATTCCTTGTTGAAGACAAAGTAATTATGATTTAGTACAAAGAACAGTAATTCAAGTATGAAAGAAATATGCTTACTTTCCATGGTTGGTTGACTTTGTAGAAAATATGTGACCGCTTGTAGTCCTAGATCATGTGCTATATTTGTATACAGCGATTCTACATCCATTACCACAATAAGTGTGTCTTGATCGATTTTGACATTTTCCAGTTGTTCTATAAGGTGCATGGAATCCCTAATGTAGGAGTCCAGTTGGAGTACTTGAGGCAGCAGAAAGAAATCCAAGTAAATGCATGCTCTTTCACAGAGCCCCCCTATGCCCGCCACTATTGGTCTACCTGGTGGTTGTTGCAGAGATTTATGCACTTTTGGGACTAAGTAGAAGGTAGGAATTATTGGCGATTCCACTGTTAGATAAGTAGCTTCCTTTTTAGTTATAATGTTTTGTGACAATGCCTCTGAAATTAGGCGGTCCAATTTCCGTTTGAAGACGTCTGTAGGGTCTGCTGGTAGTCTGGAATAGAAATGATGATTATTAAGTTGTCTTTTAGCCTCCATGATGTAATCCTCTACTGCCCAAAGTACTATGTTACCTCCTTTGTCTGACTGTCTGATTATAAACTTGTCATTATTTCCCAGTGCTGTAATGGCTTTTTGTTCCTCCTTAGAGATATTGTTACCTCTTATTGGGTTCTGGTTTAGTTCTTGTACATCTTGCAGAACTGTTTGGAAGAATATGTTTATTGCAGGACAGATGGCTAAGGATGGAGTCGATTGAGAGGGTAAGCGACTTGGGAATGCATTACCTTGTTTTGGCTGTAATCCTTCATTCTCTCCCAGCAGATCCATCAGGTCAATAAATACCTGTCTTTCTGTTTCATCCAGATTATCCAAAAGGGATGGCTGTCGGTATAAAATTTTGAACGTTAATTGTCGACAAAACAAGTACATATCTTTAATAATTGTGAACTTATCCAACTTTTGCATGGGGGAAAAGGTTAAACCGTTCGTAGAACATTAGTTTCTGCCTCTGTCAGTATATGTGAGGACAAATTAACAATTTGTAATTTTTGGTCCTTGTTTGTCATACTTACTTGTTCATCTAACGTCGGTAGTATTTCTTCCTTGACTTTTGTCCTGGTGATGTGTCCCTGTTAGCAAATTCACTATCTAGGATAAATATGACATCCTACACCAAAAACATTTACCCCTGAGGAAGCCAGACGCTGGCGGAACGCGTGGGGAGCTGAGCCCCTATCCCTTACTATTGGATATGGTGACATTCTACCTTTCATATATTTAGGATTACCTTCTACTCGTGCTGCTGTTATGACATTGGTTTAATAGAGTTTAGTTTACCGACACAACTGATAAGATACTCTATCATTCACACTCATATCACCTACAGCCAGCATTAGACAACACCACCAATAGGCAAACCTGGGGATAGGCAGCTAAAGCATGAAACTGCAGACAACCCAAGCAGTTCATGCCTAGGTACAAGCACACATGTACTGTGCTTTTTTAAGTGTTTTTAAATGTTTGTTAAGTGTCATCTTTAGCCATTTAGATGCAATTCCCCTCTTTCTCCTTGTAATTTATATAGTACTGTTCAGGGAATTGTGGCTATATTAGTCTACAAGCTACGCACAGATGGCTCCATAGACTATTCCCACAATTTAAAAATATATTTTTCTTGTCATCAACTGGATCAACAAACTCCTTCATACTTGGTAAGTAACAACAGAAAGAACATCTACCATAGGGATGACAGCATATGGTAGCCTTAGTAAGCCAATTTTCGGAAGATTTTTTTGTCTAGATAGCTATGGATCAAAAGGTCAGGTTAGGACCTCTATGATACGTAATCATAGGGCTTCCACCAAATAATTTTTTTCAGATGTGGGTCAGCGTTTGCACGATATTTTTTCATTTCTTGGGAATAGCTGTCATACTAACCAATACATCTAATCGTTAATTTGTGTTATAAAAACAATCCTCCTGTTTCAGGTGTTTTGCTCTGTTATTGGCTGTATGTAAGGCCTTCTTAGGACAGGCTTGTGACAGAATCTATATTCAAATCTGTACATTCCCTCGTCTAAAAATAAATTCTAAAGGTGTTAATACAAAGTGGGCATATTGGAATTTAGGCACTATTTTCTGTTATGAGGTTTATCTATAATTTTATATTTTAATAGACCGGACATTTTGAGATGTGGTGATGCATTATATATTTTTACGTTTTTATTTATTTTTATCTGTGTTCTAGGGAAAAGGGAGTGATCTTAAGTTTTAGTCTTTTAAAAATGTTTGAGATTGCATTTTTTATTATTACCTTATATACTCGAGTATAAGCCTAGTTTTTCAGCACAAAAATATGTGCTGAAAACCCAAACTCGGCTTATACTCGAGTAAACAAAATATAGGTTTTACCAGGTTTTTGTGGTAAAATTAGGGGCCTCGGCTTATACTTGGGTCGGGTTATACTCGAGTATATACGGTATTTCAGCACCGAGAGTCCTGGAACAATAAAAAATAATGAAACCAAATTTTATACAATACTTTTCTCAGACAATATGTAAATTAACTGCAGAGGCTACTGGGGGGTGGAGCTGCCTTAGCTCCCAGTGCCTGGCCAGCCTAGTACATGCAGTAGCCTCTTCAGTTAACCGTTTCGCGACCGCCCGTCGTGTATTCACGGCGGCGGTCGCGTTCCGATGCATGGAGAGGGCTCGCGGGCCGAGCCCTCTCCATAGCCGGTAAGTCTCTGCTGCATATTGCAGCAAAGGCTTACCGGTAACACCCGCGATCGGTGCCGGCACCGATCGCGGGTGTTTTCTTGCTGATCGCCGCATCGCCGCATGGGCGCCGCCATCTTTCCGAGGATCGCCGCTCCCCTTGACGTCATCGGGGAGCGGCGATCCGTCGCCATGGTAGCTTCGGGTCTCACGAAGACCCGAAGCTACTTCGGGTTAACCCATTCATTACAATGTGCTATCAGCACATTGTAATGTATGAGGAGTAAAATCCCCATATTCTGCCATACTGTAGTATGGCAGTATATGGTAGGATCGATCAGACAACCTAGGGTTAAAGTACCCTAGGGAGTCTGAAAAATAGTAAAAATAAAAAAAAAGTTAAAAAAAAAAATTATAATAAAAAAACCTAAAAATTCAAATCACCCCCCTTTCCCTAGAACTGATATAAATATAAATAAACAGTAAAAATCATAAACACATTAGGCCGAAAATGCCTGATCTATCAAAATATAATAACGGTTTTTCACTGCGTTTAACCCCGTAACGGAAAATCGCGTCCAAAGTCAAAACTGGCACTTTTTTGTCATTTAAAAAAAATTTGAAATTTCTATAAAAAGTGATCAAAAGGTCGTACAGACCTAAAAATAATATCATTGAAAACATCATAAAAAGTCGCAAAAGATGACACCACCCTCAACTCCATACAACGAAGTATGGAAAAGTTATAAGCACAAGAAGACGTAAAAATAAAAAAAAAATTTTTGTTCATGAGGTTTTAATTTTTGTAAATGTATGAAAACATTATAAAACCTATACAAATTTGGTATCCCTGTAATCGTACTGACCCAAAGAATAAATTAGATGCGTCATTTGTGGCGTGAAGTGAAAGCCGTAATATCCAAGCCCACAAGAATACGACACAAATGCGTTTTTTCACCATTTTCACTGCATTTGGAATTTTTTTCCCACTTCCCAGTACATGGCATGGAATATTCAATGCGATCACTATGAAGTGCAATTTGTTACGCAAAAAACAAGCCGTCACATAGCTTTTTACGTGTAAAAATAAAAAAGTTATAGATTTTTGAAGGTGGGGAGTGAAAAATGGAAATGAAAAAACGGGAAAGGGCCCGGTCCTTATCCGGTTAATTTACATATTGGTAAAATAAAGTTTTTAACAAGTTAGGTTAGGTTCCAGGATTATTAAATTACAGATTAGGGCAGAGACAGGCAGGAGGAATCTACCATCAGATCTACTTCTTATGGTAGATTTCTCATGGTAGGTTTCATTAACTTGATTTATTCAGCTGAATAACTGAACATGAAAGGCACTGCCCTCTAATTTCTATGTTGTGAATATCATTTTGTGGCTATTGTTGCATTAAATACCATAATTCTGAAAATGAGCTTGTATTCAATTCGCCATAGTGAAAGATATATAATGCTGAATAACAAAGCGCATTGAACATTGAGAATACTAACTCAGTGTTATTGATGGCTTCTCAATGTGAGTACTTCAAATTGTGGCAAAACACAAATATTTCTGCAAAATTTGACAAGATTTGATAGCAACTGCAGAAATAAACTGATTTTATACTTGGATTTGTTGCATTACTTTTAGAAACCGAGCCATTTATCTGAATAATACTGGTAGAAGTGTAAGTACTTGCCTCCAAACTGTTCAAGATATCCCTATCTGGCTAATCGCTATGGTACTCTAACAAATGCCTTTAGTTGTACACTCAGCATTTGTTAGTACTAAAGCGCTTAGCCATATAGTGATATATTGAATATTTGTTCACCATCAATAAGATCATTTAGTTGAATAACCTTTCAATTTATCTATACACTACTGAAGTATACAGTGTGGTCATTAGCTTTTTATACCATTGATCATAATAACCTGTCATATAACTATTGTTCTAAATGTTGTGCACTTATTTTATTTCATTTATTGATTTAAAATACAAATGCCTAATTATATGTCATAGATGTTTGTGGAGCCTTTTTTCATTTAATCCATTGTAAATGTTTAATTTTCCACCCAAAATGAGTGTATTGGGAAAAAATACTACAATTTGTAGACTGCACCTTTCATACGTTGAGTGGTGTAGTTTCCATAATGGGGTCTATGAGTCTAGCTATTAGTGTCAATTAGAAGTTGAGCAGGTCCTTCTAAATACAGGTTTTAGTGATTTTACAAAAAATTTGAAAAATCATACCTAAATTCTGAGCGTCATAACATTCTAGTAAAATATGTAGAACCTTAAAAAACCATGCCGACATTTGGGAAAAGCAGGCATTTGGGAAATGTAAGTTATGAAGTAGAGAATTTAAAACTTTGAAAATAAAGAATTTTTCAAAATGTTTTCCAAATTTTGTTTTTTTTCATAACTAAACACAAAAGATATCATCCAAATTTTTAAACTAATTTGAAGTACAATGTGTCACGAGAAAACATTCTCAAAATCCCCAGGATATCTCATAGCGTTCCAAAGCTATAACCACTTATAGTGACACAGGGCAGATTTGAAAACTGGGGCCGCGTCCTAATGGCCAAAAGAGGCTGCGTCCTGTAGGGGTTAAAACATTAACCAAGGTTTCTACATATTATAACATTTTTTGGTCATATTACTCATATAAGTAGTCAGTTCTTCTTATTCTGCTCTTCTACTGTTCTGTAACCATTCTTGCATCCCAGAAGGGGCTATCTTTTTCCATTAAGAAGACTTTAGCTGCATTAACTAAATGTCTTATAACCAATTCCTATAAACTTTTAATGGAATAGGAGATAGGTGCAAATAGAAAAAGGCTGGTGAAAACGGTATTCTTCTATCAAAGATATCACATTCCAGATCTTTCTCCAACAAGATTGTAATATAGGACAATCCCAGAAGATGTGGAGGAGAGTATATAGCATAAGCATTACACTAGCATTATTATTGAACACTTAGCTTTTCTGTATGGCTGTACTGACATGTTCTTTGTTGTAGAAAAGCAGTACCTCCATATGTCCACTGGAGGGCAGTGCTACACAAGCACATGTAATGCGATCAGTGCTTAGTCATATCGTTTTATCTAAAAGCTAAACATATATTTTATGTGCCCCATTTTTTCTTAATCATTGTCATTATATATAATATATTAAAATGTGGAGATTTGGTGTATATAGCCTAATTTAGATAGTAGAACAGAGACCTATAAATCCCACAAAAAGTCCTCAAAGAAGGACAACTGTACAAGCAGCATTCACATATCCAAGTCAGAAAGTGCTTTCATTTTTGAAGATGGTGGACAGATTTACGAGACTGGCTAAGACTACATTCACACGAACGTATGGGGGAGTATATATGACCGACGTATATATATACGTCCCCCATACACCTCTATGGGCTCACGGCCCTGTACGGGAGCGATACGGTGCAGCACAATACGGTGCCATGCGCTGTATATTCCTATGGAGAGTGGTGGGGGTGAGCTGCGCTCATCCCCTGATCCTCTCCGCAGCGCCGATGTATGTCTGTTTTTTTCTGATAATTCATTACAAAATTATTATTATTATCATGTACTGTTGAAACAATACAGTCACTTAATAATAATTTTGTAAAGAATTATTGGAGAAATGCATCAATTGGATGTGTCTGGTGGTGTCCCAGCAGCACCATTGCGGGAAAGTGTGCAGGCTAGCAACAGCAGAATCACCCGCAGTTAACCATATAAATGCACATTAGCAATGGATAGAAATCCAGGACATGAGCTTTAAAAATAACCCACAGTGTTGAATTTCCAGCATGTCTATTATTGTACAGATTTCAATATTTGCAATGCAAAGGATCCCCACTCTAAGTATATTGTGGCTGTGGGAAGACATGGAGTCTTCAGCTTGCATTCACCTCTGTAAAATGAAAGTTGCCCTAAAAATTGGCTACTCTTAGCAAAAATACAGTTTTTATAGCAGTTTGGGTTTTAGGTCTTAAGCACACATTTTGAGGCACATGAAATCTGAAATCAAATGTATCCTCTTTCTCTATAGCAGCCAATAAAAGTTCAGTCTTAATTAGCTAAAATGAAAGCTGTGCAGTAAATGGTTATTATGGCAACCAAGTCAGAAATTTTAAACTGAAGGAATCGTACCACTTAAAAATGGTAGTTCTAACCCTCAAATACATCGCACCAGCTCAGGGTGAACTGGTGCCGGAGCATATTTTCATTAATTCCAGAAACCGCCGATTCCTTCATTAAACTGTTTTATACCTTATATTGCACGGACCCTTCGGCGCACCATGATACAGGCTCGGCGCACTTTGCACGCGACCGTGTGTGCGCCTGATTCGGACGTGCCGGAGAGCTGGTGACGTCATTGAGCTCTCAGGCATACTCGCTCCTGCGCAACTTCGCAAGGCCGGCTTCGCACGTGACGTCATCGGCTCTCTGGTATTTCCTAATCAGGCGCAACCACGGTAACGTGCATGGTGCGCCGAAGTGTGCTTGCAATATAAAGTAGAAAATATAAAAGCAATCGGCGGTTTCTGGAATTAATGAAAATATGCTCTGGCACCAGTTCAGTCCCTGAGATGGTGCGATGTATTTGAGGGTTAGAACTACCATTTTTAAGTGGTAGGTTTCCTTTAAAGGAAACCTACCATTTAGAATGGTAGGGGTAAGCTGTAAGTACCGAGCACCAGCTCAGGGTGAGCTGGTGCCGGTACTTACTTTCGTTAGTGTTATAAACCGCGGTATCGCGGTTTTAACACTTTTTAAACTTTAGAGCAGGAGAGGCTTCGGCACTGCGCGCGACCGTGCGCGCGCAACATCTCCGCTATTTCCTATGTAGGCGTGTGCACGATCGTTCTGGTCTAGAGTTTAAAAAGTGTTAAAACCGCGATACCGCGGTTTATAACACTAACGAAAGTAAGTACTGGCACCAGCTCACCCTGAGCTGGTGCTCGGTACTTACAGCTTACCCCTGCCATTCTAAATGGTAGGTTTCCTTTAAGTGTAGACTGTAATTTGCAGTGATGACCACAAGGTGTCACTGTAGGTCACTGTACACAGCCTTAGCCTGTGAATATAGAGTATGTGACAGAATTATATCTGAATCCGGTGCCTTATGTTAGTTGTAAAAACTGAGATTATGTTATATAATTTATAGCCTCAGTCAACATAGAGTTTTCATATTGCAAGTGGCGTATAATCATTAAGCCAGCGTGTATAATGTAATTTTTGCTGTCTTGAAAAAGTTGTGTCACAAGTAGTATTATACCATACAGTTAAATTATTAAAAAGTGGCTTCTTTCTTTTAGGTTTCATGTATACAAACCAGTGGTCTATTGCTTGTGATTCATGTTGTCATTGGCATGTGAAGTACCCTCACACCCCAATGACAGGAGAAAATACTGATCCTTAGCGCACTCACCAGTGTACACCGCCAAAAGAATTGGTATATAACAAATGAGGAATGGGGGAAAGATACCAGTGATTGTTTATCCATGTGCGTCATATTTATAGTATTTTGGCGCCACAATTTAGCTTCTTCTCGCACTTGTTGCACAATATGGAAGTAGCTTTGAATCCTGACACTTTTTTCTGCACCTTTTTTCCGGCGCAATTTGTTTCAGAACTCAAGCGAAAGCAACATAATTGGAGGCCTGGATGGACAAGAGCCACCAGAATAGTTTTGCTTGGTTCCCCAGGGAACTCGGGGTGCAACTGAACATCTGCATTCCTCAAAATACATTTTCTCATGGTTATTACCTGCACTGTCCTATATAAGAAGGATATGGCTGACTTTGACAAGCATATCCTGATGACAGGGGGTCACACAGAACAACAAGATGGACTGTATGCAGCAATAAGACTACAGTTTCTGGACCTCTTCTAGACTGTAAATTTGTTTTTGGTGTTTATTATTAAAGACAGACTTTTGAGTGGAAAGCACATGTTCTGTACATGTGAAGATCATTAACTATTTTGAGCAATGACAATATGATGAACCTCTTTCCTCTATATACTTTTTAAGTACTTGAATCATTAATTCCATCAGAAATTAATAAAGCATAAACCATAATTTACTAAATGTTAGTGGTATAAGAGCTGACTCTTCTCAGTCGTTATGTGATCTCATATTAGGAGAATGCTTCTCCAAGACTCTGTGGAACTGCCTTAAACAAATCTGAGGATGCTAAGACTTATAAACGCCTGTATTTATTCAATGCTTCCTCCTAGTCACACTGATGGAGCCCCAGGAACTCAGTGGGTGAAATGCATTGGGTGGAGCTGGGAACTGAGTGAACTGATCTGCAGGAAAGTTAAGTGTTCTACATTCACAGGAAACTGCTCATTCTTCTGGGATGTGCAGATAAGGAAACATCTCAGGACTCACTTCTTGTTACTTGTAACACTTCCTCCAACACCACCCCACCTACTTCATCATAACAGACACATGTACACAGCACTGGAAGTGGAAAATGAGGCAGGAATTCAGCAGTCTGATACCAAACCCAAATAAGTAATACACCGTAAATGTATGTTAAAAAAGGTCACAGGAATGTGATGCTGAAGATATAATATATCAAGGTAATAAATAAATTACACATGGAGAAGTGACCGTAATGGAACTAAATGCTTAATGTAAGTCAGTGATGGCCAACTGGAATGGACCTTAGTCCAGGCATCTACAGCTGAAATGGCAACTGTAGGACACAGAGGTAAGATGGCGCCATTCATGCCATGCTCTAAGCAGGAGATTTTCCCCGCCTCTGGATGCTGACAGTGTCAGGTAGTAAAGCCAGAGCAGCAAGCAGACAGTGTCAGCATTTAGAGGCAGGCCAACTCTCTTGCTGCAAGCGTGCATGAACAGTAACAATCATGAAGGGCAATGTACCACACTTACAGCAGGAGAATTGCCCTGCCTCCGGATGATGTCAGCTTGCTGCATGTCAGAAAAACCGTCTCTGATGCACGTGTCATAGATTAGCCATCACTCATATAGGTAAAGTTGAAATAAGAAACTGACTCTATTTTGTAAAATAAAATTTATATCTATTATAACTATGATAGCCATTGACTAAATTGAGTTTAATATGACAAAAGACACAACAGAAGCACTTCACTGGACTTCGCAGCAGATGTCATGGATCTTATACACATCTATAGCAAACGAGGGATTGTCAGTTACTTATTTCACAACAGATATTGTAGGTATATTTTATTCATAAAGGAAACAGCTTTTTTTTGTCCTAAAGATGTAGCAGTTACAAACAGGATGTTCCAAAAAAAAAAAAGTTCTAGTGGCAGGATGTGTGAACAATAGGAATAATGAATTAAAGATATACTGAACAATATGAGCTGTTAGAAGTGGTAAACTAGTAACATTCTTTTATTTTCTAGAACTTTCTTTATATTGCTTTTTTAAGTATTAACCCATTATGGCACCATGACGTCCCCGTCCCCCCCAACATGACAGTGTGATTGCATGGTGTGATTGAGCAGTTTTCAAACACACCAATAATGCATAATGCAAACACCCACGGCTCAGATCTGCGCCTGTCTTCAAAAATCCCTCAAAAATATAGAAACCCTAATTACAGTTTACCCTATTAGCTATACGATTACTCATATTGATATCGATAATGGTATCTCTTCCAAAACTTTACACATTTAAGGCTGCAAGCAGACACTTATTAAGTTTTAAAGATTTACACACCAGCTGTGAACCTGTAATGGTAAATTGTGTCCAAATGTCCGAATTACAACTCTTTTGGAACTTTTTCGCAACACATAAAAACTGTAATAGAAGCTATGAAAACAAAAAAAAACTTTTAAAATAATACATGTGAAATAGATGTGGCATTAGTGTGATACACATTTGACTGGTAGATATTTAACTCTTTCAGGACTCAGCCTATTTTGGCCTCCAGGACTCGGCCCCATTTTTCAAATCTGTGTATAAGTGGTTATAGCTTTGGAACTCTTTAACATATCCAAAGGATTTTGAGATAGTTTTCTCGTGACACATTATGGCAGATTTACTGACAAGTTCACCTGAGTTCACTAAAAGTGCATTGTCTGTCTATAAGGCTGCATGCAGCGATTCACTAAGATCGTGCGCCAGAAATCATGAATGTGTGGCTTCCCCGCTCAGCTCCGACAGAGTTTACCATCTTTTTTGTTGTGCACTTTTAACATAGGGCGTGCTACACAACTTGAAAGTTAAATACGCGCTCGAGCCGAATCAGTCAGACCGACTGACGGTTGCCCCCTAATTTCTGTTGCATGGGAGCCAGCGCAGTTGCGCCACAAAAGGGTTGCATGTGGCACAATCCCAGTGCAGACACTTCTTAAATGGCCGTTTTAGCCATAAAGAATGTGCACGATCATGCAAAAGTGCAGTGTGCAACCATAATACTTTAAATTAGTGTATATATTCGTGTATAAGCCGAGTTTTTCAGCACAAAAAATGTGCTGAAAAACCTCATCTCGGCTTATACACGAGTCAATAATTAAAAAAAATAATTAATACTCACCCTCCGGCTCTCGGAACCTCGGCGCGGGATCCCGGTCCTCGGCGGCGGCTCCTGGTCCTTGGCGGCAGCTCCCGATCCTCTGCGGCGGCCCTGCTTCTCTCTTCTATCTTCACTTGCCGGCAGTCACGTCTATGCGATCTGCCGGCGGGCGCACAATATGATGCAGGGGTGTCGCCGCTGATGACGTCATCAGCGGCGACACCGCCACATCGCAGTGTGCGCCCGCCGGCAAGTTGCATGGACGCGACTGTGGGCTAGTGAAGAAAGAAAAGAGAAGCCGCCGCCAAGGACCAGGAGCCGCCGCCGAGGACCGGGAGCCGCCACTAAGCATCAAAGGTGAGTATCGTCGGAGGGTGAGTATTAAGTTTATTTTTTTATTATTCGCTAGGCATACTGAGGGTAGGCTGTATAATACATGGGGCAGGCTGTATAATACATGGGGGCAGGCTGTATACTTTTTGGGGCAGGCTGTATAATACATGGGGGCAGGCTGTATAATACATGGGGCAGGCTGTATACTTCTTGGGGCAAGCTGTATAATACATGGGGGCAGGCTGTATACTTCTTGGGGCAGGCTGTATAATACATGGGGGCAGGCTGTATAATACATGGGGGCAGGCTGTATAATACATGAGGGAAGGCTGTATACTTCTTGGGGCAGGCTGTATACTTCTTGGGGCAGGCTGTATACTTCTTGGGGCAGGCTGTATAATAGATGGGGGCAGGCTGTATACTTCTTGGGGCAGGCTGTATAATACATGGGGGCAGGCTGTATAATACATGGGGGCAGGCTGTATAATACATGGGGGCAGGCTGTATAATACATGGGGGCAGGCTGTATACTTCTTGGGGCAGGCTGTATACTTCTTGGGGCAGGCTGTATACTTCTTGGGGCAGGCTTTATAATACATGGGGGCAGGCTGTATACTACTTGGGGCAGGCTGTATACTTCATGGGGGCAGGCTGATTGTATACTACTTGGGACAGGCAGTATACTACAGGGGCTGGCTGGTTGTATACTACAAGGGGCTAGCTGGCTGTATAATACACCCCCGGCTTATACTCGAGTCAATAGGTTTTCCTAGTTTTTGGTGGTAAAATTAGGGGTCTCGGCTTATACTCGGGTCGGCTTATACTCGAGTATATGCGGTAGTTTAAAAATATGGATGATATCTTATGTGTTTAGTTATTAAAAACAAAATAAATGCAAATAATCAGAAAGAGGATAGAGCACTACAAACCCTCTTAGGTCTAGAAGAGGAAAGTGAAAATCCACCGTTAGGCATAAATCCGCCTTTAACAGCTTTAAAATCCAGATCAGGGAATACACCACCGTTTTCACAATACCCTATGATAGACACCTTTGTACGGTAAGTTACAAAGGATATAAAAAAGATCAAACCAAAACAAAAAATAATCTCAGACCTGAATTTACAAGAACAACAGGCCTTGAGGAGGCTACAAGAGAACAATAAAATTGTATTGAAACCATCCGATAAGGGGGAAAACACAGTTGTTATGGACTGTGGGCAATATGTAGACATGGTAAAATGACTACTGATATAGATATGTACAAGATATTACAACAAGATCCTACTGGCCACATTTTTAAAGATCTCAAAGAAATCATAGATGATGGTCTAGCAAGGAACCTTACAACAAAGGACAAATATAAGTGGATCTTTAACAAAAAGCCAACTATATCCACGTTTTACCCTTTGTACCCACTTTACCATCGTACCTTAAAGGACACCTGTCATCAGGTCTGTGTCACTTGCCCTGTCACTACTACCTGTTGGAGCAGCTCACAAGGATCCCATCCCAGCCTTTATCTAGTTATTTCATACATTATTCATTGTAAAATCATCTATTTTTTATCATGTAAATGAGGCTGGTCACATGGTCAGAGGCAGTGATGTCACCCCTGTTACCCCTCCCCTCTCCTCCCCCTGCTCATGTCTGTGTGTAATGTATAGTAAAGCATTGCTAGTGTGTGTGCTGCATCTGCTGACATGCTGCATCCTCCTAATATACAGGTGAGAGACACAGACATCAGCTACACATGAATCTGACATGTTCTGCTGTAACATGGCTGCCTGGAGCTGCTGTATCTCTCCTAAACACACACACATGCACACACAGGCTGCAGGGGGTGTGGCCACCAGCATCAGGAATTATACAGCCTCACATCATTATACAGGCTGTCAGTCATGCACTGGGGGTGTGGCTGTGCCTCCCACTCATGAATAAGGTGGACAGCTTGAATATGCTAATGCTTCATTGGACATTTCACAGGTCATTTGCATACAGCTTCAGGACCTCATTGCTTAGGTTTACAGGCATGTAGAGGGACAATGAAGGGATAGAGGCAATGCGATGTGATCAATAAGTTCAGAGTACCCTCACCTAGGACTGACTGCAGTTAAAAGTTGTCTGGACACAAAAAGACACACGTTTAGGACTAAAATTATCTTACTTTAACACTTCTTGATTTTTTACTTTCTCACAATTTTTTTTTGTTTGGCGGTACCTTCTACGATTATGTGAAAGGTACCACCATGGGCACAATTTGCGCACCCACCTACGGGAACTTATTTCTAAGGTGGAGGGAATCAGTTTTTGTTTTCAATGATGACAACACCAAGTATACGGATCACATTTTGTTTTGGGGCCGGTAGATTGACGACATCCTCTGGGATGGGAATGAGGACGTCTTGTTTGGACTAGTCAAAACACTTGATGATAACAATATTGGTATGAAATTTACTCTGGAAATTCACGCGTCCAAAATACATTTTGGGATTTGACTATAAAAAAGAGTTACCTGGGAGATCTGGAAACTACAGTCTACCGGAAGATTACATACACAAATAGCCTACTAAACTGGGAGAGTTGGCACCCCAAGTCCCTGAAATCAGGGGGATCCCAGTTGGACAATATCTGGGGGCTAGAAGGAATTGTTCCTCAGAGGAGACTTTCAAGAAGGAGTCTAAACTACTATATGAACGGTTCTTGGAGAGGGACTATCCACGCAAAAAAAAGCATACATAAGAGCAAAAGTGGCCAATAGAGATACTCTAAATTTGGACTCAGTTCGAGAAAGAAAGGAATCGAAAATACATAGGGACTTTTGATTCATGCACCAAGGATATTGTGGAAATCCTGAACAAGTATAGCATAACCTACCGCTGTGGCAAAAACATAAAAGACACACTAGTACATAGTCACTATGAACCAAAGCATACCAGCAAGCAGTCCTGGCTAACAATGTTATATGTAAATATAGGAGGATACATGGTAGTGTGGGATAATGGGATCACTCACAGTCCGAGATACTGAACTCATAATGCAGTGCCTAAAATTAATCCATGAGGATGACGCTGATCCAATTCTATACATAAGTGATATCATGAACTTCCTAGCTACAAATATATTGCCTAGTGTAAGTGTATACTTACCTAGTTCCCCTCTAGATGGAAAACGTTCCAACAGGTCTCCATAGTGTATTATATTCTGCGTGTTTGCTTAGGAGTGTGATTTGGGAGCCTACACACCGATATATGATGGAAAGTATACATATTCGTGCCAGTTAGTCATGCATGCACACCCTTTGCTACGGCCCGAGCATGGCACAAACAGTAGGCGCAGGTGCATATACTAACCTGCGCCCCATACAGTCTCTAAGTGTACCAGCATCGCAGATAAACATAACTAACTGGTCGGCTAGTGACCAATGCTGTAAAAACAGGATGTAGGATTCAATTGGGTAACAGAAAGGTATACTTTTGGCTAAGACAAGTGATCACGTCACCAGTGACATCACAAACAGAGGTATTATTACCTTGAGCCAATGAATTATGAGCACACTCTAGCCCCGGCACCCCTGAGGACACCACAGTAGTGGCAAAACATGTCAGGGGGGCGAGGCTGTAGTATGATAGCTTATTTTAACTAGTAGTCATTGTGAGTGAGACAATGGAAAGACAGCATATGTGAGATAGTGTATAGGGTCCTATGTGCTTCAATTTGATAACAGTTAGCATAGTTACGTGCAATAAGTTGGACATACGGCTATAGCAATCTAAGGGACAATTGAATAATATAGAGTACCAACTTGACAGTGATAGTTAACTGCTGAATATGTGGCATATGACAGTTCAATAGACATGGAGGTTACTGCTACTCTAACTAACAATGTTGCAACAGTGCTTTGATAAACAGTGAATAACAGTGACACCTACTGATAAAAAATCAACACTGTCGACACTAAACGTGCCATATACTTGTAGAATGCACTACTCCATGGCAATAACGGCATAGAAGAGATCTCATTGTAGACTACATCATTTTTAAGTTGTATGTTTACAACTTTTCCACGATTTCTACTTTTAAACATAACTAATAAAAGTTATGTTTTATCATTAACCTAATCAATGGGTCTCAGTGAGGTCGCTTTAACCTTTTTTGTAAATATTTTCCAAGTAAATGGACCCTGTCATATATTGTCCAAAACTTTTGGTATATAAACCTCTGTATGGGCACACGGCCAGCCATAGACTGGAACCAAAAGAAATACATTTTACACCTTACACAATGTAGCAGAGGACTAAATATCATGTTAAAGCAACTAGCAAACTCTAAGGACCAATAATGCATTTTTTAAGATCATTTACGAATGGAAATTCTGCATGGTATACTGGCACACTCTGTATTTCTACCGTATTGAAAATAATATGAAGCCCCAATCTCTCCTTATCCTTCCACGTACTTAATATATGAAGTCCTGGGAAAGAGGTCTTCTTCACAGAAAATAGCAAGGAAATGCTTTCAATTAACTCATAAAACCTCCATTACAAATCAGGCACAGGAAACCAATTTCAAGATAGTTTCCAGATGAATTTCTCAATTACTCCATAAAATGTATCGCAATGTACACTGATATATATCTGGCGTGAGGGGCCTTTTATTCATTGGTTTGCAGAGAAATTCCTCCACCTCAGATAGGAATGATATGCCACAAAATTAAAGTTCTACTGGCAGCCAATACATTACACAAATTATTATACAAGTTAGATATAATAACTGTTTTACATGACAGATGTCAAAGCCAGGAACACCATGGTTTATTAGAAATAGTGTTTAAAACCTGTTGTCATTAATTCTTTCCTTGGGATCTTCCAGCATGCTATTTCATCCTTCATAAGGCATGTTACAAAGACAGGTCCACTCCACTGTTATATTACCCTTCTTACCCTAATTGGCTCTTACTTAAGAATGCTCCCTTATAACCTTACATAACTTTGTGCCCTATTGGCTGTACATGACTTTATATCAGATGCCATGAAAGAAGTTTTGTTTAATCTAAGCAAAGCATACTTTAACATAGGTTAAAAGTACTTGCAGTACTGCACCGGAAAGAATATTACATGACATGTGATATGATTATGATATGACATGTGTAACATAAGTGGACAATTATGTTTGTCAGTGTTTGTGTCTCCTTCTTTCTATTTTTCTGTTATGACCAGGCTTCTCTTACAAACTCTCAATTCTATGTGTTTCCTCCAGATGCAGACTGAGGTGGATGGGTACTGTAGTGAAGCACAGGGCTGTGAGCTGCCTGTTCCACTAGAGAGATCAGGAGACACAGTGATGTCACTACACCGCCCCTCCTGCTCCAAGCAGCTGACTACAATACTGGGAGCAGGAGGCGCTGTATGATGACATCATCGGGACCCCTTCCTGTACACGGGAAGAAGGGTGAGAGAGGAAGAAAGGTGAGTATAACTGTTTATTTTTTTATTATACATTTCGAAGGGGGAGCACATTAGGGGAGTTGTGGGGGACATAACTGGGGAAGATATTACTTGGGTCTGTGGGTATATTACTAGGGGTTTTGGGGACATTACGGAAAGGTTATGGAGACATTACTGAAGGCTGTGAGGACATTACTAGAGGCTGTAAGGTCATTACGGGGGGCTGTGGAGGACATAACTGGAGGTTGTGAGTGCATTACTGGGGGCTGTGAGGACATTACTGGGGGCTGTGAGGACATTACTGGAGGCTGTGAGGACATTACTTGGGGCTGTGAGCAAATTATGGGGGTCTGTGAGGACATTGCTGGGGGCTGAGGTCAATACAGGAAGGCTGTGGGGTACATTACTTGGGGGCTATGAGGACATTATTATGGTACTGTGCCGATTGTTACCTGGGGCTGTGAGGACATAACTTACTGGGGGGTATCACTTACTGGCGACTGTGGGGACATTATTTGGTGTGGGGGCTGTGAGGACATTACTTAGTGTGAGGAACATTACTTACTGTGGGTTGTGGAAACACTACTTGGTGTGGGAGTTGTGAGGGCATTGTGGGGGCTGTTGGGGACATTACTTTTTAGTTTGGGGTTATATCTTAGTGGGGAGGGCATTATTTATTAATGGTATTATTACGTGGGGGCTCCTTTAAGAGGATATGATTATAAAGAGGCCACTATCAGAGGAATTAAGTGTAGGGGCATAGAGGTGGCATTATTCAGTGCTTGACACATTGAGGGGTAATTAGCACCCCACAGTTAGGTCAAGTTGAAAATTTGAAAATGAAATGAAATAAAAATTAGTCAGTCCTATTTTTTTTATAATGGGACATCAAACCTATGCTGCATAAATGGACAATGCTCAGTACTACAACTCATTTTATATACATGGGGCAACACAGTAATATTCCTATCCTACATACATTTGCACTGTACAATAATAATATCTATCTTGTATATATATGTGCAGTTTGACTACTCCTGCTCTGCATATATATATATGAGATAGCCAAATAATATGATTGTATTCACACATTCAAAGTTGCAGGGGATTGTGAGGTTTGGCGCTTGAAAGTCAAGAATTCAAAAATTTGCTACCCTTTTGCTCGTCAGTTTATTGCAGCTGGTGATTGGCATAGAATTCATGGATGTTGAAGGCAATTGGACTGGACCATTCCCTTTTATATTTATGTAATGTTTCGCCACTCTTGAGGTATTGCATAGTTCTATGGAGCCATTTATATACACAGTTAAAATTACTTTAATATCAACAACATAATGGATTTTGGTGAAGAAGCAAATGACTACTGATACCTGATACTGATACCTACTAATTTCAGCCGATAAGGAAACTTAAAAGGATAATGGTATTAACTCCATGGCAAAAATATTCTTAGAAATGGCTGTCCTGTTCTTTTTATTTGTCATGATTCAAGCAGCAGCTTGCAGGTCCATCTAGGGGAAGTGATTGCCTATCTAGCTTATCTTTAATTTTGAGGAGCCCTCACTAACATTTATAAGGAGGGCCTTTTACACCGTATTTGAAGGGGACATAAAACATCATTTATTAGGGAGGACAGTGCCCTATTATTACTCAGGAGGGCACTGTATATTATTTATTGTAGGGGTGCTGCATACATTAAAACTTGTTCCTATTTAGTGAGCAAGCTGTTGCTTTATCAGTACCTTTGAAAGTCATGCAGGGTAGCAGCACACCTTTCATCTGTTTTTATAGCATGTAGAGTGAGGTGATGATACATGAGTTGGTGCCATGTGGTAGCAAATACTACACATTTCTACCACTATTCCAATGAAAGTTATATTTTTAAATATTTCCATATCCTTGTTTGGTTAATCAGTGAAGCTTTTTCCTACTCATATATGGGCAATCCAGTGACATATTATGGTGTAGTACTTACCTGTATTGATCTGAATAAAACACCTGGAGTGAGACATAAAACTTACTTTTAAACTGCATCACCCTCTATGCACGTGTCTTCCCCACTCTCTCCGTCATCCCCTCCCTCTTCCCTCTGTTTTTCATTCCTTTGTGAGCTTATTGTTGGTCCTGTAACTATGAAGATATTTAAGTATTTATGTTGCAAAATTTCTTAAACTCACTTGCGCTATTGCTGTCTGCACTGTTGGTAGAAACGTAGTGACCTTTTAACTATTTTTAATTTCCTACGATACGTTATAAATAGGGAAAAAAACTAATCCTTTTTCCGCTCTTTTGGTTAAGCTTGTCACACAGATGATTTATCTTTGTCTTCCGTCAACCTTTACAAACAATTCAGTGATAATATATCATTTGATGATAATTTTTTAAAGAGGTATATATTCTAAATGTCATGTGCAGGCCTTTTACCAGTAGGATATGACATAGATGTTTAAATAAAAAGAAAACCTTTGGCGTGGGTCCTACAGTAAATACTTTCGCATTCCTGTTTTCTGAGTTCCTGCTTCCTGCTATTCACTGTTAGACTCTCTTCAGCCCACACCTCTTCCGATGGAAAAGAGAATGTGCCACCAATCTTGCTCTTAAAGACAATTATATAGGAGACATGCAGGTCCTCTTAGGGTCAGCAAGGTCACACATTTTCCTCTGTCTGTTTGAAAAAGGAATTATGGATAAATGTAACACCCAAAGCATAGTTCTTACCAACTCTTTACAAACTCATTTACTTCACAGATATATTTGTAAGCATTTTTCTATTTATTCTTTGTTGAATATGGTTTCTTACTTTAGATAATGACACCCAAAACCTAATAGTGTTTACAATTCAGACATTAAACTGCAATTTTAGGTTGACTGTTCTTTATGTCCATAAAGCCCTCTTACAAATGATATAAGTAGTGTTATTTCATTGTAATTCTAGAAGACATTACACTGTAGACAAGTATAAGACGCTACTGTAATGAAATTATGTAAAAGAGGAGTACATTAGGTCAAGAAATGATGGTAAGTTTCTTGCGTCACTAGGTGATACTCTTTGGGTTAAATATATGCCATTTAGATGCAAAATAATGAAGGGAATAGATCTCCCACAAAACATTGAGATTTAGGAGTGACTCTTAGGCCTGTTCCACACGTGCGAGTGTGATGCGATGAACTCGCATCACACTCGCAATGCGTGCTGCCTGCATCTCCCGGCCCGGAGGCTTTAAACCAGAACTGAACTGACATGCTGAGTGGAATTGGCAATAAGCAGCTGTCTCCGGTCCTTTAATTACAACCCCCTTTATCCAGCCAGCCATAAACATACCTTTTTCTAGTGTAAATGTTAATTATCCTTTAGAGCCCAGACAAGATCTGCCAGGGTGGATGCTTTAGTTGGTGCCTTAGATGCCATTTTGTGTAGGTGGGCGGGGTTTTATGGGAGGACTCATAAAGCCCTGCAGGAATTGCAAGACTCCCTAGTGTAAGTGTGCCCCGTGATTGAACTTGATAGTGGAGGTTCATCACAGTAAGTATATCTAGATATGGAGGGAAAGTGGGAAGGGATCTATATATATATTATGTATTAAAAGTGCTGTGTGCACATCACAGTACCTGCACTGCCGAATTCCTGTTTATGTCAGGTTACAGGAATAGTATTTCTACTGAGGTGCCCCCTGTGTAAATGTTTTGCCTCTATGTATGTGTTTGCTAAACTATTTCTACAATGAAGCAAGCAACTAGGCAGATGCCTTCCTTTGCCTCATCAAAGAATGAGCAGTAGTGTGAGGACAGAAGGTGGCATCTGATTTGTCAATTGACCTGTCAGTCAAGAGGTATATAGGGCTCCAGAGTGTGTCTGCCAATATCCCTAGGAAGAAGCTTAGTCCCCCCAACAAAACATGTGTTCCCCCCAGTGCAGGGAAACATCTTATGTCTCCAGTACAGGTAGGGACTTGGCCTCTGTGGTATCAATTTCAAGTCAGGTGCATTCCTTCTTATACATGAAACATTCTTTAATTTCATCCAAATTAAAACGTACAAAGTCTTACATTTTTACTATTTTTATGTATTTTAACTTCAAAGTCAGTGAAAAACTGCAGTCTTGGTTTCTATATCTTCCTTGTCTGATTGTGCTTCATGGTTCCCCTGGTGCCCCTGTTTCATTGATGACTTCCTAATCCTCTGCCTTGTGCTGCCGCTGAGCCCTCAGTGTCAGATGGGAACTCTGCCTCTAGTGCATTCACCCACACCTGGCCTGACTCTACATTACATACTCCATCATGGCCTGAAGGCAGACAGAGGATGGAGATGGTAGCACTGATGATGGCGTCATCAGCCCTGACTATGGCACAAATGTCGCTAATGGAGGCCCACCAAGGTGGTGAAGTGCTGTTGGTAACTGTGAAGAAATTGAACTCATCTGTGCGTTGAGTAACTGGAACTCAACTATTGCCTGCTGCTGCTCACACATCCTTTCCAGCACATCACATATGAGGCTGTGGCTGGGGAAGGCCAAATTCCTCTGCAGTACAGATAGATGAGCAGCGGTAATGTGTGAAAGCTGAAAGTGTGCACAGATAGCAAACACTTTACACAGCAGTCTGGCATGTCTGCTTAACTGACCAGGAAGCTTTGCACCACCAAGTTGAGGACATGTGCTAGGCACCGGATGTGCGTCAACCTCGATTAGTCCAAGGCTGCTACAAGGTTCTTGCTCGCTAAGCCTTACTAAGGCTAAAGATCCAATGTTATGGGAAAAAAAAACCTTTTTGTTAGCAGTTTTTGTAAATAGTTTTTGTTTTTCCAAAAAGTTTTTGTTTTTCCAAAAAAATGTGTTCAGTTTTTGTTTTGTTTAGTTTCAGTTGATCAAGGGAGTGCCACTAGGGATACAGAAGAAAATTTTTACTACTTTGGGCAGTGTGTGAGATTTTGTCCTGGAAAACGAGTTTCTGCGTGGCCTGCTGCCGTTTCCACGTTGCTGTGTTGATTCTATTGGTTCAGGCATGGCGATAAGGCACTGCGTAAGGAGGCAGACGTGTATGAACATCCTGGACCACTCTTTCTTGTCCATGTGTCAATTGTGTTGTGCACTTTGCGAAATTCTCCACAGCCTTTTGGTGCAGGGCGGGGATGGCCTGCAAAGAAAAGTAGTGGTGGCTGCAAATGATGTATTGAGGGATGGAATGGTAGCTTTTCCAAGGACCAAGGCTCATAGGTAAAATGGGCCAAACTTCAGCTTTTTCTCCATTGTTTGAGAGACAGAATCTGAATGCTTCCATGTAATCATGTGAACAGGCTTGGTGATGGTGGTGGTGCTACTGCTGGTGGTAGTGTCACATGCTTGAGAAAGATTCAACTGGAATCGAAACGTTGCAATTTTTGTGCCTGGATGATGTTATAATAAAGATTCCTTGGAACTGAACCGTACCGGGTGCTGTGGCTCTCTCCATCTCTTATTCTGACTATAGGACTATGAGCACCGGATCCCCAGCTGCTAGCACCACTCAATCGTAATTGTCTAGGATTGCTGTCTGTTTTCCTCTCCCCATCCACTGCAGCTTATTTTTTATTTGCAGGTGCCTGGTCATATTCATGGTGCAAATGAAATGTATAGCTATTCTGCAAATTGCTTGAAAAAGTCCCATGCCATGGAGATCCACTGGACCAGTTTTTGTATGCGAAGTCACTAATATCAGGTTATGTTGTGGCTATGGGCTACCCAATGCGCCTTTGCACCCTTCCGTATCTTCTGCTCGTTACCTAGGGACCATCACCTCTTCCTCCCAAGACCATGCACCTGCTTTTAAGAGAGTAAGTTGTAGCAGGCACATTTTAACTGCAGCACCAGCTTCATCACCAGTAGCAGTACCACATCCCTGCCCCATATTTGCTTCTTTTTTAATTTAAACACTCTCACAGTTCTCATCACTGTGCTATAAAACACTACAAGTATACACCTGCAGCTACTGCCACTACTCTATAATGAGGTATGGAAATACACACACAGTACTATACACTGTCTTGAAAAGGTCACTCATTTAAATTTTCTAGCTGCCCCTTACTGTCATTTTAACTGCCTCCTCTCCCATGAATAGTGCTGGTCAGGTCCACTCATCACTACCCATACCATTTTCTAATTTTTTTTTAATATTTCTGCATAAGACTGCTATACCATAATCATACCACCACATAATGACTGAACAATACTACCCTACTGTTTCTGTACCACCATACCATAACCTAGTGTTACCACCAATGTATTATATGTGTTGGTCTTCATCCTCAAAAATGTAGCTGAGAATGTGCCATGTGTGTTAAATTTTTATATTTCACTTGAATTGGTGTGAATTGGTGCACAAAATTAGGCTCCAATGTGTGAATGTGTGATCAACAATAATGCATGATCTATATTTTTGAAAATCAAAAGCCACAGATGGCCAAATAATTTTAAGATACTGGGACATTTGATTACCAAATTGGCATACACTGGTGCAAGCAACATGATAACATCACATGGATCTGTGGTCCCCATATGGTAAGGCAGAGCATGGGAGGAAACGGCTTTTTGCTCCACCTTCACCATCTCACAGACTGTAGATGCCAAAGACACCAGTAGTGGATAGGGGATATAAAAGACAAAAAAATTAACTACTTGGGGAAATGTGAATGTGGGCTTCTTTGGGGCACTATGACTGTGGGCTACTGTTGGGCACTGTGACTATTAGCT
Source organism: Engystomops pustulosus (assembly GCF_040894005.1). NCBI lineage: Eukaryota > Metazoa > Chordata > Amphibia > Anura > Leptodactylidae > Engystomops > Engystomops pustulosus. The sequence continues at coordinate 180,910,480 of NC_092412.1, read as the reverse complement.
ACTGTGGAGGCCCTGTGACTATATTGGCTACTGTGGGAACATTTCTACTATATTGGCTATTGTATGGCCTCTGTAACTATTAGCTTCTGTGGGAGTAATGTTACTTTACTGGCTAATGTGGGACCCTATTACTATTGTGGAAGTAATTCTACCAAATTAGTTATTGTTGGGGCGCTGTCACTATATTGACTACTGTTGGAGCACAGTTAATTTATTGGCTACAGTGGTGGCACCTTTACTATATTGATTAATGTGGGGGCAAGGGAACAGTAATAAGTTTGTGTAAAAAGGTGCAGGAGATTATGTTTCTATACACATCAGATTATTTTAGCACTGAAGACCTGTGATATTCTTAAAAGTATATTTGCAATATTGTATATTAGTATAAGATAAAAAAAATTATGTGGGGACATTGATTACTGGAACCATTTCCTGTGGTCTGATGAGGCCAAGATAAACTGTTTTGATTCAAATGGTGTCAAGTGTTTGGCATCAATGAGGTGAGGAGTAGAAAGACAAGTGTGGCATGCTTACTTTCAATCATTATGGTGGTGCCCCTGCTTGGGGCTGCATAAATACTGCTGGCTCTGGGAGCTACAGTTCATTGAAGGAACCATGAATGCCGACATGTACTGTGACATAATAAAGCAGAGCATGTTCCTCTCCCTTCAGAAATGCTAGGCAACCGGTGAAGCTCAAGTGAACTCCACGCCTCAGAGAGTTGAGGCAGATCTGGAACATAATGGTGGCCACACAAAATATTGATAGCTTAGGCACTATTTGGCCATTTTCATTTAGGTGTGTACTCACTCCTGTTGCCAGGTCTCATTTTGAGGGGATGTTTTACCATAAATATCCTTATAACTCTCAAAACTCTGAATTTCATGCTGCACTTGACTCCATTTCTTTCGGAATCATTGGCCTCGATCTCTCAGACCCATTCAAGTAGCTGCTTGTTTCTCATGAATTCCTTACCCATGTCAAAACCTCTTGCAGAATCTAAATGGCCTACTACACGCCTAGGGTACAACAGCCTAGGGTTAAAGCATGTAAGTGGGTCTAAAAATAGTAAACTTTTTTTTTAAAAACATAAACATTTAAATCACCCCCTTACCCTAGAACTGATATAAATATACAGTAAACATGCATCATAAACATGTTAGGTATTGCCGCATCTTAAAATGTCCGCATCTATAATAAAGGTTGTTCCAAGCATTTAACCCCGTAACGGAAAATAGCGCCTACTTTTTGTCATTTTGCTAAATATAAAAAATCAAAAGGCTGTACAGTCCTCAAAATGGTAGCATTAAAAACATAATCAAAAGTTGCAAAAAAATTATACCACACATCTCCGTACATTAAAGTATGGCAAAATGAAGAACTTTTTTTTTGTACAGGAGGTTTTCATTTTTGTAAATGTATGAAAACATTATAAAACCTATATAAATTTGGTATCCTCGTGATCGTACTGACTCAAAGAATAAAGTAGACATGTAATTTGGAGCACAGAGTGAAAGCCATAAAATCCAAGCCCACAAGAAAATCGCGCAAATACATTTTTTTTACCAATTTCACTGCATTTGGAATTTTTTTCCTTCTTTCCAATACACGTCATGGAAATTTAAATACCGTCACTATGAAGTGCAATTTGTTACGTAGAAAACAAGCCCTCAGACAGCTCTTTACATGGAAAAATCAAAAAGATTTTTGAAGGTGGGGAGTGAAAAATGAAAAAGCAAAATTGAAAAAAAAAACCTATTCGTTAAAGGGTTAAAATCCAATTGTCACAGAGACCAAAAAATTTTTGGCTGGGGTTACAATTCTAAAATATATAGTTACGACTTACATCCAAATTTAATTTAAGAACAAAGCTACAGAACCCATCTTGTATGTAATCTGGGGACTGTCTGTATAATGCATAAGAACAAATGATTTGGTGGTTCATTTTACATTGAATATTATTGCCACATTACAAGGATACATTTTATGCATTGATCATTTCAGTTACCGAGACTACAGGCAACTTACCTTCTTTAAAGGAAACCTACCATTTCAATTGGTAGGTGTAAGCTGTAAACACCGAGCACCAGCTCAGGGTGAGCTGGTGCCGGTGCTTAGTTTCGTTAGTGTTAAAACCGCGGTATCGCGGTTTTAACACTTTTTAAACTTTATAGCAGAAACTGCTTCGGCGCTGCGTGCGCAAGATCGTGCGCACGCCTACATAGGAAATGCCGCAGGCGTTGCGCGCGCACGGTCGCGTGCAGCGCCGAAGCAGCTTCTGCTATAAGGTTTAAAAAGTGTTAAAACCGCGATACCGCGGTTTTAACACTAACGAAACTAAGCACCGGCACCAGGTCACCCTGAGATGGTGCTCGGTATTTACAGCTTACACCTACCATTTGAAATGGTAGGTTTCCTTTAATATAACATCACTATGCAATGTAATCTGCTCTTGAAGTGAGGGCGGTAGAGTCACACCCTGGCTGCACAGGGCCTAGTTAATTATGATATAATTCTGCAGATTAGAGGGGAAGGTTAATGGCTTTGGGTTAAGATATTTTGAAGGTGCCACATTGGGTACTACACTGTTATATAAGCTGTACCCTGACTACTTTACATTGTATAAGTGTCATATCTTCAGTGTCGTCCCATGTAATACATATGTAAATAAATTACAGATGGTCCCCTACTTAAGAACACCTGACTTACAAACAACCCCTAGTTAAAGACGGACCCCTCTGCCCACTGTGACCTCCAGTGAAGCTCTTTGAATGCTTTACTATATTCCCAGACTGCAATTATCAGCTGTAAAGTGTCTGTAATGAAGTTTTGATTATCCTATTGTCCAATTACTGATTACTCAGATTGTCACTGGAGCAAAAAAAATTGTCTGGATCTACAATATAAAATATACACTTTTGACTTACATACAAATTCAACTTAAGAACAAACCTATGGAACCTATCTTGTACGTAACATGGGACTGCCTGTAATTACAAACATGTGAGGCTTTTGTGAGATACTGTAACTTGTGCAGAAAGCCATTAGTATTTAATTTGTTTCTATTTATCCTGTGACCATGCAGAGGAATGAAGCCTTCAGTGATGAGATGTGTGTCAGACTTTCTATGAGAGCTACATATGGATCTATTTAACGTGTGATGCAATTTGGTGTTAATTAAGAGCGCGGGAAAGTGAGATGAGAAGCTGCAGAGCTTTTATGATTTGCTTTGTTCTGGGTGGAAGAGAACAGATTTTCAGTCCATTTGCCAGTTCAAGTTGTATTGTAAAAATGATTTTTTTAATGCTAATTACTTCATATCGGTGCTAGGTCTCATGTACAACACAAATATTAGATGTGTGCTAGCTGTTGTTTCACTTCTATGAGCTCATGCCATGGCCTTGGATTTCTCAGCCCTGTACATAAGCTGTGAGGTTGAGCCACAAACTCAGGCAGCAATAAGATCTGCTCCATCCAATGTTTGAGTCCTGTGAAACTGCACTCATCCTGTACAGGTAGCCTTAGGCCCCTTCCACACTTGCGTTGCAGATCACGTCAGAGTTTGATCAGGGTGCGATCAGTGTTTGGTCAGTGAAAAACGCACATTTTGCATCAGAGTGCAATCAGTTTTCAGTCAGAGTTTGTTCAGTGTCTCAGTTTTTCAAGCGCGTTTTTGATGCAATTTCAATGCGTTTTTCACGCGCAAAAAATGCGCGTGAAATGGACTCAGGACTGAGCTCTATCTTTTCTATGGCAATTGATGCGTGAAAAACGCATTGCACTTGCAAGTGTCTCTTGTATGGTGCGTTTTTCACGCGCTTGACTTGCAAAAGTAGAGCATGTCGAGATTTAAACGCGTGTTAAAAAAAACGCGCGTGTGTATGAAAAAAAATGTCTGAAAAGACCCATTGATTACAATGGGTCAGAGTGCAATGCAGGTTCTGCGCGTCAAAAGCATGCGCAGAAAACGCGCGTGAAAAACGCAAGTGTGAAAGGGGCCTAAGGCCCCTTCCACACTTGCGTTGCAGATCACGTCAGAGTTTGATCAGGGTGCGTTCAGAGTTTGGTCAGTAAAAAACGTGCATTTTGCATCAGAGTGCAATCAGTTTTCAGTCAGAGTTTGTTCAGTGTCTCAGTTTTTCACGCGCGTTTTTGATGCAATTTCAATGCAATTTCAATGCGTTTTTCACGCGCAGAAAACGCGCGTGAAATGGACTCAGGACTGAGCTCTATCTTTTCTATGGCAATTGATGCGTGAAAAACGCATTGCACTTGCATTGCACTTTCAGGTGTCTCAGAGTGCAATGCGTTTTTGATGCATCTCCATAGACTTGTATGGTGCGTTTTTCACGCGCGTGACTTGCAAAAGTAGAGCATGTCGAGATTTAAACGCGCGTTAAAAAAAACGCGCGTGTGTGCGTGAAAAAAAATGCAAGTCTGAAATGACCCATTGATTACAATGGGTCAGAGTGCAATGCAAGTTCTGCGCGTCAAAAGCACGCGCAGAAAACGCGCGTGAAAAACGCAAGTGTGAATGGGGCCTAAGGGAGCCTTCCTACATGGCGTTTTTCTCGCGTTTTTAAATGCATCCAAAATGAAAGTGGGAGGGGTTTGGCCAAAACGCATACACGTTTGCAATGCATTTCAGGCAGACCCCCTCCAACTTTTGTTTTGGATGCGTTTAAAAACGAGAGAAAAACACCACGTGGATAGGCGCCCACAAAGGAACACTGTTACCAGCTTTGACTCCACAAAAATTGCCTGCACCCTTAGGAATGGTATGAAAAAACATTTGTGTACCAAGAACACTGATCATGCTCCAAAATTAATAAATGATTTATTTTCTGCATCTCACATACTAAACACATTTATCTAAAACAGTGCAGTGTGTACTATGAGCAGTTTGCCTGTGAAGTGTGTAGGGGGTGCCAGATTCAGGAATTGTGGCGCACGTTCTGTATGAATCTGGAGCTCCCTGCTCTGTTCCGGCAGAGTGCACCAACCTTTTTTGGTACACCTCTAACATAGGGCGTGTAAAAACACTTCTGTCGGACACGCTTCTGTCAGAGTCGAGTGCAACACATATGTGGCACAGACACTTCTTAAAGGAAACCTACCATTTAGAAACACCCATCATTAGGCAAATATACAGGTGTTGTTATGCAGATGATGATGCAGGTTTTATCTTTATCACATTATCATGTTCATGGACCTTATATGTAGTTCTTACTGTAGTTAGTGCATTTGAATAATTTTTGACGCATGCTAATTTTTCTGTGATGCCACTCTCCCCTGGACAGCTCTGTATTACATGGCCATCTGCACACAGTTTCTATATTATTTGATGGAAGAAAAGGCCCATATTCAAGAATATTCCAAAAGAAAATATAGATAATGCTTTGAACTGGGAGATGTAATAAGCAGAATAAACGAAATACAACATGGAGACAGATTACATTCATACAGTCATACATACTTTGTGCAAATTTAATTGTAAAAACATACATCTGAAGGAAATGAAGACAATTCTGCTGTGTTGCTCAGCAACAAGTAGACTCTGGGCGGTTAAAGGCAATCTGCATTTTCTTTGCTTACAATATTGTGTCTACAATGTAAAAGTATAACATGACCAGATCCCTGAGGAAATGCAGGAAGCTAATTAGCCATGTTTATCTTTCTCTATATAATGAATTTAACTTGCATTACAAGGAGGACATATTCTCAGTAGAAGCAGGATTCCTCAAGAGCATTTATTAGCAGCACTGGTATAGCTTAATAAGTCAGATTGCCATAGGTCATGTGTCAGTCAAAAGGTTAAAGCAGGGGTCATGAAACATTCTCCATCTTGAAGTAATCAATGCTGGCAAAGTTGGGCAAAATATAACAACCAGTTCTAAAAATGTACAATGAATTATGTGTAAACAGCTAATTAGAACTCCTTCATTCTCATAGATTGTGCTCAACCCTTATTCTTATTGTTTCATGTTATTGCTCTGTAAGGTCTTACTTTGTCTGTAAAGATTTATTAATATATTTATTGTTTCAATTATGTCTTTCCAAAGTTTGCCTTTTTTGCTCCTTCAGAAAACATTCATGGACAATAGGCACAGGGTGTAGGGAGTTGTATAGGTACAGGTCAACACCTACAATGGTGCCCAAAAGTATTTGCCCCCTTCCTGATTTATTAATGTTTTGATGTTTGTCACACGTAAATGTTTCAGGTCACCAAAAAATGTAGCTATTAGACAAACTTAACACAAGTAAAAGCAAAATGCAGTTTATTCATTAATATCCTTATTCTTCAGGGAAAAAGTCATCAAAACCTACAGAGCCCTATGTGAGAAAGTAATTGTCCCCTAAACCTAATAACTGGTTGGGACACTCTTCACAGCAACAGCGTTTGCCAATGAGTCTTTTACTCTGTAGGAATTGTGGCCACTCATCTTTGCAGAATTGTTGTAATTCACCTACATTAGAGGGTTTCCGAGCATGGACCACTTTTTTAAGTTCATGCCACAGCATCTTAAACCATTTAGAGGTGGACTTGGTGGAGTGTTGTTCTGCATAACCCAAGTGTGCTTCAGCTTGAGGTTACAAAGATATGGCCTGATATTCTCATTCAGGATTTGTTGGTGGACAGGGGAATTCATAGTAGTGTGATGCTCAAGGGCTGTTTTGCTGCTTTAGGACCTGAAGACTTGCCATGGTAAATGGAACCTCAAGTTGAAGCACATTTAGGTTATACAGCAGTACATTGATCCAAAAAACACACAAGCAAGTCCACCTCTAAATGGCTTAAGAGAAACAAAATTAAGATTTTTGATTGGCCTATTCAAAGTCTTGACCTTATTCCAACTGCCATGTTGTGGAATGACCTTAAAAAACTCTTCATGCTCGGAAACCTTTCAATATGAGTGAATTACAATGATTTTGCAAAGATTCCTCCAATTCCTCCAGAGAGCTGTAAAAGACTCATTACAGTTATCATCAACTGACTGCAGTTGTTGCTGTTAAGGGTGTCCATCTAGACAAAGGGAACGTCTCACTTGGGACAGAGAGACTTTGTCCATCCTGAACTGTCGATCGAGATGAGTAACCTGTACTAATCACTTATGGATCAAAGTGATACGTATGTCACAGGTACCTGACCACAGGCATGCAATCATAATATGTTCTAGCAGTATGCCGACATTAATAAAATATAACTTTTAATGTAGATAAGTAAAAGGGACCACCTATATTGCTGCGGTCCAGGTCAATACACGGTTAAAATTCCAAACAAAACCTAGTGAAACACAAACACCACAATAGCGGGTAATGTCCCCGTACCAGACAAAATAAAGTATTTACAATCACAGCACAAGATAGGGCTACATGAAAAAGTGCAAAGATGCCAGTGCTAGGGTAGGGAAAAGGTTGGGTCTCACCCGTCTTCATCCAGGTTCGGCCGTCGTAGGGACCGTTTCATGCAGTGGTTACCTATTAAGCCCTACTCACACTGTTGGCCTGATCCCCTTTTATTTGCTCCCAGCCCTTACAAGGGCGGTCCCACACTCACCCTACACCGGCTGTTATGCCCTTACTCTATGCTGTTTTTCTTCGTTGGTTCCCTACGCGTTTCGTGCAGCGGTCCGTGTGCACTCCTCAGGGGAAACTAGAAATAGTTGTATTGGTGCTCGTATACTTGCTATGCCACAATGGGCTGTATGATTCCGCGCTAGCTAGCGCTAGATCTTCTACAAGGCGGGCAGTGGCTCGTCCTGTGCTCGTCCGAGAGCTGCAGGTATACACCTAGACACTAGGTAAGAGAAGCACGGCGTCGGCGCCAGTCTACTGCGCCTGCGCCCATAAGTAGCCGGTTCCGGCTCCGCCCATGCCACGCCCCCTCTGACGTGTATCGGGGTTATTGTCATGGCGTGGGAGGGGTCTATGTGCGGGGGCTAGCAGGGAGATCCCCCTGCGCCTCTCATTCACAATTTCAACATCTTCCTTAGCTTGCATCCCTGGTAATTATGGATGTTCATGACGAGATGCAAGTTTTCAGGGAGGAAGCTGAGAGTCTCCTATCATTTGGGAGTCCCGGCCATTGTGCTTTGGCCGGGGTGTAAAGGTCACTTTAGGAGTTTACGAACTCATTAACCTGTACATAATCCTTAGAAATGGAGACAGTTAGGTCAGATCAGAAAGAGAATTTGGTTTTTTGGCAGATAAAAGTGTAGAATGGCAACAATTAAAACTCTAAGAGTGTTAGGTTGGGCCTCTTGTCTGAGGCAACAGGGGCAAGGAGGTAATCAAGATACAAAGGAATGGGATAAAGAGGATGGCACGGAGGTGTTCCACATACAGAGGAATAGGATAAGGAGGATGGATAGGTTAGAGGAAGCAAGCATAACTAAGGGTTTCATTAAGACCCTTGGGGGCCACTGTGTCTAGGAGAAATATCCATCTTGCTTCACATTGCAAGACGGACCTGTCCCAGTTTCCTCCCCTAATAGGTCTTGGGATAGCCTCTACCCCATGGAAGCTAAGTTTCTTTGCATCACCATCATGAACCAGATTGATGTGGCGGGCTAGAGGTGTGTCCCTTTTGTGTAGGATATCACCCAGGAAGAACTTAAACTGCCATTGGCAGCAAAAAATACCCATATCCGGACAAAACTGTAAATGGTGTTCATGTGAATAAAACTTAACATTTATTAGTCACAGAGTTAAGAAGGTTGGGTAGTAGCTATGCTACAAGAAATGCTCAAGGGAAAAATGTGTATTAAAAACCTTTTAGCCCCCCGACATGTTTCACCAGCTACGCTGGCTTCATCAGGGGTAGGGCTAATAGCTGGCTAATAGCCCTACCCCTGATGAAGCCAGCGTAGCTGGTGAAACATGTCGGGGGGCTAAAAGTGCGATCTCTGTTTTAACTAGCAGTTAGGTCAGGCTCGGCATCAGTGTTATGTTAGATTTATGGACAGAGCACATTGATCTCTCAGGGACAGTTCAGAGAGGATAGCTCAGAGAGGACAGCTAACTACTCGGCATTTGATACACCACTGACAGTGGGAATCGGACATTATCCCACTGTCAATTGATATATATTTGCTAATACAGCATTCCCTACTGAGCCCCTCGAGAATGACTGATTCCCCGCCTACTACAATGGCTAAATGTATTCTATCATGTATTCTATAGCGATATAGTTCTTTGTCCCTTAGGTCATTTAGTGCATAAACACTGTACATGACTATTTAGCCCACCCTATAGGGGCAATACACTTCTGACTCCTTGAGCCTACCTACTGTGTTTTTAATACACATTTTTCCCTTGAGCATTTCTTGTAGCATAGCTACTACCCAACCTTCTTAACTCTGTGACTAATAAATGTTAAGTTTTATTCACATGAACACCATTTACAGTTTTGTCCGGATATGGGTATTTTTTGCTGCCAATGGCAGTTTAAGTTCTTCCTGGGTGATATCCTACACAAAAGGGACACACCTCTAGCCCGCCACATCAATCTGGTTCATGATGGTGATGCAAAGAAACTTAGCTTCCATGGGGTAGAGGCTATCCCAAGACCTATTAGGGGAGGAAACTGGGACAGGTCCGTCTTGCAATGTGAAGCAAGATGGATATTTCTCCTAGACACAGTGGCCCCCAAGGGTCTTAATGAAACCCTTAGTTATGCTTGCTTCCTCTAACCTATCCATCCTCCTTATCCTATTCCTCTGTATGTGGAACACCTCCGTGCCATCCTCTTTATCCCATTCCTTTGTATCTTGATTACCTCCTTGCCCCTGTTGCCTCAGACAAGAGGCCCAACCTAACACTCTTAGAGTTTTAATTGTTGCCATTCTACACTTTTTTCTGCCAAAAAACCAAATTCTCTTTCTGATCTGACCTAACTGTCTCCATTTCTAAGGATTATGTACAGGTTAATGAGTTCGTAAACTCCTAAAGTGACCTTTACACCCCGGCCAAAGCACAATGGCCGGGACTCCCAAATGATAGGAGACTCTCAGCTTCCTCCCTGAAAACTTGCATCTCGTCATGAACATCCATAATTACCAGGGATGCAAGCTAAGGAAGATGTTGAAATTGTGAATGAGAGGCGCAGGGGGATCTCCCTGCTAGCCCCCGCACATAGACCCCTCCCACGCCATGACAATAACCCCGATACACGTCAGAGGGGGCGTGGCATGGGCGGAGCCGGAACCGGCTACTTATGGGCGCAGGCGCAGTAGACTGGCGCCGACGCCGTACTTCTCTTACCTAGTGTCTAGGTGTATACCTGCAGCTCTCGGACGAGCACAGGACGAGCCACTGCCCGCCTTGTAGAAGATCTAGCGCTAGCTAGCGCGGAATCATACAGCCCATTGTGGCATAGCAAGTATACGAGCACCAATACAACTATTTCTAGTTTCCCCTGAGGAGTGCACACGGACCGCTGCACGAAACGCGTAGGGAACCAACGAAGAAAAACAGCATAGAGTAAGGGCATAACAGCCGGTGTAGGGTGAGTGTGGGACCGCCCTTGTAAGGGCTGGGAGCAAATAAAAGGGGATCAGGCCAACAGTGTGAGTAGGGCTTAATAGGTAACCACTGCATGAAACGGTCCCTACGACGGCCGAACCTGGATGAAGACGGGTGAGACCCAACCTTTTCCCTACCCTAGCACTGGCATCTTTGCACTTTTTCATGTAGCCCTATCTTGTGCTGTGATTGTAAATACTTTATTTTGTCTGGTACGGGGACATTACCCGCTATTGTGGTGTTTGTGTTTCACTAGGTTTTGTTTGGAATTTTAACCGTGTATTGACCTGGACCGCAGCAATATAGGTGGTCCCTTTTACTTATCTACATTAAAAGTTATATTTTATTAATGTCGGCATACTGCTAGAACATATCCTGAACTGTCGCAGGCAGGTCCACAGTCTCTTAAGAGACAGCCATGCAGAAGTGGATTATAATATAGGCGGTTTGGGCGGCAGCTACCCAAAACACCTATCACATTTTATACTGAGAAGAACCTTCACCCAAGATACCAAGATATCTTTGTACATCTGTTCCTGCTCTGTATATACATGTACACAAGGGCATTTCAGGACCTTTGAAGGTCCTGAAACCACAGTCTGAAGGCAGGCAGAAGGAACACATCCTCCATTTGCCAAGTTTGATTCTAGTACTATACTTAGGAAGTGAGTTCCAGACTTGTAAAGGCTATAATAGTCATACAGGCCAAGGCTCAATCCGCTCCTGCAGCCAGGATATAGATGAACCAGAAGAAGAGAACAAAACCTCTCTTCTTTCCCTCTCTACCTGGTGTGTTTGTTTCTCAATAAAGATTTGAACCTGTGATCTCCCCTGCCTAACTCTCTTTCCAACCCCCTTTTCCACATCACAATTGGTTTGTTTGACAAGTTAATGCAGTGGGTGGTGTGTATAATATAAGTAAATATATTCAAGAGAATATTGTAAACTACAGTGAAATTATAGTTGTAGAGGGTAATATATATATTTCATTTGGGGGAGGGCAATATATATTGAATAAAATGGGCCACAACGAATATTCTTATTCGGTAAGTTACAGTGGTATTTTGTGGGGCGCAGTATAGAGATGTGCTGCAGGGAACCAAATACAACTGAGGGCACATTCAGTAGTAATAAGTCATGACATCGTGAAGTTGTCATAAAGTTCTGTATCTAATAAATAGTTGTTGCCTGTAAGTGGTTCATCAAGGACAGACCAAGCCAGCACAGAGAGAGCAGTTTTAATCTATACTGGATGTCCATTACCAACAGTAGCCCCACAGAAAGCCACAGCCAGTTGTTTTTATGTTGGTGCAGATTTCACCAAGACAGGTTTTTTTTGCAGTGTGTATATTATATTTGTTTTAACCCTATCTACTGAGTAAACGTTAACCGTGATAATGAGATAGCTTACCTTTGTTTTTGAAAAGTATGTAGCTGACCAAGCATAGACAACCATCTGATTTGGGGCCCCTTTATGAAACCTCTTTTGAAATTTCCGTCCAAAAATGATGGATAAAATAGCACAGCATGCTGCTTTTGTCTAGTAACAAAAAATGACTGGTATTGGAAACTGGAATGTGCAACTGAGATTGTGGGTGGGCACACAATTTACCTGTATGTGGCCCATAAATTGATGGTAGTTTCCACGCGAGCAGTACAGCATGTCCACTCAAGATTAAAAAAGGGGATAGATGCAGAGCATCTGTAAAATTGACTAGGGGGCAAACAGGGCCACATCTGCTTTGACGCGAGATGAGGATGTCCAAGCCCTAAAGGGGACGGCAAATAGGTGATTTACTGTTCACCTTCTTGCACTGTTGTAAGTGGTGCACGCCTATGAAGGATTGCCCACGCCCATCCACACTTCCTGTCAGCTGAGGAAGTGGTGTGGTGTGGTGTGGGAAAGGAGCCGTGCAGAGAGGAGCCATAAAGAGAAAAACGGAAGGGTATGGAGCGGTTAGAAGCGGTGCAGAGATGAGCAGGAAATAGAGCCGAGCAGACATGAGTGGTGTATAGTGTACCAGAGAGGAGCAGAGGGGAGCCGTGCAGAAATGGCCCATGCAGAGAGGAGCTATACAGAGACAACCCGTGCAGAGAGGAGCTGTGCAGAAAGGACTGGAGACAAGCAGAGAGGACAGGAGAGGAGCCGAGTGAGTCATCAGTGTGATAAGGTATTTCAGCACAACCCACATATCTACACTCCCATAGATTTTACTAAAGTGTCAGGCCCAGTACTATGAAGTACTATGAAGCCCTGGTGCTCTTTGTAAACACTTACAGCTCTAGGACAGTATATAAAGTATACACATTGTCACTGGTGCTCTTGCAACCCACATCCCGAATTGCTCTCTGTTCCTCATGACCCCGTGGCAGCACTCACCTCAGCTCATTCCAGCAGCGGTTCCCTCGCTCCGGCGTGCGTGTCCCCGCCTCCTAGGGTGAGCCGGCGTTCTGAGATTGCCGAACCCTTCCTTTGTCCCCTGCCAGATCTTTGTGCTTCTATGCCTGAGAGAAAGCTGTGTTCCTTGCCTTTTGCGATTATACTGATTTCGCCTGGTGACCCAGGCGAAACGCGTGGGGATTAGTGCCCCCAGTGTCACACTTGGATGTCCCTCACCTAGGTAATATACAGGCCATCTTTATCTTTATATATTCTTCAGATGCTATATTGATTATATTTTGTTGTATACTATCCACTAAACTTATCATGCCTTACTAATATACAATATAGCCTGTATATACCTTTTCTGTATTATAGACTACTGTGCGCTGGGGACAAGGGTACTTTGTACAGCACCTTAAGTGCTTTTTAATTGTTTTTATATTCTTCCTTTGTGTATCTATGTAAACTAATAAAATTGTTACATTTATTTATTCATGGGCATCCGCTTCTTTCTCCAATATTTCATTTAACTTTCAAATTGTGTCACAAGCTAATGCACTTACATGCACCACTTAAAAAATGGAGTACTCTGTCAGACCTGAGCGGGGAAGCGACACATGCAAGATATCGGGCGCACAATCTTAATGAAATGCGGCACAATGCATTATCGTCGGACAATGCACTTTCAGTGAACTCCAGCAGCCCGGTAAGTAAATGTGACCCAGTATGTATATACAGTGCAGTGCAGGGGGTGCCAGATTCATGAAGAGCGGGCGCCACGATTCATGAATCTGGTACAGATTGCACTGTTATTGATAAATGTGGGCCAATGTTTTCTGTGTACCCAGCCTTAGTGGGGCTTTATATTAATTATGGGATTCTGTATTCCCAGTTCAGGTAATAAATTTGTAATAAATTTACAAAAAAAAGGCTTTTAAGGTTATGGAATGTTAGGTGTTAATGGTGGTCATTTGCATAATTTTAAAGCCTAAAAGAATCTAAAAGAAGAGCAGCTCCTGCCAGAGAGGGCACACACCAGTGTGTCAGTGTGCTTGGTTATTTTTTTTTTTAAAGGAAGTCTACCACATGGATGCAGTCCTTCTAAACCAAGAATCTGGATCTGTTCTTCTTTTTGATTCAAATCACTTCGTTTTTTAAAAAACATTTTTTTTTTATTATGTATATTAGCCTTGCAGCCCGTTCCCAGCCAGAGAGCCGAATGGATGGATGAATAATTGGCAGATGGCAGAGCCAGAAGGTGTTTCTGTGATGTACACAGGGGCCACTGAGGCTCATTTGCATATTTTTTAAAATACTTATTTTCATAAACTATGCTATTAGAAACAAAAAAAAACAAAGGATCCTGTTTCAGAAGGCAACCCCCAGCATGTAAGGCATGTAAGGGTGCTTGGTTTACAAGCACTGCATCCATGTGGTAGATTTCCTTTAAAGGGAAACTGTGAAGGTGATTTGGGAAACTAAACTATCCACAAATCTTATGGACATGTGGTTTATTATATCAAATCACCTTATATAATCTCTACCCAGGGTAGAAATGCAAAAAAAAAAAAACACTTATACTTACCTAGGTCCAGCAGTGAACTCAGTTGTACTAAGCCAACTACAATAAAGCAATGTTTTATTTTTTTTTAATTATGGCACAAGATAGATATAGTATAGAATAGTGTAATTTTGGAGACTAAGGATACATTCATACAGCTGTATGCCAGCCCGGCCACAGAGGGGCGGGCATACCGCTGTGCGCTGGAGAAGAGGAGGGGGTGACCCCTCCCCCCTCCATAGAGAACAGCGGCACACAGCCGCACACACGGGAAAAGATAAAGCATGCTCTATCTTTTCCCTGTGTACGGCGCAGAATGGTGCAACACATGTGTGCACATTTGCGGCCACATATACATCCCCCCAAAGTCTGTCATGGCAACCAATCGCCGCCCCCTGCTGATGTTCGGGGGAGCAACGATCGGAAGAAACATGGCGGCGCCCATGGGGTGACGTTGCCGGCGGCAGGGAAGAGGTTAACACCCGCAATCAGTGCAAGCACCGACCGCGGGTGATAGCGATGGGTCTTTGCTGCAATATGCAGCAAAGCTCATCTCTGTATGAAGAGGGCTCAGCCTGTGAACCCTCTTCATCCACCCTTCTGTCGCAGAGTGTGAAGGGGTTAAAGGAAATCTGCCATTGTAAATCTACATATAGATGTAGATTCGATAGCAGTCTCCTACTGCCTTCCTAATCCTTAGGCTACATTCACATAAGCGCATGCCCACCGGACCGTACTAAAGCACCAGACCTGTACTAACCTGTAGCACCTGCAAACTCCTGGACAGTAGGTGGTGCAATGTGACGTTGGTGGATGTCCCTGATGTGCTCAATCGGATTCACGTCTGGGGAACGAGCAGGCCAGTCTATAGCTTCAATGCATGAACTGCTGACACACTACAGCTACATGAGGTCTGCATTAGGAGGAACCCAGGGCCAACCACACCAGCATATGGTCTCACAAGGGGCAGTCAGGCAACCTCTGGTGAGCACATGGAGGGCTGTGCGGCCCTCTAATGAAATGCTACTCAACAACATTATTAACCCACTGCCAAACTGGTCATGTTGAAGGATGTTGCATGCATCAGATCACTCTTCATGGCGTCTCCAGACTCTGCCACGACTGTCACATGTGCTCAGTGTGAACCTGCTTTCATCGGTGAAGAACACAGGGCGCTAGTGGTGAATTAGCCTATGAGTGTTCTCTGGAAAATGCCAAGCGACCTGCACGGTGTTGGGCTTTGAGCACAACCCCATCTGTGGATGTGGGGCCCTATCCTCATGGAGTTGATTTCTCTTTGTGCAGACACAGGCAAATTTGTGGGGTAATTTGACAGGGCTTGGGCAGTGCTCCTCCTTGCACAAAGGCGGAGGTAGCGATGCTGCTGCTGGTTTTTGCCCTCTCTGCGACTCCTGGTGAACTGACCTGTCTCCTGGTAGCGCCCCCAGCCTCTGGACACTACACAGACACAGCAAACTTTCTTGCCACAGCTCGCATTGATGTGGCCTCCTGGATGAGCCACACTACCTGAGCCACTTGTATGGATTGCCAAGGCATTGTAGGGAGATCATACAGGCACGTGGAAGCCCCACACAATACAGAATCATTTTGTCTTGCTTTACAGACATTACATCAAAGTTGGATCTGCCTGTAGTGTGTATTTTCACTTTAATTTTATGGGTCACTCCAAATTCAGGAATCCATTGGTTAATAAATTTGATTTCCGACAATGATTCTTTGGTGACTTTATTTTTTTGAGCGATGTATATAAATATATATGTATATATATATACGACTGTGCATGTTACCATAGATCAGTTTTTGTTTTAAGAGGGTTGAGTTGTAATACCTGCTCCATTTGTACAGATGAGTTCTGTGTATCAATGTACTGTATATTCCTGAAAACAATCATTAATTCTGTGGATACCAAAAGGGGTGAGGGCACTTGGAAATCTGTACTCTTGAAAAA
The DNA here is from genome assembly GCF_040894005.1 of Engystomops pustulosus. Classification (NCBI taxonomy): domain Eukaryota; kingdom Metazoa; phylum Chordata; class Amphibia; order Anura; family Leptodactylidae; genus Engystomops; species Engystomops pustulosus. Next base: position 180,894,043 of record NC_092412.1, on the reverse strand, counting down.
GATAAACCAAAAATATTTTTTACACAACATTAGTTAACAAAAAATGAAGGGTTGATTTTAAACAATGAGCATTGTGTTTCAGTAGAATGGATTCTGTAATGGATTCGTATTCCATGTGATTTTATTATGTGTGAATTATCAGACATTTAAACTATTTGACTGTTCTAGAATATAAACTAAGTTTTTGTAAGAATATAAGAAATAGCATCTTGAATCCTGCAGCAATATTTTCTAGTGTGTGTTTTGGTTGAAGAAGTAGTAGATTTCCTTTCATGAAAGGTTAATCCTCCCCCTACTTTACGTAATAGCATTGAAGGGGGGCACATAAACATATCATATGAAACATAGGACCTTTGTAACTCCACCTCACTTGTGCTTGAGGCTGGAGCACACCACTCTCTTTCTCTCTGTGCAGCTCTGACCTTACAGGGCACTGCAACCCAGGACCTTGTTCTCTGTGCTGTACTACTACTGACAGACAAAAAGATGCTTTCCTGTAATCTTACACCCTGGACAAGAGGACAAATCCTGCTCGCTGTATTGAGCCTCCTGACTGTGCTTGGTGAGTACAAATACAAGGAGAAAATAAGATGTAGAAGAGTTGATAAGTGCTCCCCTGCATCTAGTGCATAAGAAGCAATAAAATGACTTTGTAAACATAGTAAAAATGAGACAAATGTTTTACTTACCTACGTTTATTCTTTCTGATTTTGTCACTTACAGTCGAAAAGTATATTATATCTCAGTTAAATCAAGTTATGGTGTGTTTTATACTATTAAAACCAATGGATTATACAATTGCTTTGTTTATACAGTTTACACAATATCTCTGAGGCACCATAGAGCCAGTAAGGCATATTTGTGTAGAATGTTGATTAAAATATACCTGGAAAAGCTGGTGAATAAACTGTATGTTGAATAAAAAGTTGACTAAAGTATTCAATGAGGATCTCTTGCCCTTTGTTTACCAAGTGGCAGCTTGTTTCATTGTCTTCATTGCAGAAGTGGCTATGTTTGAATGTAGCTGTATTCTTGATCTTTAGGGGTTGTAAAAATGTCAAGCAATTGGCTCTTTCTGTAAACCCCACACATGTCATAGAAGGCACATACCTATACGACCCCCTCTCTACTTTGATAAAGCAAAATACAATGATGACTACACGCCATAAAGAGGTCTAGACATGTGACTTAATAAGTGTTTTTTTTATTATATTACCACCTAACCTCCTATTTTCTTCTACTCACCACCTCTTAGCAAAAATCACCCCCTTATCCAGTCCAGTTTTCGTTAATGGCTCTTGTTGTGAACTTAGTATCTCAGTGGGCATATTATTATACAAATGCTGTATGCTGAATATTTGTATGAAGTACAATACATCTGCTCTTCCATGGGGGCCCACTAAACCCAGGAACCTCTTCCCCTGTGGGCCAGTATATTATACATACTTTGTCATCTTTTTTCAATTCTGTTTTCTGTGATTTCCCCAAAGAGGTCTGACTACATGGGTAACAAATGTAGTCTAGAACATCTCTGTGGCATGTTTTCTATATCTGTTCTTAAGGCTGACACTTCACAGCATGGTTCTCTTTAAAGAATATCTGTCAGATTATTATGTGGCCATATGGAGGGGCAACATAATAAAGACATATCTGTACTTAAAAAAAAAAGCCTATGGCATAGTAGTTTGGAGTTTGTACTATTTGTTTAGTAACACCAAGGAGGCTAATACAGGGTTCAATATATGCAGAAGGGAAGTGGTCCTTTCCCCACTTCACAGGATGTTTATTGTGAACTTTAAGACTATTCTACAAGCCAAAAGCACAACATTTTGCTCTGTTTAGCTAATAGATACAGTATGCTGCCTTTAAATTACAATGTAAAGTCTCCATGTTTGTAGTCTCCATGTGGTAGACCTTTGAATATTATGGGGAAATGTATTATCAGTTTAAGTTGGCTTTTTGCATTAAAAAGTTTCCAAAAAGCTGCATTTTGGTTTTTGCAATTTTTATCATCAAAAGTTGCATGGGCTTTGTGACACCACTTTGACATACGAAACCATTGGGACAAATTTATTAATCTGTTAAAATGTATGGGGCCACATAAGGACAGATTTAAAGGAAATTTACCATCAAAATCAAGCTTGGATAAACCAGGGACACTTACTTATAGATCCAGGCACCATGACTCTGGTAATCTTATATTTGTTATTCATGGCCTCCTTCCTTCTAAAATCCACTTTGTAAATTATGCTAATGAACCTGAAGGGTCGTTATCAGAGCCCCTAAAAGGTACAAATTCACAGGCTTTTGTAGTGACTTCTTCTGCTGTAGTGACATTTCAGACACAGGGAGGGGGTAAGAGCTAAATGAGCTAAAATAGGGTGAGGCAAAAGCCTGTGAAGCTACAGCACGTGGGGGACACGGTAACACATCCAGCAGCCCTATAGCATAATTTTAAAAGTTGATTGTAGAAGGAAGGAGACCATTGATAACATATATAATAAGATTACCACAGTCACAGTGCCTAGATCTATGAGTAAGTATGAAAAAGTCCAAAAAAAATGTCACTCCTGTCCCCCCGGGTTTATGTGAAGAAATAAAAACCTGGTGAGCTGTTCGTGACTTTTTAGCAACTTTATTTTTAAAATATCAGAAACGCACAAAAAAAAATGCACAGCATGAGCCAACTTTATCAAGTGGTCGCGAAGAACCTAATCTAATGATAATTTCCCCCTATGAGAGTTCTTTATCTTGAAAATTTATAAATATAAATGGATGCCTATATCTTGGACTCTACAGGAGCTAGCACCAGGAGCTAGTTCTGACATCCTGTTAAAGAAGAGGATGAAAAAAGAAAATCTATGTTTCCCTCCCAGCTTGACAACAGATGGCAGTTTTCATTATCACATGACTTTGGAGGAGATTTTTTTTTTCATATAAAAATAGAGATCTCACGTAAAGGGGAATTCATGAAAGAATGGCAGTTTTTGTGTGGTAAAGGTAGGTGACTGGTTCCCTTTAACAGTTGCATTTATAACTAATTATTGTGTAGCACATGTGGAAGGACATGTGTGAACACTGCCCAGTCTCAAACATCTCTCAAGGCCACTGTAAAGACAAGAAACACCCTTCCTGTTCAGTGTTTTTAATAAGCTGCTTTGACATTACTCTACAAATGTGTAAATGAATTTGAGAAAGTGCCAGAGCTGGAGAGAAAAAAATCCACACTGGAACAGAACCCACCACTTGCAACTAATTTAAATTCACTTTGAAGTTAAAGAAACTTAAAACAAGTTTGGCATTAGTGGTGTCTCCACTGATGAAATATTGCGGCTTTGAAGAAGTCTTGGCGCTTAATAATATAACATATGTTGACCTTTGAGTAATAGATAATAATATTCTGATAATCAGACAGTTTTGCACCCCATTCGTTGACATCCAGTCTGCAATAAATGTAACTACCGTATTTTTCGGACTATAAGACGCTTCTTACTATAGGACGCACACCAGATTTAGGCTACCAAAAAAAGGAAAAATATATTTTACACCAATTAAAATATCCCTGTTGGTCGCACACACAGACATACATTTACACACACAGGTCTGCATCATCCATAGTTACACACTCAGCTCTGCATCATCCATAGTTACACACTCTGCTCTGCATCATCCATAGTTACACACTCTGCTCTGCATCATCCATACAGTTACACACACACAGCTCTGCATCATCCATCCAAATACACACACACAGCTCACCTATACACACACATACTTCCCCCTTTCCCTTTCTTCTTACCCTGTCCCAGTATCAGACCTGTGGTGATGTAAGAAGCATGTGATCAGTCACATGATTCTGACATCACCGCAGGTCCTGTACCTGTAGGACACCGGAGAGAGCAGTGTAGAGGCTCCTCTCTGGGTGATTGGATGCAGCTCTGTATCAGGGCATCACCCGATCTCCATTACAGCGGTCAGGAGGGTCTGGCAGTGCTGGATCCTCCTGACCTCCGGTCTATAAGACGCAGGCACTTTTTAGCAAGATTTTTTCTTGCTAAAAAGTGCATCTTATAGTCCAAGAAATACGGTATCTGAAATATAAAGAAGGATTATTTATGCGGAAAAGTTAAATTTTACCCACCTTGCTTTAATATATAATATATAAAGTAGGATTATACCCAAGACCAACATATTTCACTACCTAAAGTCATTGTGGGGAATTCCATAAATCCTGCACACCATAATTCTAAAATATGAAACTAAACATTTTTGGGCATTTTGAACCACTCCTATTTTGAAAATTAAGTAAAGAGTGGGTTTTGTCAAAATGTAGGAGGCAAAATGTTTCAATCTGTGGAGGCCCCCTAGTTAAGCATCAATGACTATAAGACTCCACACGCCTACACAGCGGCCTTAATTGTCAGCCTTCGTAAGGAGACCTTTTACTTTGGGACCCCTACTAAGCAGATATTGCTGAAAACATAACTGTATGCATTATGTATTCTTAAACAAGCACAGGTAAAGCCTTCATTTGAAGCTCATTTTTCATTTCATCCCTTAACTATGCATCTATACCATTGATGGTGAACCTTTTAGAGCCTGAGTGCCCAAACTTCAACCAAAATCCACTTATTTATTGCAAAGTGCCAGCACAGCAATTTAAGCAGTAATTTATTTCTCCTTGTTCTTTGACAACTTTCAGTCGTTCAGCCTCCTAAGGACACCAACACAGTTGCCTATCATTGTAGGAAGATTCTTTGAGTTCTGCTGGTGAACTTCATGCTGGGGTGATGGCCTGGATGCCCACAGAGAGGGCTCAGAGTGCCGCCTCTGGCACCAGTGCCTTAGGTTCGCCACCACTGATCTATACTATATAAAAGCCAAAGCAGAATGGCTTTCTAGAAACACCTCTTGCAAATTCAACTGAGGATCCCCTCCCTGCCATCTTGCCCTACTTTACTTCCACAATTGCCTTGTACTGTATGTTCTTGTGATTACTGTGGCAATTTTTACTTGAGAGCAGGCATTCCTTGGGCATATATGGGCAACTGAAATAGTTCCACCCTTCCAGCCTGACTCATCTCAGGCAAAGATAACAAACCAACTTGCACTGATAAGAAATCATGATAATGTTAAAATATAATTTGGACACCAGGGAGAGGCCAAAACCCCAACACGTATTTAGATCTTAGGCTTCTTCTGGGGGTAGGCAGAGGCTAAACAGGGAGTGTCAATTAAGATGCCTGTATTTTGGATTCTATAGTAGAACTGTGGTTCTGATATCGGATTAAAGAAAAGAATATCTTATTTAAAATCACATCAGGCATGTGGTTCTATTAATCAAATATGTTTGACCATCCAAGGCATGAATGTCAACAATACTGCCTTTTCAGATGAGTAGATTGTCACAGTGTTACATAGTGTCACACTTTCCATGGTGACTTCTATATAGAAGACTTTTTATCTGATGTATTATATTTGTTTTAAAGGATGCAGTTTTAATAGTGCTTTTTATCTTGTTGTTGATATGTTTTGGAAGGTTTGTAGTAATGTGACAAATGAGCACTGGAGCTTGACACACCTAGTGTGACCCGTCTCACATTCCTTTGTCTTATCTGTGACGATTCAGACCACTTCAATGTCTGATGAGAGAGGGTACCAGGCCAAAGTGATGTCATTCTTCAGATTGATTTCCTATGTTTATTCCTGCGTGCCTTTGAACACACTTCACCCATATCCTGTCTGGCACTGAGTGAAAAGGGGACATATTTTATCAGTTGTTTCCAAAGGCCAGAAGGTCCCACCCTTCTGGTTCCTTCCACATGTCATACTTGAAGTCTCTATGACTAATTTAGAACTGATTCCCAGGTTGCTGCTATTGTGGGACAATGATGTCTATTTTAAATCTTCCTTTTACAATCCCAGTTTTCCATGAGTAACATACTGTGTCTTTTATATATACCGAGTACCTTGTCTGTTAGTCTATGTTGTTGTGAAAAGTTCTTCCTGCGGAGTAGGATATTAAAAATTAAAGTCCCTATGTAGTAGAAGTGGTATGCCGATTGAATACCATGCAAAACATAATGTAAATAAACTGACAAGCTGTATCTACAAGTACTCACACTTGAAAACTCCCACTCCAAATGGAATGGACCTTAAAACTAATAGATAACACTCCCTCTGTGCAAACTGCCTGAAATCCATCACAAAACAACATTCCACTTTATAGGTGATGTAAATGCAGATTTGATGCCGAGGTTCTTCTTCTGCCTCCCTTATTCTTAAAGGATAGGATCCCCTCAAAGCAGGAGTTGTACTATGGTCTTAGCATAAGCTAACTGGGGTGTGTGTCTACAGAGATGTCTCATTATAAGGGAACCTGTGACCATGAAAAATTAAACTGGGTAAGATTCAGTAATTGTCAAAGATAGCAAAACTCAAGTTCATTGTCAATAAGGCTTATTTTCTAAGGGTCCTGAGCCGCACTTTCATCGGATTTTCCAACATTTTCGGAAATCCTGCGGCTGTGACAGGTATTTAGCAAGGTTTTGTGTTGCATTGTGTTCGGATTTTGTCGCGGCTGCCTTGCGACAGAAATCGGGTGGGGTGGGGCGTCGGACAATCCGACAGATTTGGACTGAGTGAGGGATTTAAAATTCAAATTGTGTCGCAATCCAATGTACTTACATACACTCGGAAGAAAAAGGTGAACTCCGGTGGACCTGTGCGGGGAAGCGACATATGCAGGATATCGGGCAGACAATCTTGAATCGCAGCAGTGTGCATTCTCGTCCGACATTGTGTTTGATGTGAACTCCTCCGGACAGGTAAGTAAATATGCCCCAATGTGTTGTCCATGTACTGAAGTGCAGAAATTCTTAGATAAAATAGATTTATTCTTAGGAAAAGTAGATTTTGGGAAGGTACTGTTTATTTCTCCAGGTCGAATGACATCCTGACAAGGGAGGAAGACAATGTGAAATAATAAGGAAAAACAAGTAAAATATACAAATGAATAAATGAATACATATAATTTCTGCACTTCAGTTCATGGGCAATGCAGCAACACCTGGCTTTTACAGTTTCATATTAGGATCCAGGTGATGCAGTAGCCTTACACCATAGGCCAGTGATGGCGAAACTTTTAGAGACAAAGTGCCCAAGCTGCAAACCAAAATCCACTTAATTACCGAGAAGTGCCAACATGGCATTTTAAGCTGCAACCTATTGCTACCAGTTCTTCCACATCATTCAATCGTATCGGCTCCTGAGGCCACCAATACAGTTGAAAGAAGGTGGACAAATTCAGACTCTCATTGTATCTTCTCTCCAGAGTCTCTCTATGTAGGAAAATTGATGGGTCCAGCAGGAGGACCTCCAAAGATAATGCACGTCTGTCAACACCTGGGGCGATGGCCTGAGTGCCCACAGAAAGGGCTCTGAGTGTCACCTCTGGCACCCGTGCCATAGGTTCACCACTACTGCCATAGGCAATTCCACCTATGGTTGAAACTTATCTGGTTGTGCTTACCCTAAGCTTGATCAAGGTGAGAAGCAACAAACTAACACCCCCACCAAGTGCTTATCTTTTTCACAAACTGTGAAAATAAAAGGCAACATTTTATAGAACAGAGGGAGCTTATCAGATTGATATAAAGCTTAATTCATTGTAACTTTTACTGATTGGCTGTCTTTAAAGGTGGTAGTGGCATGAAATCACTTACTAATTTAATGGGTAATTCAAGTAGAAAAAAAGGATTTGAGGCAAGAATTCTAATGACAACTTGTTTTGTGCTATAATGGTAATATATGGTGACCATTGCTGTACATAGTTTAGCATAGACATTCAGATCTGTGGTAGTAGTGTATAATATTTACTGTGTGTAAATACACTCACCGGCCACTTTATTAGGTACACCATGCTAGTAACGAGTTGGACCCCCTTTTGCCTTCAGAACTGCCTCAATTCCTCGTGGCATAGATTCAACATGGTGCTGTAAGCATTCCTCAGAGATTTTGGTCCATATTGACATGATGGCATCACACAGTTGCCGCAGATGCCATGATGCGAATCTCCCGTTCCACCACATCCCAAAGATGCTCTATTGGACTGAGATCTGGTGACTGTAGAGGCCATTTGAGTACAGTGAACTCATTGTCATGTTCAAGAAACCAGTCTGAGATGATTCCACCTTTATGACATGGGGCATTATCCTGCTGAAAGTAGCCATCAGATGTTGGGTACATTGTGGTCATAAAGGGAGGGACATGGTCAGCAACAATACTCAGGTAGGCTGTGGCGTTGCAACGACGCTCAATTGGTACCAAGGGGCCCAAAGAGTGCCAGGAAAATATTCCCCACACCATGACACCACCAGCCTGAAACATTGATACAAGGCAGGATGGATCCATGCTTTCATGTTGTTGATGCCAAATTCTGACCCTACTATCCGAATGTCGCAGCAGAAATCGAGACTCATCAGACCAGGCAACGTTTTTCCAATCTTCTACTGTCCAATTTCCATGAGCTTGTGCAAATTGTAGCCTCAGTTTCCTGTTCTTAGCTGAAAGGAGTGGCACCCGTTGTGGTCTTCTGCTGCTGCAGCCCATCTGCCTTAAAGTTCAACTGTGCATTCAGAGATTTTCTTCTGCCTACCTTGGTTGTAACGGGTGGCAATTTGAGTCACTGTTGCCTTTCTATCAGCTCGAACCAGTCTGCCCATTCTCCTCTGACCTCTGGCATCAACAAGGCATTTCCGCCCACAGAACTGCTGCTCACTGGATGTTTTTTCTTTTTCGGACCATTCTCTGTAAACCCTAGAGATGGTTGTGCGTGAAAATCCCAGTAGATCAGCAGTTTCTGAAATACTCAGACCAGTCCTTCTGGCACCAACAACCATGCCACGTTCAAAGGCACTCAAATCACCTTTCTTCCCCATACTGATGCTCGGTTTAAACTGCAGGAGATTGTCTTGACCATGTCTACATGCCTAAATGCACTGAGTTGCCGCCATGTGATTGGCTGATTAGAAATTAAGTGTTAACGAGCAGTTGGACAGGTGTACCTAATAAAGTGGCCGGTGAGTGTAAGTGTTAGCTTTAGTGGTAGATATATGAAACTGTGTGAGCGGCAGGCACTTTTTACTGATATTCAAGTGTATGTTTTTATTTACAGGTATTTGTGCACATTCATTTTCCGTCTATGCTTATTCAGTTAATATTTGTGTGAATGACTTTCAGTGTATTGTATGACCCTTCATACAGTTTTAATAAAACTAATTAAGGCCTAGATGGTTGATCATAGACTGACTATTCTAATGTGGACCTGAACCTTAGATAGCTGTTGTCTAAACACTAACTTGGTCACCAACTATTCCTAACATGTCTTCCATACACACTTAGCATACATGTGTTCTTAACAGCCAGAGATTTATAAGGTGCTGCTAGAAACCTCTGGCAGCAACTTATCTCACTAAAAAGAGGATTTGGCATATTCTAATTCAATATTGCCAATTCAATCTTTTTTTTTCTTGAGAAAGTAAGTCATTGCCTGATTGATCCCCTTTTTCCTTGTTCAGGACACATATATTACCCATCAGAGTCAAATATGCATATGCACTGGAGATTCAGGCATTTGGCCAATACCAATGTAAAATATATTGCTGGCTTAACAGTATGTGCCTTTCTTGGAACTTAAATCCGAGGATAACAAAGTATGCTACAATCAGGAGTCATGGACTAAAGTGCATTTTTTTTGCATAAACAGTTTAACAACAATATATAAGAAAATGAGATAGCTATTCTACATTTAAGGTTGCCACACTGTGCTATCAGCCTTTTAGCTTGCATTTCTTTATTTTCTTAAGACTGGAATCCCGCATATGGTATAAATAGAATGGATTATTCAAACATCCATTAGTCATGCCATAAAGCTGAGTGACAGGTGTTGTTTCATCAAACATTTTCTGAAATATTAGACAATGAGAAAACACAAACGAAAGCCTGAACCAATTAAAAAGAAAATCTTTAATAAAACTGAGATTCTTTAGGTCGCAGGACTCACCTTTGAACAGTATTCGGGACCATTTACATAAACTGCTAATCTAATCAAATATGTAAATATTAATTAAATACATTAAAAGCAAATAATTATAAAAATGTTTTGATTGCTGCCTTAATACGGTCTTACAAATGCCTGATTACAACAGATCGGAAATACTAAAATGTGGTTAAAAGTTTATGATGCCACCCCTAACTTCTACCATTAAACTTCTTTGAGTTAACTTTCTTCCATATTGATACCCTAGAAACCCTGTAGCTGGATACAAGAAATGTTTAGCATGCGAGCATAGTTTTATAAGGGATACCTACGCTAAATAAACACATCACCCTTTCATGGGTGGGCTACAGGATATTAAACTTTAAACAAGTTCTCCAAACCTGAGTGTACAAAACCCTGTGTGAGCAGAAAATCTACAGCCATTCATCAACCTTGCTGATTGATAGGGCAAAACAAATGTCACTGTCAAGGATAATGTTAGTCATTTCCTGCTGCCACAAATAGCCATACATTGAGAGAAACTTTTTTTATCCCAAATATTTGCAGGACAAAACTAGTCTACATGATGTTTAGCACAAAGTAAGAATGTCACATCCCACTGGGTAACATCGAATCATTTTATTGATACATTTTTAGGCGTATAGGAGAGACGCAGCACAATAGATGTATATTCTAAGGTGCTTATAATTTTGATAAAAAAAGAATAATTTATAACACGGTCATGTCAGCTGACAGGTCCCCTTTTATTGTAGTCTAAGGGACTGTTGATGTTTTAAATAACAGTTCTCAGAATTTTGGGCACACACAGGTTAGACATTGATAACACATATCTGTGTGGGATGACATCATGTTTTCCTATTTGCAATATGCAGACAGAAAAAAATATTTAAAAGTCCTTTCCTTTATTTAGAAAAATAGTTTAAAACATGTACATGATGTCACAAAAAGGGACGCGTTTCCTTAGTCGTAGCATAAAATAACATGACAAGTACAAAGGTTTTATAGCAAAATACTCCCAACGTCTCCTCTGGTTAGCAAACTGACATTGTGTTAAAGCAGACGGATCTCATAAGATTTATGACATATTATATATAACATTGCTGCTTCCAGGGTAAACTAAAGATTAATTAATATAAATATAATAAATCGCTTTTGTAATTCATATCCTGTGGTGAACGTGTTTGTAGAGCTAAAATCCAATATGCCTCCCATAAGCGGAGTTCCCTCAACCAGTCTCCTCCCCTTCAAAAGCGTGGTACTCTGTCTATTGGAATGACACGTAATCTAGACATATCCCCACAATGTAATGATTGAGTCATTACAATGTTCAAGAATCCTTCTTTTTACTTTGCGTACAGTGTGGCCCACATATTGTAGGCTGCAAATATCGCAGGTGGTCAGAAATATGATATGGTCCCTTTCACGATTTAAATGTGCTCTTATAGAAAAGGTTGTGGAAGTGACAATGGATGTTCTTGCATAGATTGCATTGGGCAAAACCACACTTTTTGCATTTTGCATTTTTTGATACAAATCTGACTCCTCCCTTTAGGATTTCTGCTAGCATTTCATCTTGACATCTTACAGATGTGATGGAGACGCAGTAGAGAACATTCTGCTTCCTGCAACATCCTACAGCATTACCAGTTTGGCATTGGGTCAGTGTGTGGGGAGGCATTTCATTAGAGGGCTGCACAGACTTTCGTGTGCTCACCAGAGGTACACTGACTGCTATTAGATCCTGGGATGAGAGTCTCCGATCCATTGTGAGATCACATGCAGGTGCAGTGGGCCTGGGTTATTTCTTACGCATGCTAGTGCTATGCCCCCTGTGGCTGTAGAGTGTTAGCAAGTTCCTGCATGTCGAAAGCCTACCCATTCCCCATTACCCATTCCCAAGTACATTTGGGAAATTATGCTCATTTTATCCACCAATGCCACGTTGCACCAAAAACTGTCCAGAAATTGACTGTTGCTTTAATCATGGTAAGGGAGGGGATCCATCAGGAGAGCATCTGCTGCCAGGAGCATGCCCAGGTATTGTAGATAGGTCATACAGGCACGTAGAGGCCACACACTGAACTTCATTTCCTTGTCTTGAGGCATTTCCACTGAAGTTGGATCAGTCTGAAATGTTACTTTACACTTTGATTTTGATAACCATTTCAAAATCTTCACTCAATCAGCCAGCAATTTTTATGCAGGTCAATGCCCCCTGTTGGAGTAAAATGGGTAAAGCAGTTCCTTAAAACAGAAAACATTGAAATGGCCATAAAACCTCCTTAAAATCCTTGGTGACAAAGTTTTGGCCAAGAAGTTCACAACAGTCTAAGAAGAGACTGGAAGAAGATAGGGCCAAAATCACAACAGAGCAGTTTGAGAGACCAGTGATGCCCTGTGACGTATATGTGCCGTAGCCATTCAAAGAAAAGGACTGAACATTTCGTACTGATGGGTGACAGTTGTAACCTTCATAAAATTTAGTAACAATATTTCTCTGTGCTACAGTCATTGCTGTTCTCTAAATGTGATCATCACTTTTTTTTTGCAAAATAAAAGGTTTTTGTTGATATACTTTGGTTATTTTGTAAAACACTGCTCTAGTGGCATGGTGTACCCCTTACAAAAATTCCATGTATATCATATTATTTCTGATCATACATTGTTCTCTAATTTTGATCTCCAGTGTATGTATAATATACTATATGTGTGAGCTCAGGCAAAAACTATTCATCCAAACATGTAGGAAAACCACTGACATGTACAAATGGTTACAAAGCCTGTCATTTTCATGACCATATACACTATATATTGCCATCTAGCCCAGTTGCCGATGTGGCTGTCCTTATTCTTTGGCGTCAGGTAAAAATTATTTTTGTAATAATGTATAATAATTTTTTTTTTTTATGGAAAAATTGTTAATCGACAAGAGGGTGCCACTCAAAATTGCATATATGTCTGGATTCTTTCCAGATGATGACAGTTATCAGTCCGCTATAATAATGCTATATAGAAGAATGATCTTTGTAGTTAATTTAGATGTAGATTCATGTGAATAACTACCTTTATTCTGTCTTGCAAGGTTTGACTAGGTTAAAAAGTAAGAGTTCTTCTTATGGAGAACTGTTCAGTTAAGGCAGTCTTATAGGCGTGTGGAGACGTAAAGGCATTGATGCTCCAATAGCAAATATGTTTTCCCAGGTTGAGTTAGTAAATGTCGGCCACTGTTCTCCTTTCCCAACTTGAAAATCATATTTCCAAGGTTTGATTAAGAGATTACTTCACCCCCCTGCCATTGCCATATCTTGCTACATATGTGTAAATTCGAGGGGGGCAGGACAGTATTTTGCACATTCAAATTGGATATTCCTTATTCACAATGTAAGGAAACCATAAGTGAGTGTGCTTCCTCAGTAGACTTAAACAGGCCAAACTGAATTTAATATAATAACTTAACTATAATGTGCACATGTACCCACAGAACAATCTCTCCTGCAAAACAAATATAAGTGCCTGACATTGTCTCTGTCTGTTTACTCTGTCTGTGCCATATTATTATCATTTATGAAATCAAAAACATATTTCCTTTTATGTATGTTGTGTGATGACAACGTGCCTTAATACTTTATCTGATATTAAAGCTGTTGACAGGAAGGAAAATACCATCTTCATTATAGTAGTTGAAAAATAAACATTGAAACCTTTAATAATTTATAACATTGGAAACTGAGTGTACTGAAAGCTGTGGATGTACAGGAGGTTCCTTGCAGCTGCGCACCCATACAATAATAGTGAATTTAGGTATCCCCCTGACCCCTGCCTCAGACAGACAGCAGTCCTGTCACACTGCTACCCTGCCCCACCTTTAACCCGCACTCACTGTGAGACCGCTGAGTCTGCAGCTCTCCCAGACCTGGCTATCCATTCCTTCCATCACGTCACCACCATGCCTTAACTATGAGCTTTGTTTGGATTCAGTTTAATCTCCCCGCTAAGAAAACAAATGTGCATTAAAAAAACAACTATAAGATTAGATGCTGAGCTCCATCACTGAGATCTAGGCCCATCAAACCTCACAGCTCAGGAGAACAAGGACAGGGAAATTCAGATGTGATCTGCACAGTGAAAAGTGCTTATGCTGCTTTATAACTGTATTCATTTTGATATGACAGAAGTAGTGTTTATCAAAGTCTTCAGCGTGGGTCAGCACTTCTTTTATTCAAAGCATGAGGGAATATATTGGCCTACACACTTGTACCTTCAACAGCTTCCTGCATTTTTTTTATATTTTTTTTATTATCAATATGCAAAGTGTACATCAATATAAAACGTGACAATAAATATCAACAATTCTTACTTCCATTAATAAGTATATAACAAATTTGCAATTTCCATATTAATTACCCATATATTCCCTTCCCTACCCACCCTTGGTGATTTTTCTTTTTTTTTTTCTTTTTTTTTTTTTTTCTCTTTCCTCTTTCCATTGTAATACTTTTTATTTAGTTTACCACAGCTTCCTGCTTGCAGAAATGGACTTACACTTTGACCAGAAGTTTTTACCACTATAAGTTTTCTAAATAAGGCTTTTCATGGGGGCCAGCATGAGCTCTCCTAGGATTCCCCTGCGAATCACAGTACTCCTGTCATGATAAACAGCAACTCCACCAATGGTAGGATGTCTGGTGGTGCTGCCACATTGAAGTCCAAATGCCTGTATGCCTGTATGCCTGTACAGTGGTTAAGGGGTGTAAACTGATGGAGTCACTTTAATTACGCTCTTGGAAGTAGCTCAGAGTGGGCTTATGGATCCCTGGTTTTGTGAAACTATGGATCCATAGTTTCATAGTTTCATAGTTTATACGGTTGAAAAAAGACACTTGTCCATCAAGTTCAACCAAGGAAGGGTAGGGATTGGATGAGGAAGGGATTTAGGGGAAACAATTCTATATAACATAACCATCAATGGTATTTAGGTGTAAAAAGGCATCTAGACCCTTCTTAAAGCTCTCTGCTGTCCCTGCTGTGACCAGCGCCTGAGGCAGGCTATTCCACAGATTGACCGTTCTCATAGTAAAAAAGCCCTGTCGCCTCCGGTGATTAAACCTTGATTTCTCCAAACGGAGACAGTGCCCCCTCGTCTTTTGATTTGATCTAATCTGAAACAACTTACCACCATATTTTTTGTATGGACCATTCATATATTTATATAAATTAATCATGTCTCCTCGTAGTCGTCTCTTTTCCAGACTAAATAAATCTAGTTGTTTTAATCTTTCCTCATAACCAAGACCCTCCATACCCCTTATCATTTTTGTGGCTCTACGTTGAACCCTCTCCAGCTCCAGGGCATCCTTTTTATGGACCGGTGCCCAGAACTGGACAGCATATTCCAGATGAGGCCGAACCAATGCCTTGTATAATGGTAATATTACATCCCTATCACGAGAGTCCATACCACTTTTGATACATGACAAGATCCTACTAGCTTTAGAGGCAGCTGATTGACATTGCATGCTGTTATTCAATGTATGATCTACTAGTACCCCCAGGTCCTTCTCAACAAGGGACTCTCCCAGATTTACTCCCCCAAGGACATATTTTGCCTTTGGATTATTGGCCCCCAGGTGCATAACCTTACATTTATCCACATTAAACCTCATTTGCCAAGTGGATGACCAAACATTCAGTTTGTCCAAGTCACCCTGCAGCCTATGAACATCCTCCATAGACTGTATTACACTACACAGTTTGGTGTCATCTGCAAAAATAGACACAGTGCTATTAATTCCTACCTCTATATCATTAATAAATATATTAAATAGTAGTGGGCCAAGCACAGAACCCTGGGGTACACCACTCATAACTGGTGACCATTCCGAGTATGAATCATTGACCACAACTCTCTGGATACGATCCTTCAGCCAGTTTTCAATCCAATTGCAAATGATTTCTGCCAAACCAATAGCCCTAATTTTACCCATCAGACGTCTATGAGGGACAGTGTCAAATGCCTTTGCAAAGTCCAAGAACACAATATCCACAGCTGCTCCTCCATCCAGGCACCTGCTCACCTCTTCATAGAAGCAGATAAGGTTAGTTTGACAACTTCTATTCTTAGTAAACCCATGCTGGCTATCACTTATTATTCTATTTGATGTCACATACTCCAGTATATAGTCTTTTACTAACCCTTCCAATACTTTCCCCACAATGGAAGTTAAGCTTACAGGCCTGTAATTGCCAGGCGAAGTTCTAGAGCCCTTTTTATATATTGGCACCACATTTGCCTTGCGCCAGTCACTTGGCACCACACCAGACATTACGGAATCCCTAAAGATTTTAGACAGTGGTACAGCAATAACAGAACTGAGTTCTTTAAGAACTCTGGGGTGTAACCCATCTGGTCCAGGAGCTTTGTACATAAGCCACTCTTTGTTACAATTCCACATTCTGTGGATATATCCAAAAAAACCTAAGATGGGAAAACCCCTTTAAGGGTAGGTATCTGTGTAAGATTAGCAGGTTTAAAGGGGTATTCCGGGAATATGAAGGTCTGACACAAAAACCCATGATGATATAAATAAATGAATACAACAATGCTTAATGTCATTAGTCACAAAACGGAGCTAAAATAATATGATTTTATGATTTACAAAATTTATGGCCTCTCTAAAGTAGGTGGAGTTATCACTAAGATGGCCGCCACTGGAAACTACAAGTTCCATGATCCTTTAGTTCTCAGTAACTCCTCCTACCACTTATGCTCTGCTAACAGTGATGATGTAACAGGTTTTCTTGCTCTTTTACCATAGCAATGATGTGTAACTGCCATCACCACAACACCGGCCATACTGGATGCACTGCAACCAACCGACTACAGCCAAACATAGTGGTGATCACATGACCTGCCCAGGCAGGTGCAGGACATGTGATGTGGACATGTGACCAGCAGCTATCTTCTGTCCTGCAACGGACCGCGCGGAGGAAATTAATGGACTGATTAAAGGGCCGGTAGCATTTTAATTCTTCATCACAAAATTTTAAATAACAACTAATTACACATTAGCTTATATTTTGAGTGCCCACTTGTATATGAATTATGCTGATTCCTGGAATACCGCTTTAAAAAAGGTGTTTCCCATGATAGACCTTTATGAAATATCCATAGGATATCACTGGAACAGAAATGGAGCAGTTTTCTCAATTTATTTTTATAAAAGTTGCCATGAGAATTTGGCAGCAAATGGAGAAATTAAACATTACTTCACTCCCACATTTTATTTACTCGAATGTTACTACACTATAATTTACTTATCATTATGAAAGATATTCATTTATACAGTACAATTGCATTCATAAGCAGCATTGCTTTTTGGAAAATAACTCAATTTGTAAGGTTTGCAGGAACTACTTTGAGATCAAAGAAAGGTCATGGATCCCCTCCACAGTCATCTAAATTCTTCTGCATTTAACATTTATTAAGTACTGAGTAATGTCACGCTGGGATTTCGTATTAGTTTTAGTACTAAAGTGCTTGAGCACTTTTTTGCATTACATTAGGTATTACAATGAGTTACTCCAAATATCTTATGTGCCCATGTTTTTTTTTATTGGCCAAATGACTTGCAAGGGTTTCTTTTTGCTTTACAATGTCCACTGTATTTTGGTCTGACTGTACTTTAGCTGTATTGAAATATATTATTCAGCTACATTTTTGCTTGAAACGCTTGTGACACATTGTTAGATATTTAAAGTGCTTTATCCTCCATTTTTATGGAGGACAAAGCATATACACTCACCGGCCACTTTATTAGGTACACCTGTCCAACTGCTCATTAACACTTAATTTCTAATCAGCCAATCACATGGCGGCA
This sequence comes from Engystomops pustulosus, assembly GCF_040894005.1. Taxonomy (NCBI): domain Eukaryota; kingdom Metazoa; phylum Chordata; class Amphibia; order Anura; family Leptodactylidae; genus Engystomops; species Engystomops pustulosus. Next base: position 180,876,106 of record NC_092412.1, on the reverse strand, counting down.
ACTCAACTCAGTGCATTTAGGCATGTAGACATGGTCAAGACAATCTCCTGCAGTTAAAACCGAGCATCAGTATGGGGAAGAAAGGTCATTTGAGTGCCTTTGAACGTGGCATGGTTGTTGGTGCCAGAAGGGCTGGTCTGAGTATTTCAGAAACTGCTGATCTACTGGGATTTTCACGCACAACCATCTCTAGGGTTTACAGAGAATGGTCCAAAAAAGAAAAAACATCCAGTGAGCGGCAGTTCTGTGGGCGGAAATGCCTTGTTGATGCCAGAGGTCAGAGGAGAATGGGCAGACTGGTTCGAGCTGATAGAAAGGCAACAGTGACTCAAATCGCCACCCGTTACAACCAAGGTAGGCAGAAGAGCATCTCTGAACGCACAGTACGTCAAACTTTGAGGCAGATGGGCTACAGCAGCAGAACACCACACCAGGTGCCACTCCTTTCAGCTAAGAACAGGAAACTGAGCCTACAATTTGCACAAGCTCATCGAAATTGGACAGTAGAAGATTGGAAAAACGTTGCCTGGTCTGATGAGTCTCGATTTCTGCTGCGACAATCGAATGGTAGTGTCATAATTTGGCGTCAACAACATGAAAGCATGGATCCATCCTCCCTTGTATCAACGGTTCAGGCTGGTGGTGGTGGTGGTGGCATGGTGTGGGGAATATTTTCCTGGCAACTCTTTGGGCCCCTTGGTACCAATTGAGCATCGTTGCAACGCCACAGCCTACCTGAGTATTGTTGCTGACCATGTCCCTCCCTTTATGACCACAATGTACCCAACATCTGATGGCTACTTTCAGCAGGATATTGCGCCATGTCATAAAGCTGGAATCATCTCAGACTGGTTTCTTGAACATGACAATGAGTTCACTGTACTCAAATGGCCTCCACAGTCACCAGATCTCAATCCAATAGAGCATCTTTGGGATGTGGTGGAACGGGAGATTCGCATCATGGATGTGCAGCCGACAAATCTGCGGCAACTGTGTGATGCCATTATGTCAATATGGACCAAAATCTCTGAGGATTCTTCCAGCACCTTGTTGAATCTATGCCATGAAGAATTGAGGCAGTTCTGAAGGCAAAAGGGCGTCCAACCCGTTACTAGCATGGTGTACCTAATAAAGTGGCTGGTGAGTGTGTAATGCCCCATTATAGACAGTTTTTTCTGTATTCCGCTGCATGCCACTTTGGGTGTGACTTGGTGGGGTGCAGAATGGGTCGGGAAGGGAAAACTGGCAGAGACTATAGCAGGAATCTCCACTAGGTTAAACAAGGTTAGAGTAATGGAGTAAGCTTCAGGATATACTAAGTGGCCAGTATATTCGGTCTAAAGTGCACCTCAACTGTCTATTACAGAGATAAAGGTAATGAGGATAGGGTTAGGGTTGAGGACTTTTGCAGTAACACACATGAAAAAGACAATAATTGCAATTTAGCATTGCTGGCATTTAAGTAAATGTGATCAGTGTCATGGGTGTCCCTGCCATCCACATCTCGGATCGCAGGCACACCTGTGACCCTCTCCGTGGCGGCGCCCTCCCTGGCCCTCACTTACCTCTCCACGCTCCTTCTACCTTCCAAGCCGGTTGGCATGCATACCTGCTCCCTAGGGCGCGCGCATGCCGGTTCTTGAAGATTTAGAGGGCCAGGGAACCGCTGATAGGCGCTGGCCACTTCCGGGTTTTCTATTTAAACTGTCTGCTCCCATCAACCCCTGCCGGATCTTTATGCTACATGCCATCGAGAAAGCTTTCCTTGCATTTTCCCCAAGTTCCTTGTATTCCAGCTTTGATCTCTCATTGTGACCCCGGACCTGACCCCGACTCTGCATCTCTGCCACCTGCTCTGACAATCTGCCTGTTTCTGAGACTGCCTGCTGTATTGGTACTTCGACCTTGGCTGCCACCGCGGACAAGTCGAACCTGTGGAACGACTTGGTGGCACCACGCCGCAGCAAGACAATCCTGCTTTGTGGCGGGCTCTGGTGAAGACCGGATGCCACTTAGATTCCGGTCCCAGGTGTCGGCTTGTGTCATAGTCTGTGCTGGTCCAGGGGTTTCACTGACCCCAAGCCCTGATAATCAGACGTGTCTACAACTGGGATTGAACAGTCATTACAAAAATGATTTTTACTGTGATATCATGTCAGCTTGCACATTGCAACACTTTTGTTTTCTTTTTGTTTTGTTTTCTTTTTGTTTGCAACACTTTTGTTTTCACTTTTGTTTTCTACGATAATAACAGTAGTTCACTGCAATCTACAAATATTGCAGTCATGTAGCCCCAATCTTGGAATCTAAATATATTTAACTTTGAACACAATATAAATGAATAGATTTAAAGGTAATCTTTCACCACATTTTCACAAAGACAATTTGTGACAGGTTTCCATTGAGCCCTATTCACTAGGCTTCATTTAGCTAAAAATTGTTTCCCTTACATCCCCATAAATCAATTTTATCTTTTATTACCTGGCATCAGAGTGGATGTGTCCTGCTCAGAGTAGATGTCCCTCCCATCTACTCCTCCCCATTTCCCATGCCTCTTCTCGACATATCATGTGACCAGGGTGATGTCATCTACCCTTTACCAAGTTATGTTTGCAACATCTACCTCATGTATGTATCTGTTAACATAAAATCACAACATTCCTCTATTCCATTCTACATCCCATGCCTGCAAGGAGGCATGTTATAATTTCATGTGATCAGATACATAAATGGGGTAGACTTTGCAAATGTAACATGAACATAGATGACATCACCTTGGTCACAATGATGTAACAGAACTCTCTCTTGCTCCACACAGCAGCATGTCCTAGCAGTGAGATCTGTCAATCAGGAACAGGGTAGCAGTGAACACTGCATATACAGGACCCATTAATACAGGCTCCATGCAGCCATAGAAATGAACAATTTATGGATAAGGGCAATGCTTTTTAATCATCATTTATTTATTTTGGTTGAGTTAAATTAAATCGTGGGTTCTCATTAATGTTGGATTAGTTTCGAAAGTTCATTTGAGCTCTTCAAAGTGACTGTTGCATGATAGCATCTACTCTGCCCTTGGCCAACCGTTATCTACCTTCCTGTTTGATAATGTTTGATGGAAAGCTAACTTGATGGAGATTCTTTTCATTGTTTTTATGCAATCTTTACTTTATGATGATATTTAGGCACTCCAACATTTTCTTTGAGTACATTCACAATTTGTGATTCTTTGAGCCAAACATAACAGATGATATAGAACTGATAATAACAATGCAACTATTACATTGCAATGTATTACTTAAACTACTACTCTCCATCCAATTTCTAGCATTGGTTGTTATGCCTGATTAAACGGTCAGCTTGTTTTATTGCTGAGGTCACTGGAGATTAATTTGAGATTAATACTTTTGATTTGAGAACAATTAAATCATTAAATAAACTAAACTGTGTAATGTATTTTTTTGGAATATTCTTCAAAGTCTTGTTGTCTCATAAAACACATAAAACATTTTACTGATTGCATCAGAGAGACTATTTCAAAGACAGGGTACAATAAATACAAACCTATTGCAGGGAATACAAGGGATCTAAACTCCTCTGCTTTATCATTACTGGACTAGTAGACAGTCAGTATTGTGCAGATTGAAGCAGGAACCAGGGGAAGAGAGTGGTGGTATGACCTGACCACAGAATGCCACATGGGACATTCTAAAAAGGGCTTCATTAGTGGAGAGGAACTTGTGGCATGGAATTAGATATTTGCGACAAAGATGGGTACAGTTGATACAGATGATACGAAGGTCTTAGTGAATACAGTGTTGGTTGAAGAGCTATGTGGCAGGAACACAAGCAGTACATCTACAGACTGTAATGTAACAGAAGCTACTTTGGAACATTTAGCAGTTTGGTGCATTCTTTGCTTTCTTTCTTTATTTTTTTAGAGACATTTTAACAATCCAGATAGAGGGCAGTCTCACACTAGCATAGCTTGTCCGTGAATCACGGCCCATACGTTGTCCTGTTTCACAGACCAACCCCACTACTGGGGAAAGTGATATATCACTAAAAGAGTCCCTAATTTCTCGCTTAACAGCAGCGGCAACACTGTGTTCAGGTTAGCTGTGGAATGTCCTAAGAATGTGCCAAAAAAGTGTATTTTAGCCACAATTTCCATGGAGTTGGTTTGTAATGGTTTAAATCTATGTCCATATATACAGCAATAATGGCCATAATTTGTTTAAATGTGATTCGCATTATTGTCCCATTATTTTTGGCATCCATGGCACTGTTATTTGCTGCCCATGAACTGCACACAATTATGTGCAGGAGGGCAATAACATAGCCTTCAGAAATTATCACATTAAATCATCCTGTGCCTTCATATAAATTGCAAGGATTTCTTATTTATTATGTGTTTTTATCTAATTAAACTATGTAAAATATTTTAAAAATGCAAAGTTTGAAATAAAGAATAAATTCCACTTGGCACATCCCCCATTCTCCCCTGGGAGATAATACATTGCTTCAAAGCTTCACACTGACGTCGGAGTGATGCAAGAGCATGACATTTTCAGTACACTTCAGTTCAGGTTTTCAGTACACTTTTTGGAATATTCTGGTTTACTTAACACATTCTTTCCTATTCCCTATCGTACCTTCCTTTTCCCATTCATATTCACATTTTGTAAGATGTTTATAAAAGGAGTAATGTATATACTATGCCGTGTTATTCTTCATGATAATACGTATTTGTGTGGTAAATATCTCATGTTGATCAGAAATAGTTCATGCACTTAAAATAAGTCATACAAATTTTTATTCTAAGTTAAAAGCAAACAAAACAAAAAGAAAGGGGAGGTAAGAATATGCAAATTAACTGGGTCAAAAGAGAAGGTTAATGGCATTCCATAGAACTAGCCTAGAGCTTATGTTTATACAGCAGCTGGAGAAGAAACACATCTGGTATAGATCTGTATTATAGCAAAGAATAATCCTTTAAATAGACATATGATTTTACAGGTCATGACTGTTATAAGCACCATTATGTTTCTAATCAGGGCCCGGCCTACGACTAGAAAACAGACCACCTAAAATATCATGCATACAATGTCCATTGAGTTTTTTTTCATAAAACTATACTACAAATGACCAGTTTCAGACTTGGGTGCCTAGTGCTCCCCAATTAAGTTGACAGCTTACAACTACTGGTAATTTGCAGTATGTTTATTAGAAGAATTCACAAAATACCGTTAGATTACTTATGAAATTAATTTTTATCTTTATTTAAGTGAACTGCTTTGGAGGGTGTCACTTGAGCTTGTCTCAGGTTCTGACACCCCCAAAGCACATGTGACTGCCACACTGCTTCGTCGCCATTCCTCTCCAAAATTTCACTTTAGCAGTGAGTATCATACTCACTGCCGCTGCAAAATTTCAGGCATAGAGCAGGAGGGGGAAACGCCGATGTAGGAGGTAGGCAGTCACATGTGCATCGGGGTGCGTGTAATAACCAGAGCCTTTAAAGGGGAGTATCACATTTTTTAATTTCTTTAGCTACGGTCCGGTACTAAGCACTCCACAGCCCGGTGAAGGGGGACTGCTACCTCAATAAAACATGAAACAGATACATTATAGTCAGTATAGTGATATTAATTGAGGTTTGTAAGACACATTTCTAGACCTGCTCTATGGCCGGAGCAATGGTCATTGTGAAGGGAGGGAGAGTATATAAGTTGCGACCAGCACCTATTGTGCATAGTGGAACCTATAATGGAAATTGTATCTTTTATTTGATTTAAAATAAAAAATTAACCACTTTACAGTGACATTGTTTCAGTGGGTCCCTACATAAGGTACAACATCACATGGAATCCACTGTCACTGCAACCACATGGATGGCATGGCATCCACTGTCATCTACAAAGCGCTAGCAGGGACCAGGACCCAGAAGCCCCCCCCTCCGCCCAGCACCCATACTGGCAGGCTAAGCCCCCATGGCTCTGGGCCCCGGGTCCCCACCATCAATAGCGCTCCATTCCATGTGGTCTCAGAAACAGGCTCAGAGCAAGTAGGTGGCCACTATATGCAGACTGCTGCAGATTAAAACACTTCGATCAAATGGGTGCTGGTGCCAGAAAAACAAAAAATAAATGTAGTAAAGGAAAGGCAAATGTCATATGGCCCATAATGCAGGAAAAATCAATATTGACAAATAATAGATTCAGAATAAATGCATATAATACCCATAAAGTGATAGTTTTTACTTTCAAGAAGGGCATCAAGGCTCCTCATGATGTTGTCTAGTGTCTCAACCATCCCATAGTTCCATCTCACTGCTCTTACAAAGAACGCCTGTCTTTGGTCTTGGCCTTTCCTTCAGGCATTTCAACACAAAAAGATAATTAGAAAGTTCTCTGTACTGTACATCCATTTATTTGAATAATGTAATTTGTTCCATTCATTCCGCAAACATCAGTTCTTATTTTCTAAACTGATTAATCCCAAGTTTGATAACCCATCCATATAAAGGAACACATGCAGACACAACCAATAATAATGTCTTTCTCCTTGTTTCTTGTTTGCAGATGCCAGTACAGTGACTCCTACAGGAACATCAAAAATGACTACAGCTAATGTTGCTGTTACCACCCAGAGACTCGCTACTTCACATCCTGCAACATTGAAAACTAGTAGTGACAAACCATCACACGTTACCTCACTGGTACCAACACAATCTACAGTTCACAGTCTAATAGGTAAAATCATCATTTCCCAAAATATATGTACAGTATATTTTTTTTCTGATTTTAAAGCACAAATACATTGGTACAGTTACAAGGGCAGTTAAAGGGGTATTATGGCATTTATTGTATGATGGATACGAGAACAGGAAATCACACACTTTTATAATATACTTGTATTTATAATTTGCACACATTATTATGTAAGTGAAGTAGCCTGGCTCCTAAAAATTATGGTACGGCTGGTGTTTTTTCAGGTGAAAAGGATTCACAGAAGAAGTAAAATGCACTAAAGATAGCATCAGCAAAGTGATCCCTTGCATGCAATACATTTCATGTTATGTTTCTTGTTACAGTTAACTTTATTTAGACTATGAAATGCAGTCAGTTATGTTGCACGTCACCAAGCAGTGAAGTAGTCAATAAAAAAGATCTGTTCTAAAGGGAACTTGTCATCAAGGACATCATTATTACATGATGACAGGTTCCAATAGCCTACGTCTTGTTGATTTAAAACAAAAAAATGGGCGCAGCCGCTAGCAGGGGTGTGCATACTGTACAATACTGTGCTCAAACTAATTAGCATAATTTTAATTACTATATTTCCATGATTGCAGGATATAGAGTTATAATAAACTGATGGTTAATGTCCTTTAAGAAATTGCACATAAAAAATACATTAATGAGTGCTAAGAAATCTGTATAATCTAAAAATACAATATTCATCTTATGAATTACCTACTGCTCAGTTCCTGTCCTATGTACTTTTCAGCCATAAATGTACTAACACAGGGACTTGAAAACAGATGCCAAATTCTACTAGAAAGAGAGGAGTCTTGGATATTCCACTTCATAAAACATGGGTGTTGAGAACTCAATTACGTTGGTCCTATTGATTGCGTGTACACTATTTGTGTCGTTCAATGACTGCTAACATTTATGATACTTTGCTATCTTATGATCATTAATTTTTTTTTCTTTTAGCATTATTTTTGGGATATGTATCTCATTATGTTTTTCTGACCGAGTGTAAAAGACAAGTTATTATGTATGTTTACTAGCGCAAATTCCAGAATCTTTTACCCAAATATAAAACATTGTGGAGATGATATCATATGTTAATGTGCCACATTTTGTTTCACATCACATCAGTATATTAATGTCCGGAAAAACAATTTCTGTAACCAATGGATAAAGTACACTGCAGTACAAGAGTCTATTTATAAATGCAGTCATACACAATGATAAAACATGTAAAACTAGCGGCATTACATTAAAATACCAATATTTAATTGTAATAACTGAAAAAATTAAAGATACAGTGCCTTGCAAAAGTATTCAGCCCCCTTGAACTTTTCTACATTTGCCACATTTCAGGGCTTTTTTATTTTAGGTAGGTTGTTGGACCTTTCACTAAAGAAACATAACAAAATGATGGGGCTTATTTACCACGATTTCCATTTTGTGCCACATTTAGCAAGGGTTTTTGGCGCACGTGATAGGATTTTGGTGCATCGGCTCCGGCTTTCATGCGACACAAATCGGGGAGAGCAGGCTGTCAGACGATCCAACTGATTCAGACTAAGCACAGGATTTAACATTTAAATTGTGTTGCAAGCCATGCACAAATATGGACCAGGAAGAAGAAGGTGAACTTCGGTGGACCTAAACGGGGAGCAATACATGCAGCAAACCGAGCGCACGATCTTAGTGAATCGTGCCAGAGTCCATGATCGTCGGACAAAGCACAGTGGGGATCGGTACAGGACCGGGTAAGTAAATGAGCCCCAATGTGTGCTTAAAGCCCAACCAGTATATCAATTCCAGAAGGAACAGATTCACTCCTAGCACTGCAAACATGTTATTTTCGTCTAGACTAGGATCTGAACTCACAACCTCTACACTCTAGCATGCCATAGAGATACAGTGTCACTGTCTACTAGACTATGGGCTTACAGGTTATTTCCAGGAACAGATTCCCAACTGTTTCAACGTGGTTGTATCTCTTCAGTACAGTGTGGCAATGGGTTAATCTGATTGAGAGGCTTTTTACTAGGGTCATGAGTATGAGTTTGAGTATGAGTTCCTTACAGGAACTTTGCCAGTTAAAGCCGCCTTGCATGTGTGTGGAGACTTAGCCATTGATGCTCCACTAGGGGATTCTGGGAAATATGCAAACATGTTTTCCAGGAAGGGAAAAGGAAAACCACACCTCTTTTGCTACCTTGTAAAATCAAGCATGATTTTCAGGAAGCCTAATGACATAATCTGGGATTAAAGTCAAACCAGTTTTTCTATTTCAGAAGGAACAGATTCCCAACTGTAAACAGCACTGTTTCAACGTGGTTTCATCTTTACAGTACAGAGTACAAGGTTGCAGGCACATGCCAATGAGCTCAGACTCCAGGTGTCACTACAGAGTAAATTTTCATACATGAGGATACATAGCATGTGTATTTATTTTATATTTTGTTTATTTATTTCTAAAAAGTGATTTTTTTTTTTCATTTCTGTTAACCTAGCCAATTCCCTGGTGATATGTACACAATAAAGGTCATTTATAACCTCTTACTTTACAATTGTATTGCTGTTTTAGTTCCTATCACTCCTTAGGCTGGTTAGTGTAAAATTCCATAGTGTGGGTGGGGACTCTCTAAGCAGACACTTCATGATTTCTCTAGTGCTGTGTGAGATGCTGTATACTAAAAATGTACTTAGATTATCAGTGTACAGGTTTATATACACTTTCATTTAGCTTCTGAACATTCAATAATATCTGACACAGTAAGAGAGATTAGACAGATCAGAGATGAGAGAGGATGAGATCCATGAAATGCATATAAAAAACACAATAACATTCTCAGCTCTGTTACATCTCAGCCATAACACATACTGTCACAGCTCTACTGTGGCTCCCTCCCCCTCCTCTGGATAAAATCTTATCTGTCTGTAGCCTGTAGCTTTACTCTCTTCATGCTGCTTGCTGGCAGAAAGTCTCTCTGTGTGAGCTCGTCTTGGAATGCAAGGGTGGAGGCTGGAGGCAGAGAGGAGCTCAATGCAGCATCAGACAGGAAAACAAAATATTCTGCCCGACCCTAGACTTCTAATTTTTGGTTGGATCCTGGGGCAACCGAAATTGTGTACACCATGACTGATAGAGACACGTTGGAATTATATCTGTGAAATGCTTTATTTTTGTTAATAACAGTGAACAGTTAATATCCTGAGTATATTTAACAATTTTGTCTTTGTGGGAATACTCCTCGAAGCTTCATGCACGCTTTCCCTTGTATGTGGCCAGCAAAGTGAAAATGGGTGCATGTAGCCTTATTCTGAGATTACTAATGTGTATAATATGTGGTTAAACATTTTTTTTATAAAGTTAGAAAAATATTAATTCTCACCAAGCATATCACCAAGATGACTAAGCATACTACCACTACAGCCAATAAGAAGCCTCAATAATAACATGATGTAGTCCTGGCATAATATCTTAGTAACCCTTATTTTAACCCTTCATTTTTTTTTTCCAATTGTATATTTTCCTCAATACCTTCCAAAAGCCAGAACTTTCTATATTTTTGCAGAAATTGTATTAATTAATAATACTATTTAATGATATTGTAATGGGAAATTGTCCCGAAAAATATTTGTAGCATGAAATGTTAAAAAAACAACTAAATTCCGACACTGTTTTTGATGTTTTTTTTACAGTGTTTACCATGGAATAAAAAATACATTTTAATTTCATTTTTTGGGTAAATATTATAAGGCATTCACAATTTAGCATAAAGATACTATAGTCAAAAAAGGAAGCAATCCTGCACTCTGCATCCATGAAATAAATTTCCAATTCTACCATACCCATCGGCTGACTGGTAACATCCGACAGTTGTCTTCTAATTCTCACTTTTGCTGGTGTTGTCGTATGTCCCACATATTGTTTCCTTCATTCATTTATGTACTTGGTATCAATTGTCTATTCTGCTAGGAATATTTGATTACTTTGTTTGTGTTTCTTATGGAAGAAATTTGTACGATATGAAACACAAAGAGTTAATACAGTTTGCATGTTTTTAAGATTCCTCCCAAGGGAATTGCTCATTACTACTTTCCCTTAAATATGGGTTAGGTGTGATGTTTTAGACTAAGGTTGACAACCTGAAAGGCATAATGGGATACATTTACTTACCCGGTCCGTGGAGTTCGCCGAAAGTGCATTATCCGACGATCATGCACTCTGCCGTGATTCACTAAGATTGTGCGCCTGATATCGTGCATGTGACACTTCCCCGCTCATGTCTGCTAGAGTTCACCTTCTTCTTCCTGGTGCATGTAAGTGCATTGTTTTGCAACACAATTTGAAAATTAAATCCCAAATCAGTCGGATAATCCAGCAGCACGCCCCCCAATTTCTATAGCATGGAAGCCAGCGCAGCTTCGCCAATAAAACAATCACATGCGACACAATCCCTGCGCAGGTACCTGTTACAGTCCAACAAAAACGCAATTCGCAACCCTTAGTAAATAAGCCCAAATATGTGAATATTGTTTTCAATAGAGTTTTCAATGTTAAAAATTTTTCATGGATACATAGTGCTGGATTGCTTTATAAAAAAATAAGCCCCTATGGGCCCACATAAAAAAAAGAAAAAAAATGTTAGCCTGTACAATGTGACAATGCATATCTGCTCTGGAGGGCGCTCCTTCCATTCTATGCCCAGCCATGCGCCCATACAGCAGGATATCACCACATATGGGGTATCATTGTACTTGGGAGAAATTGGGTATTAAACTTTGTGGAGCCTTTTTTCATTTAATCCATTGCAAATGTTTAATTTTTCACCCAAAATGAGTGTATTACAATTTGTAGACTGCACCTCCATTTTGTTTTAACCCCTATAAAACACCTAAAGGGTAAACAAACTTCTTAAAAATGGGTTTTCATACATTGAGGGGTGTAGTTTCCATAATGGGGTAATTTATGAGTCTCGCTATTATTTAGGCCTTTCACAGTCAATTCCATATTTCCTTGTTTGATAAAAAAGCAGATGCCCTGCAGAGGTGAAGCCTGCAGGTTCTCTACATCTAAATGGAATGTGATCACCAAAGCCCTTTGGAATTTTAGCAACATATGGGTCACTGTCACTGTATTTATTTTACATTTTTATGATTTACATTTTTGAGCAGTTTTTACGCATATTTTATTTGTTAAATTTTAGCTTACAAACATAATTATTTTGTTACAGGAACAACTCCAAGAACATTGATTCAAACAAAAGAGGCAATTACTGTTAACACAACCGAAACACAAATTTCCCAAGAAACCTTTACAACGCTGACTCCTGCAGTGACTGATGTCAGACACTCAGCATCAGAATACAGTACAAACACAACCACTCTGAAGGGTGACCCTACAACTGAAGCTTTGCCATCAACTAAAAGTGGTATAATGCTACAAACTACAAGATTAGCAATGGATGTATTATCCACACAGCCAAACATAGTACCAGGCAGTATTGTGAGTATGTGCATCTGTTATTTATTTATATTTATTTAATCTTTGTGTAAATTTTAAAACTTTTATAAATGTAATTATTGCTAAAACAATTATAATTAACTAGGTGCCCAATTGCATATGATGATTATGAGGCCATGTCTGTTCCCTTACTTAGTCGCCTATAGGCTACGTTCACACATCCAGTTTTTTTGGGCTTATTCCCACATCAATTTTTTTTTTTATCTTGCTGGCATTATTGATTTTCACTTACCAAACAATTCTTTCCAATGTGCTTTTTATTCACATTTCAATTTTTTCACCGATTCACGGAAAACATTTAAGCGCCTGTGCGATTTTTTTTTACTGATGATATCGGATCAGTGAAAAAAATAATTCAATCTGAAAAAGCAGATTGTGAAGGATGGTTCAGTAAGGTATCAGTGAAAACTCCTTAAGCCAGAAAGAGAAAACATTATTTGAGAATGAGCCTAAATGAATGATTTACTAAGGTTTTAGTAATAACCACTAAAGTATGACTGTAGGCAGAAAAATGGATGTGTGAAGTAGCCCTATACTGACCGGTATAATTATTATATAACAATTTATCATATAATAATTTATCCCTGCAAATATAATTGGGCTTTGACCATACAAATACTTAATCATTGAAAAGAGGCAAATGTCACAAACATTGTTTTCCTTTTTTTCATAGACTTGCCAAAGCCTAGGAACATTCACATCAACTTCAAAAGTGGTTTGCTTTCAGCTTGAAGAAGAAAAAACTTGTGTGAGTTTCTAAACTAAAATGCTATAGCTTACCATTCCTCTACATGTTAAAATATCATTACTTTTGAAAATTTAAGGCAACTAAACTTTGTCAATCTTTGTTTTTTTATTGGAGTATATTAATTTAATTGGTTGATCCCCGTTTTTGGGATGACTGCATCATGAAGAAAGGCCGGGATAAATGCTTATCAAATAAATATAATAATTTTAATGTGTCCAGTGAGACATACCAGCCCATCTTAAGTAAAACTGTACTAAAAGGAAATAATATTGGAGAATTTATTAAATTGTATGTGCAACTATAAGCGAATTGGTGAAATAAATAGTGCAAGTCAAGGGCATAACTACCAATATGGCAAGTAAAATGTTTACTATGGGATGCAAAGCCTTGCATCCTAAGCTATTCGGCAAACAATAGTAATAAGTAGAATGTTTGGCATTGCTTTATGGAGTGCTTCTTCCACAGACCAAACCAGCATAAACATCTGTTAGGTAAATTGTAGGTATACATACAATATAACAATGCCCAAAAAAAACGGTGGTAATAATCATCTACATTTCATAAACACCTACATGTGAATAAACACCAGTACCAGTTGTTCCAAATAAGTGTTACTAAAGGTTTATGCCTGTGGTACAACTTATGTATGGTCTGTAAAGGAAATCAACCAGTTAAAAAACATTTAACAAAACTACAAATACTCACCCCTGCCCCTCTTGAATTCATAATTTTATGCCCCTTGCGTGACCTCACCTCACTCTTTTAGGATGTCTTGACCCCGAGCTTTGTGTTGCTAATTATAGCGACAGACAGTGCCAGGATCAACATCAAGAAAAGCAGGGTTGAGTATTTGTAGAATTTTTAACTGGTTGATTTCTTTAAAGGGCACCTACCACCCCGATTCTACCTATAAAGGTAGAAGGGGTGGTAGGTGGATGGATGGGACGTGAGGATGGATGGGACGTAGCCTCATGTCCGGCTACTCCACGCCCCAGTAGCCGCATCATACACCATACGCTTATACACCAGTTTTCTGATGGAGAAGCCACAAAAAGACTTTTCTCTCCCTATGCCACCTCTATGCCAATCACTGTGGATATGCAGAGAAAAAGGAGGGGGACAGAGAGAAACAACGCTACCTAGTGCAAGATTATCCTTGGTTAGTTCCGGGGTGCTCTTGAGTAAGAGGTGCTCTTGGGTGAGATTGGGTACTCACCTTTGCTGGTTGTGGTAGAGACAGGCATAACGCTGGGTCAGGCATATGTGATAAGTAACCGCTGCCGCGTCCCCACCATCGCCCCAAGGTTGGGTAACAAGGGCGTATAGCAAATGGGTTGGAGGGTAGGTCACTGGTTGTGCCACCCTAGCACAACAAGCCTAGACCTGAGGAAGCACTCGAGTGCCAAACGCGTTGTCCAAAATATCTCTGAATAAAAGGAAACCTTTTACCCCTGATGACCAGGGCCTTTCTGACATCCCATTTTTACACATAGGGTGGCACAACCAGTTACCTACCCTCCAGCCCACCTCTATGCCAAGTGGTTGAGAAAAGGGCATTGAGGGCAGGCAGGCAGTGCCTTGCATATAATTAAGCTGTGCAGGATGTGCCAGCTTTTGATAAATTCTCTCTGATATAATTAAGATTAGAAATGTAATTGTTAGGCTTAAAATCGCACCAAAGAAGAAACTCAGATAATCACGGTTGTTAAACCTCTTTCAAGTGTAAACATGAAAATTATTAATTTTAATACAGCAGAAAACATGTTAGCAAATGATAGCAATGTCAAATTAAGACATTTCTGATATAATTGAATTAAAATGTTGATAGGAAAACATGTAAGATAATGCTCCACCTGCCCTTCTGAAATTGGGGGCTGTCTTCTCTCAGCAGTCATTCCTGAGATACCTTTCAATTTACAGGCAATTTATAATATGTGTTTCAAAAATTATTATAAATTAGGATCCAATTCCCATATGATCTTATCAAATACAGGAACAAAATAATGCTGTATAAAGATGCAATGGCATGTCCCTATCTCTCTATATCGCTCTTAATAGACATAACACAGTGTATGGGTATTTTGTGCCTGTAATGAAGAAAATTGCTAAGTAGGCTTTTAGGTCAAGGCACTTGTCACTCTACACTATGTTAATGCCTCTGTTACCAAGGACCCTGATTTCACATTACGTCAGGAGCTGTCAGTGGTAAAAAGTGACTGTCCTTAGTGTCTGAAGGGAGTGGGATCATGCTTAACACAAGTTAGAAAAGTGTGTGTGTGGCAGTAAGATATTGTATACAAACATTTTTTTTATTTTTGCTGGACAACCCTTAAACAAGTTACAAGAATATTGGACATCCTGCCCATGCTTGATGGCTTGATAAAAACACCACCCATCCTGTTCCAGACAGCTGAGGTCCAGATGGCTGGCAGCCAAGGTCCATGTTTGGACCTAGGTCCAACACAAGAGTATCCAGGTAGTACAAGATGTGTGGTTGTGGAGGTAAACAAATGAGAACTATCCCACTGCTGGGAAGCATTGCATATGGGCACCTTTAGTGGTAGACATGCAGAAATATACATTTCAGCCTGTGATGTTTTTGATTAAGTGAAGACGGGCCCAACCATAATTTTGCTATTGACCCAGTCTTTGTTACAGAGACCAATTTGTAAGTGAATATAAATAACAGACTTGCTAAGATCACTAACAGACTTTCTCTGCTACCATAGTAATGATGCAAATTGCTTCACTGAGATGGGTCCCGCCACAACACTGGCCATACTGGATGCCCTGCAACCAAAAGACCACAGCCAAACATAGTGATGATCACATGACCTGCCCAGCCCTCTTTCCATTTACACTGGCAACATTGATCATTGGGGACCAGTGGAAGACCCACAGAAATCAGAACAGTTTCTCTCTATTTTCTGAATAGTGTAATTTGGGGGAAACCCACAAATTATTGGGTTCTTGACACTATGGCATATATCATAACACTACATATGGCATGTAATAATCTCTTTTTGGCAGGCCTTGTTTTAGCTATAAGTGACTAAAGCAACATTCTGAACATTTCCTGCCAGACATATTGTAAACACAAGTTCTCGTGCTATTAGCTCTTGCAAAGTTTCACAAGTAAATATTCCCTTGTGGCAATTTTTGCCTCCTTCCTATAATTGTTCTATAAATGACACAAGGACATGGAAGAAAGCCTAGATCCTTGTTCATAACATAATGACATGTTTCTTTTCAGTCATATGTGCTGATGCAGAACAATGTTGGTTTGAAGTTCGAAAAAAAAAATTCCTTTTAATGAAAAATTTACAATAATAATGAAGGCAGTCATGTTGTATAGGTATGAAAAAAAAATATTTGTCAGTTATTGAAGATTCAAGAGGAATTTCAAAGACATTACTATAACCACACAGTTTCTGCATTGTCTTTTTGTACCCCAAAGGGCTTACAGCAGCTTTTTTGAAATTTTTGCCTTATCTATCTGTAGGTGAAAAATAAATCTATGTTTGAACAATTACGCCTACACTTTTTCAATATATATATTGTATACAGTAGCTGTCTCTATAATGGGGAACATTAAGTCCATACAAACCTCGTTCAAAAAAATTCACCATCTATACACAAATTATCCCAATGCTGTACCCATAATTTTTCTGGTCTCCAGCTCTTTTTGGAGTAAAGTACAGTAGTTGTTAACTAGTTGAGCTTCCAGGTTATTCACAGGACGATTCATGCATTTTTATTATTATACCTCCAGTGCAGCCTGTTTATAGTGTTCTCTGTTTATTTAAATGTTCTACCTACAAATAGGCCTTTCATAAAATCTAGTAGCACACCATTAGCATCAGTTTCCAACCCCGAGTTTCAAAAATATTCAAATATAAAACAGAGTAATCCAGGTCAAAAAGTGCCTCACATTAAATAGTTAAAGCGTAACTGTAAAGCTATAGTGATTTAACCAAATTATTATATGTGATTCTCAATTGAAAACAAACAGAACAATGCCTACGTTGTGCTGCTCACCCTTTTCTTTCCAAAATTATGTAATTTTCTGTTCTGAAAGTGTTTGACAAAAATCTCTCTCACTAAAGGTAAAGTGGGAGGAGACTAATGTATGTCAGTCTATGCCTTCAAGCTGAGGCCAGTTAGCTTGCCCACAGATCCTATAATGCCTTGTGTTCGCTCTCATAGTAAATTAGCATTAAATCCATTTAGTTTCCCACACTAAACATTACATAGTGCACATACAGGATGTATATGGTGACGGTCTGGCAAGATCCATTACATTGAAGAGCAGGAAACATGTAATAAGTGAAAGAAATCCAAGTACACCAGTTACATGAAGTCTAATGTGTGAGCACAAAGGGTTAATAGCTTATCTGGACAGAGCTGATACTACCAGAGCTGATACTAAAAGGTAGGGGAAGGGAGCAGCAAGATGAGCAGAGACAAACAGATAAAGTTCTGTAGAATCACAGACTGGGATGGAGGGACTGATAGAGAACAGGGAGATCTTGTACCTCACTATTCTGTGCAGGAGACATTTGCATAAACATCCAGCTCTGCTGTATTCACTGTTCTGCACACTTTCAGCTCTGCTGCATTCACTGTTCAACACAATTCCAGCTCTGCTACATTCACTGTCACATGACCTCCTCCTCTCCCATGAATCCATACTTTGTTTACACTTTGTATCTCTGATTGACTGTAGGGCTTATCATCACATGAATAAGAAGTAATATCCAAAATGCATAGACTCCAGTCCGGAGACCGGAGAAAAATACGGATAGAGCCTTCGAACAAGGTGGCACACTTTTCAAAAGTCATTGGTGGAGACCCCTAATTCTATATTATGACTTTAAAATTAGATACAACACTATTGCATTCATTGAAACACACATTAATTTCTATTATTTGCCCTGTAAGATTGTATAATAAACAACCGATGATTGCATTTTGGCAAAACATTGCATCATATTAAGAGTTGATATGCTGCTACATACTATAGCGTCAAGGAGTGTGTCTTAAAACAGCTCACTAATAATCACAAATAGATCTAAACCCCTTACCGACCTATGACGTAATAGTACATCACACGTCAGGTGCGGGTGCATGGAGGGGGCTTCCCGCTCTCCAGTACACATCATGGAATATTAAATACTCTCACTATTTGTTATGCAGAAAACAAGCCATCACACAGCTCTGTACCTAATACAGCAATGCCCTAATACAGACACACTTGTAAGATAAATGGAGTCCAGAACCCAGAAAAAGCATAAAAAAGATACACACAAATGTCCTGACTAAATATAAATGACCCCCCCCCCCCTCTTATCTCTGTAGTATGTATCTTGATGTTTAGTGTGTTGTTCATTGGGAATTTTAGCTCCCACCTTTTCCATTCATATGCCCGTGCATCCCTGTGGATACATCAGTTTGAATGCAGCCTAAGGCTGTAGTGGATGTCATTAAAATATTTTATTTCTCTTGCAGGAAACACTTGATAAGGAAAAGAAAGAGGAATTAAGGTATTTTCTGTGTAAAATAATGGAATCCACAGAGTGCAATATAACCCTTCACTCCTCAGAAATACAGCCAAAATGTATCCTTTGGGTTCCAACCTCAAAAGGTAAGATTAAAAAAACTTAATTACTGGTGGTTGCAGCCCTTATTACGCAGCCGGAAATGTCAAAAGGTTCTTGCCTCTTGGTGAATTGGGTAATCGGCTGTGCAGCATTTATTTTTGCTCCTACCTGGCACAGAAATATTCTGCAGCAGCGAACTTTCACTATTGAAAGGAAAGCCGCCCTGGCCCACGTCACTGCTGATCATCCCCCCCCCCCCCCTTGAAAAAACAGGGGAGATAATCGCAAGTACTACCAAATCGCTAGCATTTGTGATTATTTTCAGGGCTTCTACATCAGTTTTCTGTAGTAGAATTCCTGATAAATAAACCCCCATTGTGTAAATACATCCTTGGTGAATCTTGAAATTTGAAGTGGCAAACAAGCCAATTAAAAAATACCTTCCTGACAATCATGTGATGAGGACTGACTCCTCCCACAGGACAGCAGGTCAGGAGTACACATTAAAACTTTCAACAATAGAGAGTGGACACAATAGTGTAAATACATGTTTTTATGGTACATAAATTAACTTTGGGTAGAGTGTTAAACATCAATAAAAATCCTGCCAGAAGAAAATAACAGTGTCTACCACTTGGAAGATGGCAGGACCCAGCAATATTAGCTATAGCTACACATCCTCTTAGCTTTGCTTGAGCATATCAAATCAAAGGTGATTTTAGCTGCAGCGAGGACGTAAGCAGTATATTTTGTGTGGCACACAACATGACCCAGCAGTATTATCATTTCTCCTTTTTATGACATATACAGGCATGCATGAAAGTTACTATGGCTATGCAACCTCTTGGCTTTCCCTAAACACGTCAAAACAAAGGTAATTCAAATTATAAAAATCACATAGGTGGTATGTCTCAGTGCTGTAACATATACAAAAATGGGAATAACTATGGTTAAAAGTATATCCTCTAAGCACATCAAAAACAGAAGTCACAGTTGAAAGTTTTAATGTGTACACCTGACCTGCTGTCCTGTGGGAGGAGTCAGTCCTCAACACATGACTGCTGGGAAGGTATTTTAAATTATGGCCATAAGTCTCACAAGAGCCGAAATGCATAGGGCAGCTACGCCCTTTGTACCTGCATGCTTAATGATTTGCAATAGTTTATTTAAATATATACATTGACCACCTCCCTTTTCATTCGTTCATTAATTGTACCTGTGTGAAGGTAATTTCCTATAAACATTTTGCCTTGTTGTCCCTTAGAAATTAGATTGTTGTCATTGGATAGGACAACAGCTGCTGGAGTATTTGCACAAAGAAACAAATTGCTTTTGTGTATGAAATTGCCAGCAATAAATGAATGTCTTGCAGTGTTAATGAATGCTGAATGCTGTTGGTTGAGCAGGCAACAATAGTACACATCTTGCCATGGTACCAGGTTGGTCGAATCCAAGGACAGTTATCCAGTTTCGAAGGGACAACATGGCAACATTTATAAGAAATTGTAGAAACCTTTTTTAATAACATGCAATTGAAAAAATGTATACTGTGTATATACATTTGCCTTATATAAGCCTGTTTTGGCTGATGAAAAATAGAGGGAGGGGGCTTGGCTGAGCCCATACTTCAGTGTTGGCTACTCCTTTCTTTGATTAAAAATTACAACAATTCATAATAAGCTACAGGTCGTCTTATCAATTTCTTTACACTTTCCACACATATCAATTTAAAAATGTGCTGAGGGGAAACTATTAAGACTGGCGTTTTGAATGGCAGTCTTAATATTCCCCCCCTACCAGCGCTCGGTGCACATTGCGCCAGATATACTAAGAGGCACCGTCCCCCAGTAGATCCAGATGCAGTCTCCACAAGGTCAGACCTGTTTAGACCAGGTCTTACCTGGATTAGGGTTCAGCTATAGTCTCCTCCAACTTTCTGTTACTAAATACAGAGGACCAGGTTGTTTAAACAAGAGGAAAAGCTTAAAACCAGCGGGAGACAGGGCTTGACATATGCTTTGTATGCCACAAAACTGGAAGATGAGGCATAGTAGATCTTCCCCAATAAGTCATAAAAAGATAAATACTTATTAACCCTTGGTTAAGATCCTATTGAAAGATTTCTTATGGAGTACCGTATATAGTATTTATAATGATAAAAAGAAACAAAATAATTGTCCAATCGTGGAAACATATTATTACTATCTCTAGCTAGCCATATATATAGAACAGAACCACTTTTATAGTTTTATAGTTATACTTTTATAGTTTAAAAGAGGATAAAATTTACATTTGAACAGATGATATCAAAAACTGTACAGGCGGTCCCCTACTTAAGGACACCCGACTTACAGACAACCCATAGTTACAGACAGACCCTGTGACCTCTGGTGAAGCTCTCTGGATGCTTTACAATAGTCTCAGACTGCAATAATCAGCTGTGAAGTGTCTGTAATGAAGTTTTATTGATAATCCTTGGTCCCATTACAGCAAAAAACGTTTAAACTCCAATTGTCACTGGGGCCAAAATTTTTTTTGTCTGGATCGACAATTATAAAATATACAGTTTCGACTTACATACAAATTCAACTTCAGAACAAAACTCCGGACCCTATCTTATACGTAACCCGGGGACTGCCTGTATTCTGCAAAAAGTAATTTAACAGCAAGTATGTAAACCATTTATCATTTCTAACTAAATTTTTTTCAGATGCAGAACAAAGGCTTCATAATGAAACAGCTCTAAGTGATGCCCTGGTAAGTTTATAAGAATGAACTATAAGTATTATGAGCATAATGGGGAAAAATAAATACTGTGCAAGATATACACTAAGCAATATGCACCACAATTCTGGCATAAAATGTTATTTGTTAGTGGCCTCCCCATCCCAATATTTGTTATGGGAGACCCTAAAGTGACTTGGTATGTTTCTGTACAACGTTTGACATAAGCATAGTTATATCAAAACTATGTTACAGTAAAGAGAGAATGTATCTAAAGTTAAAGGAAATCTACCATCAAAATCAAGCATGATAAACCAGGGGCACCTACTCATAGATCCAGACAGTGACTGTGGTAATATTCTTATATTTATTATCAATGGCCTCCTTTCTTGTAAAATAAACGTTTAAGTATGCCAATGAACCTGAAGGTCTCTGGGAGCACCTCAGTGCTGCAGATGCACAGGCTTTAGCACCTGCCTCCTCCTGCCTCTGCCTATGTAATGTAGTGGCAGAGGGAGGTGCAGGGGGGGAGACCTGCTCTGCTCATTGTTACAGCCTATAAAGCTACAGCACTGAGAGGATTTTGGAGACAGCCACCAGAGTCCTTTAGGCTCATTAGTATAATTTTAAAAGTTTAATTTAGAAGGAAGGAGGCCATGGATAACAAATATAAGAAGATGATTAGAGCCACTGTGTCTGGATCTATCAGTAGATACCCCTAGTTTATCATGCTTAATTTTGATGGTAGATTTCCTTTAATTAAAAATGGCAAATAAAAAATGTCATTATGAAAATCTGACCACAGATTGTAGACATGTGAGTATTTACACACTGTGCTCTGGTCTGCAGTGAGCTCCACCACAGCCTCTTCTCTTCTGCCCTGAGTAAAAATTGTACCAGCCTGTAATCCTGCGGGCAAAAATGCCAACAGATTTCCCTTAAATTCACCATGCCTATTTTGATGTTTTTCTATCTTTATCACCACATGAGGGTACAAAAAACCTACAAGAAGCAGCAGCATTCCTACTAGCATTTATTATTATCAAGTACAGTAGAGTAGCTCTGATCTGCAAGCAGAAAACCATCAATCTGGTATTCAAGTGGTCCCCTCCTTTATGAGCACCTTAGTGAGCTGAAAATATGTGTTCATCAATGCCACAGAGAAGACTGGTTTTACTAAAAAAAAAAAAAAGAGAATAGGTGATAAGTCTTTTTTTTCTGTAATAAGATACATTTATTTAAGATATTAAATGCAGTTGTGCTGTAACTTTCTTGCTTAGAAATTGATTATATGTGACACTGTCACAGGCTCATTATTGGCTAAATTATAAACATAGAACATGTTATTTTCTTGTCTAGGGCTGATTCCAATATACACATAACCACCATGCTTTCATGCTACCTAATAGGTGTGATAAAAGTTAATATAATGCCTATAACACTTAAAAATTATTTTGATTTTAGTACAAAGGTAACAGGTTAACAGGTCAGGGGAAATAAAAACTCTCTTCCCCTCTATAGTCAAAAGTGTCTTATTATTGGGAATTTTTTTCAGTAAGGGTCTCACATTTAAATTAGGATCTTATCCTAAGAATAACTTCCTCCTCCTTTGTGAATACAAACACTCACCAAGGGCTATGTTTATACATAGATTACTATGTTTTTGGATGACAAAGGTAATCTCACTCTGTCACGCTACAGGTGTTTGGTATCCAAGGAAAATGTCAAAAACATTTGCTGGAAAAGTAAACATCAATTCCATACCTTATTTTTTATCTATAAGTAACTAAAAAACATACAAAATTCACCCACATAGACACCACTAGCCTCAACCGTGCAAAATCTTTTACTTTCAATGGGAACAATGGCTACAGTGGCAGAGTTCAGCCGCTACAGGGAGACAGAAAACACTGCTGAGCCTAACAGTTGTTTGGTGCAAGGCAGTGTGTCAGTCCCCATGATCTGCTACTGAAGGTCTATCCTGCAAATAGGCCATCATTAATTATACCAGCAAAATAAATAAAGCTTGCTTATCTTGCTTTGTATCCCAATTCCAGCTAGCATTACCATCAAAGATATTACTTGTCACAAGTCACTGATTTGCTGCAGCAGGTCCCATGGCCCCTAGCCCAACTGGCAGTGCCCAGGTAGAAATAATCAGAAGAAACGATCCAATGCTTGATTTTAAATACTTCAAACCATTTTATTTGCTTCAGTAAAATAACCACACACATTGAGGCTTGGTACACACGCAAAAAATGCAAGAACAATCGCCTATGCATTCCGAGTGTTACCTCACACTCTAAGTTGTGTCTGTAGCCATGACTGAGAGTGTGAGGTAACACTCGAGAGGGGGAGGCCATTGTAGGCTACATAGGCTGCAGCCATGACTAAGAGCATAAGGTAATGCTCGAAACGCGTAGGTGATCGTTCTTGCATTTTTTGTGTATATACCAAGCCTCAATTTGTGTGGTTATCTTACTGAAGCAAATAAAAGGGATCGAAGTACATAACATCAAGTGCTGGATTGTAATCTTCTGATTATTAATACTGTGGTTACACTTTAGTCACATACGGATCCGACCTGCAAATCAACAGTGACGTGGGAGAGCCGGCCAATCTTGTGAGCTGAACGTAACCCTATACAATTGTTTTATCTTTGTGTGTTTTACTATTTTTATGCCAGTGCCAAAAACCTTAAGAAGACCACAGTGTTGGAACCATGAGTTGGTGCAGAACAAGTTCACATTTTTTTTTGCTCACACCTGCCTCACCCCCGTAGGAGTTTTTAATAGATTCCTGGAATCAGGGCAGTTTCTAGGTAATTGGTTGTACATGGTGAATCTCAAAAAATGTCCCCCTTCTGTACAATGCACCACTTTTAGCATAAACAGCCCTACACAAATTAAAAATATAAGAGACATGCATTCATGTATGGATTATAGTGTATGCGCACTATCCCATGTGTTATCCCTATGTTAGCTTATACATTACCCCCCCCCCAAATAAATTCTAACATATACAGTGCCCTTCCTTTAATTAAAATGATAATATTGCGCCTGTCATGAATTATTATTATAGCTATTTTCATATATACTTCACCAGAACAACAGAAGCTTAGTACATAAATACAGCACCAGTATTACGTTCACTGCTCAACCACAGTATATAGGTAGTCAGCACACTGCAGTCCCCCTCCACACCCACAGTATATTGGTGGGCAGCACACTGCACCTCCCCACCCCCTAGTATATAGTTAATTAGCACACTGCAGCCCCCCCCCAGTAGATAGGTGCAGCCTCGCTTCCCCCAGTATATAGGTAGGCAGCACACTGCAGTCCCCTCCCCCCCAGTAAATTGATATCCTGCACACTGCAGCTACCACGTCCCCCTCCAGTATATAGGTAGCCAGCACACTTCCCTAGCATAATAAACAAGGTACTCACCTTTGGCGCTTACCCAGCTCTGTGTACTCCGCTGGATGATTTATTTATTTTTTACTGGGAAGCAGTGGGCGGCTGCCGGCACCCCCCTTGTATTCCACTGGGCTGCGTGACTCGTCCGGTGGAGGAAATGGGAAATGGAAATCCCATTTTGCTAACTTTAAGAATACTGTAGCATCAGTGCACATCACAAAGCTTAGAGGTTAATTTAAGTTAATCAACTTTTACTTTTGTCATGGCAGCATGGGAGAAAAGAGCTTTAAGAGCAATTCTAAAACAATTAATGTAACCTAAAAGGCCTTTCCTATTGGTGACTAATAGTGACACTAATTAAAAAAGGATAAAGGAAAGGAAAAGGATAAATGTGCAAACACAGAAGGTGATTTGTAAGATGGTCCATCCATTCCTTAGATAAAATAATTAGCTGCTGCTTGTATGATCATAAGTACTGTCTTGATCATATCTAGAGTCAGTGACATACTAAGCAGCAATAGAAAAGGTGCTTAGATATATTCATGTACATCCCAGGCATTTCATATTTAACTTGTTGCACTATTTAGTTGATTATTTTTGACCAGATTGGAGATAGAAGGTATTAGAACCTCTAACACAGATGTGATGATAGTCTAACTAATCTACAAAATAAGACAGAGGTTATAAAAGTAAGGGCAGTACAGCATAGCAAATCTGTCAGTGGAGTACTTCTACAGATCCCATCTGTACACACAGTTCATTTTATTAGACACAGTATGACTGTTTAATAACCTTTAAATTTGATGGGTCCACCCAATGTATTTGGCTTCAGTGCAAAGAGCACATTAATCCAACAACCTAGACAAACAGAACAATGCTGCATAGGATTCACAGTAATAAAGACATTGGTAACAGTTAGCTCATGAAATCTGTTAACAATTTGCACTGGCTGCAAGCAAAGAACATGTTTTTATAACTTATTCATTTGGGTGGATTTTTGTTATACTATATAACATACTGTATTCATTGTGTTTTTTTCTCACAGAATTCATGACATACTACTGACATTTCTGTTAAATGTTAGGGTTTTGGTGTTAGAATTTCTAAATAACTGGGATGATTAGTTCCATTGAGAAGAACTTCAGTGCAGGCATTTACATACCTCCAGCTGAACAATATATCTAACCAGGATAGGAAGTTTAAGGACCAGGGGGTATCCTGATTTGCAGACAGAGGTTGAAAATATCAATCAAAAGGGTAACCTTCAGCACTTGAAGGTGCTCTTGTAGATTGATTTGCATATTCCTAAAAAGATAATTAACTCCATTAACTGAAGCTTTGCTTCTACTATAGAGTAGACAAAGCACTGTTATTAGTTTGTGAAACATGTTGGATCAAATAGGGCTCAGTTACAGTAAACATCACTAGGAAAACCCTCCCCTTAAAGGGAACCTGTCATCAGAAAGGTTAATTTTACATGATGACAGGTTCCAATAGCCTCTGGCATGTTGATTTCATAAATGCCTTTGTAGAGCAACTGAATAATTCCACTGCTTTCTAATTTATTCTTTAACATTACCTGGCTCCCTGCCAGCAGTGGGTTGTGAGTTCCAGGGGTGTCTGTCCAAACGAGTATTGCTAGCGGTGAGCTGACATAAGAGGGGGGAGGGAGCAGCGAAGTGGTTGGGGGAGAGAGAGGACAATGAGTGGACAGGAGGGGAAGAGGGATTGAGAAGACTTGTGCTGTTTTAATTGCATACCTAAGGGACTCACTACACACTTCTTAACACTTATTGTTAAGGTAATATTAAAGAAACAATAGAAAGCAGTGAAATTATTCAGGTGCATGACAAAGGCATTTTTAAATCAACATGCCAAAGGCTTTTGGAACCTGTCGAACCTTCCTGATTACAGGTTCCCTTATACTAGAGCATTACTTGATTAAGTAATTGAAGTACAGATTCTAAAGATGTAATCTCTAAATTTATTTTCATTATCTTACAATAAGAATCCGGAGATAGCCCATATTTTTCAGAGATTTTGAGTCCATTGCAGTCATAACAATGCAGAGCAGTGGTTCAAACAGACAGATTCTCAGTGCCTTAAAGCATTCTTAACATGATACGAATGGTGTGTTCATGCAGTAACCCATTCACAATTGTACTTCTGTGATATAGAGATGTTTACTGTATGGAATATTTTTGCTTCTGTTGTTGTTTTCTAATAGTTTTTCTCAGAATTCTAAATGCAAGGATTGTGATACCTGTAATAAGTGTTACAGGTTGTGCACAAAACTATCTATTCCAAGGACCGATTAAAGGGTCAGACATTGTTAGGATTGCTAACATTCAAGTAGTAGTGCAAAAGGCACATTGTAGAAAACCTCCAATAATGCTAGCAGACACTGCCGCAATGTACACTAGAAAAACGGGACCGCTCCCAAAGCCCGCCCACTCCATAGCGTCATGTGGCAGTCACCGCCCCTAATCCCGGCACCTCATAAATACGTCCAACCACTTTGAGAGCAGTCCGGCGTTTCTAGTATACATCGCAGCAGTGATGGGTCCTCTTTAAGAAGTGTCTCCACAACATATGTGTTGCACACTACCCTTTTGTGTTGTGGCTGTACTATTCTTCATGCAAAACAAATATGTGCACTGGTTCTGGTGCTCAGTCGGACCGTGCGCCAGATTTATCATGCAAAGTCTGACAGAATTGTGTTGCACGCCCATGGTAAAGGTGCATAAAAAAAGTGGTGCACTCTGTCAGAGAAGTGCAGAGGGCGCCCGAAATCCAGAATCTTTCGGCCTCTGCACACTACACAGACAAACTGTTTGCACTGTTCATAGTAAATGTGCCCCTATGTGTACGGCACTTCATAATTTTCCAGACATATCTTGTTTTGTCATTGAAGAGAAAATTCTGTTTTCATCGTTATGCAAAATGAGCTTCTTAGTGCACCAGTGAAGTAAAACAGGAGCATCAGCAGACACGGTCCCCTTCCTGGTGCCTCATGAAACTGATATTCAGAAAAGCAATTAATGTATTTTCTCTAAAATAACAGATATCTGGAAAAGTTTTGAAACATGCCCTATACAATACTGGTTTACCTGTGGGGCAAAATGGAGCTGGTAGAGTCTCTTTAATAGCTCTGAACCCAACACATTTCTTACTTAAACCCTAATACATATGTACACTAACCTTGACTACCGATATGCACCATTCTTGATCCATATTTTCTACAACATGATCAGTCAACAAACGTTTCAACAAAATCATTGGGCTTGCCCATCTATTATAGTATACCTTGAGTGTCATCATTTCTACAGCCAGGTATCTAACCATGTTATATCATTTCTTCTTTGCAGGTAACTTATGAGATGCAATGGGCACAAATTTCTGATCATCAGACAAAATCCCAGAAGACTATGATTGCCTTAGTCACTTGCGGAGTCTTGTTGGCTGCTTTTATTTTGGCAGGATACTTTCTTTCGAATAGAGAGAGTTGGAGTCCTGGAAGACAGAGACTGGTTAGTTTATACAGCTGGCAAAGTGGCAGTTAACATCAAAGATGGCATTTTCAATTCTCTATATTTTCACCTAAAATACAGAATCCTGTTTGAAAAATGTCGGCTAAGCCCAGTTTGATGAGAATAGCAATAAAAATAAACCTAACTTCTTCCTCTACCATAAAAAACAAACCCCCAATTTTTATAAGGGTTGGAGTCCCAGAACTACATTTCCTAAAGAAATAGACTACCATTATCTTTTGCCATTCATGAACAGAAGCACTGTATTACGGCTAATTACTACTTAGTACTACTTGAAAAGAAAAGATTGAATGTGCTATCTATTAGTCCTTACACATAACAATGAGATTTTCTAATTCATGTTAAAGCAAAGATCAAGGATTATAAACCAAGCACACTTACATGCCGATGTGTGCCCTTGGAGTTCATTTGCATAATTGTTAAAGCCTTTTTTTGTAACAACAAGGGCATAAGAAGCTAAATGAAGAGCAGATCCTGCCATAGGGGGGACACACCATGTGTAAGTGGCTTGGTTACACACATGTAAGTGTGATTGGTTTACAGTCATGGTGGTAGATGTACTTTAAAGATAAAATTCAAAATTGACATTGTATTGCGAGTGTTCTTAGTGATGCCATAACTTTATGGTGAGGTAGGACCCTCTGTAAATATCAAAATGATAAGAAATAGCTGTAATAAAAAAAACATTAAATGTATCCATTCTTAGGTTGGGTTGGACTTCAAATGTTAATAAAATAATAGCATATGCCAGCTATACGCCATCACGTTAATTACCTTTAGCCAGTCATCAGAAATTGGCCTAATAAACCACTACCAGTCTGTTGTCAAGCAGCTGAGCAGCTTCTACATGATGATACTTTCATGGCCTGGTGTGGTGGTATCATCCAGAAAATCAACTTTGAAGTGAGATATAAATTGGCTATATGAAGTCAAGGAGGCGGAGAGTTTAACACTTAAGCCAAACTATCCCTGTCTAAGAATGACGCCATTACTGTAATTGATGGCCCTGTATCCAGGAACATCATTGATCATGTCTACTGAAGATCAGTGGATGATGTCAATCACATGGAAAGAGGTGTTCAGAGGCAGGGAGAGCTTGACTTCAGTGTTTAACTCTCCGTCTCCCTGACTTTGAACATCTAACTTGCATTTCACTTCAAAGTTGATTTTCTGGGCCATGAAATAAACATGATCTAAAAGCAATTTCTGATGACAGGTTCCCTTTAACATCCCTGAGCGGGGGCCTGAGGTGTGACCGCTATGAAGTCTACCATTCATTTTATAGAGACAGTAGAAGAAAACTGCTTATTCTCCTGCATCAACAGGATCAAATAGGCTATTAAAGGGAATTAATGCAATATGATTCCTCTGTTAGCAGTAGTCTGCATTTGGAGACCAGATGCAAAGAGATTTCATTTTATGATGGAAGTGAATGTTGGAAAGATGAATTTTTCTCTTATATTTATTCGGACTACTGTACTGATTTATGCAAAGTTTGTTGAAAAGTCATTTCATTATCCATTGTTCACCAGACAAAATATTTTGAAAACATGATTTAAATTGAAATCCATACTCTGAAATCTATGTTTTTATGGCAGCAGGTGGCACTTAAAAACTAGGTCAAGGGAAATGACAATTAGAAAAATGATAACATGTCTCACCAAGAGAAAATTCTTTTTATCAAAATTATGGTAAATTATGAATTAATGTGTCATAATTAAATCCAAATAATATGAACACACATTGTAGCACTGTGTAAAGTCCTTGTTAACAACATATTAGGTAGTCTTTGGTTATTAAAAAACAAATGTTATCAAGACATTGAAGCTACTATAAAAGTATAGACAGTGCTTTTTTATTTTGCCACATGTATGTGCCCTTTCCATTGTATTCTGCTTGGTGTTAAGCTTAGTGCATGTCCAGTCATGTGTACTGTAGGCCTTATACTTACTTTTTCCATCATGTTTTCTGTTTTTAATGCATGAAACAGCTTTAAATCTGATTGGCTGTGATGTCTTCCACACTAACACTGCTTGGTGTTTGTATGCCTGTATAGGGTGAAGACCCATACTGTACCGAAACGGATAGCCAAGGAAACACTCTGGTGTCTGTATCTGCCCATGCTCAGGACAAACCGAATAATGCAACCCGGGAGAATGGAACAGGTCAAACAGTCACCCCCAGTGCAACTAATGGGCACTCAACTAAGAAACAAAATGTTTCTGATACTGAACTTTAATATGGTACACTGAAGTATTGTTTGGACATCAAGAAAGATACATAGTATGCCATTGGTTATTTGATTTATTTAGCTTTGGGGTTGTTAAAAACATGTTAAAATGATCTTGCATCAAAGCAAATAATTCCATTCTAAAAAATAAAAAAATTGCGCTCACCTTATATTATTGGTTCCCTATGACCAAACATCCTAATAATGTGATTCAATTATACAACTTTTAAGGAAGTCAGCATGTGTTACCCACAGATTACCCTACAAATATAAAGATTAAGGAACATTTATAAAGTATGAAGCACTTATAGAAAATATTTGTTATTTCCTTAAAGGGGTTTTCCAGGAATATTAATAAGAGGTAGAATAACAACAGAAAATTAAGCTTTGTTCTCTGTTGAGCGGCTATAGAGAAGTGCAGCTCCACTCCTATTCACTTGACTTTAAGCTGTGCTGTAGTTGACAGATGTGTCTTGAAATGGATAGGTCTCCAGTATCATGACCCTGGAAACCCCTTTTAATTCCTTTACTTAATCTTGCTAAATATTTTGCCCACCATCTCCCATATTATAGAAAAGATACTGTTGCCCAAGGGCTAAACATTGAATATGATTTTTCAGCCTTGCAACTAATTCATAAAGCTTGGATAATGTATAAAGCTCTTTGACTTTGTCTCTATTTATGTACATATAATGGCTAAATGTACACATTGTAAGGAATGCATATATGTTTTCACATTACTTATTCTAAAATTTGAGCAAAACAATTCACATTTGAACACTCTATTAGGCATTTAGTAAATGCAAAATAAGACATGTATTCTAATATAGGGTACAGCAGAAATGAATAATGGTGTAATTGATCATATATGTCTGCCCTTTACAAATGGTATGAACACATCTTTGGTCATTGAAATTAAAAAATGCAGGTAATCACAACTTATATATAGCCATAGTTAGAGGGATAGGGATGTATAATTGTTAACATTGTCATACAAAGCCATTACAGTTTGCAGTAGTTGGCGGCTTACAGGGGGGCAAATGCTAACAATGGTTTTAGGGTCTTCATGGAACGTGCAGAGTACTGCATCACAGACTAACTACACTGAAGGGACGGGATTACTTGGATCATATCGATCTTTGATCAGCAGAACTGTAGTGTAATCAATTACAGTGTTGGTGCTGCTGTCTAACTGGCAAGTAAGGATACCGATATGATGCCCCCTGTCTGCAGCAGAGTGGTCAGCCCATGACACAAGGCTCTGCAAAAAAACCTAATCAAAATTACACATGTCCACCTATGAATGAAGACTGTTCCAGTCAATACTAATGATAGAACAAAAAATAATACTAGCAATGTTGCCATTGAAATTTAGTCACAAACTTTGAGTTGGTAATGGATTAATGGTTGGACTGGTTTCTGTGGGACACTGCTGTCTTTGGACATTCCCTTTTATGTGATTGCACAATTAGTATAACATACTAGAAATTTAGTGTTTATTGTGTAAATTGATTTTACAAGACAGATTTCATCTCAAACACTTGGCTTGTGTTCAGTAAAATGACCATTACTTTGTTTCTATAGTTTTCGTGTGTACTATCTATCTTTATAATAAAAGACACTTAAATTGTATTCTTGATCATGTTGTAAACTCCACTATCTGTTCGCTACTTCTGGATAACATATTAAGTGTACTTTGGCAAAAGAAGGGGATAAGTTGTATAAAATATGAGATTGTAGGATAATACTACGCAGAATCCGACATTACACTATGAAAAGTTTAATTTTATAACCATTAGGACAATTTTCAAATGTCATAAAGGTTTTTTTTACGTTTACGAAGAATTTAAAAAGATATTCCAAGATCGTAATATTGAGAACCTATGCTTAGTTATAGTAGTTAAACAATGGAGTTTAATCAATGGGGCAACAAGGAACAGCTCCACATTGATTTAATATTGATGGTTTATCTTCAGGATAGGTCATCACTATTGTTATCTTGGAAAACTTTACAAAGATACATGTATATGTGGAACTGTGCTTTTTTCAATTTTGTAACTTGATTTAACATTCCTAGGAATGCTTTAATGTATATTCATATTTAAATGCCATTTTACACAAATACATTTACATACAAACGTATATACATATATATAAGTAACAAAAATGTACTTGTATGTAGATGAAATCTATTTTCATGTAAAATGGGGTTTAAATGTGAACATAAGCGATAATATTTTGTTTCTGACTCGAAGACCTTCAACATTTCTGAGCTTTGTAATGTTATGTTTTTCTTCTTTCAGTAAATGATTCACAAATTAAAATGAAACCTAAGTATCGTGTCTATTATTTACTATAATGATAATGTAATAGTTTCAAATACCAAAGTAAATCTGAGAGCGCTGTCCAAAATGTATGATTATTCACAATAGGGGTTACAGCCGAATTCCCTTTCCCAGATACACACAATGCTTGTCTCATGGGGAGCCTATTATCCTATTGATGTGTAATGTAATGTGAGAGGAAATGGCAGAAAACCTACAGTTACACAGGAAGAACTTACAAAGTTAATAAAGAAGTTAAGTTAAAACCCAGAACCCAGGGCTGGGCAAAATCAATTCAGAATAATCGCTGCCCTAAAGTATGGCTTTGGCAAGTGAAAGTGTGAGGTTATGTAGGTGGAAAATAAGATAAAGATTAGATTTTTGCATGTGTAAAATTCCATGGGAATTTCCATGGGAATTCCAAGGGAAACAGAGTAGGGAAAAATGTTCTTTAGGGCTCATGCACACAAACGTATGCCTGCCGTGCTGTAGCCCGGCGGGCACAAGTCGGCGTGTGGGAGAGGAGGAGGGGGTGAGCGCTGCTAGCCCCGCCCCTTTCCATAGAAAATACTAGCCGCACGGACGTAGATACGGCCAAAGATAGAGCAGGCTCACCATACTGATCCCATACGCAATAGCTGTCTAAGGGGGATGTATGTACGGCCGCAAGCTTTGGGCCCCCCTAACTAAATGATTGCTGCAAGAAAAACTCGGGGAACTAGCAATCCCAGGATGCTTTTTAACTTACAACCGAAGCAGAATACAGGAAGGAGGACAATAGGGAGGACAGAAATAATGGGTAACAACCAGAGAAGGCCCACAAAACACTCACTATTAAATAAACACAGATAAAGAGGAACATACAGGAAAGTGGTGAGAGAATATAAGAGAACAGACAAACTTCACAGAATCTCTAACTTCAAAAAAGAAGCTACTAGAAAGTAAATATGTTCCAACAGAGCAGAGCCAGGGATAAGCTACAGATACAACAATACCTAGCAAATATTGAATAACAAAACCAGCCTTAAATGGAGCAGGTAATGCAGAAAAATCAGCCACAAAAAGACAGGTATAAAACAATCACGCTACATAGCACAGTGGTAAAGAACCAACTAGTAAGGCCAAAGGACACCGGTTCAAATTCTTACAGTAGGGGGGCTTTGTGGCAGGACAAGTTTGGTGTGGAGGAACTGGAAAGGGTGAATGTAAGTCAGAGCGTCTCACCCAATATGAATGACATCAAAAATGCAGTTTTGACTCAATGAGATTGAATTCCACAGACATGCCACAAAATCTTGTGGGATTCTTTACCAGAAGAGTGAAAAATACACGTCACAATACACATGACACATGGATACAATACACATCACACGGAACTACATTTCAATCCACAGCAATCAACTTGGCACTCAAACTGGCATGAAATTAAAGGAAATCTACCATTTGAAAATACCTTTACATAGGTGTAGGTAAGCTGATGCTGGAGGTTGTCTTGTTTATGCTCAGCAGTTTCGTCCAAAAATCGATTTATAAAATATACAAATGACCCTTTTGCGTTCCTGTGCTCCTCACGCAGAACGCTTGGTCATTAGCATAACTATGCACGTGCCTAGCATGCTTAAAAGTTCTGCCCCCACCCTTAGTGATATCACCAAGTTCTCTGGAGCACTGGCACATGCACTGGTACCTTCATTGCGAACAACCGGAAAGTCTTGTAATCTCGTGGGATATCCTCTAGATCAGTGGTGGCGAACCTATGGCACAGGTGCCAGAGGTGGCACTCTGAGCCATCTCTGTGGGCACCCAGGCCATCACACAGCACAAAGGTCACCATTCAGGACTCTTCCTCCTGCAGTCACAGGGAGCCCAGAACATGCCGTGTTCAGCACTATTTTAAAGTGACTTAAAGTACAGGAGGGGTGGACAGAGCTGGATTATCATTGAAGCCCCTTCTCAGGGCCTATGATTCATCCTGTTAGAGGGACCTTAGAGGAAAGCTACAATAATAATCCGCATTGCCCCATCTTTGTACTGTATTGGTGTCTTCAGAACGCCAATATGTTCGAATCTGTGACAAAGCTGGGAGCAATAAGTTACTTTAAATTGGTATTTGGCACTTTGTGAAAAATATGTCGCTTTTGGTTGTAGTTTGGGCACTCAGTCTCTAAAAGGTTCGCCATCACTGCTCTAGATGGATGTGGTGGGAGCGGCGAGCACAGCAAGCATTTTAAACAAGTATCACAGCATTCACCTGGAGGATGTCTTGGGAGATTACTAGACTTCCAGGTTAGTTTGCACAGCCGCACTGTAAAGCAGGCTGCTGTGCATAATGAAGATACAGTGCACATGCGTCAGTGCTCCCAACAGATTGGTGACGTCACCGTTTCTCAGGAGCGAGACAGGAAGGGTGTGGGGAGGACTTTGACGCATGCTAAGCACGTGCACAGTTATGCTAATGAACAAGTGCCGAGCACTCTGTGTGAGGTGTAGAGGAGCACCAAACGGTCATTTGCAATTTGCATATTTTATAAATCGATTTGTGGACAAAACTGCTAATTTCTGTGCCTAAAGAAGACAACGTCCAGCATCTGCTTAACTAATCCTATGTAAAGGTATGTTTGGGCAGAATTATCATTATATAGTTGTAATAATTGGATCCCTACATACCTTTATCCATGTAATGTAGTCGTGTGTCAGCTGTGAATTTTCAAAATGATTTAAGTACATTATAGAGGTGGAGGTAGCAGGACGGACTAAAATGTCACAGCTGGATGTGTTTAAAGCTATCCTTAGGCAATGAGTATAATAATAAACAGGTCAAAGGTTTAAGGGTCAGGCATACACGCCTGATGAAAACTCAGCCATTATCTAGAGGAAAGATAACAGAGACCACTATATAACACAACAAGGGGTGTGCCAAGATTACTTAAAACCATATTGAATCTTTTTTATACCACAACTGAGCCACAGCTGTTCCAGAGAGAATTTATTTTAAATATTACACATGGAAAACACAACTAGCAATGTTATTAGCGAAGAAAACCTTCATATGTTTAGGATTTGATATAGAAAATCTTTGCTTATGAAAGAAGTAAAATAAAATATAGAATTTGTGGGATTCAAGGTATACAGGACAGCAGTAAAGACAAGCTAACCCACAAATTCTTTCTCCATCTAATTGTAATGCAAACACATGTTTTTAGATTAATTTGTATATATTTACACATTAATAGTAACATAAAAATGTTTTACATAAAAAGCATATATTGCTAGTACATGTGGCATGCAAGAAGACCAAATAAAGTTGCAACTTGAAAGCTTCCCATTACATCAACTAAACACCCTCTGTAGTGCATGCAAAGAGGTTACAATGAGTGTAGTCCTTTCAACATACTACATTACCAATAAAATCACTCCACACACTAAGGGTTCAAATCATGTGAAACTGATCTCAGTATTTCAGCACAGGAAGCAGAAAATTACCTTTGGAAAACAAGGCAGCAACATCAAGAGTGACAGAAATAGAAATGTGGGAAGCGCTCAGTGCCATATTATTGTCTGTTCCTTAGAAATGTGTTTTTTGAGCCAAATGAAAAGAAATATTTATATGATTATAAATTAAAGCAACTGTCACATCTGGATCCAGGAACCTAGTCTGGCCATTTGTGGATAGTACTACAGAAAACACAATTAAATTGGGGGCTTTGTACAGGAAGTTATGCCTGTTCCTACAGTACAGTATACTTACATCTATTTTAGTCACAGAGTTTTACACAGAATAATGTTCATCAAGTTTAGCTGGGATTGAAGAAAAAGATTAGGAAAAAATCATATGTATTTCCTCCCTTTGCTGCATTGACACACATATATGGGGGACGTATATACGGCCCCCATACACTTCTATGGGCTCACGGCATTGTACTGGAGTGGTACGGTGCAGCACACGTGCGGCACCATACCACTCCGTGGCCTATATGTTCCTATGGAGAGGGGCGTGGGTGAGCTGCGCTGAGTTGCCGTGTGCCCACTGTGCTACGGTGCGGCGGGCAACGGCAGTGTGCATGTAGCCTTATGCAGTATAAGCAATCAAGCAATAAATAAAAGGCATCTCCTATCAGATCCCTGTGTATTTTAATGCATATAGCCTCGACGATTGTCAACAACAAGCAGTAGGAGTCCTCAGTTTGCAACGACTTGTTTTATTACCGCTTCTGTCTCCGCCTTTCCACACTGCATAACGCTGAAGTAGTGGTATACAGTGAATAGAAGAGTCAGTAGTGCCGCCAGCTCCATAGACCCAGTCCAGGAGGAAGGAGAGATTGAGAAGAAGACAACTTGTGCCATTTAAACTGCTCTCAATCCACTCACCACACACTTCCAGGTAATGTAAAATAATTGATTGAAAAGCACTGAATTTATTCAGATTGGTCACAACAGCATTTTTTAAATGAACATACCATATACTATGTCCAAAGAGTTTAATAAAGTAAACATTTACAAACAAAACAAAACAAAAAATATAGAATATATGGGACATACATAAAACATACTTATTATATAAGTCCACTTTTATTATATAAAATTGTCCGATAGGATATAGCTATGCCTTTTTGAAGATTTGACTTTTAGGTGGAACAAGGTTGAGTTTTAATTTCAATGAAATTCAGAAATGAATTCATATAAATGAGGCCCCAGATACCCACTAAGCTTTAAAAATAAAAAAGTATAATGTGACAAAGAATTATCTGAGATATTTAGCCAAACCTAAAAGTTTTATTGAATAAATTGTACAATTAAATTAGACATAGGATATTTAGTGCCATCTAGGGACAACATATGAAAATACACCATTGTCTGTCACTTTCAGTTTTTATGTATTTGTCTATTTATATGACTAATATGACATCTTTTAACCCAGTAAACTATTGAGTTTTACAGGTCATATTTAGAAAATTTGCACTGTACATCGGAAAAAAAATATTTTTAATTCTCAAAGCCACAAAATGAATGGCCCAACCTTGCACCTGCTATTGAGTTATTTAGGCAGTGTAGTTAAAGGGGGTCATTTATCTTTGCCTGGAGGAGGACAGGAGGCCACTATATGAGGGGAGAAGCAAGAGGACATGAGGCCTCTAACTAGGGGAGATGGAGGAGGACACTGTATGAGGGAAGATGGAGGAGTAAAGGAGGCCCCTATATAGGGGAGATGGAGGAGTACAGGAGGTCACTGTTAAGGGGGAGATGGAGGACAGGAGGCCACAAAAGTAAAGGAAGGATACAATTAAAGAGGGGACTACCCACTAAT
Source organism: Engystomops pustulosus (assembly GCF_040894005.1). Lineage (NCBI taxonomy): Eukaryota > Metazoa > Chordata > Amphibia > Anura > Leptodactylidae > Engystomops > Engystomops pustulosus. Next base: position 180,837,929 of record NC_092412.1, on the reverse strand, counting down.
GCTGAGTTGCATTAGTGGGTATTATATGGGTCCTCAAGAGGGGGGGTTGATATCACACTATATTTGGTAAAGGGAATTCACCTGACTGGAAGAGGAGAAATGGCCTAATGTAGAAGATACAGAACTACAATCTGAGAAAACATCACTGCGGTTACTGGATGTAACAGGTAGAGATTTCCCTGCGTTTCTTTTAATTTCTGTTAGGATAGGTACAGTTGTTTTTTTGGAAGCACATGTGAGGGGTGTTATGTATAGGAATGGACACTACTGAAAATTCTGTACATATGCATTGGGGCCTGTGCCGGATCTTTTATGACCCGACCAAAGCCCCTGGTCCTGACTTTACTTCCCACAATGCCAGGATCTGCTGATGTGAGTCCAATGTGCATTCGGACATGTCCTGTCTGACAGGTTCTCTTTAAAGCATAACTGTAAAGCTATAGTGATTTTACCAAATTATTATATGTGATTTCTCCTTTGAAAACAGACGCCTGCTTTGTGCTGCTCACCCTTTTCTTTCCAAAGTTATGGCATTTTCTGTTCTGAAAGTGTTTGACAAAAATCTTTCTCACTAGAGGTGAAGTGGGCAGAGACTAATGTCTGTCAGCTAGCTTGCCCACAGATCCCATAATGCCTTGTGTTCTCTCTCAAAGTAATGTAGCATTAAATCCATTCAGTTTTCCTAAGTAAATCCATTGAACACAGTGCACATACAGGATGTATATGGCGACCAACATGACAGGTTTCATCACATGGAGGAGCAGGGAACATGTAGAAATCATCAGTACTTGAAGTATATAGCTTGTGCTGTGTGAGCACTTAAGGGTAATGGCTTCACTGTCTTAGACACATCCATCTCTGCTACATTCACTGTCCCATGACCTCCTTCTCTGTGAGCATGGAGCAGCAGCTCCTCTCCGCCCATGAAACTGGCCGGGAAACAAAGTGTAAACAAAGTACAGATTCATAGGGCTTATCGCACTTGGAGAGGAAGCAGCCATTGCAGCTCTGAGGTAATCTAAGGGGGATAGCAAAGAAACTACTGCATATAGGTAGCAAAGATAATAGGCAAAGTAGCTCTTATATCCCAAGAGCTATTGATTTGTGAAAAAAACCTTTACAGTTACTCTTTAAGTATACATAGAAAAAAAGTGATCTATCAGTTATACAAACTGATTTCAGAAAGAACACCTATGAACAGTGCTTCTTCCAATATGTAGGGTTATGCAACAGTGTTTATTGTGCAAGGCATATAACATAGCATATCAATAACAGTAAAATACATCTGCCTGTAAATTGTAATATCAGTTAATATGTCACTTAACCCATGAATAACCACAATTAGTTAATTATAAAAGACGTGTCATATCCAAATTGAAAACTCAGGCATACAATTTCAGACTTTCCTACTCATGTTTTGATTAAAGTAAAAAATTGGTTTTACAGAAAAAAAGATATGTTATATTGTACCTTTCATTAGCATCTGCTGTGTGACTAGGCAGTTGCCAATTGGGAGGGGCTGGAAAGGAGCAGTTTATCCCCCACCCTTGGGAAACATGTGACCTTTTCAAATATATGAATAACTCCCCTCACTCGGGATTGGCTGTGAAGGAGCAGGGGAAGTCGCTAAGCCAAGTTTTCATATATTTGAAAAGGTCACATGGAGTAGCTGTTCCCCAAGGGTGGGGGGAACTGCTCCTTTCCAGCCCCTCCCATTTGGCAACTGCCTAGTCACACAGCAGATGCTAATGAAAGGTACAATATAACATATCTTTTTTTCTGTAAAACCAATTTTTAATACAAAAACACTTTGGCAGCGTATGTACTATGCTCTGTGGGGGCTGGGCGAGTGCTAAAAATGGGTCTCTTGGTGACAGGTTCCCTTTAAGGACACAGCGCATTTTCACCATTAGGACACTCCTAGATTTTTCAAATCTGCCTGTGTCACGATTTACAGTTATAACTTTGGAACGTTTTATCTTACCAAGTGTTACTGTTATGGAAATTTTATACTTTCACAGTATGGGGATACATGCTTGCATTTTTATTTCCTACGTTAAAAGAGGTGAAAAAAGGTCTAATCTGTTTGTTGAGATTAATCTTTAAGCAAATTCAAAGTACAACAGGTTCTTCTGTATGACCGTCACTTGACGGTGAGCACCCTCTAGAAATGAGGTCGCTACTCAAAACCACACCTCATCACTAGAAAATTCCTGTTAACAACATTGTAATTTCTTTTGGCTGCAGATAACTTTCTAATGAAATAGGCACAACGGTGTAAGCGTGAAAGCCTTAAGACAAGACTGCACCTCCCACAGAGTCAGAGACATCTACCGCCACTATAAACTGTTTCTGCTGCTTTAATAAGAACTAGTTCCTGGATAAAATAATGTCAATATCGGTTTCCATACAAAACTTATTTGAGACAGGACTTATCCAAGAAATTTAATTCCTGAACTCCAAAGATACATTTCTCCAACTAAGACAAACAACTGATTTCTCTAAGGACGTGAATCTTGAATTATACGTCTGACGTGCTGTTCATTAAAACATTGTCTCTGGGAAAAAATCAAAATTTCATCCAAATAAACTGTAGCAAGTTGCCCAATACATTCCCCCAGCAGATCATAAAAACAATGTGTTAAAAAAACTTGCAAGCCAATATTGAGTCCAAAAAGCCATTACTAAGTACTTGCAGTGTTCATGGTAATCTACCATCAGTATCAAGAATTATAAACCAAGACCACTTACTTATAGATCCAGGTACTGTGACTGTGGTGATATTTTTGTTATCCATGGCTTCTCCTAATTAATCAGGAATTAGGAGAAGAGAGTTTATTGTTCAGGATTCTATAATAAATACATGAACAGAATAAAAACGTGCCCCTAAGGGCATATAGAGGGTCGGGTATGTCCCTTCTCGAGACTTTCTTGTATGTATTCTCTCAGGAACAGTAAATTCTGTGTTTGGCATATTTAGACCCTGGGACCAACCCATGGTGAGGAGGAAAGCATAAGTATCTGACTTAGAAAGTCGCCAGCTGGCGACTTTGACACATCTATATTAGATGTTCCATTGAACCACATGAGATTCCTTTTCAGTTAAACTCACGGCAGGTAACTGCAGAGTGGAGAATTACCAACTGCAAGCTAAGAACAGCCCTGACTGACACTAACTTTGTAACACATTGTATTCTGAGGCCACACACAATTTCTGAAATTCTGAACAAAGATTCTCTGCAGGTCTGCAGTAGAGTCTGGAGTTTAGTCACTACTAAGGCTTCCCTGTCAAGTTTGTCATACAGTATGTAGCCCATTCAGTACCAGAAGAATAAGGCCTCAATGTAAAGTAAAACCTGACATTTTCTCAAAAGGTCAAAAAGGACTAATCACCTCTGAAAAACATAAATGAACTTTGTGCTCAGGTCCAGATTCTGCTACAGAGGGCACTTCTGACTGTGTAGTGGTAGTTTTCTGGTAGTGCATTCTATTTGAAAGATTCTGCATGACGGATTTAAATCTGACCAGCCAGAACATCAAAGCATTGTAGATAACTCATCTTAGTATGGGCCAGAAATTATATCAGGACCAGAAAAAGAATAGTGAGGCCTTGACACAAAAAAACCAAACTTTACCGGCCAACTTAACTGTATGAGAAGGTTCCATGAAGTGTAGAAATCTACCATTTGTTTTTATGCATTATGAACCAAACATACCTTGAGTAGGCTGTAGCGACTTCGATGCAGAAAAATATCCCTGAATTGGGTGGTTTTTAAATTCAGGACCATGGAAAGGCTGGATGCAGACTGGTTGCATTGTATAAACATATTACTTCCACATACACAGGAGTTGCCTGAACTGTCCAGACAGGACAAATCAACCTCAGCTGGATGACTCATTCAAAGCAGCTTGGGGATGGTGCAGAGATTACTTCTGCCTGACAGGGACAACACAGTGATGACGTATTCTCAGCTTTTGCTGGGTGGGACAAGGCTGAAGGAGTGCCTAATTAGGGTAAGATGAGAGCCTCAGAAACAGATCCAGTGCCAGAGCATAATTTTCTAATTGTTTTTTCAGCAAAACCACTCAGGGATTGAACTATATATATATATATATATATATATATATATATTTCTGCACCAGTGTAGCTACAGCATTCTCAATGTATGTTCGGTTCATAATGCATAAAAACTTCTCTATAGCAACTCCTTTCTGGTAGAGTCTCTCCATCTTGGAGGCGGTACCAGTTTAGATGACATCCTCTCTGTATGAAATGATAAAGGCTCATGGATTCACCCAACTCCACTGACAACTTGCTATAAGCTTCTCGATAGAAGGATGTACCGTGTGTGGAGTAATTGGGATATTTTTGTTACATGCACTTACATTGATTAAATCAAAGATGTCAGCAAAACAGTTATGCACACAGCAATAAAATGTATACATAGTATGCTGTCAAATATGAAATACACGTTTTTCTATATTTCTATAAGATCCTACCTCAGTCGGAACCTAATAGCTTGGCTGTCAGCCTATTAAAATAATTTTATAGTTGGTGTTTTTTTCTTAGCCCCCCAGAGAGAGTTAGTAGTATTGAGTTATTAAGTTACACTGTAGCACAATTCCACCTGCTATTACATCTCAAAACAATGGAATCTTCTAGTTCCTTTCACAAAAAAGTATTTTTTCATATACATTTAAAAAACAACATATTTTTACATATTAGATTTAATATACAACATAGAATATTTGGTATCACCAAACCCATAATGACATGAACAATAAACATAACACATAATCTACTCAGTAAACAACAACAAAAAATGCTATGATGCATACAAATTCTAACAAAGTCAAACATTAAAGTCATTAAAATAGTATTTATAAAAAGTACAGAATTTCCCCACAAAATACAAGCCCTTAAAACAGTGGCAGGTATAAAAATATAAAAGCTTTAATCTGCCCCGGCCATCATATTCTCTTTCCGTAGGCCTCTACTCATTTATGTGATCTGACATCACTGTAGAACAATACACTTCTCCCTACGGTGGCCACTGAGGCCACTCACGAAAGAGAATGGGGAGATGTGAACATTTGGTACCTTATTTCTTTTGGTCCAGCCCTTTTACATTTTTCTGGTTTACATTACTTTGTTTGCTACACCTCAAAAATTACTTTCAATTTATACTGATGAATGGGAGCTTGTTATAAGCAGAACATATTATACTTTCTAGTGGTCCATTTAATAAAACATGTAATATAATGGGAAGCAGTAAAAATCCAAATGCAGTGAAATTGACAAAAGAAAACAACAGTGGCATTGTTTTACATGCTTTGTTTTTATTCACTGTGCAGTCCAATGACACATTCCCTAAATCCTTGGGTCAGTTTAAACACAGATATACCAAATTTATTTAGTGTTTGTTATACTTTAATTAGTGATGAACAAACCCAAAATGCAGTTCATATCTGTACTGAATATCAAGGGTTCAGCACGGACCTGGAGCCTGAACAAACATCATTATTCAGGATCCGGGTCTGTGTTCGGGAAATAGCGCAAAGCTGCTTGATTGACTGGTGAAGTAGCCAATCAAGCAGCTATCAGACCCTTAGCAACCACTCTGTGCAGTATGAGAGCAGGGTCATACATCCAGATGCCATTACACACAGAATACAGTAAAGGAGAGCTATAGGGTCAGTAAGCTAGGCAGCAACTTGTGAAACAGCAGCAATTTCCCTGGCCAGGGCCAGGGAGGTGTATAGAAGAGACTCGTATTACTTGGGGCACATGGAAATCATTAAATATTCATTAATGATTCAATAATTGTCCTTATAAAGGCACTGTGAAGAATTGCATCAATGCAGGAATATTCTGTTTATTAGCATTCTCTGCATCAACCACCAAGATCTTGAAATTCTTGTCCCTGTATAATATTCAGCTCCAGAAAAATCATCAATCATACCTAGATTGCAAACAATAGCAACAGGAACACATCTATCAGAAAAGTTGTGTTGTCAGATAATAGCACACAAGAACATGTCTATCTGAAAAGTTTTTTTGTCGCAGCGTAACGTGCAGGTACATGTCTACCCAAAAATTTTTGTTGTCCGTGAATAGCGTCCAGAAATACCTTGATAATAAAGGTGCTGTCACAGTATTGCATTTTTGGACGTTAAAATACGGTTCCCCATTGATATTAATGGGGTATAATGTTCAAAGTTTGTCCCAAAGTTCATCCCAATGTTTGGGTCATTACTGAATTTTGTCTCAAAATTCGTTGAACCCGTCAAACCCGAGTTTTGACCAACCAGCTCATCGCTAATTTTAATACATTTAGAAATTTTAAATATTTAAAATGTACATACATATGACTGTATAAAGTATATATTTTTTGTTTGGCATTTTCATTGTTTGCTATTTCCCCATTTAGGGAACTGTATGACATTTTTTTTTTTTTTTTAATCAGATAAATTTTTATTTGATTTTTACTTTTAACACAAACAAACCAGTGGACATGTGGTACATTTTGTACAGTATAAGCCACTGCATAAGGAGATTCTTACAAACTTTACATAACATCTATTTACATTTGACATTTTTACCACTTGCTGCCAGCAAAAGCCAGCAGCGCATGAGGGATCAGTTTGCCTTACAGCCAGTAGTCTTTATAAGACTCCAGGATCTGTCATGAATTCATTCATGAATTCTTGAAAGACAGCTGGCCCATTACACAGTCCAAATGGCATGACCAGGTACTCGAAATGTCCATCACAAGTGTTAAAGGCTGTCTTCCATTCGTCACCCTTACGGATCCGAATGAGATTGTAGGCCCCATGAAGGTCCAGCTTGGAGAAGACCTGTGATCCACGCAGGCAGTCAAAAAGCTCTGTGATCAACGGCAACGGATAGCAGTTCTTAACCGTGACCTTGTTGGGCCCGCGATAATCAATGCAGGGACGGAGTGACCCATGCTTCTTGGTCACGAAAAAGAAGGCAGCACCAGCGGGAGATGAGGACTTACTAATAAAACTTCTTTGCAGGATCTCTTGGATATACTCTGACATTGCAGCAATCTCGGGAACAGAGAGAGGATACACCCGTCTCCGAGGATCTACAGGGCAATCGTAGGGGCAGTGCAGTGGCAAAGTCTCTGCTTGCTTATGACAGATACTGATAGAGGCGGCACCATGCAGTGAGACAGACACTCCGGACCTCAACAAAGAATTTCCCCCGTCTTCCAGGACAGGTGCGTGGAGATGCAGCCACCGAAGACCCAGCAGGAGAGACGGGTTGAAGCGAGACAGCACATAAATGGACAGTCTCTCCTTAAGCAGAGCTCTGATTTGCAAGGAAATAGGCTTAGTGCGGTACCAGACCAGATCGGAGAGAATTTGTCCGCTGACTGAAGAGATGACCAAAGGCTTCTCAAGGAAGACCACAGGGATGTGATGCTGGGAGACCATAACGGCATGCCGAAGCTGAGGAACACAGGAATAGTCAGGAATGGAGAAGGTTTGCACACACCTAGGGATGCTTTTTCCAAGAACCCTAGGTGCTGGCGTTTCCCGGACATTGGGGACGGACTGGACAGGCCCCAATGAAGTGCTCGGGACTGGCACAATACAGGCAAAGATTCTCCTGACGTTGTCTGGAACGTTCCTGGAGGGAGAGTCAGGCTCTGTCCGCCTGCATAGGCTCCTCTGCAGATGGTACAGCCGGAGGCAGGAGCGCCCTTTGGAAGGCAGGTGCCAAGCGAGGTAAACAATGAACCCGGGCTTGCGAATGGTCAAGACGTAACTCCTTGCCACGCTCTGTTAACTGCACATCAATCCGAGTGGTCAGTGTGATGAGACCACTCAGAGTATAAGGCAGGTCACAGCCAATGCGTCTTTAACTTGAGCCGAAAGTCCTTTTTCAAAGGTCGCAGACAGGGGCACATCATTCCAGGTGAGTTCAGAGGCCAGGTTACGGAACTGAACTGCATACTCTCCCACAGACGAGTCCCCTTGGCACAGGTTCAGCAGCACAGTCTCAGCTGAGGAGGCTTGTGCAGGTTCCTCAAAAATGGAGCGGAATTCCGCCAGGAGTGTTGCCATGTCTGTCCCAGAGAGGGGTAGCCAAAGCCATTGCCTTCCCGAAGAGGAGGGTGACGATGAATGACACCTTGGAGCGTTCAGTGACAAACTGTGATGGCATAAGTTCTATGTGCAAGGAGCATTGAGTGTTAAAGCCTTTGCACAACTTGGGGTCCCCATCATATTTGGTAGGCATAGAGAGTCTCAGCCTAGGTTCAGCGGCAGGTAGACAAGCCGGGGAAGCAGGAGAAGTCTCAGGAACCGGACGCTGATGCTGAGTGGCAATCAATTGTTGCAGCATGGCAGTAGCTTGTCCTAGCTGTTCTTCTTGCGAAGCAATCTGCTGGGACTGCTGGACCACAAGGGTGGTAAGATCATCCAATTTTGAAAGCGGCACCTTGGCGGGGTCCATGGCCGGATCTTACAGTTAGGCTTCTTTATATGGGATACAGTATATTACTAAGCTGGGAGGGCTGTATATGGGATACAGTATATTACTAAGCTGGGAGGGCTGTATATGGGACAAAGTATATTACTAACCTGGGAGGGCTGTATATAGGATACAGTATATTACTAAGCTGGGAGTGCTGTATATGGGATACAGTATATTACGAAGCTGGGTGGCTGTATATGGGATACAGTATATTACTAAGCTGGGGGGCTGTATATGGGATACAGTATATTACTAAGCTGGGAGGGCAGTATATGTGGGGCCACATTTTATTTAAGCTGGAGGGGAATTGTATATGGGAGCTGTATATAATTTAATTGGGGGGTGAATTATACAGTATTTATTATATACAGTATATATTTATTATGGGGTGCTATATATTTACATTGGTCAGGGGAGCACTGTATATAAAATCATATGAAACATAATAACAGGCTAGGATTTATGAGTTATAGGATACAATAGATTACTTTGCATGATGTAAACCAAATGTATTAATAAATTAGCGGTGTTGAATATTGGTTGGTGTGCTGTGCACAGGGGCGGACTGGGAAATTAAAGTGGCCCTGGAAAATGTTTTAAAAGTGGCCCCAAATTGTGAGTAGGTCCAAATTCTCAGAACGTGGAGTCAAAATAAGTGGGCGGTTCAGAATATAAACCACAGCAGTGTTTGTGGTATAATGTAAAATGGAAGAAGTAGGATGGCACTCACCAAGGTTCACTGACGATCCTTAGACCATGTAGCAAAAACGAATGTCTTTATTAGGCATCAAGGGAGTACATACCAAGGGGAGGGAGGGGAGATGTTCCTCCTGCGGTGCAGACTAAAGTGACGGCCGTTTCACTCTACATGAGCTTCTTCCGGCTCATGACATGGCGCGAAACGGCCGTCGCTCCAGTCTGCACCGCAGGAGGAACATCTCCCCTCCCTCCTCTTGGTATGTACTCCCTTGATGCCTAATAAAGATATTCATTTTTGCTACATGGTCTAAGGCAGTGATTTTCAAGCAGTGTGCCGCGACACATGGTAGGGTGTGCCGCGGGGAAAGTTCCCCAAACTATGGTGCCCGCTGTGTTTTGTTTCCTGGCAATGCGCAGCGATGCGCAGTCACGGCTTCTTACAATGTAGGAGACGTGTACAATAACACATGCGCAAGCTTTGAACCTTGCGCGACAAAATGATGTCACCAAGGCCGGCGCATCATCCTGAGAGCGGAGAGACTCTCACATTTGCCCAACACCAAGGTAATGCCCACCAATAATGCTGAGTATATGAGCCTTTGCCTGAGTATATGAACTGTTGGCAGAATACTCAGCATATGAACTGGTACTTTTAGTACTCCAGCAGTATACTGCATATAACAATGAGAAATGTAAAATGAGAAATACCATAGTCATGAGGCTGGAGTAATACAAGTACCAGCTCATATGCTGAGTATATGAGCTGGCACTTGTACTCTGGCCTCATGCATAGCTCCCAACCGTCCCGATTTTGACGGGACTTTCCCGTTTTTCGTACCCCTGCCCCGCGTCACGGGCAGCTATGATATTGTCACGGATTCTCCCCCCAGGTCCCGCTGTGTCCCGCTGCTGTGTCCGCATAGTAAATACTTTGAAAGTCTGAACTCACAGTACAGAATGGCTTCTACAGACATCGGGAGGGAATCCTTTTCAGAGAAGTGTCGGGCTTAGCGCAGAGCAGGGACCACGTCATCAGCTTCAGATCTGTCCATATATGGTCACTGCATCTCCTAGGGTTCCCCAGAGCAGACATCGGGCAGGGAATCCTTTTCAGAGAAGTGTCGGCTTAGTGGAGAGAGCAGGGACCACGTCATCAGCTCAGATCTCTATCTGTCCATATATGGTCTCCAGGTCTTCCCCAGACACAAGCTCTTTATATAATTAAATTAAATAAAGTTTTGGCCAGGCTGAGATTCGAACCTGGGACCCTCTGCACCATAGACAGGAGCCTAACTAACTGAGCTATAAGCCCAGTGATACAGAGCTGAGGATTTCTGGTAAGTAAGAAGTGTTATCTGCCACGCGTGCCGCCATTTTGTCCCTCTTTCCTTTTCCCAAATGTTGGGAGGTATGCCTCATGGCCATAGTACTTCTCATTGTACCCCTTTATTTTGCAGTATATGAGCCACATAATAATCAGCACCATATACTGAAAAACAGGGAGAAACTGAGAACTGTTGAGGAAGAGCTTCGTGTGTGTCTTTCCACCATTCCTGCCAATATATCCCTTTTGTGTTTATCGAAACAGGCCCAGGTTTCACACTGAGTGAGTAAAATAAATTCAGAATCTATATTATTAACTATATGTATAATATGACTGTTTTAGTGTCATTTTGTGCTATTTTGGTTGGTGGTGTGGATTTTCCAGGATTTTCTAAGCATAAAAAGTGTGCCGCGGGTCAAAAAAGGTTGAAAATCAATGGTCTAAGGATCGTCAGTGAACCTTGGTGAGTGCAATCCTACTTCTTCCATTTTACATTCACCTCTGCATCACTTTGTTGAATTGAGTACAACCTACATTGACTGGGACCATTCACCCCTTCCCATACAGGACGCAGGGTCCCCTCCAGGAGCATATGTTAACTCTGAGTGGAACACCCAAGGGGTTGCAGTGCTGCTCTCCTATCCGTTTTCTTCATTGAGTGTTTGTGGAATGTTAGCTCATGCACAAATGCAATTATTGATTTTTATTTTTAATTGATATTTTTTTCATATAAATATTCTGTAGCAGCTGAGGTGTGTATTATGAGGTTCTGCAGCAGTTGAGGTGAGTATTATAAGGTTTTGCAGCAGCTAAGCCATGTTATATGTCGATCTGGAGCAACTGAGTTGTGTATTATGAGGTTCTGCAGCAGTTGAGGTTTGTATTATGAGTTTTTGCAGCTACTTTGGTGATTATTATGAGGTTCTGCAGCAGCTGTGGTGAGTATTATGAGTTTCTGTAGCAGATGATGTGTATTTTATGATGTTCTGCAGCAGCTGAGGTGTGTATTATGATGTTCTGCAGCAGCTGAGGTATATATTATGAGGTTCTGCTGCAGCTGAGGTGTGTAGTACGATGTTCTGCAGCAGCTGAGGTATATATTACACCTGTCCAACTGCTCGTTAACACTTAATTTCTAATCAGCCAATCACATGGCAGCAACCGAGTGCATTTAGGCATGTAGACATGGTCAAGACAATCTCCTGCAGTTCAAACTGAGCATCAGTATGGGGGAAGAAAGGTGATTTGAGTGCCTTTGAACGTAGCATGGTTGTTGGTGCCAGAAGGGCTGGTCTGCGTATTTCAGAAACTGCTGATCTACTGGGATTTTCAAGCACAACCATCTCTAGTTTTTACAGAGAATGGTCCGAAAAAGAAAAAACATCCAGTGAGCGGCAGATCTGTGGGTGGAAATGCCTTGCTGATGCCAAAGGTCAGAGGAGAATGGGCAGACTGGTTCGAGCTGATAGAAAGGCAACAGTGACTCAAATCGCCACCCGTTACAACCAAGGTAGGCAGAAGAGCATCTCTGAACGCACAGTACGTCGAACTTTGAGGCAGATGGGCTACAGAAGCAGAAGACCACACCAGGTGCCACTCCTTTCAGCTAAGAACAGGAAACTGAGGCTACAATTTGCACAAGCTCATCGAAATTGGACAGTAGAAGATTGAAAAAACGTTGCCTGGTCTGATGAGTCTTGATTTCTGCTGCGACATTCGGATGGTAGGGTCAGAATTTGGCGTCAACAACATGAAAGCATGGATCCATCCTGCCTTGTATCAACAGTTCAGGCTGGTGGTGTCATGGTGTGGGGAATATTTTCTTGGCACTCTTTGGGCCCCTTGGTACCAATTGAGCATCATTGTAACACCACAGTCTACCTGAGTATTGTTGCTGACCATGTCCATCCCTTTATGACCACAATGTACCCAACATCTGATGGCTACTTTCAGCAGGATAATGCGCCATGTCATAAAGCTGGAATCATCTCAGACTGGTTTCTTGAACATGACAATGAGTTCACTGTACTCAAATGGTCTCCACAGTCACCAGATCTCAATCCAATAGAGCATCTTTGGGATGTGGTGGAACGGGAGATTCGCATCATGGATGTGCAGCCGACAAATCTGCGGCAACTGTGTGATGCCATCATGTCAATATGGACCAAAATCTCTGAGGAATGCTTCCAGCACCTTGTTGAATCTATGCCCTGAAGAATTGAGGCAGTTCTGAAGGCAAAAGGGGTCCAACTCGTTACCAGCATGGTGTACCTAATAAAGTGGACGGTGAGTGTAAATGTGTCGGTGTTATAAGGCATGGTAAACAACTGCACACCCAGGTAACACTACCATACACAATCTAAATAATGCTACCATATTATAAATCCAGATTACAATGGGGGTCTGCCACGACTGATCTATGTAAACACATGCGATCGGTAACTAGCACCCGGTGTCTTGTATTGTATAAAAGCATGTTTATTTCTAAATATCTGTTAATATTTTCTTTGTGTTTTTACTTTATACATCCCCCAGGGGGAGATAAGAGACCCCTGGGGACATTTCCACACTTTTGGTTTCTTACAAGTTTTCCACTGTATATAGTTACAGAGGAAAATGACAGATGTCTGGGGCAGAGCTGTACTGGGTCTTATTAGACCCCCTGCAGCTCTGCTTAACCCTTGCAGACCTGTCGATCATACGACCAACGGGTCTACAGAGCCAGAATCAGCGCTGCCTCTGATATTTACTACATAGCACTACTTTAGAGCTATGCAGTGAAAAAAGGAGAAGACATAAGTCTCATAATACGCTTCTAACTTCTCCCCAACCAGACTTCCGTAGAACTGGTTCCAAGAAACTGCAGCAATGATGAAAGATTATTTTATTACAATTCATCTCTGGATGCTGCTTGCTTCTTTGGTTAAGATTGAGAGATAAAAAGAGAGAGAAAGATAGGTGATAGATAGGTAGATATGAGACAGATAGATAGAAATAATATAAGTAGATAGAGCTACAATATAGCTAGATCTGTATGTACCTTTTAAGGACAGTAGGCCCAGACTTACAGCTTTATGGTGGTGCTCACAGGCAGGAAGCAATTGTCAGCTGCACACTGTGCTCAGCTATTCTCTTCCTGCTGCTTTTGTGTTCCCCTCCCCTCAGTCAGATCCCAGTGTAAGTTATCTCTGCTTTGCCTCTCACACAGCAGAGCAGCATCTCCTGCACAGACCTGCTGGATGCAGGACACACACCCCTGCTCACCTCAGCCTTAGTGCAGGATGGTCGTTGGTGGATAGCAGTAGCCAGAACATAGGCCCCTGCTGACTGCTGCTCCACCACCAATCAGCAAGGGCTTTGCACGGGGGGCGGGGCTCTTCTCCCTCTGCCATGCTGCATGCCCCATGTGTGTGATGCGGCCCAAAGGGGACCGACCCACCGGGAACTTCCACAGAAGATTGTATGGCCAGTCCGCCCCTGGCTCTGCAAGACATAATTCCTTTCTCTGGCAGAATTGTGGTGTAATTTCTGCTACATTACAGTTTTTAGACCAGAAAGGGTTGTGAACTCAAATAAAGGGGCGTAGCCTTGCCCGAGTTCCAGAAAAATTCCGCTGGCGTAAACTAGACCAACTAATGGCTGGTCTAAAGTCCAACTTCACCTTCTTACATCATACTGCATGATTCATCTGGCACAGAATACAACTGTGGACTCTGTACTGGTCTATTCAACAACAGTTTTAATGGGTTATTTGGGGAATATTAACGTCTAAATCAAAAACCCATAATGCGATAAATAAATGAATTCAACAAAAGTCTATGTCGTTAATCACTAAATGGAGATAAAATAGGTTGCTTTTATGATTCACAAGATTTTATGGGCTTTCTAAATAGGCAGCATTATCTCCAAAAGAGCTACCACAGGATACTACAACACCCATTAAGCTTTGCTCCCAATAATGATGTAACAGACTCTCCTGCTCTGTTACCATAGTAATAATGTGTAACTGCCATTTCTGCATGTTGTCCCACTGAGATGACGTCTCACCACAACACTGGCCATACTGGATGCACTGCAACCAACTGACTGCAGTCAATCATAGTGATGATCACATGACCTGCTCAGGAAGGTGCAGGACATGTGATGTGTACATGTGACCAATGGCCATCTTCTGTCCTGTGTCTTCTCCACAGGGAACAAATCAATGGACTGATTAAATGGCCAGTAGCATTTTAATTCTTTATTACAGTGTATGTCCACTGCATTTTTCTGCTACGGGGAGCAAAATTTTCAATACCAACTAATTAGATATTAGTTTATATTTTAATCATATATGTGAATATTAATTATGCTTATTCCGGGAATACCCATTTAATAAATCTCCCCCTTTACTCTCTAAAGGAATGCCCATAGTACATGTACGTCCTCAAGAGGTTTAGGGTGCATGCTGGCAACAGTTGTGGGAGTTAAACTGTTGCCATTGTCAAAGCCAATCATTTCACATAAACAGCAGCTTCACAGGGATGTGCCATATTGCTGGCAATTGGCACCCCCCACAACATTGTCAGTTGTTGCTTATTGGTTGCCATGACAGCTGGTAGCCTCTTAGAACCTCCTTTGGCTGCAGTATTACAGATGTACACTCACCGGCCACTTTATTAGGTACACCATGCTAGTAACGGGTTGGACCCCTTTTCGCCTTCAGAACTGCCTCAATTCTTCGTGGCATAGATTCAACAAGGTGCTGGAAGCATTCCTCAGAGATTTTGGTCCATATTGACATGATGGCATCACACAGTTGCCGCAGATTTGTCGGCTGCACATCCATGATGCGAATCTCCCGTTCCACCACATTTCAAAGATGCTCTATTGGATTGAGATCTGGTGACTGTGGAGGCCATTTGAGTACAGTGAACTCATTGTCATGTTCAAGAAACCAGTCTGAGATGATTCCAGCTTTATGACATGGCGCATTATCCTGCTGAAAGTAGCCATCAGATGTTGGGTACATTGTGGTCAAAAAGGGATGGACATGGTCAGCAACAATACTCAGGTAGGCTGTGGCGTTGCAACGATGCTCAATTGGTACCAAGGGGCCCAAAGAGTGCCAAGAAAATATTCCCCACACCATGACACCACCAGCCTGAACCGTTGATACAAGGCAGGATGGATCCATGCTTTCATGTTGTTGACGCCAAATTCTGACCCTACCATCCGAATGTTGCAGCAGAAATCGAGACTCATCAGACCAGGCAACGTTTTTCCAATCTTCTACTGTCCAATTTCCATGAGCTTGTGCAAATTGTAGCCTCAGTTTCCTGTTCTTAGCTGAAAGGAGTGGCACCCGGTGTGGTCTTCTGCTTCTGTAGCCCATCTACCTCAAAGTTTGACGTACTGTGCGTTCAGAGATGCTCTTCTGCCTACCTTGGTTGTAACGGGTGGCGATTTGAGTCACTGTTGCCTTTCTATCAGCTCGAACCAGTCTGCCCATTCTCCTCTGACCTCTGGCATCAACAAGGCATTTCTGCCCACAGAACTGCCGCTCACTGGATATTTTTTCTTTTTCGGACCATTCTCTGTAAACCGTAGAGATGGTTGCGCTTGAAAATCCCAGTAGTTTCTGAAATACTCAGACCAGTCCTTCTGGCACCAACAACCATTCCATGTTCAAAGGCACTCAAATCACCTTTCTTCCCCATACTGATGCTCAGTTTGAACTGCAGGAGATTGTCTTGACCATGTCTACATGCCTAAATGCACTAAGTTGCCGCCATGTGATTGGCTGATTAGAAATTAAGTGTTAGCGAGCAGTTGGACAGGTGTACCTAATAAAGTGGCCGGTGAGTGTATATTCACTATATATTTCAATACAGTTGATTGTGTTGCAGTATATTGCATGAGCGATCAGAGCCCCTGGTGTTCAAACGCCCTAAGGGACCATAAAAAGTAATAAATCATTTATTTTTTA
Organism: Engystomops pustulosus; assembly: GCF_040894005.1. Taxonomy (NCBI): domain Eukaryota; kingdom Metazoa; phylum Chordata; class Amphibia; order Anura; family Leptodactylidae; genus Engystomops; species Engystomops pustulosus. Next base: position 180,821,429 of record NC_092412.1, on the reverse strand, counting down.
ATTAAAATATTTTTAATAACTAGTAAAAATTCTAATCAATTTCTATAGAATGCATATGAAAATAAACAAATAAAATCACAAACATGTCAGGCATCACTGCATCCCTAAAGTCCAACTCTATCAAGTTTATTATATTATAAAATATAAGAGTTGACCATCGTAACAGTACTCCTGTGATCAAACTACCCCAAAGAATATAGGGTCCACAGTGAAAGCCATAAAGGCACTGTCCACCAAGAAATGGTGCGGATGTGTTTTCTCTGCAATTATATCGATTTTTTTCATATATCCCAGTACACGCCATGGAATATTAGTTGCTTTAACTAGAAAGTACAATTTGTTACACAGAAAATAAACCCTCATACAGCTCTTTACACAGTAAAATAAAACAATTATGGATTTTTAAAGATCGGGAGTAAAAAATGAAAACGAGTAAAAAAGCAAAATGACCTGGTCCTTAAGTGGTTAAAGGAAATGTACCATATAGATTAAGTATTTTAAACCAAGCACAATTACACTTTGATAAAGGAAGAACCGATTCTATTTCAGTGGGGACACCAGTGTGTAAGTGGGCTTGGTGTACATACTGCTTTAGAATACCCAACAGACTCATAATAATGTTTATTTTTTACTGTTTGACCCTCCTGGAGCAGTTGATTCTGATTCTCACATGCTCTGATAAAAGATCTGGGTCTGCATTAATCTTTTCCCGTTCTCCAAACCAGCTTATAATTTAATCCCTTCCTGATGCACGTCAGATGCGGGTGCATGGAGAGGGCTTACGTGCTGAGCCCTCTCCATAGCCGGTAAGTCTTTGCGGCATTGCATGTGTTATACTGTAGATCGCCGCGGACAAAGCTGCCGGCGGCTTTAAAAAGATTGGTCACCATGACAGCCACGGGTCTTCCGAAGAGCTGTGGCTGTCTCGTTTTAACCCATTAATTTCAATTTGCACATTTTAATGAATGAGGTAGAAAATCCCCATAACCTGCCATACAGTAGTATGGCAGTATATGAAAGGATCGATCAGACAACCTAGGATTAAAGTATCCTAGGGGGTCTTAAAAATAGTAAAAATTAAAAAAAAGTTTAAAAAAAACTAAAAATTCAAATCACCCCCCTTTCCCTAACACTGATATAAATTTAAATAAAGGAAAATAAAAAATTCAACAAAAATTGATCATTAGGTCATACACTCCTAAAAATTGTAGCGTTGAAAATGTCATCAAAAGTCGCACAAAATAACACCTCCTACAGCTCTGTACACAAAAGTATGGAAAAGTTATTAGCGCCAGAAGATGGCAAAATAAAAAAAAAAAAAACATGTTAATTTTTGTAAATGTATGAAAACATTATAAAACCTATACAAATTTGTTATCCCCATGATCACACTGACCCATAGAATAAAGTAGACTTGTCATTTGTGGCGCACAGTGTAAGCTGTAAAATCCAAGCCCACGAGAAAACCATGCAAATGCGTTTTTTTCACCATTTTCACTGCATTCGGAATGTTTTTCCCGCTTCCCAGTACACGGCATGGGATATTAAATTCCATCACTATGAATTGCAATTTCTTACGCAGAAAAGAAACCCTCACAGAGCTCTTTACGTGTAAAAATAAAAATAAAGATTTTTGAAGGTGGGGAGTGAAAAATGGAAATGAAAAAGCAAAAAATGGCCAGGTCCTTAAGGGGTTAAAAGTCGGTTTGTGAAAACCAGCAGGTTTCCACCCCTGTGAACATGGCTTGAATTGTAAATTAGAGTTCAACATAATATTATATGTTCACTTTCATAGATTTTTTAGATCTATATTTCACAATGCAAAGCACAATTTTCCAAACAAAAAACTTATTAACGACCACCAGAGGGCATCTTGCTCTATTCAGCATGTATTGATACATTTAAAGAACATCCAGAAATATATGATATAGTGGATTCCTATTCTAATACCACATGCAAGGAATATTCCCATTATAAGAATTTATGGCATATCAACATATCATAAATGCCTAATAGATGTAATATGAGAACATAGCTTAACCTTGCACAGCTTGTCTTTTTGCAGGTTAAATGACAGGTTAGTTTTATTGTTGATATGATTACACACGCCAAATAGTTTTATAGTCACATAGCTTTATAAAATACAAATATATATACCATACAAAATGTTTGTGAATTAATTATTTGGGGGAGGGTTATATAAATTAAATTTTGGGGAATTATGTGTAAAATAATATATTGAGAGGGAAGTTTATAATTTACTACCGTATATGTAAATAATTGCTTTATGGCTGATAAATATAAATTTAAGGGCATTTAATACTTTGTATAACAGCTTTTGTCAATTAAGAGCCATGTTTCAGGGGTACAATAAAGAAAGGTAGGAGCCCTATATGTAAACAAAATTATTTGTGTGGCTGTATATCATTTAGTTTTTTTTTGCTATAGTTTCATTAAGTAGTTCATTATTTAAAACATAATTTTACTTTTTGTTTCCTCAGCCCATGTGCAAAACCTTACCATAACATCTGTGTCTTCTGTCTACAGAAGGTGACTTAGAAGACATTGATTCTCCTCAGTTTTTTGTGTATGTGAGCTGTGGCTAGGTTGCTGCTGTTTCGGAATGGATGGAACTACAGTCATGGCCATAAGTTTTGAGAATGGCACAAACATTATGTTTTCACATGATCTGTTGTCCTCTGGTTTTTATGTGTGTTTGTAAGATGTTTTTATCACATACAGAAATAAAAGTGCAATCATATTATGAGTAACAAAAGCTTTTATTGACAGTTAGTATTAATTACTGCAGCAAGTCGGTATTTGCAGTGTTGACCCTCCTTCTTCAGGACCTCTGCAATCCTCCCTGGCAGCTCTCAATCAACTTCTGGACCAAATCCTGACTGATAGAAGTCAATTCTTGCACAATCAAAGTTTGCATTTAGTCAAAAATTGGTTGGTTTTTGTTTGTCTACCTGTCTCTTGGTGAGTGACCACAAGTTCTCAATGGGATTAAGATCTGGGGAGTTTCCAGGCCATGGACCCAAAATTTCTATGTTTTGTTCCCTGAGCCATTTAGTTATCACCTTTGCTTTATGGCAAGATGCCGCATCATGCTGGAAAAGGCACTGTTGACCACCAAACTTCTCTTGGACGGTTGGGAGAAGTTGCTCTTGGAGGACATTCTGGTACCATTCTTTATTCATGGATGTGTTTTTAGGCAAGGCTGTGAGAGAGCCGATTCCCTTGGTTGAGAAGCAACCCCACACATGAATGGTTGCAGGATGCTTTACAGTTGGCATGAGACAAGACTGGTGGTATCGCTCACCTTGTCTTCTCCGAACAAGTTGTTTTCCAGATGTTCCAAACAATCGGAAAGGGGATACATCAGAGAAAATGACTTTACCCCAGTCCTCAGCAGTCCACTCCCTGTACCTTTTGCAGAATATCAGTCTGTACCTGATGTTTTTTCTGGAGAGAAGTGGCTTCTTTGCTGCCCTCCTTGACACCAGGCCTTGCTCCAAGAGTCTCCGCCTCACAGTGCGTGCAGATGCACTCACACCTGCCTGCTGCCATTCCTGAGCAAACTCTGCATTGCTGGTAGCCTGATCCAAAAGCTGAAACACTTTTAAGAGACAGTCTGGCGCTTGCTGGTGCTTCTTGGGCGCCCTGGAGCCTTTTTGGAAACAATGGAACCTCTCTCCTTGAATTCCTTGATGATGCGATAGATTGTTGACTGAGGTGCAATCTTTCTAGCTGCAATACTCTTCCCTGTTAGGCCAGTTTTGTGCAGTGCAATGATGACTGCACATGTTTCTTTAGAGATAACCATGGTTAACAGAAGAGAAAGCAATGATGCCAAGCACCATCCTCCTTTTAAAGTGTCCAGTGCTGTGATTTTTACTTAATCATGACAGATTGATTTCCAGCCCTGTCCTCATCAACACCCACCCCTGTGTTAATGGAGCAATCACTGAAACAATGTTAGCTGCTCCTTTTAAGGCAGGGCTGCAATGAAGTTGAAATGTGTTTTGGGGGAAAAAATCATTTTCTAGGCAAATATTGACTGTTAAGCTGATCACTTTGTATAACATTCTGGGGTATATGCAAATTGCCATTATAAAAACTGATGCAGTAGACTTTGTAAAAATTAACATTTGTATCATTCTCAAAACTTATGGTCATGACTGTACTTTCAGCCCAGCCTTGTCCAGCAAGGATTACTAGAGTGATGGATGGCGGATCCAGTCAGCTGCTGGGGTTGGCATACAGAAATTCCTTTATTTACCTGCCCAGTTCAATTACACATCGCTGGTTCTCCTCATACCTTTTCCCATTTTCTGCTCGCTATTAATTTGCTATTCTGTGTATTCAACCTCTGCTAAGTTAACTCAACCTCTCTCTAGTTATTTCATTCTATGCTTCATCGCCATCTTGGTTTTGGTCCGGTTCTGTCCGACTCCGCTTGTTTGTTTGTATCTGTTGTTTGTCCTTGTGTAAACAGTGGTCTTCCTCTGACTTCATCATACCTGTTTGCTCCACCATCCAACAGCTGTCAGACAGTTTGCTAAACAGGTATCACGAAAAAAGGTTTGCACCGTGTTGGCCAGCTTAAGAAATTCCTTTTGCTTTTGAAAGGACATATCATGCCTGATAAGCTTACTTGTAACATGTTATATTTGTAGGACCTGCAGGTTTATGTCCCCAGTCTTTTACTGATAGTTGCTGTCCCCCATAATAGAGAACTTCACAAAGGCCTTATTCAATTTGGTTAAATATTATTAATAGTATGGCATATTTATTATCCAAGGGAAACTAAGTCAAGGGAGGTTTTTCAAGGGAGACCTAGTGGAGATGTGCTGCAAGGAACCAAAGGCATTTGGCTAACAAGCATTGATAAGTCACGGGCAGATGAAGTCTTCATGCAGTTCTGTACCTGAAGGAGAAGACATATGACCCAATGGCGGATTCTCATTAGGGCGTTTTAGGCTACGGGTGGTAGCCCAGAACCCCACAATGCCAGGTAATCCCCATGGACGATCAAACCGTCCAACAGCTGTGGTGCAGGAACTCCAGAGAATGGAACTAAACCTGGCTTGTGCTGCTGCAGTAGTCTCTGAGCAGGAGGAAACTGGAGAGAGGTCCTGTCCACCAGCTCAGGGCCTGCTTCAGAACTTAAAGCGAATGTCCCCGTGCTGCTCAGTGACTTCCTCCACGCAAATCCTACTGTAATCCTTGGGTCTGTGGCAGAGGTGGTAGTCAGAACAAGGGGAAGAAAGGCAGGGGAGTCAGAAGAGGGGAGAACAAGAACGTTTAGGAGGCTTCCTCCCGTCTCCTTCCCCTCTTACAGTCCTGTATAGGTAAGGTTTGCTGCCTTTATATTCTTTGCCTGGGAGGTTACGACTCCTATTGACCCTATGGAAAGAGAAGTGTTTGCAAGTAGTTTGTAACTGGGTATATATTGTATATATTGTGTAATGGGTATATATTATATATGTGTATGTAATTAACTTGAATAAGTAATGTGTAACGGCTATATACGTACAGCATGTGTGAGTATTTAGTCATGTAAATATTTAGCAAAATGGAAGTAGTAGACGTCTCTACTTGTATACAGAGGACGGTGGTGATAAAGCAACCTCAGCCTCTCGCCTCCCTGATCCCTTCCTCAGAGGGGGCACACACTGGTTTACATTGGTTTCCAATCCTTCATCCTGATGGCAGATGCCCTTTAAAAAATAAACTTTAAATGTAACAAAATTTGTGTTCAGAGTTTTAAAATATGAAGGAAATAAAATAAAAACAAAATGAAAATGTTTATTACCAAAAAAAGCAACAACAATATTTTGATTAATTAAAAGAAAACAAAAATAGGTCCAAAGTAGGAGCAGTCCAACAGGAGCCTGCCTGGATAAGCAGATTGGCGTTTCAGGTCTGCTAATAACCAGATAAAGATGACAGATCTTCAGCTTGCAGACTGGAGGGGGCAGATTTCAAACAAAGATATCATCTGAAGCTAGAAACACAGTTCTGGTGTCATTTTAAAGAGGAGAATATCACCTTTAAATCACATCAGGATTGTGTAGGTGCCATGGACATGAAGATATCCACAGTTAAAGGGGTTTTCCCACGAAGGCAAGTTATGCCCTATCCATGGGTTAGGTCCTAACTTGCTGATGAGTGGGGGTCTCAGTGCTGAGACCCCCACAGATCGTGAAAACGAGGGGTCTGACCAACCCTTTGCCGCTCCTCAGACTAATAGAGCAGTCGGCAGCGCATGACCACTCTGCTCCATTAATCTCTATGGAGCTGACAGAAATTGCCTTTGTGGGAAAACCCCTTTAAAGTTACAGTACAGTACAGTTACAGGAATAGAATCTGTATATACTCCTGACTGTGGATATTTACAATTCTATGACACCTAGATTATCTTATTTAAAATGATACCAGAAATGTGTTTCCAGCTGTCAATGTTCAGAAGATATAGCTGTTTGTAACTTGGGACTTATTTTCTGGTTATGGGTTTTTTTCTGTATAAAGCAATGCTCTTAACCATTGATCCTGGTACATGTTGTGGTCAAAAAACAGGGTATGGAAAGCTTTGGAACACTAAAGGCTAAAAATGTAGTTTTCAGAGGGTTACCACCCAATTCACAATGCAGTAATAATGAAATGATCAGGAATTATAGAATGTAAGACTATATATTCTTCACTAATAACACAGCATTTGTGAGTTAGCTGTGCCATGACTCAATTTGCAGAGCCATCAGCACAGCTCACACCTGTCTTTCCAGCTCCATGACACAGTTCACTGGTTCACATGCTGACCTCTGTTTTTCGTGTGCAGCACCACATCACATCTGTAATGTTTGTAAACAAGAACCACAGGGTTACACGAGCCAGTGGGCTTACATCTCAACTGACACCAATAAGAAGGTAAAATCTTTACAATAAGAATAGAGTATGTGATTACTGATATGTTAGAAGCTAAGTTGTTAGCAGAAATGCCAGGGTGACCGGCAGGCAGGGGATCTGGGTTAAACATTAACCCCTTAACAACAAGGCCCTTTTTCGTTTTTGCGTTTTAATTTGTACTCCCCACCTTAAAAAATCTATAACTTTTTCATGTTTCCATGTAAACAGCTGTGTATGGGCTTGTTTTCTGTGTAATATATTGCACTTCATAGTGATGGCATTTAATATTTCATGTTGTGTACTGGGAAGCAGGAGAAAAAATCTGAATGCAGTGAATATAATGAAAAAAACGCATTTGTGCCATTTTCTTGTGGGCTTGGATTTTACAGCTTTCACGGAGCGCCCCCAAATTACATGTCTACTCTATTCTTTGGGTCGGTACGATCACTGAGATAAAAATTTGTATAGGTTTTATAATGTTTTCATACGTTTACAAAAATTAATTCTGAAATTCTTCAGTTCGCCATCTTCTGGCACTAATAACTTTTTCAGCCTTTTTCATTGTGTACATTTTTCATGGTGTACAGGTGTCATTTTTTGCGACTTTTGCTGAAGTTTTCAATGCTATGATTTTGAGGACAGTACAGCATTTTCGACTTTGGGCATTATTATCCGTTACAGGGTTAAACACCGGGAAAAACGTTATTATATTTTGATAGATCGGACGCAGCAAAACATATCACGTTTATGATTTTTAGTGTTTACTTATATTTATAAATGTTCTAGGGAAAGGGGGATTTGAGTTTTTTTTTTTTCTTTTAATTTTTAAAAACTTTTTTAAAATGTATTTATTTTTTACTATTTTTCATCACCCCCTAGGATACTTTAACATTAGGATGTCTGATTTATCCTACTGTATACTGCCATACTAGAAAATGGCAGTACAGGCGGTCCCCTACTTAAGAACACCTGACTTACATACAACCCCTAGTTACAAATGGACCTCTGGATTTTGGTTATTTACTGTACTTTAGTCCTAGGCTACAATAAACAGCTTTAACAGTTATCACAGGTGTCTGCAATTAAGATTTATTGTTTATCCTGGTTCTTATGACAATCCAACATCTTTAAAATCCAATTGTCACGGAGACCAAAAAAGTTTGCCTGGGGTTACAATTATAAAGTATACGGTTCCGACTTACATACAAACTCAACTTAAGAACAAACCTACAGAACCTATCTTGTATGTAACCCGGGGACTGCCTGCATATGGGAATTTTGCACATCATCTATTACAATGTGCAAATCGCACATTGTTAAATATAGCCTAAAACATGACAGCCTCGGGTCCCAAGGCTGTCATAGCAACGGGGAGCAACGACTTGCTAATGTTGCCAGCAGCTTTGCCGGGAGCGATAAAAGGGTTAACGCCGGCAATCAATGCTAGCACCAATCGCGGGTGTTAGCGACGGGTGTTTGTTCCATGTGAAGCAGATAACCACTGAGTATGAAGAGGGCTCAGCCTGTGAGTCCACTTCATACTCCCTCCTCCACTACTGGATGTACAGTTATGTCTAAATGCGGTAAGGCAGTGATGGCGAACCTTTTAGAGACCGAGTGCCCAAACTACAACAAAGATCTGCTTATTTATCGCAAAGTGCCAACACAGAAATTTAATTTGTGATTTATACTCCATTCTCTGTCACAGTTTTCATTGATACCAGCCCCTGAGGACACCAATAAAGCAGAAAATAGTCCCAGGTACAGCTGTCACTTTAAAATAGCTCTGTGCACAGCAAGTCCTGGGCTGTCTGGGACTGCAGGAAGATACCTGGAGTCATCTCTGGTGATGGCCTGGGTGCCCACTAAAAGGGCTCTGAGTGCCACCTCTGGCACCAGTGCCATAGGTTAGCCATCACTGCGGTAAGGGGTAAAAGGAAACCATCCAAATGAAAAGACATGAAAAGTTTAGATTTTTTTTTTAATTGAAAAGTGTGTTTTTCACAAATTTTCACTTTCTTTAAAGGGCAAATTGGGGGCGCTCTTTTTAACTTATATTGGTTTTATTTTTACATTTTTGCTTTTTTTTCAATTTATCATTAGTACAAATTATTCCTGACCTAATATACCTTTAGGTGGAGTCACTTAAGAGCACATATGGTAGAAATAGTTAAAATGATACTCCAGGGTTAAAATATACTGTATACATATCCACACACAGAATAGGGACTAGTTTAAAGTCAAAACCGCGGGCGTGGCGGATGTGTGAATTCTCCTGTCCCATATTTCCATGCCGTATGAGACCATATATACGTGACATTTTTCATCCAAATGCCATTTATATATGCATATTTAACCCGTATTTATAGGTCCCATAGACTTCTAAGGGCGAACAGAACTGAAATACGGGAGAAATAGGACATTCTCTATATTTATAAATGGCTCGTATACGGTACGGTGTAAACAACGGCAATGTAAATGGTTGAAATGAATGTGGCCGTAGGGAACCCGTAAAAAAAAATTGGTCCAGCATAGGTAGACTAAGGCCATTTCATACGTAGGTTGTATTGGGTTTAAAAAATGAAAACACTCTGTATAAAAAGTTCTTCATTTTGCCATATTCTGGTGCTAATAACTTTTTCATACTTTGGCGTTCGGAGCTGTGGTTGCTGTCATTTTTTTTGCGAGTTGGGATTACATTTCCACTGCTACCATTTTGAAGACTGTACGGCCTTTTGATCACTTTTTATAAAATTTTGTATATGTTGCAAAATGGCGAAAAAAGTGGCGTTTCGGATTTTTGGATTTTCCATTAGTGTTAAACGCCTGGAATAAATGTCTTTATATTTTGATATATAAGACATTTTGGGACGCAGCGATACCTAACATGTTTATGATTTTTACTGTTCATTTATTATTATATCAGTTCTAGGGAAAGGGGGTTGATTTGATTTTTTTTAAACTATTTTTCAGACCCCCTAGGGCAGTGGTGGCGAACCCATGGCACGGGTGCCTGAGGTGGCACTCAGAGCCATTTCTGTGGGCACTCAGACCATCACCCCAGGACAGAGTTCATCAAATAGGACCAAATCCACCAAATATTCCTGAAGTCCCAGACAACTAAAGAGATGTTGCTCTCAGCGCTATTTTAAAGCGACACTTCATTGTAACTGTGGGAAAAGTGAGAAGGTGAGGACAGGGATGCATTATCTTTGGAGGTCATCTTGCTGGACCTACCATTCTTCCACTCCAGAGAGACCCTGGAGAGAGGCTACAATGAGAGTCTGAATTTGCTCTCCTTCTTTCAACTATATTGGTGGCCTCAGGGAGCCGATATGATTGAAAGATGAGGAAGAACAGGTAGCAATTAGTTACTGCTTAAAATGCCATGTTGGCACTTCACAGTAAATAAGTGGATTTTGGTTGTAGTTTGTGCTCTCGGTCTCCAAAAGGTTCACCATCACTGTCCTAGGGCACTTTAACCATAAGTTGTCTGATTGATCCTACCATATACTGCCATACTACAGTGTGGCAGTTTATGGGGAATTTACTGGAACATTGTAACGAATGATCAGAAGCTATACAGCCTCCGGGCTTATAAAGACCCACTAAACTACTGATCTAACTAATATGCTAATTTCTAGAGCAAAGGCTACTCCACACCCTAATAGCCTCTACTGTCCTAGTTGCTTGTCCTTGGGCGTTGCTCAGTAGCCGACAGGGCACCACTATACATGTGCGCCCTGCATAGATATGAGCTGTGCATGCTCATAGTGGCTGGTAGGTAAGGGCAGCAGAGGCTACTGAAGCGCATGCGCCCGACCCCTCTCCATAGAGATGCACGGCGTACGGCTGTAACACAGGGAGAGATAGGACATGTCCTATTATTTCCTGTGTATGGAGCGGTACAGGTTATTGCTCTGTGCAGCCATTGCCGTCTATGGGGGACGAATGTACAGCCCTATATGTTTGTGTGAATGTCCCCTCAGTGTCCCCAGTTTGTCAGGATGGATAGTAGATTTCCTTAAATATTATAAAAAGTTTGGGGATCATTTTTTGAAACCTATTTGGCTGAAGACTGCTCTCACTTCAAGCTGCACCAGATTTATGAAGTACTTGATATCACTGGTGTACTTTCCACCCTCTCCTCCATTACTCAGTCTCTTCAGCATGTCAGCTTCTCACTCGAGAGAGGATAAACAGTGACAAGAGGACCTGTGATGATGTCACCGTCACGTGATCAGGTGATATGTTCTGCCTGGGAGGTTCAACTCTATTCGCCATGGAACAAAGCTCCACTCCCATGTATGCCGATGTGTTGGAACAGAGTCTCTCTCCCTCAGTTACTGGCAGAGACTCTCCTTGTTGAAGGTGCCCCAGACTTCCAGGTGTGGAATTATGACCAGTGGAAGGTGATAAGTTCTGCCTGGGAGGTTCAATTCCCATGTCTGCCGATGTGTTGGAACAGAGTCTCTCTCCCTCAGTTACTGGCAGAGACTCTCCTTGTTGAAGGTGCCCCAGACTTCCAGGCGTGGAATTATGACCAGGGGAAGGTGATATGTTCTGCCTGGGAGGTTCAACTCTATTCGCCATGGAACAAAGCTCCACTCCCATGTCTGCCGATGTGTTGGAACAGAGTCTCTCTCCCTCAGTTACTGGCAGAGACTCTCCTTGTTGAAGGTGCCCCAGACTTCCAGGTGTGGAATTATGACCAGTGGAAGGTGATAAGTTCTGCCTGGAAGGTTCAACTCCCATGTCTGCCGATGTGTTGGAACAGAGTCTCTCTCCTTCAGTTACTGGCAGAGACTTTCCTTGTTGAAGGTGCCCCAGACTTCCAGGTGTGGAATTATGACCAGTGGAAGGTGATATGTTCTGCCTGGGAGGTTCAACTCTATTCGCCATGGAACAAAGCTCCACTCCCATGTCTGCCGATGTGTTGGAACAGAGTCTCTCTCCCTCAGTTACTGGCAGAGACTCTCCTTGTTGAAGGTGCCCCAGACTTCCAGGTGTGGAATAATGACCAGTGGACGGTGATATGTTCTGCCTGGGAAGTTCAAATCTATTCACCATGGAACAAAGCTCCACTCCCATGTCTGCCGATGTGTTGGAACAGAGTCTCTCTCCCTCCGTTCTTGGCAGAGACTCTCCTTGTTGAAGGTGCCCCAGACTTCCAGGTGTGGAATTATGACCGGTGGAAGGTGATATGTTCTGCCTGGGAGGTTCAACTCTATTCGCCTTGGAACAAAGCTCCACTCCCATGTCTGCCGATGTGTTGGAACAGAGTTTCTCTCCCTCAGTTACTGGCAGAGACTCTCCTTGTTGAAGGTGCCCAGACTTCCAGGTGTGGAATTATGACTGGTGAAAGGTGAGATGTTCTGCCTGGGAGGTTCAACTCTATTCGCCATGGAACAAAGCTCCACTCCCATGTCTGCCGATGTGTTCGAACAGAGTCTCTCTCCCTCAGTTACTGGCAGAGACTCTCCTTGTTAAAGGTGCCCCAGACTTCCAGGTGTGGAATAATGACCAGTGGAAGGTGATATGTTCTGCCTGGGAGGTTCAGCTCTATTCGCCATGGAACAAAGCTCCACTCCCATGTCTGCCGATGTGTTTGAACAGAGTCTCTCTCCCTCAGTTACTGGCAGAGACTCTCCTTTTTGAAGGTGCCCCAGACTTCCAGGTGTGGAATTATGACTAGTGGAAGGCGATATGTTCTGCTTGGGAGGTTCAACTCTATTCATCATGGAACAAAGCTCCACTCCCATGTCTGCCGATGAGTTGGAACAGAGTCTCTCTCCCTCAGTTACTGGCAGAGACTCTCCTTGTTGAAGGTGCCCCAGACTTCCAGGTGTGGAATTATGACCAGTGGAAGGTGATATGTTCTGCCTGGGAGGTTCAACTCTATTCGCCATGGAACAAAGCTCCACTCCCATGTCTGCCGATGTGTTGGAACAGAGTCTCTCTCCCTCAGTTACTGGCAGAGACTCTCCTTGTTGAAGGTGCCCCAGACTTCCAAGTGTGGAATTATGACCAGTGGAAGGTGATATGTTCTATCTGGGAGTTTCAACTCTATTCGCCATGGAACAAAGCTCCACTCCCATGTCTGCCGATGTGTTGGAACAGAGTCTCTCTCCCTCAGTTACTGGCAGAGACTCTCCTTGTTGAAGGTGCCCCAGACTTCCAAGTGTGGAATTATGACCTGTGGAAGGTGATATGTTCTATCTGGGAGTTTAAACTCTATTCATCATGGAACAAAGCTCCACTCCCATGTCTGCCGATGAGTTGGAACAGAGTCTCTCTCCCTCAGTTACTGGCAGAGACTCTCCTTGTTGAAGGTCCCCCAGACTTCCAAGTGTGGAATTATGACCAGTGGAAGGTGATATGTTCTATCTGGGAGTTTAAACTCTATTCATCATGGAACAAAGCTCCACTCCCATGTCTGCCGATGAGTTGGAACAGAGTCTCTCTCCCTCAGTTACTGGCAGAGACTCTCCTTGTTGAAGGTGCCCCAGACTTCCAGGTGTGGAATTATGACCAGTGGAAGGTGATAAGTTCTGCCTGGGAGGTTCAACTCCCATGTCTGCTGATGTGTTGGAACAGAGTCTCTCTCCCTCAGTTCCTGGCAGAGACTCTCCTTGTTGAAGGTGCCCCAGACTTCCAGGTGTGGAATTATGACCAGTGGAAGGTGATATGTTCTGCCTGGGAGGTTCAACTCTATTCGCCATGGAACAAAGCTCCACTCCCATGTCTGCTGATGTGTTGGAACAGAGTCTCTCTCCCTCAGTTACTTGCAGAGACTCTCCTTGTTGAAGGTGCCCCAGACTTCCAAGTGTGGAATTATGACCAGTGGAAGGTGATATGTTCTATAAGGGAGTTTCAACTCTATTCGCCATGGAACAAAGCTCCACTCCCATGTCTGCTGATGTGTTGGAACAGAGTCTCTCTCCCTCAGTTACTGGCAGAGACTCTCCTTGTTGAAGGTGCCCCAGACTTCCAGGTGTGGAATTATAACCAGTGGAAGGTGATATGTTCTGCCTGGGAGGTTCAACTCTATTCGCCATGGCACAAAGCTCCATTCCCATGTCTGCCGTTGTTTTGGAACAGAGTCTCTCTCCCTCAGTTACTGGCAGAGACTCTCCTTGTTGAAGGTCCCCCAGACTTCCAGGTGTGCAATTATGACTGGTGGAAGGTGATATGTTCTGCCTGGGAGGTTCAACTCTATTCGCCATGGAACAAAGCTCCACTCCCATGTCTGCCGATGTGTTGGAACAGAGTCTCTCTCCCTCAGTTACTGGCAGAGACTCTCCTTGTAGAAGGTGCCCCAGACTTCCAGGTGTGGAATTATGACCAGTGGAAGGTGATATGTTCTGCCTGGGAGGTTCAACTCTATTCGCCATGGCACAAAGCTCCATTCCCATGTCTGCTGTTGTTTTGGAACAGAGTCTCTCTCCCTCAGTTACTGGCAGAGACTCTCCTTGTTAAAGGTCCCCCAGACTTCCAGGTGTGCAATTATGACTGGTGGAAGGTGATATGTTCTGCCTGGGAGGTTCAACTCTATTCGCCATGGAACAAAGCTCCACTCCCATGTCTGCCGATGTGTTGGAACAGAGTCTCTCTCCCTCAGTTACTGGCAGAGACTCTCCTTGTAGAAGGTGCCCCAGACTTCCAGGTGTGGAATTATGACCAGTGGAAGGTGATAAGTTCTGCCTGGGAGGTTCAACTCCAATGTCTGCTGATGTGTTGGAACAGAGTCTCTCTCCCTCAGTTCCTGGCAGAGACTTTCCTTGTTGAAGGTGCCCCAGACTTCCAGCTGTGGAGTTATGACCAGTAGAAGGTGATATGTTCTGCCTGGGAGGTTCAACTCTATTCGCCATGGAAGAAGGCTCCACTACCATGTCTGAAGATGTGTTGGAACAGAGTGTCTCTGCCTCAGTTCCTGGCAGAGACTCTCCTTGTTGAAGGTGCCCCAGACTTCCAGGTGTGGAATTATGACCGGTGGAAGGTGATAAGTTCTGCCTGAGAGGTTCAACTCTATTCGCCATGGAAAAAAGCTCCACTCCCATGTCTGCCGGTGTGTTGGAACAGAGTCTCTCTCCCTCCGTTCTTGGCAGAGACTCTCCTTGTTGAAGGTGCCCCAGACTTCCAGGTGTGGAATTATGACCGGTGCAAGGTGATAAGTTCTGCCTGAGAGGTTCAACTCAATTCGCCATGGAACAAAGCTCCACTCCCATGTCTGCCGATGTGTTGGAACAGAGTCTCTCTCCCTCCGTTCTTGGCAGAGACTCTCCTTGTTGAAGGTGCCCCAGACTTCCAGGTGTGGAATTATGACCAGTGGAAGGTGATATGTTCTGCCTGGGAGGTTCAACTCTATTCGCCATAGAACAAAGTTCCACTCCCATGTCTGCCGATGTGTTGGAAAAGAGTCTCTCTCCCTCCGTTACTGGCAGAGACACTCCTTTTTGAAGGTGCCCCAGACTTCAAGGTGTGGAATTATGACCAGTGGAAGGTGATATGTTCTGCCTGAGAGGTTCAACTCTATTCGCCATGGAACAAAGCTCCACTCCCATGTCTGCCGATGTGTTGGAACAGAGTCTCTCTCCCACAGTTCCTGGCAGAGACTCTCCTTGTTGAAGGTGCCCCAGACTTCCAGGTGTGGAATTATGACCAGTGGAAGGTGATATGTTCTATCTGGGAGTTTCAACTCTATTCGCCATGGAACAAAGCTCCACTCCCATGTCTGCCGATGTGTTGGAACAAAGTCTCTCTCCCTCAGTTACTGGCAGAGACTCTCCTTGTTGAAGGTGCCCCAGACTTCCAAGTGTGGAATTATAACCAGTGGAAGGTGATATGTTCTGCCTGGGAGGTTCAACTCTATTCGCCATGGCACAAAGATCCATTCCCATGTCTGCCGTTGTTTTGGAACAGAGTCTCTCTCCCTCAGTTACTGGCAGAGACTCTCCTTGTTGAAGGTCCCCCAGACTTCCAGGTGTGCAATTATGACTGGTGGAAGGTGATATGTTCTGCCTGGGAGGTTCAACTCTATTCGCCATGGAACAAAGCTCCACTCCCATGTCTGCCGATGTGTTGGAACAGAGTCTCTCTCCCTCAGTTACTGGCAGAGACTCTCCTTGTTGAAGGTGCCCCAGACTTCCAGGTGTGGAATTATGACCAGTGGAAGGTGATAAGTTCTGCCTGGGAGGTTCAACTCCCATGTCTGCTGATGTGTTGGAACAGAGTCTCTCTCCCTCCGTTCTTGGCAGAGACTCTCCTTGTTGAAGGTGCCCAAGACTTCCAGGTGTGGAGTTATGACCAGTGGAAGGTGATATGTTCTTCCTGGGAGGTTCAACTCTATTCGCCATGGAAGAAGGTTCCACTACCATGTCTGAAGATGTGTTGGAACAGAGTGTCTCTGCCTCAGTTACTGACAGAGACTCTCCTTGTTGAAGGTGCCCCAGACTTTCAGGTGTGGAATTATGACCGGTGGAAGGTGATAAGTTCTGCCTGAAAGGTTCAACTCTATTCGCCATGGAACAAAGCTCCACTCCCATGTCTGCCGGTGTGTTGGAACAGAGTCTCTCTCCCTCCGTTCTTGGCAGAGACTCTCCTTGTTGAAGGTGCCCCAGACTTCCAGGTGTGGAATTATGACCGGTGCAAGGTGATAACTTCTGCCTGAGAGGTTCAACTCAATTCGCCATGGAACAAAGCTCCACTCCCATGTCTGCCGATGTGTTGGAACAGAGTCTCTCTCCCTCCGTTCTTGGCAGAGACTCTCCTTGTTGAAGGTGCCCCAGACTTCCAGGTGTGGAATTATGACCAGTGGAAGGTGATATGTTCTGCCTGGGAGGTTCAACTCTATTCGCCATGGAACAAAGTTCCACTCCCATGTCTGCCGATGTGTTGGAACAGAGTCTCTCTCCCTCCGTTACTGGCAGAGACACTCCTTGTTGAAGGTGCCCCAGACTTCAAGGTGTGGAATTATGACCAGTGGAAGGTGATATGTTCTGCCTGAGAGGTTCAACTCTATTCGCCATGGAACAAAGCTACACTCCCATGTCTGCCGATGTGTTGGAACAGAGTCTCTCTCCCACAGTTCCTGGCAGAGACTCTCCTTGTTGAAGGTGCCCCAGACTTCCAGGTGTGGAATTATGACCAGTGGAAGGTGATATGTTCTGCCTGGGAGGTTCAACTCTATTCGCCATGGAACAAAGCTCCACTCCCATGTCTGCCGATGTGTTGGAACAGAGTCTCTCTTCCTCAGTTACTGGCAGAGACTCTCCTTTTTGAAGGTGCCCCAGACTTCCAGGTGTGGAATTATGACCAGTGGAAGGTGATATGTTCTGCCAGGGAGGTTCAACTCTATTCGCCATGGAACAAAGCTCCACTCCCATGTGTGCCGATGTGTTGGAACAGAGACTCTCCTTGTTGAAGGTGCCCCAGACTTCCAAGTGTGGAATTATGACCAGTGGAAGGTGATATGTTCTGTCTGGGAGGTTCAACTCTATTCGCCATGGAACAAAGCTCCACTCCCATGTCTGCTGATGTGTTGGAACAGAGTCTCTCTTCCTCAGTTACCGGCAGTGACTCTCCTTGTTGAAGGTGCCCCAGACTTCCAGGTGTGGAATTATGACCAGTGGAAGGTGATATGTTCTGCCTGGGAGGTTCAACTCTATTCGCCATGGAACAAAGCTCCACTCCCATGTTTGCCGATTTGTTGGAACAGAGACTCTCCTTGTTGTAGGTGCCCTAGACTTTCAAGTGTGGAATTATGACCAGTGGAAGGTGATATGTTCTGTCTGGGAGGTTCATCTCTATTCGCCATGGAACAAAGTTCCACTCCCATGTCTGCTGATGTCTTGGAATAGAGTTTCTCTCACTCAGTTACTGGCAGAGACTCTCCTTGTTGAAGGTGCCCCAGACTTCCAGGTGTGGAATTATGACCAGTGGAAGGTGATATGTTCTGCCTGGGAGGTTCAACTCTATTCGCCATGGAACAAAGCTCCACTCCCACGTCTGCTGATGTGTTGGAACAGAGTCTCTCTTCCTCAGTTACTGACAGTGACTCTCCTTTTTGAAGGTGCCTCAGACTTCCAGGTGTGGAATTATGACCAGTGGAACGTGATATGTTTTGCCTCGGAGGTTCAACTATATTCGCCATGGAACAAAGCTCCAATCTCATGTCTGCCGATGTGTTGGAACAGAGTCTCTCTCCCTCAGTTACTGGCAGAGACTCTCCTTGTTGAAGGTGCCCCAGACATCCAGGTGTGGAATTAGGACCAGTGGAAGGTGATATGTTCTGCCTGGGAGGTTCAACTCTATTCGCTATGGAACAAAGCTCCACTCCCATGTCTGCTGATGTGTTGGAACAGAGTCTCTCTTCCTCAGTTACTGGCAGTGACTCTCCTTGTTGAAGGTACCCCAGACTTCCAGGTGTGGAATTATGACCAGTGGAAGGTGATATGTTCTGCCTGGGAGGTTCAACTCTATTCGCCATGGAACAAAGTTCCACTCCTATGTCTGCCGATGTCTTGGAACAGAGTCTCTCCTTGTTGAAGGTGCCCCAGACTTCCAGGTGTGGAATTATGACCAGTGGAAGGTGATATGTTCTGCCTGGGAGGTTCAACTCTATTCGCCATGGAACAAAGCTCCACTCCCATGTCTGCAGATGTGTTGGAACAGAGACTCTCCTTGTTGAAGGTGCCCCAGACATCCAGTTGTGGAATTAGGACCAGTGGAAGGTGATATGTTCTGCCTGGGAGGTTCAACTCCCATGTCTGCCGATGTGTTGGAACAGAGTCTCTCTCCCTCAATTCCTGGCAGAGACTCTCCTTGTTGAAGGTGCCCCAGACTTCCAGGTGTGGAATTAAGACCAGTGGAAGGTGATAAGTTCTGCCTGGGAGGTTCAACTCCCATGTCTGCCGATGTGTTGGAACAGAGTCTCTCTCCCTCAGTTACTGGCAGAGACTTTCCTTGTTGAAGGTGCCCCAGACTTCCAGGTGTGGAATTATGACCGGTGGAAGGTGATAAGTTCTGCCTGGGAGGTTCAACTCTATTTGCCATGGAACAAAGTTCCAGTCCCATGTCTGCCGATGCTTTGGAACAGAGTCTCTCTCCCTCAGTTACTGGCAGAGACTCTCCTTGTTGAAGGTGCCCCAGACTTCCAGGTGTGGAATTATGACCAGTGGAAGGTGATATGTTCTGCCTGGGAGGTTCACCTCTATTCGCCATGGAACAAAGCTCCACTCCCATGTCTGCCGATGTGTTGGAACAGAGTCTCTCTTCCTCAGTTACTGGCAGAGACTCTCCTTGTTGAAGGTGCCCCAGACTTCCAGGTGTGGAATTATGACCATTGGAAGGTGATATGTTCTGCCTGGGAGGTTCAACTCTATTCGCCATGGAATAAAGCTCCACTCCCATGTCTGCCGATGTGTTGGAACAGAGTCTCTCTCCCTCAGTTACTGGCAGAGACTCTCCTTGCTGAAGTTGCCCCAGACTTCCGTGTGTGGAATTATGACCGGTGGAAGTGATATGTTCTGCCTGGGAGGTTCAACTCTATTCGCCATGGAACAAAGCTCCACTCCCCTGTCTGCCGATGTGTTGGAACAGAGTCTCTCTCCCTCAGTTCCTGGCAGAGACTCTCCTTGTTGAAGGTGCCCCAGACATCCAGGTGTGGAATTAGGACCAGTGGAAGGTGATATGTTCTGCCTGGGAGGTTCAACTCCCATGTCTGCCGATGTGTTGGAACAGAGTCTCTCTCCCTCAGTTACTGGCAGAGACTTTCCTTGTTGAAGGTGCCCCAGACTTCCAGGTGTGGAATTATGACCGGTGGAAGGTGATAAGTTCTGCCTGGGAGGTTCAACTCTATTCGCCATGGAACAAAGTTCCAGTCCCATGTCTGCCGATGTTTTGGAACAGAGTCTCTCTCCCTCAGTTACTGGCAGAGACTCTCCTTGTTGAAGGTGCCCCAGACTTCCAGATGTGGAATTATGACCAGTGGAAGTTGATATGTTCTGTCTGGGAGGCTCAACTCTATTCGCCTTGGAACAAAGCTCCACTCCCATGTCTGCTGATGTGTTGGAACAGAGTCTCTCTCCCTCAGTTACTGGCAGAAACTCTCCTTGTTGAAGGTGCCCCAGACTTCCAGGTGTGGAATTATGACCGGTGGAAGGTGATATGTTCTGCCTGGGAGGCTCAACTCTATTCGCCTTGGAACAAAGCTCCACTCCCATGTCTGCCGATGTGTTGGAACAGAGTCTCTCTCCCTCAGTTACTGGCAGAGACTCTCCTTTTTGAAGGTGCCCCAGACTTCCAGGTGTGGAATTATGACGAGTGGAAGGTGATATGTTCTGCCTGGGAGGTTCAACTCTATTCGCCATGGAACAAAACTCCACTCCCATGTCTGGTGATGTGTTGGAAAAGAGTCTCTCTCCCTCAGTTACTGGCAGAGACTCTCCTTTTTGAAGGTGCCTCAGACTTCCAGGTGTGGAATTATGACCGGTGGAAGGTGATATGTTCTGCCTGGGAGGTTCAACTCTATTCGCCATGGAACAAAGTTCCAGTCCCTTGTCTGCCGATGTTTTGGAACAGAGTCTCTCTCCCTCAGTTACTGGCAGAGACTCTCCTTGTTGAAGGTGCCCCAGACTTCCAGGTGTGGAATTATGACCAGTGGAAGGTGATAAGTTCTGCCTGGGAGGTTCAACTCTATTCGCCATGGAACAAAGCTCCACTCCCATGTCTGCCGATGTGTTGGAACAGAGTCTCTCTCCCTCAGTTCCTGGCAGAGACTCTCCTTGTTGAAGGTGCCCCAGACATCCAGGTGTGTGTAGCCCAGTGAAAACAGGGGTATCATCATCTCTAGATCCCTGCCTCACAAACACAGCTAAACTGTGCACATACACCTGTGTATCACACTACTACACAGCAACTATAGAGTTAACAAAACAAAGCTGCTGTAGTGACATCACACAATATTGTTACATTTTGCAGAGACAAGTGCAGACCAGGCCTAGTGTCTGGGTTGTGGTAGTGCAGAGCAGGTCCAGTGTCTGTGTGGTAGTGCAAGAACCTGCAGCAGAAGACACCTCAGCAAAGCTGGGAAGAGATTGCACATTAATTGCACATAAGAAAGAGCTGGAAGCACAAGATATTCCTGCACAGGACAGAGAATGAATATATGTAACTGCAGAAGCTACAGAGGATCCAGAGACATGTGCAGAGGGAGGACACTGGAGCACAGAGACACCTCAGCCTCATACATAAGGTACTGAAGTCACTGCCCCTAGAACTTGTCTTGGATTATTATTACTGTGATTGCTGTGTGAAGTGTTCAGACTGCTGAGAATAAACTGTTCAAAGAGACTGTGGAACATGTGCTTATCTATCTGGGCCTAATATCCCCTAAACTACACACCCTCAGAATCCTAAAAGAACTCGCCCCTGCTAGCCCATCGTGGTCTGGCGTTGTGGCTGTTACATTGGTGGCCCGTACGCGGATTTTGAGTGGATTTGGGATGCCCCAGAGTGTCTTAAAGATACAGTACACCGCTAGTGAATCTCAGAACTGTGTATAAAGAGAAAGTGCCTTGCTGTACTAACAATAGCCATGGATATACAGCAACAGTTAGATGCCATTAGTGGGTCTCTCCTGCCATTAACCCGCGCAGAACTGTTGTCAGTGGCCAAACAAGCCAAGGTGCCAGAGGACAGAATTAATCAAGCCCGCACCCGCAGACATCTTATCACAGCCATTAATAGGACCCTAGATGAAGCTGAGGAGAGTGAAGAATCAGAAACTGTGATTGTGTTCTTGCAGAGACTAGCCCAATTTATTACAAGCCTGGGAGCTAGTAACTCAAATGAGGGTTTGGTGTCTGAAGAGAACCTGTCATCCCCACAAAAGGTGCTGCAAGGATTAAAAGAACAGGTTCAAGCCCTACAACAGACTGTGTTAGATTCAGCTACTACACTGGGAGGGGTATTTAGCACTGGTCCATCTCCAAGCAAGTCTAAGCCAGTAAAGAGAACCAGTCCTACTCCTGAGATCACCATCAGGAAAAAGTTTAAAATAAATGGCAAGATTGGGGAGAGAGAGGAAAGACTGTCCTATACTAATCTCATTCATCAGATAGATTTGGGAGTCCAGAAAGGATACCGTGATGAAGAAATTATTGAGGCAGTAGTGAAAGCCGTCAGTCCTGGACTGCACCTCAGAAATATGCTGGAAATAAAAAATAATCTGACTTTACCCCAACTCAGAATTATCTTAAAGGGACATTACAAAGAAGAAAGCACATCTGACCTTTACCATAAACTGATCAATATCTCTCAAGACATCAGAGAATCCCCTCAGAACTTCTTGTTCAGAGCTATTGTGCTTAAAGAGAGGCTTTTGTTTGCATCCAGAGAAGATGAAGCAGAAGAAAGATTTGATCCAGGTTTAATCCAGAAGAAGTTTCTCAGATCTGTTTGGACAGGTTTATTAAGTGAAAACATCAAGTTCCAGTTGAAGCGGTATCTGGAAGTGCCCCACATAACAGATGAGGAATTAATTGAGAAACTGAATGATGCTGTCAGCCTTGAATCAGAAAGGGAACAAAAATTAAAGAAGCACTCTGCAAGCAAAATCACCAAGGTGACTCCTCCTAAAACAGAAATGGTGGGTGTGCCACAAGGAGAAGTCAGAGAAACTGATCTTGTGCCTAGCCAAGCACCAATCAGCCCCAAAACACTACTGAAAGCGACAGTAACACCAACTGATTGGGAAGCAGTAGTGAGTGATCTTCGAGCAGAATTGGCTGAAGTGAAAAGAGCCTTAAGAGCAGAACCAGAACAGAGATTCAGGAGAACACGTCGGGTCTTTCAACACAGACCACCCCCAGTGGACAGACCACCTCCAGCTTGTGAAGATTGCATAAACTCCAATCAAGCTAGAGCCTGTTGCCATTGCCTTAAATGTGGTGAAGAAGGACATTTTTCTAAAGACTGCAGAGTACCTCGTTTCAAGCAGTTAAAAGGCAGAGGGTTGCTGGTGAGGGACAACCAGTAACCTCAACCCCAAAGCGGTCCCAAACTAACCACACAAACCATGCAATGTCTTTTGAAGCTACTCAGAATGAAGAGAGGCTGCGCCAATATTATCCCCAAGTGTGTGACCGTCTTCAACAACTCCAAGCAAGAAGAAACTACTCAGTCACCAGTATTGATAGTGACACTTCTTTAGGCTATGCACCATCAGAAGAAAGCATGTCAGAAGACCAGCCTAAACTAATTAACCTGGTTGGAGAAAAATGCATGATCAAGTGCACACTAGATGGATTTCCTTTTAAAGCTCTGTGGGACACAGGAGCTCAAGTCAGTATCCTGAATGAAGAGTGGAGGCGACAATACCTACCTCATACCAGACTCAGGTCAGTACAAGAACTGGTAGGTTCTGGCCCATTTAGTGGAAGAGCTGCAAATCAGACTGTAATACCTTTCTTAGCATGGGTTGAAGTTACCTTTAGATTGTGTGCCAAGCAGAACAATTCTTGTGAACTGTCAGTACCTTTCCTGGTTACTAGTGACCAGCGAGTCGCAGAAGAACCTATTATTGGTTACAATGTGATTGCTGAAGTGGTTCACCAAACCAAGAGTCACACTCCACTAGTGGACTCAGTGTCTACATCCTTTGCATTACCTAACAGGGCAGCAGAGAGAGTGGTGCAAGCTCTCAAGAAGGCCGAAACAACTGTGTCAGTCCGAGAGGTAAGGATAGGCCTACGTTCAACTACCATTCCTGCTCATACAGCGGTGGGAGTGAAGTGTGGTGTCAGAGTGGGACCAAGACCAAAGCCACAGAAGATGCTGTTTGTTCCTCAAGATCCTGCTCAGCTGCCTGAAGGTGTCATCACAGGTGAGACTGTGGTAAGCATTCCTTATAGTGGTTTTGCCAAAGTGACTGTGCTAGTTATGAATTCCACCAAGCATGAAGTGAAATTGGATCCTAGAACTTCATTGGGAAATCTTGAAGATATCAAGACTGTTTACCCAGCTAATGTGAGACCAATCCATTCACCACCTGAGAGTGCATCATCATCTCCTAGAGTGAACACCTGTCAACAAGAGAAACAGACACCTTCCTCGGGAGAACATTGGGATCCACCGGTTTCCCTAGAGCATTTGGGAGCAGAAGAACAACAGATGGTAAGACGGATGTTGAGAGAAGAATGTCATGCCTTTGCTAAAGATGACTTTGATGTTGGATGTATTCCTTCACTGAAAATGAGGATCAACCTTAAAGATAATACTCCAGTGACTAAGGGGTATACAGGAGTACCAAAACCCCTACACAAAGAAGTTAAAGAATACCGTCAAGACCTTATCAACAGAGGATGGGTCCAGAAGTCCAAATCATCTTATTCCTCTCCCATTGTGTGTGTTAGGAAGAAGGATGGAACTCTTAGACTTTGCTGTGACTACAGAGAGTTAAATTCAAAGACTATACTAGATCGTCATCCTCTTCCCAGAATACAAGATATGTTAGACAGCTTGCCCGGAAGCACTTGGTTCTCTGTCCTAGACCAAGGCAAGGCCTATCATCAAGGTTTTATTGAAGAAGCCAGTAGACCATTGACCGCCTTCATTACTCCTTGGGGTCTCTATGAGTGGATTCGCATTCCCTTTGGACTCAGCAATGCACCCGCCGAGTTTCAAAGAAGCATGGAAGCCTGTATGGAAGGATTGAGAGATGATATCTGCCAGCCTTATTTGGATGATAACCTCGTCCACAGTAAGACCTTCACTGATCATGTGGAACACATAAGAACTGTTCTACAACGTTATCAACAACATGGAGTGAAGCTGACACCCAAAAAATGTGAACTCTTCAAGAGAAAGGTCCGATATCTTGGAAAGATTGTATCCGGAGAAGGCTATACAATGGATTCAAAAGAAATTGCTCCAGTGAAAGCATTGAAAGACAAACCTCCATCTACAGTAGGAGAACTAAGAAAGATTCTAGGTTTCCTTTCCTACTACCGAACTTACATTCAGAACTTTTCCAAGATTGCATCTCCTTTATATGCTCTCTTGTCAGGAAACTCCACCTCTAGTGCTGTGACACCAGAGGACAAAAAGAAGAAACAAAGCAGACCTAAAACCAAAGGAAGAATATCAGCTTCTGTCCAACAACCTATCAACTGGACTTCTCATCACCAAGAAGTGCTAGAGGAACTAGTTGACTGTTTGATCCAACCACCAGTTATGGGATACCCTGACTTTAACACTTCATTCATCCTACATTGTGATGCTTCTCAAGTAGGACTTGGAGCCGTCCTGTACCAAAGACAAGATGGAAAACTAAGAGTTATTGGTTATGGGTCAAGAACTTTAACACCAGCTGAGAAAAACTACCATTTACATTCTGGGAAGTTAGAATTCCTAGCTATGAAGTGGGCCATCTGTGAAAGATTCAGAGACTACTTATACTACAGTCCAGAATTTGTGGTCTACACAGACAACAATCCTTTGACTTATGTCCTAACCACAGCAAAACTAAATGCAACTGGTCAAAGATGGGTCGCGGAACTAGCAGACTTTAATTTCAGTATTAAATATCGTCCAGGCAAGTCTAACACAGATGCAGACGTCTTGTCAAGAATGCCACTTGAACCAGATGACTACATGCAACAATGTTCAGAAGAAGTGGGAATGGAAGACATTGTGAGTACTGTTCAAGCCATTCAATTACAACAAGAGGAGTACATGCCCACCTGGTGTCCTCTTGCTGTGGAAATAACTGTAAAGGATCAGGAATTGGACTCTACTGTTTCTATTCGCCAGTTGTCCAAAGAGACAATCAGAAAGGCTCAGAAAGAAGACAGAGTTATTGGAAGAGTACTTCACTATCTAAGTCAAGATAGACTTCCAAGCAAAAGAGAGAGAGAAGCTGAGTCACCTGCTATCAATACTTTATTGAAGGAGTGGCCTAAGCTCTATTTGACTTCAGATGGGATTCTACATCGAAAGAGAGGACCCAATTCACAACTTGTGTTACCACGAGTCTACCACCATACAGTGTTTAGAGAACTCCATGAAGACATGGGTCATTTAGGAGTTGAAAGAACAACTAACCTAATTCGAGAAAGATTCTTTTGGCCTTATATGCAGAAAGACATTGAAAGATATGTGACCAAGGAATGTGGTTGTTTAAAAGACAAACGCCCTCATAAACCTATCAGAGCACCCATGGGAAACATCACAACAACTTACCCGTTTGAGATGGTGTCCATTGACTTCTTACATCTAGAACAATGTAAAGGAGGTTATGAATACATCCTTGTTGTCATGGATCATTTCACTAAGTTTGCACAGGCTTATGCAACTACCAATAAGTCTGGGAGAACAGCTGCTCAGAAAATCTTCAATGATTTTGCCCTCAAGTTTGGCTTTCCAACCAAGCTCCACCATGATCAAGGTAGAGAGTTTGAAAATCAGCTCTTTCATCACCTTGGAAGATACTGTAGAATTCAGAAATCACATACCACCCCATATCATCCAGAAGGAAATGGCCAAGTGGAAAGATTCAACAGAACTCTACTATCCATGTTGAGAACTCTTACCTCAGAAGAGAAAAGAGATTGGAAAAAGTCACTGTCTAAGATGGTGCATGCCTACAATTGTACCAAAAGTGAAGCCACAGGATATTCACCCTTTTATCTTCTATTTGGCAGATCACCACGTCTTCCGATAGACATTATGTTTGATACACCAGTTTCAGACACTTACAAGACCTACCCTGACTATGTTCGTGCTTGGAAACAACGCATGACTGAAGCCTATAAAATAGCTTCAAAAGTTGCCACTGAAGGACAACACAAAAACAAAGACCACTATGACAGGAAATGTCATGGAGCTGAATTGTTACCTGGAAACAGAGTGTTGGTGAGAAATCTACTTGAAAAAGGTGGACCTGGTAAACTTCGTTCTTACTGGGAAGACAAAATCTACGTTGTTGTCAGAAGAAGGAGTAAAGATAGTCCTGTATATGAAGTGAAGCAAGAAGCGGGAAACAACAATAAAACAAGAATCCTACACCGAAACTTGTTATTGCCTTGTGACTACCTACCACCAGATAAATTCAATCTTGAATTAAGGAATCAACCTAAACCTTCTAAACCTTCAAGAAGACCTCAACTTGAAGAATCACTTGAAGAACCTGAAGAAAATTACTTAGACAGCTCAGATGAAGAAGATAGCACTTACATCTTGAGAATGCCTACTAGGAGCAGTTATCCTCAAAACAGAAATACATTAAACCCTGAAGCCTCAGAGTTTACACCACAAACATCTTGTGAAGAAACTCCAGGAAGTACTGAAATCATACCAGAGTCAACTACAGTTGAACCAGAAGCTGAAACAAATCAGGAACCTGAACTTGAACCGATTCTAGAAGTTGATGCTGATGATCCAATACCTGAGACTGTAATCAGATCTTCTACAAGAGAAAGAAGAAGACCTCTTACATTAACCTATGACACATTGGGTGAGCCAAGTGCCGTGCCAAGAACTGTTCAATTAAAACAAGTTTCATTACCTGTTACCCAGGAATTACAACCTGAGTGGTACCTACCAACCACTTGTTTTTCCGAACCTTTTTGAACACTGATTTTTGCATCCTTTTTCTCATATTTTTTTGATGGACTAAGGACATACAAATGTTTTATCAGTTAGTTAGTGTTAGCTTAGGTTTCAAGCTTCAATGAACAATAGACCAACCCAACAAGATCTCAAGAAACTGTTTATATATATTCATGCAATGTTTAATTCATCTTTAACATTCTTTTTCTCCTTTAAGCAGGAAATTCTTCGAGAATGTTAGTTAGAATTTATAGAATAGGATGTTATTGTTTTTGCTGTAACCTGTTTAAACCTACATAATATGTCAGGTCATCACCCCCCTTGTCACCTCAAAAGAAGGACAGGTCAAGCAATATACACCTACCACGGTGGAAACCTGGTTCACATGCCTTAAACCAGTTTACCAACTGGACCACTGGAAGTGTAGACGTCCACTACCCAGAGGAAACCTTACCAGGGGTAACAACCCTATACCAGGAACAAAACTGGGAGGACTAGTTCCAACCAACCCTGTCTTCACCAGTGTAACTCACTGATGTCGAGGACGACATTAAATTCAGAGGGGAAGAGTGTAGCCCAGTGAAAACAGGGGTATCATCATCTCTAGATCCCTGCCTCACAAACACAGCTAAACTGTGCACATACACCTGTGTATCACACTACTACACAGCAACTATAGAGTTAACAAAACAAAGCTGCTGTAGTGACATCACACAATATTGTTACATTTTGCAGAGACAAGTGCAGACCAGGCCTAGTGTCTGGGTTGTGGTAGTGCAGAGCAGGTCCAGTGTCTGTGTGGTAGTGCAAGAACCTGCAGCAGAAGACACCTCAGCAAAGCTGGGAAGAGATTGCACATTAATTGCACATAAGAAAGAGCTGGAAGCACAAGATATTCCTGCACAGGACAGAGAATGAATATATGTAACTGCAGAAGCTACAGAGGATCCAGAGACATGTGCAGAGGGAGGACACTGGAGCACAGAGACACCTCAGCCTCATACATAAGGTACTGAAGTCACTGCCCCTAGAACTTGTCTTGGATTATTATTACTGTGATTGCTGTGTGAAGTGTTCAGACTGCTGAGAATAAACTGTTCAAAGAGACTGTGGAACATGTGCTTATCTATCTGGGCCTAATATCCCCTAAACTACACACCCTCAGAATCCTAAAAGAACTCGCCCCTGCTAGCCCATCGTGGTCTGGCGTTGTGGCTGTTACATGTGGAATTAGGACCAGTGGAAGGTGATATGTTCTGCCTGGGAGGTTCAACTCCCATGTCTGCCGATGTGTTGGAACAGAGTCTCTCTCCCTCAGTTCCTGGCAGAGACTCTCCTTGTTGAAGGTGCCCCAGACTTCCAGGTGTGGAATTAAGACCAGTGGAAGGTGATACGTTCTGCCTGGGAGGTTCCACTCCCATGTCTGCCGATGTTTTGGAACAGAGTCTCTCTCCCTTAGTTACTGGCAGAGACTCTCCTTGTTGAAGGTGCCCCAGACTTCCAGGTGTGGAATTATGACCAGTGGAAGGTGATAAGTTCTGCCTGGGAGGTTCAACTCTATTCGCCATGGAACAAAGCTCCACTCCCTTGTCTGCTGATGTGTTGGAACAGAGTCTCTATCCCTCAGTTACTGGCAGAGACTCTCCTCGTTGAAGGTGCCCCAGACTTCCAGGTGTGGAATTATGACCGTTGGAAGTTGATATGTTCTGCATGGGAGGTTCAACTCTATTCGCCATGGAACAAAGCTCCACTCCCATGTTTGCTGATGTGTTGGAACAGAGTCTCTCTCCCTCAGTTACTGGCAGAGACTCTCCTTGTTGAAGGTGCCCCAGACTTCGAGGTGTGGAATTATGACCGGTGGAAGGTGATATGTTCTGCCTGGGAGGCTCAACTCTATTCGCCTTGGAACAAAGCTCCACTCCCATGTCTGCCGATGTGTTGGAACAGAGTCTCTCTCCCTCAGTTACTGTCAGAGACTCTCCTTGTTGAAGGTGCCTCAGACTTCCAGGTGTGGAATTATGACCAGTGGAAGGTGATATGTTTTGCTTGGGAGGTTCAACTCTATTCGCCATGGAACAAAGCTCCACTCCCATGTCTGCCGATGTGTTGGAACAGAGTCTCTCTCCCTCAGTTACTGGCAGAGACTCTCCTTGTTGAAGGTGCCCCAGACTTCAAGGTGTGGAATTATGACCAGTGGTAGGTGATATGTTCTGCCTGGGAGGTTCATCTCTATTCCCCATGGAACAAAGCTCCACTCCCATGTCTGCCGATGTGTTGGAACAGAGTCTCTCTCCCTCAGTTACTGGCAGAGACTCTCCTTGTTAAAAAAGCCCCAGGCTTCCAGATGTGGAATTAAGACCAGTGGAAGGTGATAAGTTCTGCCTGGGAGGTTCAACTGCCATGTCTGCCGATGTGTTGGAACAGAGTCTCTCTCCCTCAGTTACTGGCAGAGACTTTCCTTGTTGAAGGTGCCCCAGACTTCCAGGTGTGGAATTATGAGCAGTGGAAGGTGATATGTTCTGCCTGGGAGGTTCAACTCTATTCGCCATGGAACAAAGTTCCAGTCCCATGTCTGCTGATGTTTTGGAATAGAGTCTCTCTCCCTCAGTTACTGGCAGAGACACTCCTTGTTGAAGGTGCCCCAGACTTCAAGGTGTGGAATTATGACCAGTGTAAGGTTATAATTTCTGCCTGGGAGGTTCAACTCCTATGTCTGCTGATGTGTTGGAACAGAGTCTCTCTCCCTCAGTTCCTGGCAGAGACTCTCCATGTTGAAGGTGCCCCAGACTTCCAGGTGTGGAATTATGACCAGTGGAAGGTGATATGTTCTGCCTGGGAGGTTCAACTCTATTCGCCATGGAACAAAGCTCCACTCCCATGTCTGCCATTGTGTTGGAACAGAGTCTCTCTCCCTCAGTTACTGGCAGAGACTCTCCTTGTTGAAGGTGCCCCAGACTTCCAGGTGTGGAATTATGACCAGTGGAAGGTGATATGTTCTGCCTGGGAGGTTCAACTCTATTCGCCATGGAACAAAGCTCCACTCCCATGTCTGCAGATGTGTTGGAACAGAGTCTCTCTCCCTCAGTTACTGGCAGAGACTCTCCTTGTTGAAGGTGCCCCAGACTTCCAGGTGTGGAATTATGACCTGTGGAAGGTGATATGTTCTCCCTGGGAGGTTCAACTCTATTCTCCATGGAACAAAACTCCACTCCCATGTCTGCCGATGTGTTGGAAAAGAGTCTCTCTCCCTCAGTTACTGGCAGAGACTCTCCTTGTTGAAGGTGCTCCAGACTTCCAGGTGTGGAATTATGACCAGTGGAAGGTGATAAGTTCTGCCTGGGAGGTTCTACTCTATTCGCCATGGAACAAAGCTCCACTCCCAAGTCTGCCGATGTGTTGGAACAGAGTTTCTCTCCCTCAGTTACTGGCAGAGACTCTCCTTGTTGAAGGTGCCCAAGACTTCCGGTGGAAGGTGATAAGTTCTGCATGGCAGGTTCAACTCCCATGTCTGCCAATGTGTTGTAACAGAGTCTCTCTCCCTCAGTTACTGGCAGAGACTCTCCTTGTTGAAAGTGCACCAGACTTCCAGGTGTGGAACTTTGACCGGTGGAAGGTGATATGTTCTGCCTGGGAGGTTCAACTCTATTCGCCATGGAACAAAGCTCCACTCCCATGTCTGCCGATGTGTTGGAACAGAGTCTCTCTCCCTCAGTTACTGGCAGAGACTCTCCTTGCTGAAGTTGCCCCAGACTTCCAGGTGTGGAATTATGACCGGTGGAAGGTGATATGTTCTGCCTGGGAGGTTCAACTCTATTCGCCATGGAACAAAGCTCCACTCCCGTGTCTGCTGATGTGATGGAACAGAGTCTCTCTCCCTCAGTTACTGGCAGAGACTCTCCTTGTTGAAGGTGCCCCAGACTTCCAGGTGTGGAACTTTGACCGGTGGAAGGTGATATGTTCTGCCTGGGAGGTTCAACTCTATTCGCCATGGAACAAAGCTCCACTCCCATGTCTGCCATTGTGTTGGAACAGAGTCTCTCTCCCTCAGTTACTGGCAGAGACTCTCCTTGTTGAAGGTGCCCCAGACTTCCAGGTGTGGAATTAGGACCAGTGGAAGGTGATATGTTCTGCCTGGGAGGTTCAACTCTATTCGCCATGGAACAAAGCTCCACTCCCATGTCTGCAGATGTGTTGGAACAGAGTCTCTCTCCCTCAGTTACTGGCAGAGACTCTCCTTGTTGAAGGTGCCCCAGACTTCCAGGTGTGGAATTATGACTTGTGGAAGGTGATATGTTCTCCCTGGGAGGTTCAACTCTATTCTCCATGGAACAAAACTCCACTCCCATGTCTGCCGATGTGTTGGAAAAGAGTCTCTCTCCCTCAGTTACTGGCAGAGACTCTCCTTGTTGAAGGTGCTCCAGACTTCCAGGTGTGGAATTATGACCAGTGGAAGGTGATAAGTTCTGCCTGGGAGGTTCAACTCTATTCGCCATGGAACAAAGCTCCACTCCCATGTCTGCCGATGTGTTGGAACAGAGTCTCTCTCCCTCAGTTACTGGCAGAGACTCTCCTTGTTGAAGGTGCCCCAGACTTCCAGGTGTGGTATTATGACCAGTGGAAGGTGATATGTTCTGCCTGGGAGTTTCATCTCTATTCGCCATGGAACAAAGCTCCACTCCCAAGTCTGCCGATGTGTTGGAACAGAGTCTCTCTCCCTCAGTTACTGGCAGAGACTCTCCTTGTTGAAGGTGCCCCAGACTTCCAAGTGTGGAAGTGTGGAAGTATGACCGGTGGAAGGTGATAAGTTCTGCATGGCAGGTTCAACTCCCATGTCTGCCAATGTGTTGTAACAGAGTCTCTCTCCCTCAGTTACTGGCAGAGACTCTCCTTGCTGAAGTTGCCCCAGACTTCCAGGTGTGGAATTATGACCGGTGGAAGGTGATATGTTTTGCCTGGGAGGTTCAACTCTATTCGCCATGGAACAAAGCTCCACTCCCGTGTCTACTGATGTGTTGGAACAGAGTCTCTCTCCCTCAGTTACTGGCAGAGACTCTCCTTGTTGAAGGTGACCCAGACTTCCAGGTGTGGAATTATGACCAGTGGAAGGTGATATGTTCTGCCTGGGAGGTTCAACTCTATTCGCCATGGAACAAAGCTCCACTCCCATGTCTGCCGATGTGTTGGAACAGAGTCTCTCCTTGTTGAAGGTGCCCCAGACATCCAGGTGTGGAATTAGGACCAGTAG
The DNA here is from genome assembly GCF_040894005.1 of Engystomops pustulosus. Taxonomy (NCBI): domain Eukaryota; kingdom Metazoa; phylum Chordata; class Amphibia; order Anura; family Leptodactylidae; genus Engystomops; species Engystomops pustulosus. Next base: position 180,788,662 of record NC_092412.1, on the reverse strand, counting down.
AAGGTGATAAGTTCTGCCTGGGAGGTTCAACTCCCATGTCTGCCGATGTGTTGGAACAGAGTCTCTCTCCCTCAGTTACTGGCAGAGACTCTCCTTGTTGAAGGTGCCCCAGACTTCCAGGTGTGGAATTATGACCATTGGAAGGTGATATGTTCTGCCTGGGAGGTTCAACTCTATTCGCCATGGAATAAAGCTCCACTCCCATGTCTGCCGATGTGTTGGAACAGAGTCTCTCTCCCTCAGTTACTGGCAGAGACTCTCCTTGCTGAAGTTGCCCCAGATTTCCGTGTGTGGAATTATGACCGGTGGAAGTGATATGTTCTGCCTGGGAGGTTCAACTCTATTCGCCATGGAACAAAGCTCCACTCCCATGTCTGCCGATGTGGTGGAACAGAGTCTCTCTCCCTCAGTTCCTGGCAGAGACTCTACTTGTTGAAGGTGCCCCAGACATCCAGGTGTGGAATTAGGACCAGTGGAAGGTGATATGTTCTGCCTGGGAGGTTCAACTCCCATGTCTGCCGATGTGTTGGAACAGAGTCTCTCTCCCTCAGTTCCTGGCAGAGACTCTCCTTGTTGAAGGTGCCCCAGACTTCCAGGTGTGGAAATAAGACCAGTGGAAGGTGATAAGTTCTGCCTGGGAGGTTCAACTCTATTCGCCATGGAACAAAGCTCCACTCCCATGTCTGCTGATGTGTTGGAACAGAGTCTCTCTCCCTCAGTTACTGGCAGAGACACTCCTTGTTGAAGGTGCCCTAGCCTTCAAGGTGTGGAATTATGACCAGTGGTAGGTGATATGTTCTGCCTGGGAGGCTCAACTCTATTCGCCTTGGATTAAAGCTCCACTCTCATGTCTGCCGATGTGTTGGAACAGAGTCTCTCTCCCTCAGTTACTGTCAGAGACTCTCCTTGTTGAAGGTGCCTCAGACTTCCAGGTGTGGAATTATGACCAGTGGAAGGTGATATGTTTTGCTTGGGAGGTTCAACTCTATTCGCCATGGAACAAAGCTCCACTCCCATGTCTGCCGATGTGTTGGAACAGAGTCTCTCTCCCTCAGTTACTGGCAGAGACTCTCCTTGTTGAAGGTGCCCCAGACTTCAAGGTGTGGAATTACGACCGGTGGAAGGTGATATGTTCTGCCTGGGAGGTTCAACTCCCATGTCTGCCGATGTGTTGGAACAGAGTCTCTCTCCCTCAGTTCCTGGCAGAGACTCTCCTTGTTGAAGGTGCCCCAGACTTCCAGGTGTGGAAATAAGACCAGTGGAAGGTGATAAGTTCTGCCTGGGAGGTTCAACTCTATTCGCCATGGAACAAAGCTCCACTCCCATGTCTGCTGATGTGTTGGAACAGAGTCTCTCTCCCTCAGTTACTGGCAGAGACACTCCTTGTTGAAGGTGCCCCAGACTTCAAGGTGTGGAATTATGACCAGTGGTAGGTGATATGTTCTGCCTGGGAGGCTCAACTCTATTCGCCTTGGATTAAAGCTCCACTCCCATGTCTGCCGATGTGTTGGAACAGAGTCTCTCTCCCTCAGTTACTGTCAGAGACTCTCCTTGTTGAAGGTGCCCCAGACTTCCAGGTGTGGAATTATGACCAGTGGAAGGTGATAAGTTCTGCCTGGGAGGTTCAACTCTATTCGCCATGGAACAAAGCTCCACTCCCATGTCTGCCGATGTGTTGGAACAGAGTCTCTCTCCCTCAGTTCCTGGCAGAGACTCTCCTTGTTGAAGGTGCCCCAGACATCCAGGTGTGGAATTAGGACCAGTGGAAGGTGATATGTTCTGCCTGGGAGGTTCAACTCCCATGTCTGCCGATGTGTTGGAACAGAGTCTCTCTCCCTCAGTTCCTGGCAGAGACTCTCCTTGTTGAAGGTGCCCCAGACTTCCAGGTGTGGAATTAAGACCAGTGGAAGGTGATACGTTCTGCCTGGGAGGTTCCACTCCCATGTCTGCCGATGTTTTGGAACAGAGTCTCTCTCCCTTAGTTACTGGCAGAGACTCTCCTTGTTGAAGGTGCCCCAGACTTCCAGGTGTGGAATTATGACCAGTGGAAGGTGATAAGTTCTGCCTGGGAGGTTCAACTCTATTCGCCATGGAACAAAGCTCCACTCCCTTGTCTGCTGATGTGTTGGAACAGAGTCTCTATCCCTCAGTTACTGGCAGAGACTCTCCTCGTTGAAGGTGCCCCAGACTTCCAGGTGTGGAATTATGACCGTTGGAAGTTGATATGTTCTGCATGGGAGGTTCAACTCTATTCGCCATGGAACAAAGCTCCACTCCCATGTTTGCTGATGTGTTGGAACAGAGTCTCTCTCCCTCAGTTACTGGCAGAGACTCTCCTTGTTGAAGGTGCCCCAGACTTCGAGGTGTGGAATTATGACCGGTGGAAGGTGATATGTTCTGCCTGGGAGGCTCAACTCTATTCGCCTTGGAACAAAGCTCCACTCCCATGTCTGCCGATGTGTTGGAACAGAGTCTCTCTCCCTCAGTTACTGTCAGAGACTCTCCTTGTTGAAGGTGCCTCAGACTTCCAGGTGTGGAATTATGACCAGTGGAAGGTGATATGTTTTGCTTGGGAGGTTCAACTCTATTCGCCATGGAACAAAGCTCCACTCCCATGTCTGCCATTGTGTTGGAACAGAGTCTCTCTCCCTCAGTTACTGGCAGAGACTCTCCTTGTTGAAGGTGCCCCAGACTTCCAGGTGTGGAATTATGACCAGTGGAAGGTGATATGTTCTGCCTGGGAGGTTCAACTCTATTCGCCATGGAACAAAGCTCCACTCCCATGTCTGCAGATGTGTTGGAACAGAGTCTCTCTCCCTCAGTTACTGGCAGAGACTCTCCTTGTTGAAGGTGCCCCAGACTTCCAGGTGTGGAATTATGACCTGTGGAAGGTGATATGTTCTCCCTGGGAGGTTCAACTCTATTCTCCATGGAACAAAACTCCACTCCCATGTCTGCCGATGTGTTGGAAAAGAGTCTCTCTCCCTCAGTTACTGGCAGAGACTCTCCTTGTTGAAGGTGCTCCAGACTTCCAGGTGTGGAATTATGACCAGTGGAAGGTGATAAGTTCTGCCTGGGAGGTTCTACTCTATTCGCCATGGAACAAAGCTCCACTCCCATGTCTGCCGATGTATTGGAACAGAGTCTCTCTCCCTCAGTTACTGGCAGAGACTCTCCTTGTTGAAGGTGCCCCAGACTTCCAGGTGTGGAATTATGACCAGTGGAAGGTGATATGTTCTGCCTGGGAGGTTCATCTCTATTCGCCATGGAACAAAGCTCCACTCCCAAGTCTGCCGATGTGTTGGAACAGAGTTTCTCTCCCTCAGTTACTGGCAGAGACTCTCCTTGTTGAAGGTGCCCAAGACTTCCAAGTGTGGAAGTATGACCGGTGGAAGGTGATAAGTTCTGCATGGCAGGTTCAACTCCCATGTCTGCCAATGTGTTGTAACAGAGTCTCTCTCCCTCAGTTACTGGCAGAGACTCTCCTTGTTGAAAGTGCACCAGACTTCCAGGTGTGGAACTTTGACCGGTGGAAGGTGATATGTTCTGCCTGGGAGGTTCAACTCTATTCGCCATGGAACAAAGCTCCACTCCCATGTCTGCCGATGTGTTGGAACAGAGTCTCTCTCCCTCAGTTACTGGCAGAGACTCTCCTTGCTGAAGTTGCCCCAGACTTCCAGGTGTGGAATTATGAGCAGTGGAAGGTGATATGTTCTGCCTGGGAGGTTCAACTCTATTCGCCATGGAACAAAGCTCCACTCCCATGTCTGCAGATGTGTTGGAACAGAGTCTCTCTCCCTCAGTTACTGGCAGAGACTCTCCTTGTTGAAGGTGCCCCAGACTTCCAGGTGTGGAAATAAGACCAGTGGAAGGTGATAAGTTCTGCCTGGGAGGTTCAACTCTATTCGCCATGGAACAAAGCTCCACTCCCATGTCTGCTGATGTGTTGGAACAGAGTCTCTCTCCCTCAGTTACTGGCAGAGACACTCCTTGTTGAAGGTGCCCCAGACTTCAAGGTGTGGAATTATGACCAGTGGTAGGTGATATGTTCTGCCTGGGAGGCTCAACTCTATTCGCCTTGGATTAAAGCTCCACTCTCATGTCTGCCGATGTGTTGGAACAGAGTCTCTCTCCCTCAGTTACTGTCAGAGACTCTCCTTGTTGAAGGTGCCTCAGACTTCCAGGTGTGGAATTATGACCAGTGGAAGGTGATATGTTTTGCTTGGGAGGTTCAACTCTATTCGCCATGGAACAAAGCTCCAGTCCCATGTCTGCCGATGTGTTGGAACAGAGTCTCTCTCCCTCAGTTACTGGCAGAGACTCTCCTTGTTGAAGGTGCCCCAGACTTCAAGGTGTGGAATTACGACCGGTGGAAGGTGATATGTTCTGCCTGGGAGGTTCAACTCCCATGTCTGCCGATGTGTTGGAACAGAGTCTCTCTCCCTCAGTTCCTGGCAGAGACTCTCCTTGTTGAAGGTGCCCCAGACTTCCAGGTGTGGAAATAAGACCAGTGGAAGGTGATAAGTTCTGCCTGGGAGGTTCAACTCTATTCGCCATGGAACAAAGCTCCACTCCCATGTCTCCTGATGTGTTGGAACAGAGTCTCTCTCCCTCAGTTACTGGCAGAGACACTCCTTGTTGAAGGTGCCCCAGACTTCAAGGTGTGGAATTATGACCAGTGGTAGGTGATATGTTCTGCCTGGGAGGCTCAACTCTATTCTCCTTGGATTAAAGCTCCACTCCCATGTCTGCCGATGTGTTGGAACAGAGTCTCTCTCCCTCAGTTACTGTCAGAGACTCTCCTTGTTGAAGGTGCCCCAGACTTCCAGGTGTGGAATTATGACCAGTGGAAGGTGATAAGTTCTGCCTGGGAGGTTCAACTCTATTCGCCATGGAACAAAGCTCCACTCCCATGTCTGCCGATGAGTTGGAACAGAGTCTCTCTCCCTCAGTTCCTGGCAGAGACTCTCCTTGTTGAAGGTGCCCCAGACATCCAGGTGTGGAATTAGGACCAGTGGAAGGTGATATGTTCTGCCTGGGAGGTTCAACTCCCATGTCTGCCGATGTGTTGGAACAGAGTCTCTCTCCCTCAGTTCCTGGCAGAGACTCTCCTTGTTGAAGGTGCCCCAGACTTCCAGGTGTGGAATTAAGACCAGTGGAAGGTGATACGTTCTGCCTGGGAGGTTCCACTCCCATGTCTGTCGATGTTTTGGAACAGAGTCTCTCTCCCTTAGTTACTGGCAGAGACTCTCCTTGTTGAAGGTGCCCCAGACTTCCAGGTGTGGAATTATGACCAGTGGAAGGTGATAAGTTCTGCCTGGGAGGTTCAACTCTATTCGCCATGGAACAAAGCTCCACTCCCTTGTCTGCTGATGTGTTGGAACAGAGTCTCTATCCCTCAGTTACTGGCAGAGACTCTCCTCGTTGAAGGTGCCCCAGACTTCCAGGTGTGGATTTATGACCGTTGGAAGTTGATATGTTCTGCATGGGAGGTTCAACTCTATTCGCCATGGAACAAAGCTCCACTCCCATGTTTGCTGATGTGTTGGAACAGAGTCTCTCTCCCTCAGTTACTGGCAGAGACTCTCCTTGTTGAAGGTGCCCCAGACTTCGAGGTGTGGAATTATGACCGGTGGAAGGTGATATGTTCTGCCTGGGAGGCTCAACTCTATTCGCCTTGGAACAAAGCTCCACTCCCATGTCTGCCGATGTGTTGGAACAGAGTCTCTCTCCCTCAGTTACTGTCAGAGACTCTCCTTGTTGAAGGTGCCTCAGACTTCCAGGTGTGGAATTATGACCAGCGGTAGGTGATATGTTCTGCCTGGGAGGTTCAACTGCCATGTCTGCCGATGTGTTGGAACAGAGTCTCTCTCCCTCAGTTACTGGCAGAGACTCTCCTTGTTGAAGGTGCCCCAGACTTCCAGGTGTGGAATTATGACCAGTGTAAGGTTATAATTTCTGCCTGGGAGGTTCAACTCCTATGTCTGCTGATGTGTTGGAACAGAGTCTCTCTCCCTCAGTTCCTGGCAGAGACTCTCCATGTTGAAGGTGCCCCAGACTTCCAGGTGTGGAATTATGACCAGTGGAAGGTGATATGTTCTGCCTGGGAGGTTCAACTCTATTCGCCATGGAACAAAGCTCCACTCCCATGTCTGCAGATGTGTTGGAACAGAGTCTCTCTCCCTCAGTTACTGGCAGAGACTCTCCTTGTTGAAGGTGCCCCAGACTTCCAGGTGTGGAATTATGACCTGTGGAAGGTGATATGTTCTCCCTGGGAGGTTCAACTCTATTCTCCATGGAACAAAACTCCACTCCCATGTCTGCCGATGTGTTGGAAAAGAGTCTCTCTCCCTCAGTTACTGGCAGAGACTCTCCTTGTTGAAGGTGCTCCAGACTTCCAGGTGTGGAATTATGACCAGTGGAAGGTGATAAGTTCTGCCTGGGAGGTTCTACTCTATTCGCCATGGAACAAAGCTCCACTCCCATGTCTGCCGATGTATTGGAACAGAGTCTCTCTCCCTCAGTTACTGGCAGAGACTCTCCTTGTTGAAGGTGCCCCAGACTTCCAGGTGTGGAATTATGACCAGTGGAAGGTGATATGTTCTGCCTGGGAGGTTCATCTCTATTCGCCATGGAACAAAGCTCCACTCCCAAGTCTGCCGATGTGTTGGAACAGAGTTTCTCTCCCTCAGTTACTGGCAGAGACTCTCCTTGTTGAAGGTGCCCAAGACTTCCAAGTGTAGAAGTATGACCGGTGGAAGGTGATAAGTTCTGCATGGCAGGTTCAACTCCCATGTCTGCCAATGTGTTGTAACAGAGTCTCTCTCCCTCAGTTTCTGGCAGAGACTCTCCTTGTTGAAAGTGCACCAGACTTCCAGGTGTGGAACTTTGACCGGTGGAAGGTGATATGTTTTGCCTGGGAGGTTCAACTCTATTCGCCATGGAACAAAGCTCCACTCCCGTGTCTGCTGATGTGATGGAACAGAGTCTCTCTCCCTCAGTTACTGGCAGAGACTCTCCTTGTTGAAGGTGCCCCAGACTTCCAGGTGTGGAACTTTGACCGGTGGAAGGTGATATGTTCTGCCTGGGAGGTTCAACTCTATTCGCCATGGAACAAAGCTCCACTCCCATGTCTGCCATTGTGTTGGAACAGAGTCTCTCTCCCTCAGTTACTGGCAGAGACTCTCCTTGTTGAAGGTGCCCCAGACTTCCAGGTGTGGAATTAGGACCAGTGGAAGGTGATATGTTCTGCCTGGGAGGTTCAACTCTATTCGCCATGGAACAAAGCTCCACTCCCATGTCTGCAGATGTGTTGGAACAGAGTCTCTCTTCCTCAGTTACTGGCAGAGACTCTCCTTGTTGAAGGTGCCCCAGACTTCCAGGTGTGGAATTATGACTTGTGGAAGGTGATATGTTCTCCCTGGGAGGTTCAACTCTATTCTCCATGGAACAAAACTCCACTCCCATGTCTGCCGATGTGTTGGAAAAGAGTCTCTCTCCCTCAGTTACTGGCAGAGACTCTCCTTGTTGAAGGTGCTCCAGACTTCCAGGTGTGGAATTATGACCAGTGGAAGGTGATAAGTTCTGCCTGGGAGGTTCAACTCTATTCGCCATGGTACAAAGCTCCACTCCCAAGTCTGCCGATGTGTTGGAACAGAGTCTCTCTCCCTCAGTTACTGGCAGAGACTCTCCTTGTTGAAGGTGCCCCAGACTTCCAAGTGTGGAAGTGTGGAAGTATGACCGGTGGAAGGTGATAAGTTCTGCATGGCAGGTTCAATTCCCATGTCTGCCAATGTGTTGTAACAGAGTCTCTCTCCCTCAGTTACTGGCAGAGACTCTCCTTGTTGAAAGTGCACCAGACTTCCAGGTGTGGAACTTTGACCGGTGGAAGGTGATATGTTCTGCCTGGGAGGTTCAACTCTATTCGCCATGGAACAAAGCTCCACTCCCATGTCTGCCGATGTGTTAGAACAGAGTCTCTCTCCCTCAGTTACTGGCAGAGACTCTCCTTGCTGAAGTTGCCCCAGACTTCCAGGTGTGGAATTATGACCGGTGGAAGGTGATATGTTCTGCCTGGGAGGTTCAACTCTATTCGCCATGGAACAAAGCTCCACTCCCATGTCTGCCGATGTGTTGGAACAGAGTCTCTCCTTGTTGAAGGTGCCCCAGACATCCAGGTGTGGAATTAGGACCAGTAGAAGGTGATAAGTTCTGCCTGGGAGGTTCAACTCCCATGTCTGCCGATGTGTTGGAACAGAGTCTCTCTCCCTCAGTTACTGGCAGAGACTCTCCTTGTTGAAGGTGCCCCAGACTTCCAGGTGTGGAATTATGACCATTGGAAGGTGATATGTTCTGCCTGGGAGGTTCAACTCTATTCGCCATGGAATAAAGCTCCACTCCCATGTCTGCCGATGTGTTGGAACAGAGTCTCTCTCCCTCAGTTACTGGCAGAGACTCTCCTTGCTGAAGTTGCCCCAGATTTCCGTGTGTGGAATTATGACCGGTGGAAGTGATATGTTCTGCCTGGGAGGTTCAACTCTATTCGCCATGGAACAAAGCTCCACTCCCATGTCTGCCGATGTGGTGGAACAGAGTCTCTCTCCCTCAGTTCCTGGCAGAGACTCTACTTGTTGAAGGTGCCCCAGACATCCAGGTGTGGAATTAGGACCAGTGGAAGGTGATATGTTCTGCCTGGGAGGTTCAACTCCCATGTCTGCCGATGTGTTGGAACAGAGTCTCTCTCCCTCAGTTCCTGGCAGAGACTCTCCTTGTTGAAGGTGCCCCAGACTTCCAGGTGTGGAAATAAGACCAGTGGAAGGTGATAAGTTCTGCCTGGGAGGTTCAACTCTATTCGCCATGGAACAAAGCTCCACTCCCATGTCTGCTGATGTGTTGGAACAGAGTCTCTCTCCCTCAGTTACTGGCAGAGACACTCCTTGTTGAAGGTGCCCCAGACTTCAAGGTGTGGAATTATGACCAGTGGTAGGTGATATGTTCTGCCTGGGAGGCTCAACTCTATTCGCCTTGGATTAAAGCTCCACTCCCATGTCTGCCGATGTGTTGGAACAGAGTTTCTCTCCCTCAGTTACTGTCAGAGACTCTCCTTGTTGAAGGTGCCTCAGACTTCCAGGTGTGGAATTATGACCAGTGGAAGGTGATATGTTTTGCTTGGGAGGTTCAACTCTATTCGCCATGGAACAAAGCTCCACTCCCATGTCTGCCGATGTGTTGGAACAGAGTCTCTCTCCCTCAGTTACTGGCAGAGACTCTCCTTGTTGAAGGTGCCCCAGACTTCAAGGTGTGGAATTACGACCGGTGGAAGGTGATATGTTCTGCCTGGGAGGTTCAACTCTATTCGCCATGGAACAAGGCTCGACTACCATGTCTGACGATGTGTTGGAACAGAGTCTCTCTCCCTCAGTTACTGGCAGAGACTCTCCTTGTTAAAAAAGCCCCAGGCTTCCAGTTGTGGAATTAAGACCAGTGGAAGGTGATAAGTTCTGCCTGGGAGGTTCAACTGCCATGTCTGCCGATGTGTTGGAACAGAGTCTCTCTCCCTCAGTTACTGGCAGAGACTTTCCTTGTTGAAGGTGCCCCAGACTTCTAGGTGTGGAATTATGAGCAGTGGAAGGTGATATGTTCTGCCTGGGAGGTTCAACTCTATTCGCCATGGAACAAAGTTCCAGTCCCATGTCTGCTGATGTTTTGGAACAGAGTCTCTCTCCCTCAGTTACTGGCAGAGACACTCCTTGTTGATGGTGCCCCAGACTTCAAGGTGTGGAATTATGATGAGTGGTAGGTGATATGTTCTGCCTGGGAGGTTCATCTCTATTCCCCATGGAACAAAGCTCCACTCCCATGTCTGCCGATGTGTTGGAACAGAGTCTCTCTCCCTCAGTTACTGGCAGAGACTCTCCATGTTGAAGGTGCCCCAGACTTCCAAGTGTGGAATTATGACCAGTGGAAGGTGATATGTTCTGCCTGGGAGGTTCAACTCTATTCGCCATGGAACAAAGCTCCACTCCCATGTCTGCCATTGTGTTGGAACAGAGTCTCTCTCCCTCAGTTACTGGCAGAGACTCTCCTTGTTGAAGGAGCCCCAGACTTCCAGGTGTGGAATTATGACCAGTGGAAGGTGATATGTTCTGCCTGGGAGGTTCAACTCTATTCGCCATGGAACAAAGCTCCACTCCCATGTCTGCAGATGTGTTGGAACAGAGTCTCTCTCCCTAAGTTACTGGCAGAGACTCTCCTTGTTGAAGGTGCCCCAGACTTCCAGGTGTGGAATTATGACCAGTGGAAGGTGATATGTTCTCCCTGGGAGGTTCAACTCTATTCTCCATGGAACAAATCTCCACTCCCATGTCTGCCGATGTGTTGGAAAAGAGTCTCTCTCCCTCAGTTACTGGCAGAGACTCTCCTTGTTGAAGGTGCTCCAGACTTCCAGGTGTGGAATTATGACCAGTGGAAGGTGATAAGTTCTGCCTGGGAGGTTCAACTCTATTCGCCATGGAACAAAGCTCCACTCCCATGTCTGCCGATGTGTTGGAACAGAGTCTCTCTCCCTCAGTTACTGGCAGAGACTCTCCTTGTTGAAGGTGCCCCAGACTTCCAGGTGTGGAATTATGACCAGTGGAAGGTGATATGTTCTGCCTGGGAGGTTCATCTCTATTCGCCATGGAACAAAGCTCCACTCCCAAGTCTGCCGATGTGTTGTAACAGAGTCTCTCTCCCTCAGTTACTGGCAGAGACTCTCCTTGTTGAAAGTGCACCAGACTTCCAGGTGTGGAACTTTGACCGGTGGAAGGTGATATGTTCTGCCTGGGAGGTTCAACTCTATTCGCCATGGAACAAAGCTCCACTCCCATGTCTGCCGATGTGTTGGAACAGAGTCTCTCTCCCTCAGTTACTGGCAGAGACTCTCCTTGCTGAAGTTGCCCCAGACTTCCAGGTGTGGAATTATGACCGGTGGAAGGTGATATGTTGTGCCTGGGAGGTTCAACTCTATTCGCCATGGAACAAAGCTCCACTCCCATGTCTGCCATTGTGTTGGAACAGAGTCTCTCTCCCTCAGTTACTGGCAGAGACTCTCCTTGTTGAAGGTGCCCCAGACTTCCAGGTGTGGAATTATGACCAGTGGAAGGTGATATGTTCTGCCTGGGAGGTTCAACTCTATTCGCCATGGAACAAAGCTCCACTCCCATGTCTGCAGATGTGTTGGAACAGAGTCTCTCTCCCTCAGTTACTGGCAGAGACTCTCCTTGTTGAAGGTGCCCCAGACTTCCAGGTGTGGAATTATGACCTGTGGAAGGTGATATGTTCTCCCTGGGAGGTTCAACTCTATTCTCCATGGAAGAAAACTCCACTCTCATGTCTGCCGATGTGTTGGAAAAGAGTCTCTCTCCCTCAGTTACTGGCAGAGACTCTCCTTGTTGAAGGTGCTCCAGACTTCCAGGTGTGGAATTATGACCAGTGGAAAGTGATAAGTTCTGCCTGGGAGGTTCAACTCTATTCGCCATGGAACAAAGCTCCACTCCCATGTCTGCCGATGTGTTGGAACAGAGTCTCTCTCCCTCAGTTACTGGCAGAGACTCTCCTTGTTGAAGGTGCCCCAGACTTCCAAGTGTGGAAGTGTGGCAGTATGACCGGTGGAAGGTGATAAGTTCTGAATGGCAGGTTCAACTCCCATGTCTGGCAATGTGTTGTAACAGAGTCTCTCTCCCTCAGTTACTGGCAGAGACTCTCCTTGTTGAAAGTGCACCAGACTTCCAGGTGTGGAACTTTGACCGGTGGAAGGTGATATGTTCTGCCTGGGAGGTTCAACTCTATTCGCCATGGAACAAAGCTCCACTCCCATGTCTGCCGATGTGTTGGAACAGAGTCTCTCTCCCTCAGTTACTGGCAGAGACTCTCCTTGCTGAAGTTGCCCCAGACTTCCAGGTGTGGAAGTATGACCGGCGGAAGGTGATATGTTCTGCCTGGGAGGTTCAACTCTATTCGCCATGGAACAAAGCTCCACTCCCGTGTCTGCTGATGTGTTGGAACAGAGTCTCTCTCCCTCAGTTACTGGCAGAGACTCTCCTTGTTGAAGGTGCCCCAGACTTCCAGGTGTGGAACTTTGACCGGTGGAAGGTGATATGTTCTGCCTGGGAGGTTCAACTCTATTCGCCATGGCATAAATCTCCACTCCCATGTCTGCTGATGTGTTGGAACAGAGTCTCTCCCCCTCAGTTACTAGCAGAGACTCTCCTTGTTGAAGGTGCCCAGACTTCCAGGTGTGGAATTATGAGCAGTGGAAGGTGAAATGTTGTGCCTGCGAGGTTTAACTCTATTCGGCATGGAACAAAGCTCCACTCCCGTGTCTGCTGATGTGTTGGAACAGAGTCTCTCTCCCTCAGTTACTGGCAGAGACTCTCCTTGTTGAAGGTGCCCCAGACTTCCAGGTGTGGAACTTTGACCGGTGGAAGGTGATATGTTCTGCCTGGGAGGTTCAACTCTATTCGCCATGGAACAAAGCTCCACTCCCATGTCTGCCGATGTGTTGGAACAGACTCTCCTTGTTGAAGGTGCCCCAGACTTCCAAGTGTGGAATTATGACCAGTGGAAGGTGATATGTTCTGTCTGGGAGGTTCAACTCCCATGTCTGCCGATGTGTTGGAACAGAGTCTCTCTCCCTCAGTTACTGGCAGAGACTCTCCTTGTTGAAGGTGCCCCAGACATCCAGGTGTGGAATTAGGACCAGTGGAAGGTGATATGATCTGCCTGGGAGGTTCAACTCTATTCGCCATGTAACAAAGCTCCAGTCCCATGTCTGCCGATGTTTTGGAACAGAGTCTCTCTCCCTCAGTTACTGGCAGAGACTCTCCTTGTTGAAGGTGCCCCAGACTTCCAGGTGTGGAATTATGACCAGTGGAAGGTGATAAGTTCTGCCTGGGAGGTTCAACGCTATTCGCCATGGAACAAAGCTCCACTCCCATGTCTGCCGATGTGTTGGAACAGAGTCTCTCTCCCTCAGTTACTGGCAGAGACTCTCCTTGCTGAAGGTGCCCCAGACTTCCAGGTGTGGAATTATGACCATTGGAAGGAGATATGTTCTGCCTGGGAGGTTCAACTCTATTCGCCATGGATTAAAGCTCCACTCCCATGTCTGCCGATGTGTTGGAACAGAGTCTCTCTCCCTCAGTTACTGGCAGAGACTCTCCTTGCTGAAGTTGCCCCAGACTTCCGTGTGTGGAATTATGACCGGTGGAAGGTGATATGTTCTGCCTGGGAGGTTCAACTCTATTCGCCATGGAACAAAGCTCCACTCCCATGTCTGCCGATGTGTTGGAACAGAGTCTCTCTCCCTCAGTTCCTGGCAGAGACTCTCCTTGTTGAAGGTGCCCCAGACATCCAGGTGTGGAATTATGACCATTGGAAGGAGATATGTTCTGCCTGGGAGGTTCAACTCTATTCGCCATGGCATAAATCTCCACTCCCATGTCTGCTGATGTGTTGAAACAGAGTCTCTCCCCCTCAGTTACTAGCAGAGACTCTCCTTGTTGAAAGTGCACCAGACTTCCAGGTGTGGAACTTTGACCGGTGGAAGGTGATATGTTCTGCCTGGGAGGTTCAACTCTATTCGCCATGGAACAAAGCTCCACTCCCATGTCTGCCGATGTGTTGGAACAGAGTCTCTCTCCCTCAGTTACTGGCAGAGACTCTCCTTGCTGAAGTTGCCCCAGACTTCCAGGTGTGGAATTATGACCGGTGGAAGGTGATAGGTTGTGCCTGGGAGGTTCAACTCTATTCGCCATGGAACAAAGCTCCACTCCCATGTCTGCCATTGTGTTGGAACAGAGTCTCTCTCCCTCAGTTACTGGCAGAGACTCTCCTTGTTGAAGGTGCCCCAGACTTCCAGGTGTGGAATTATGACCAGTGGAAGGTGATATGTTCTGCCTGGGAGGTTCAACTCTATTCGCCATGGAACAAAGCTCCACTCCCATGTCTGCAGATGTGTTGGAACAGAGTCTCTCTCCCTCAGTTACTGGCAGAGACTCTCCTTGTTGAAGGTGCCCCAGACTTAAAGGTGTGGAATTATGACCTGTGGAAGGTGATATGTTCTCCCTGGGAGGTTCAACTCTATTCTCCATGGAAGAAAACTCCACTCTCATGTCTGCCGATGTGTTGGAAAAGAGTCTCTCTCCCTCAGTTACTGGCAGAGACTCTCCTTGTTGAAGGTGCTCCAGACTTCCAGGTGTGGAATTATGACCAGTGGAAAGTGATAAGTTCTGCCTGGGAGGTTCAACTCTATTCGCCATGGAACAAAGCTCCACTCCCATGTCTGCCGATGTGTTGGAACAGAGTCTCTCTCCCTCAGTTACTGGCAGAGACTCTCCTTGTTGAAGGTGCCCCAGACTTCCAAGTGTGGAAGTGTGGCAGTATGACCGGTGGAAGGTGATAAGTTCTGAATGGCAGGTTCAACTCCCATGTCTGGCAATTTGTTGTAACAGAGTCTCTCTCCCTCAGTTACTGGCAGAGACTCTCCTTGTTGAAAGTGCACCAGACTTCCAGGTGTGGAACTTTGACCGGTGGAAGGTGATATGTTCTGCCTGGGAGGTTCAACTCTATTCGCCATGGAACAAAGCTCCACTCCCATGTCTGCCGATGTGTTGGAACAGAGTCTCTCTCCCTCAGTTACTGGCAGAGACTCTCCTTGCTGAAGTTGCCCCAGACTTCCAGGTGTGGAAGTATGACCGGCGGAAGGTGATATGTTCTGCCTGGGAGGTTCAACTCTATTCGCCATGGCATAAATCTCCACTCCCATGTCTGCTGATGTGTTGGAACAGAGTCTCTCCCCCTCAGTTACTAGCAGAGACTCTCCTTGTTGAAAGTGCACCAGACTTCCAGGTGTGGAACTTTGACCGGTGGAAGGTGATATGTTCTGCCTGGGAGGTTCAACTCTATTCGCCATGGAACAAAGCTCCACTCCCATGTCTGCCGATGTGTTGGAACAGAGTCTCTCTCCCTCAGTTACTGGCAGAGACTCTCCTTGCTGAAGTTGCCCCAGACTTCCAGGTGTGGAATTATGACCGGTGGAAGGTGATATGTTGTGCCTGGGAGGTTCAACTCTATTCGCCATGGAACAAAGCTCCACTCCCATGTCTGCCATTGTGTTGGAACAGAGTCTCTCTCCCTCAGTTACTGGCAGAGACTCTCCTTGTTGAAGGTGCCCCAGACTTCCAGGTGTGGAATTATGACCAGTGGAAGGTGATATGTTCTGCCTGGGAGGTTCAACTCTATTCGCCATGGAACAAAGCTCCACTCCCATGTCTGCAGATGTGTTGGAACAGAGTCTCTCTCCCTCAGTTACTGGCAGAGACTCTCCTTGTTGAAGGTGCCCCAGACTTCCAGGTGTGGAATTATGACCTGTGGAAGGTGATATGTTCTCCCTGGGAGGTTCAACTCTATTCTCCATGGAAGAAAACTCCACTCTCATGTCTGCCGATGTGTTGGAAAAGAGTCTCTCTCCCTCAGTTACTGGCAGAGACTCTCCTTGTTGAAGGTGCTCCAGACTTCCAGGTGTGGAATTATGACCAGTGGAAAGTGATAAGTTCTGCCTGGGAGGTTCAACTCTATTCGCCATGGAACAAAGCTCCACTCCCATGTCTGCCGATGTGTTGGAACAGAGTCTCTCTCCCTCAGTTACTGGCAGAGACTCTCCTTGTTGAAGGTGCCCCAGACTTCCAAGTGTGGAAGTGTGGCAGTATGACCGGTGGAAGGTGATAAGTTCTGAATGGCAGGTTCAACTCCCATGTCTGGCAATGTGTTGTAACAGAGTCTCTCTCCCTCAGTTACTGGCAGAGACTCTCCTTGTTGAAAGTGCACCAGACTTCCAGGTGTGGAACTTTGACCGGTGGAAGGTGATATGTTCTGCCTGGGAGGTTCAACTCTATTCGCCATGGAACAAAGCTCCACTCCCATGTCTGCCGATGTGTTGGAACATAGTCTCTCTCCCTCAGTTACTGGCAGAGACTCTCCTTGCTGAAGTTGCCCCAGACTTCCAGGTGTGGAAGTATGACCGGCGGAAGGTGATATGTTCTGCCTGGGAGGTTCAACTCTATTCGCCATGGAACAAAGCTCCACTCCCGTGTCTGCTGATGTGTTGGAACAGAGTCTCTCTCCCTCAGTTACTGGCAGAGACTCTCCTTGTTGAAGGTGCCCCAGACTTCCAGGTGTGGAACTTTGACCGGTGGAAGGTGATATGTTCTGCCTGGGAGGTTCAACTCTATTCGCCATGGCATAAATCTCCACTCCCATGTCTGGCAATGTGTTGTAACAGAGTCTCTCTCCCTCAGTTACTGGCAGAGACTCTCCTTGTTGAAAGTGCACCAGACTTCCAGGTGTGGAACTTTGACCGGTGGAAGGTGATATGTTCTGCCTGGGAGGTTCAACTCTATTCGCCATGGAACAAAGCTCCACTCCCATGTCTGCCGATGTGTTGGAACATAGTCTCTCTCCCTCAGTTACTGGCAGAGACTCTCCTTGCTGAAGTTGCCCCAGACTTCCAGGTGTGGAAGTATGACCGGCGGAAGGTGATATGTTCTGCCTGGGAGGTTCAACTCTATTCGCCATGGAACAAAGCTCCACTCCCGTGTCTGCTGATGTGTTGGAACAGAGTCTCTCTCCCTCAGTTACTGGCAGAGACTCTCCTTGTTGAAGGTGCCCCAGACTTCCAGGTGTGGAACTTTGACCGGTGGAAGGTGATATGTTCTGCCTGGGAGGTTCAACTCTATTCGCCATGGCATAAATCTCCACTCCCATGTCTGCTGATGTGTTGGAACAGAGTCTCTCCCCCTCAGTTTCTAGCAGAGACTCTCCTTGTTGAAGGTGCCCAGACTTCCAGGTGTGGAATTATGAGCAGTGGAAGGTGAAATGTTGTGCCTGCGAGGTTTAACTCTATTCGGCATGGAACAAAGCTCCACTCCCGTGTCTGCTGATGTGTTGGAACAGAGTCTCTCTCCCTCAGTTACTGGCAGAGACTCTCCTTGTTGAAGGTGCCCCAGACTTCCAGGTGTGGAACTTTGACCGGTGGAAGGTGATATGTTCTGCCTGGGAGGTTCAACTCTATTCGCCATGGAACAAAGCTCCACTCCCATGTCTGCCGATGTGTTGGAACAGACTCTCCTTGTTGAAGGTGCCCCAGACTTCCAAGTGTGGAATTATGACCAGTGGAAGGTGATATGTTCTGTCTGGGAGGTTCAACTCCCATGTCTGCCGATGTGTTGGAACAGAGTCTCTCTCCCTCAGTTACTGGCAGAGACTCTCCTTGTTGAAGGTGCCCCAGACATCCAGGTGTGGAATTAGGACCAGTGGAAGGTGATATGTTCTGCCTGGGAGGTTCAACTCTATTCGCCATGTAACAAAGCTCCAGTCCCATGTCTGCCGATGTTTTGGAACAGAGTCTCTCTCCCTCAGTTACTGGCAGAGACTCTCCTTGCTGAAGGTGCCCCAGACTTCCAGGTGTGGAATTATGACCATTGGAAGGAGATGTGTTCTGCCTGGGAGGTTCAACTCTATTCGCCATGGATTAAAGCTCCACTCCCATGTCTGCAGATGTGTTGGAACAGAGTCTCTCTCCCTCAGTTACTGGCAGAGACTCTCCTTGCTGAAGTTGCCCCAGACTTCCGTGTGTGGAATTATGACCGGTGGAAGGTGATATGTTCTGCCTGGGAGGTTCAACTCTATTCGCCATGGAACAAAGCTCCACTCCCATGTCTGCCGATGTGTTGGAACAGAGTCTCTCTCCCTCAGTTCCTGGCAGAGACTCTCCTTGTTGAAGGTGCCCCAGACATCCAGGTGTGGAATTAGGACCAGTGGAAGGTGATATGTTCTGCCTGGGAGGTTCAACTCCCATGTCTGCCGATGTGTTGGAACAGAGTCTCTCTCCCTCAGTTACTGGCAGAGACTCTCCTTGTTGAAGGTGCCCCAGACTTCCAGGTGTGGATTTAAGACCAGTGGAAGGTGATAAGTTCTGCCTGGGAGGTTCAACTCCCTTGTCTGCCGATGGGTTGGAACAGAGTCTCTCTCCCTCAGTTACTGGCAGAGACTTTCCTTGTTGAAGGTGCCCCAGACTTCCAGGTGTGGAATTATGACCGGTGGAAGGTGATAAGTTCTGCCTGGGAGGTTCAACTCTATTCGCCATGGAACAAAGTTCCAGTCCCATGTCTGCCGATGTTTTGGAACAGAGTCTCTCTCCCTCAGTTACTGGCAGAGACTCTCCTTGTTGAAGGTGCCCCAGACTTCCAGGTGTGGAATTATGACCAGTGGAAGGTCATAAGTTCTGCCTGGGAGGTACAACTCTATTCGCCATGGAACAAAGCTCCACTCCCATGTCTGCCGATGTGTTGGAACAGAGTCTCTCTCCCTCAGTTACTGGCAGAGACTATCCTCGTTGAAGGTGCCCCAGACTTCCAGGTGTGGAATTATGACCGTTGGAAGTTGATATGTTCTGCATGGGAGGTTCAACTCTATTCGCCATGGAACAAAGCTCCACTCCCATGTTTGCTGAGGTGTTGGAACAGAGTCTCTCTCCCTCAGTTACTGGCAGAGACTCTCCTTGCTGAAGTTGCCCCAGACTTCCGTGTGTGGAATTATGACCGGTGGAAGGTGATATGTTCTGCCTGGGAGGTTCAACTCTATTCGCCATGGAACAAAGCTCCACTCCCATGTCTGCTGATTGTGTTGGAACAGAGTCTCTATCCCTCAGTTACTGGCAGAGACTCTCCTTGTTGAAGGTGCCCCAGACATCCAGGTGTTGAATTAGGACCAGTGGAAGGTGATATGTTCTGCCTGGGAGGTTCAACTCCCATGTCTGCCGATGTGTTGGAACAGAGTCTCTCTCCCTCAGTTACTGGCAGAGTCTCTCCTTGTTGAAGGTGCCCCAGACATCCAGGTGTGGAATTAGGACCAGTAGAAGGTGATAAGTTCTGCCTGGGAGGTTCAACTCCCATGTCTGCCGATGTGTTGGAACAGAGTCTCTCTCCCTCAGTTACTGGCAGAGACTCTCCTTGTTGAAGGTGCCCCAGACTTCCAGGTGTGGAATTATGACCATTGGAAGGTGATATGTTCTGCCTGGGAGGTTCAACTCTATTCGCCATGGAATAAAGCTCCACTCCCATGTCTGCCGATGTGTTGGAACAGAGTCTCTCTCCCTCAGTTACTGGCAGAGACTCTCCTTGCTGAAGTTGCCCCAGATTTCCGTGTGTGGAATTATGACCGGTGGAAGTGATATGTTCTGCCTGGGAGGTTCAACTCTATTCGCCATGGAACAAAGCTCCACTCCCATGTCTGCCGATGTGGTGGAACAGAGTCTCTCTCCCTCAGTTCCTGGCAGAGACTCTACTTGTTGAAGGTGCCCCAGACATCCAGGTGTGGAATTAGGACCAGTGGAAGGTGATATGTTCTGCCTGGGAGGTTCAACTCCCATGTCTGCCGATGTGTTGGAACAGAGTCTCTCTCCCTCAGTTCCTGGCAGAGACTCTCCTTGTTGAAGGTGCCCCAGACTTCCAGGTGTGGAAATAAGACCAGTGGAAGGTGATAAGTTCTGCCTGGGAGGTTCAACTCTATTCGCCATGGAACAAAGCTCCACTCCCATGTCTGCTGATGTGTTGGAACAGAGTCTCTCTCCCTCAGTTACTGGCAGAGACACTCCTTGTTGAAGGTGCCCCAGACTTCAAGGTGTGGAATTATGACCAGTGGTAGGTGATATGTTCTGCCTGGGAGGCTCAACTCTATTCACCTTGGATTAAAGCTCCACTCCCATGTCTGCCGATGTGTTGGAACAGAGTCTCTCTCCCTCAGTTACTGGCAGAGACTCTCCTTGTTAAAAAAGCCCCAGGCTTCCAGATGTGGAATTAAGACCAGTGGAAGGTGATAAGTTCTGCCTGGGAGGTTCAACTGCCATGTCTGCCGATGTGTTGGAACAGAGTCTCTCTCCCTCAGTTACTGGCAGAGACTTTCCTTGTTGAAGGTGCCCCAGACTTCCAGGTGTGGAATTATGAGCAGTGGAAGGTGATATGTTCTGCCTGGGAGGTTCAACTCTATTCGCCATGGAACAAAGTTCCAGTCCCATGTCTGCTGATGTTTTGGAACAGAGTCTCTCTCCCTCAGTTACTGGCAGAGACACTCCTTGTTGATGGTGCCCCAGACTTCAAGGTGTGGAATTATGACGAGTGGTAGGTGATATGTTCTGCCTGGGAGGTTCATCTCTATTCCCCATGGAACAAAGCTCCACTCCCATGTCTGCCGATGTGTTGGAACAGAGTCTCTCTCCCTCAGTTACTGGCAGAGACTCTCCTTGTTGAAGGTGCCCCAGACTTCCAGGTGTGGAATTATGACCAGTGTAAGGTTATAATTTCTGCCTGGGAGGTTCAACTCCTATGTCTGCCGATGTGTTGGAACAGAGTCTCTCTCCCTCAGTTCCTGGCAGAGACTCTCCATGTTGAAGGTGCCCCAGACTTCCAAGTGTGGAATTATGACCGGTGGAAGGTGATAAGTTCTGCATGGCAGGTTCAGCTTCCATGTCTGCCAATGTGTTGTAACAGAGTCTCTCTCCCTCAGTTACTGGCAGAGACTCTCCTTGTTGAAAGTGCACCAGACTTCCAGGTGTGGAACTTTGACCGGTGGAAGGTGATATGTTCTGCCTGGGAGGTTCAACTCTATTCGCCATGGAACAAAGCTCCACTCCCATGTCTGCCGATGTGTTGGAACAGAGTCTCTCTCCCTCAGTTACTGGCAGAGACTCTCCTTGCTGAAGTTGCCCCAGACTTCCAGGTGTGGAATTATGACCGGTGGAAGGTGATATGTTGTGCCTGGGAGGTTCAACTCTATTCGCCATGGAACAAAGCTCCACTCCCATGTCTGCCATTGTGTTGGAACAGAGTCTCTCTCCCTCAGTTACTGGCAGAGACTCTCCTTGTTGAAGGTGCCCCAGACTTCCAGGTGTGGAATTATGACCAGTGGAAGGTGATATGTTCTGCCTGGGAGGTTCAACTCTATTCGCCATGGAACAAAGCTCCACTCCCATGTCTGCAGATGTGTTGGAACAGAGTCTCTCTCCCTCAGTTACTGGCAGAGACTCTCCTTGTTGAAGGTGCCCCAGACTTCCAGGTGTGGAATTATGACCTGTGGAAGGTGATATGTTCTCCCTGGGAGGTTCAACTCTATTCTCCATGGAAGAAAACTCCACTCTCATGTCTGCCGATGTGTTGGAAAAGAGTCTCTCTCCCTCAGTTACTGGCAGAGACTCTCCTTGTTGAAGGTGCTCCAGACTTCCAGGTGTGGAATTATGACCAGTGGAAAGTGATAAGTTCTGCCTGGGAGGTTCAACTCTATTCGCCATGGAACAAAGCTCCACTCCCATGTCTGCCGATGTGTTGGAACAGAGTCTCTCTCCCTCAGTTACTGGCAGAGACTCTCCTTGTTGAAGGTGCCCCAGACTTCCAAGTGTGGAAGTGTGGCAGTATGACCGGTGGAAGGTGATAAGTTCTGAATGGCAGGTTCAACTCCCATGTCTGGCAATGTGTTGTAACAGAGTCTCTCTCCCTCAGTTACTGGCAGAGACTCTCCTTGTTGAAAGTGCACCAGACTTCCAGGTGTGGAACTTTGACCGGTGGAAGGTGATATGTTCTGCCTGGGAGGTTCAACTCTATTCGCCATGGAACAAAGCTCCACTCCCATGTCTGCCGATGTGTTGGAACAGAGTCTCTCTCCCTCAGTTACTGGCAGAGACTCTCCTTGCTGAAGTTGCCCCAGACTTCCAGGTGTGGAAGTATGACCGGCGGAAGGTGATATGTTCTGCCTGGGAGGTTCAACTCTATTCGCCATGGAACAAAGCTCCACTCCCGTGTCTGCTGATGTGTTGGAACAGAGTCTCTCTCCCTCAGTTACTGGCAGAGACTCTCCTTGTTGAAGGTGCCCCAGACTTCCAGGTGTGGAACTTTGACCGGTGGAAGGTGATATGTTCTGCCTGGGAGGTTCAACTCTATTCGCCATGGCATAAATCTCCACTCCCATGTCTGCTGATGTGTTGGAACAGAGTCTCTCCCCCTCAGTTACTAGCAGAGACTCTCCTTGTTGAAGGTGCCCAGACTTCCAGGTGTGGAATTATGAGCAGTGGAAGGTGAAATGTTGTGCCTGCGAGGTTTAACTCTATTCGGCATGGAACAAAGCTCCACTCCCGTGTCTGCTGATGTGTTGGAACAGAGTCTCTCTCCCTCAGTTACTGGCAGAGACTCTCCTTGTTGAAGGTGCCCCAGACTTCCAGGTGTGGAACTTTGACCGGTGGAAGGTGATATGTTCTGCCTGGGAGGTTCAACTCTATTCGCCATGGAACAAAGCTCCACTCCCATGTCTGCCGATGTGTTGGAACAGACTCTCCTTGTTGAAGGTGCCCCAGACTTCCAAGTGTGGAATTATGACCAGTGGAAGGTGATATGTTCTGTCTGGGAGGTTCAACTCCCATGTCTGCCGATGTGTTGGAACAGAGTCTCTCTCCCTCAGTTACTGGCAGAGACTCTCCTTGTTGAAGGTGCCCCAGACATCCAGGTGTGGAATTAGGACCAGTGGAAGGTGATATGTTCTGCCTGGGAGGTTCAACTCTATTCGCCATGTAACAAAGCTCCAGTCCCATGTCTGCCGATGTTTTGGAACAGAGTCTCTCTCCCTCAGTTACTGGCAGAGACTCTCCTTGTTGAAGGTGCCCCAGACTTCCAGGTGTGGAATTATGACCAGTGGAAGGTGATAAGTTCTGCCTGGGAGGTTCAACGCTATTCGCCATGGAACAAAGCTCCACTCCCATGTCTGCCGATGTGTTGGAACAGAGTCTCTCTCCCTCAGTTACTGGCAGAGACTCTCCTTGCTGAAGGTGCCCCAGACTTCCAGGTGTGGAATTATGACCATTGGAAGGAGATATGTTCTGCCTGGGAGGTTCAACTCTATTCGCCATGGATTAAAGCTCCACTCCCATGTCTGCCGATGTGTTGGAACAGAGTCTCTCTCCCTCAGTTACTGGCAGAGACTCTCCTTGCTGAAGTTGCCCCAGACTTTCGTGTGTGGAATTATGACCGGTGGAAGGTGATATGTTCTGCCTGGGAGGTTCAACTCTATTCGCCATGGAACAAAGCTCCACTCCCATGTCTGCCGATGTGTTGGAACAGAGTCTCTCTCCCTCAGTTCCTGGCAGAGACTCTCCTTGTTGAAGGTGCCCCAGACATCCAGGTGTGGAATTAGGACCAGTGGAAGGTGATATGTTCTGCCTGGGAGGTTCAACTCCCATGTCTGCCGATGTGTTGGAACAGAGTCTCTCTCCCTCAGTTCCTGGCAGAGACTCTCCTTGTTGAAGGTGCCCCAGACTTCCAGGTGTGGAATTATGACCGGTGGAAGGTGATAAGTTCTGCCTGGGAGGTTCAACTCTATTCGCCATGGAACAAAGTTCCAGTCCCATGTCTGCCGATGTTTTGGAACAGAGTCTCTCTCCCTCAGTTACTGGCAGAGACTCTCCTTGTTGAAGGTGCCCCAGACTTCCAGGTGTGGAATTATGACCAGTGGAAGGTCATAAGTTCTGCCTGGGAGGTACAACTCTATTCGCCATGGAACAAAGCTCCACTCCCATGTCTGCCGATGTGTTGGAACAGAGTCTCTCTCCCTCAGTTACTGGCAGAGACTATCCTCGTTGAAGGTGCCCCAGACTTCCAGGTGTGGAATTATGACCGTTGGAAGTTGATATGTTCTGCATGGGAGGTTCAACTCTATTCGCCATGGAACAAAGCTCCACTCCCATGTTTGCTGAGGTGTTGGAACAGAGTCTCTCTCCCTCAGTTACTGGCAGAGACTCTCCTTGCTGAAGTTGCCCCAGACTTCCGTGTGTGGAATTATGACCGGTGGAAGGTGATATGTTCTGCCTGGGAGGTTCAACTCTATTCGCCATGGAACAAAGCTCCACTCCCATGTCTGCTGATTGTGTTGGAACAGAGTCTCTATCCCTCAGTTACTGGCAGAGACTCTCCTCGTTGAAGGTGCCCCAGACTTCCAGGTGTGGAATTTTGACCGGTGGAAGGTGATATGTTCTGCCTGGGAGGTTCAACTCTATTCGCCATGGAACAAAGCTCCACTCCCATGTCTGCCGATGTGTTGGAACAGAGTCTCTCTCCCTCAGTTCCTGGCAGAGACTCTCCTTGTTGAAGGTGCCCCAGACATCCAGGTGTTGAATTAGGACCAGTGGAAGGTGATATGTTCTGCCTGGGAGGTTCAACTCCCATGTCTGCCGATGTGTTGGAACAGAGTCTCTCTCCCTCAGTTACTGGCAGAGACTTTCCTTGTTGAAGGTGCCCCAGACTTCCAGGTGTGGAATTTTGACCGGTGGAAGGTGATAAGTTCTGCCTGGGAGGTTCAACTCTATTCGCCATGGAACAAAGCTCCACTCCCATGTCTGCCAATGTTTTGGAACAGAGTCTCTCTCCCTCAGTTACTGGCAGAGACTCTCCTTGTTGAAGGTGCCCCAGACTTCCAGGTGTGGAATTATGACCGGTGGAAGGTGATAAGTTCTGCCTGGGAGGTTCAACTCTATTCGCCATGGAACAAAGCTCCACTCCCGTGTCTGCTGGTGTGTTGGAACAGAGTCTCTCTCCCTCAGTTACTGGCAGAGACTCTCCTTGTTGAAGGTGCCCCAGACTTACAGGTGTGGAACTTTGACCGTTGGAAGTTGATATGTTCTGCATGGGAGGTTCAACTCTATTCGCCATGGAACAAAGCTCCACTCCCATGTTTGCTGAGGTGTTGGAACAGAGTCTCTCTCCCTCAGTTACTGGCAGAGACTCTCCTTGCTGAAGTTGCCCCAGACTTCCGTGTGTGGAATTATGACCGGTGGAAGGTGATATGTTCTGCCGGGGAGGTTCAACTCTATTCGCCATGGAACAAAGCTCCGCTCCCATGTCTGCTGATTGTGTTGGAACAGAGTCTCTATCCCTCAGTTACTGGCAGAGACTCTCCTCGTTGAAGGTGCCCCAGACTTCCAGGTGTGGAATTATGACCGTTGGAAGTTGATATGTTCTGCATGGGAGGTTCAACTCTATTCGCCATGGAACAAAGCTCCACTCCCATGTTTGCTGATGTTTTGGAACAGAGTCTCTCTCCCTCAGTTACTGGCAGAGTCTCTCCTTGTTGAAGGTGCCTCAGACTTCCAGGTGTGGAATTATGACCGGTGGAAGGTGATATGTTCTGCCTGGGAGGCTCAACTCTATTCGCCTTGGAACAAAGCTCCACTCCCATGTCTGCCGATGTGTTGGAACAGAGTCTCTCTCACTCAGTTACTGGCAGAGACTCTCCTTGTTGAAGGTGCCCCAGACTTCCAGGTGTGGAATTATGACCGGTGGAAGGTGATAAGTTCTGCATGGGAAGTTCAACTCCCATGTCTGCCAATGTGTTGGAACAGAGTCTCTCTCCCTCAGTTACTGGCAGAGACTCTCCTTGTTGAAGGTGCCCCAGACTTCCAGGTGTGGAATTATGACCAGTGGAAGGTGATAAGTTCTGCCTGGGAGGTTTAACTCTATTCGCCATGTAACAAAGCTCCACTCCCATGTCTGCCAATGTGTTGGAACAGAGTCTCTCTCCCTCAGTTACTGGCAGAGACTCTCCTTGCTGAAGTTGCCCCAGACTTCCGTGTGTGGAATTATGACTGGTGGAAGGTGATATGTTCTGCCCGGGGGGTTCAACTCTATTCGCCATGGAACAAAGCTCCACTCCCATGTCTGCCGATGTGTTGGAACAGAGTCTCTCTCCCTCAGTTACTGGCAGAGACTCTCCTTGTTGAAGGTGCCCCAGACTTCCAAGTGTGGAAGTGTGGAATTATGACCGGTGGAAGGTGATAAGTTCTGCATGGGAAGTTCAACTCCCATGTCTGCCAATGTGTTGGAACAGAGTCTCTCTCCCTCAGTTACTGGCAGAGACTCTCCTTGTTGAAGGTGCCCCAGACTTCCAGGTGTGGAATTATGACCAGTGGAAGGTGATAGGTTCTGCCTGGGAGGTTCAACTCTATTCGAAATGGAACAAAGCTCCACTCCCATGTCTGCCGATGTGTTGGAACAGAGTCTCTCTCCCTCAGTTACTGGCAGAGACTCTACATGTTGAAGGTGCCCCAGACTTCCAGGTGTGGAATTATGACCAGTGGAAGGTGATAAGTTCTGCCTGGGAGGTTCAACTCTATTCGCCATGGAACAAAGCTCCACTCCCATGTCTGCTGATGTGTTGGAACAGAGTCTCTCTCCCTCAGTTACTGGCAGAGACTCTCCTTGTTGAAGGTGCCCCAGACTTCCAGGTGTGGAATTACGACCGGTGGAAGGTGATATGTTCTGCCTGGGAGGTTCAACTCTATTCGCCATGGAACAAAGCTCCACTCCCATGTCTGCCGATGTGTTGGAACAGAGTCTCTCTCCCTCAGTTACTGGCAGAGACTCTCCTTGTTGAAGGTGCCCCAGACTTCCAGGTGTGGAATTACGACCGGTGGAAGGTGATATGTTCTGCCTGGGAGGTTCAACTCTATTCCCATGTGTGCCGATGTGTTGGAACAGAGACTCTCCTTGTTGAAGGTGCCCCAGACTTCCAAGTGTGGAATTATGACCAGTGGAAGGTGGTAAGTTCTGCCTGGGAGGTACAACTCTATTCGTCATTGAACAAAGCTCCACTCCCATGTCTGCCGATGTGTTGGAACAGAGTCTCTCTCCCTCAGTTACTGGCAGAGACTCTCCTTGTTGAAGGTGCCCCAGACTTCCAGGTGTGGAATTATGACCAGTGGAAGGTGATATGTTCTGCCTGGGAGGTTCAACTCTATTCGCCATGGAACAAACCTCCATTCCCATGTCTGCCGATGTGTTGGACCAGAGTCTCTCTCCCTCAGTTACTGGCAAAGACTCTCCTTGCTGAAGTTGCCCCAGACTTCTGTGTGTGGAATTATGACCGGTGGAAGGTGATATGTTCTGCCAGGGAGGTTCAACTCTATTCGCCATGGAACAAAGCTCCACTCCCATGTCTGCCGATGTGTTGGAACAGAGTCTCTCTCCCTCAGTTACTGGCAGAGACTCTCCTCGTTGAAGGTGCCCCAGACTTCCAGGTGTGGAATTATGACCGTTGGAAGTTGATATGTTCTGCATGGGAGGTTCAACTCTATTCGCCATGGAACAAAGCTCCACTCCCATGTCTGCCAATGTGTTGGAACAGAGTCTCTCTCCCTCAGTTACTGGCAGAGACTCTCCTTGTTGAAGGTGCACCAGACTTCCCGGTGTGGAGCTTTGAATGGTGGAAGGTGATATGTTCTGCCTGGGAGGTTCAACTCTATCGCCATGGAACAAAGCTCCACTCCCATGTCTGCCGATGTGTTGGAACAGAGTCTCTCTCCCTCAGTTACTGGCAGAGACTCTCCTTCCTGAAGTTGCCCCAGACTTCCAGGTGTGGAATTATGACCGGTGGAAGGTGATATGTTCTGCCTGGGAGGTTCAACTCTATTCGCCATGGAACAAAGCTCCACTCCCGTGTCTGCTGGTGTGTTGGAACAGAGTCTCTCTCCCTCAGTTACTGGCAGAGACTCTCCTTGTTGAAGGTGCCCCAGACTTCCAGGTGTGGAATTACGACCGGTGGAAGGTGATATGTTCTGCCTGGGAGGTTCAACTCTATTCGCCATGGAACAAAGCTCCACTCCCATGTCTGCTGATGTGTTGGAACAGAGTCTCTCTCCCTCAGTTACTGGCAGAGACTCTCCTTGTTAAAGGTGCCCCAGACTTCCAGGTGTGGAATTATGACCGGTGGAAGGTGATATGTTCTGCCTGGGAGGTTCAACTCTATTCGCCATGGAATAAATCTCCACTTCCATGTCTGCCGATGTGTTGGAACAGAGTCTCTCTCCCTCAGTTACTGGCAGAGACTCTCCTTGTTGAAGGTGCCCCAGACTTCCAGGTGTGGAATTACGACCGGTGGAAGGTGATATGTTCTGCCTGGGAGGTTCAACTCTATTCGCCATGGAACAAAGCTCCACTCCCATGTCTGCTGATGTGTTGGAACAGAGTCTCTCTCCCTCAGTTACTGGCAGAGACTCTCCTTGTTAAAGGTGCCCCAGACTTCCAGGTGTGGAATTATGACCGGTGGAAGGTGATATGTTCTGCCTGGGAGGTTCAACTCTATTCGCCATGGAACAAAGCTCCACTCCCATGTGTGCCGATGTGTTGGAACAGAGACTCTCCTTGTTGAAGGTGCCCCAGACTTCCAAGTGTGGAATTATGACCAGTGGAAGGTGGTAAGTTCTGCCTGGGAGGTTCAACTCTATTCGTCATGGAACAAAGCTCCACTCCCATGTCTGCCGATGTGTTTGAACAGAGTCTCTCTCCCTCAGTTACTGGCAGAGACTCTCCTTGTTGAAGGTGCCCCAGACTTCCAGGTGTGGAATTATGACCAGTGGAAGGTGATATGTTCTGCCTGGGAGGTTCAACTGTATTCGCCATGGAACAAACCTCCATTCCCATGTCTGCCGATGTGTTGGACCAGAGTCTCTCTCCCTCAGTTACTGGCAGAGACTCTCCTTGCTGAAGTTGCCCCAGACTTCTGTGTGTGGAATTATGACCGGTGGAAGGTGATATGTTCTGCCAGGGAGGTTCAACTCTATTCGCCATGGAACAAAGCTCCACTCCCATGTCTGCCGATGTGTTGGAACAGAGTCTCTCTCCCTCAGTTACTGGCAGAGACTCTCCTCGTTGAAGGTGCCCCAGACTTCCAGGTGTGGAATTATGACCGTTGGAAGTTGATATGTTCTGCATGGGAGGTTCAACTCTATTCGCCATGGAACAAAGCTCCACTCCCATGTCTGCCAATGTGTTGGAACAGAGTCTCTCTCCCTCAGTTACTGGCAGAGACTCTCCTTGTTGAAGGTGCACCAGACTTCCCGGTGTGGAGCTTTGAATGGTGGAAGGTGATATGTTCTGCCTGGGAGGTTCAACTCTATCGCCATGGAACAAAGCTCCACTCCCATGTCTGCCGATGTGTTGGAACAGAGTCTCTCTCCCTCAGTTACTGGCAGAGACTCTCCTTGTTGAAGGTGCCCCAGACTTCCAAGTGTGGAAGTGTGGAATTATGACCGGTGGAAGGTGATAAGTTCTGCATGGGAAGTTCAACTCCCATGTCTGCCAATGTGTTGGAACAGAGTCTCTCTCCCTCAGTTACTGGCAGAGACTCTCCTTGTTGAAGGTGCCCCAGACTTCCAGGTGTGGAATTATGACCAGTGGAAGGTGATAGGTTCTGCCTGGGAGGTTCAACTCTATTCGAAATGGAACAAAGCTCCACTCCCATGTCTGCCGATGTGTTGGAACAGAGTCTCTCTCCCTCAGTTACTGGCAGAGACTCTCCTTGTTGAAGGTGCCCCAGACTTCCAGGTGTGGAATTATGACCGGTGGAAGGTGATATGTTCTGCCTGGGAGGTTCAACTCTATTCGCCATGGAACAAAGCTCCACTCCCATGTCTGCCGATGTGTTGGAACAGAGTCTCTCTCCCTCAGTTACTGGCAGAGACTCTCCTTGTTGAAGGTGCCCCAGACTTCCAGGTGTGGAATTACGACCGGTGGAAGGTGATATGTTCTGCCTGGGAGGTTCAACTCTATTCCCATGTGTGCCGATGTGTTGGAACAGAGACTCTCCTTGTTGAAGGTGCCCCAGACTTCCAAGTGTGGAATTATGACCAGTGGAAGGTGGTAAGTTCTGCCTGGGAGGTTCAACTCT
This sequence comes from Engystomops pustulosus, assembly GCF_040894005.1. NCBI lineage: Eukaryota > Metazoa > Chordata > Amphibia > Anura > Leptodactylidae > Engystomops > Engystomops pustulosus. Next base: position 180,758,869 of record NC_092412.1, on the reverse strand, counting down.
ATTCGTCATTGAACAAAGCTCCACTCCCATGTCTGCCGATGTGTTGGAACAGAGTCTCTCTCCCTCAGTTACTGGCAGAGACTCTCCTTGTTGAAGGTGCCCCAGACTTCCAGGTGTGGAATTATGACCAGTGGAAGGTGATATGTTCTGCCTGGGAGGTTCAACTCTATTCGCCATGGAACAAACCTCCATTCCCATGTCTGCCGATGTGTTGGACCAGAGTCTCTCTCCCTCAGTTACTGGCAGAGACTCTCCTTGCTGAAGTTGCCCCAGACTTCTGTGTGTGGAATTATGACCGGTGGAAGGTGATATGTTCTGCCAGGGAGGTTCAACTCTATTCGCCATGGAACAAAGCTCCACTCCCATGTCTGCCGATGTGTTGGAACAGAGTCTCTCTCCCTCAGTTACTGGCAGAGACTCTCCTCGTTGAAGGTGCCCCAGACTTCCAGGTGTGGAATTATGACCGTTGGAAGTTGATATGTTCTGCATGGGAGGTTCAACTCTATTCGCCATGGAACAAAGCTCCACTCCCATGTCTGCCAATGTGTTGGAACAGAGTCTCTCTCCCTCAGTTACTGGCAGAGACTCTCCTTGTTGAAGGTGCACCAGACTTCCCGGTGTGGAGCTTTGAATGGTGGAAGGTGATATGTTCTGCCTGGGAGGTTCAACTCTATCGCCATGGAACAAAGCTCCACTCCCATGTCTGCTGATGTGTTGGAACAGAGTCTCTCTCCCTCAGTTACTGGCAGAGACTCTCCTTCCTGAAGTTGCCCCAGACTTCCAGGTGTGGAATTATGACCGGTGGAAGGTGATATGTTCTGCCTGGGAGGTTCAACTCTATTCGCCATGGAACAAAGCTCCACTCCCGTGTCTGCTGGTGTGTTGGAACAGAGTCTCTCTCCCTCAGTTACTGGCAGAGACTCTCCTTGTTGAAGGTGCCCCAGACGTACAGGTGTGGAACTTTGACCGATGGAAGGTGATATGTTCTGCCTGGGAGGTTCAACTCTATTCGCCATGGAATAAATCTCCACTTCCATGTCTGCCGATGTGTTGGAACAGAGTCTCTCTCCCTCAGTTACTGGCAGAGACTCTCCTTGTTGAAGGTGCCCCAGACTTCCAGGTGTGGAATTACGACCGGTGGAAGGTGATATGTTCTGCCTGGGAGGTTCAACTCTATTCGCCATGGAACAAAGCTCCACTCCCATGTCTGCTGATGTGTTGGAACAGAGTCTCTCTCCCTCAGTTACTGGCAGAGACTCTCCTTGTTAAAGGTGCCCCAGACTTCCAGGTGTGGAATTATGACCGGTGGAAGGTGATATGTTCTGCCTGGGAGGTTCAACTCTATTCGCCATGGAACAAAGCTCCACTCCCATGTGTGCCGATGTGTTGGAACAGAGACTCTCCTTGTTGAAGGTGCCCCAGACTTCCAAGTGTGGAATTATGACCAGTGGAAGGTGGTAAGTTCTGCCTGGGAGGTTCAACTCTATTCGTCATGGAACAAAGCTCCACTCCCATGTCTGCCGATGTGTTTGAACAGAGTCTCTCTCCCTCAGTTACTGGCAGAGACTCTCCTTGTTGAAGGTGCCCCAGACTTCCAGGTGTGGAATTATGACCAGTGGAAGGTGATATGTTCTGCCTGGGAGGTTCAACTGTATTCGCCATGGAACAAACCTCCATTCCCATGTCTGCCGATGTGTTGGACCAGAGTCTCTCTCCCTCAGTTACTGGCAGAGACTCTCCTTGCTGAAGTTGCCCCAGACTTCTGTGTGTGGAATTATGACCGGTGGAAGGTGATATGTTCTGCCAGGGAGGTTCAACTCTATTCGCCATGGAACAAAGCTCCACTCCCATGTCTGCCGATGTGTTGGAACAGAGTCTCTCTCCCTCAGTTACTGGCAGAGACTCTCCTCGTTGAAGGTGCCCCAGACTTCCAGGTGTGGAATTATGACCGTTGGAAGTTGATATGTTCTGCATGGGAGGTTCAACTCTATTCGCCATGGAACAAAGCTCCACTCCCGTGTCTGCCAATGTGTTGGAACAGAGTCTCTCTCCCTCAGTTACTGGCAGAGACTCTCCTTGTTGAAGGTGCACCAGACTTCCCGGTGTGGAGCTTTGAATGGTGGAAGGTGATATGTTCTGCCTGGGAGGTTCAACTCTATCGCCATGGAACAAAGCTCCACTCCCATGTCTGCCGATGTGTTGGAACAGAGTCTCTCTCCCTCAGTTACTGGCAGAGACTCTCCTTCCTGAAGTTGCCCCAGACTTCCAGGTGTGGAATTATGACCGGTGGAAGGTGATATGTTCTGCCTGGGAGGTTCAACTCTATTCGCCATGGAACAAAGCTCCACTCCCGTGTCTGCTGGTGTGTTGGAACAGAGTCTCTCTCCCTCAGTTACTGGCAGAGACTCTCCTTGTTGAAGGTGCCCCAGACTTACAGGTGTGGAACTTTGACCGATGGAAGGTGATATGTTCTGCCTGGGAGGTTCAACTCTATTCGCCATGGAATAAATCTCCACTTCCATGTCTGCCGATGTGTTGGAACAGAGTCTCTCTCCCTCAGTTACGGGCAGAGACTCTCCTTGTTGAAGGTGCCCCAGACTTCCAGGTGTGGAATTACGACCGGTGGAAGGTGATATGTTCTGCCTGGGAGGTTCAACTCTATTCGCCATGGAACAAAGCTCCACTCCCATGTCTGCCGATGTGTTGGAACAGAGTCTCTCTCCCTCAGTTACTGGCAGAGACTCTCCTTGTTAAAGGTGCCCCAGACTTCCAGGTGTGGAATTATGACCGGTGGAAGGTGATATGTTCTGCCTGGGAGGTTCAACTCTATTCGCCATGGAACAAAGCTCCACTCCCATGTGTGCCGATGTGTTGGAACAGAGACTCTCCTTGTTGAAGGTGCCCCAGACTTCCAAGTGTGGAATTATGACCAGTGGAAGGTGGTAAGTTCTGCCTGGGAGGTTCAACTCTATTCGTCATGGAACAAAGCTCCACTCCCATGTCTGCCGATGTGTTTGAACAGAGTCTCTCTCCCTCAGTTACTGGCAGAGACTCTCCTTGTTGAAGGTGCCCCAGACTTCCAGGTGTGGAATTATGACCGGTGGAAGGTGATATGTTCTGCCTGGGAGGTTCAACTCTATTCGCCATGGAACAAAGCTCCACTCCCGTGTCTGCTGGTGTGTTGGAACAGAGTCTCTCTCCCTCAGTTACTGGCAGAGACTCTCCTTGTTGAAGGTGCCCCAGACTTACAGGTGTGGAACTTTGACCGATGGAAGGTGATATGTTCTGCCTGGGAGGTTCAACTCTATTCGCCATGGAATAAATCTCCACTTCCATGTCTGCCGATGTGTTGGAACAGAGTCTCTCTCCCTCAGTTACGGGCAGAGACTCTCCTTGTTGAAGGTGCCCCAGACTTCCAGGTGTGGAATTACGACCGGTGGAAGGTGATATGTTCTGCCTGGGAGGTTCAACTCTATTCGCCATGGAACAAAGCTCCACTCCCATGTCTGCCGATGTGTTGGAACAGAGTCTCTCTCCCTCAGTTACTGGCAGAGACTCTCCTTGTTAAAGGTGCCCCAGACTTCCAGGTGTGGAATTATGACCGGTGGAAGGTGATATGTTCTGCCTGGGAGGTTCAACTCTATTCGCCATGGAACAAAGCTCCACTCCCATGTGTGCCGATGTGTTGGAACAGAGACTCTCCTTGTTGAAGGTGCCCCAGACTTCCAAGTGTGGAATTATGACCAGTGGAAGGTGGTAAGTTCTGCCTGGGAGGTTCAACTCTATTCGTCATGGAACAAAGCTCCACTCCCATGTCTGCCGATGTGTTTGAACAGAGTCTCTCTCCCTCAGTTACTGGCAGAGACTCTCCTTGTTGAAGGTGCCCCAGACTTCCAGGTGTGGAATTATGACCAGTGGAAGGTGATATGTTCTGCCTGGGAGGTTCAACTGTATTCGCCATGGAACAAAGCTCCACTCCGATGTCTGCCGATATGTTGGAACAGAGTCTCTCTCCCTCAGTTACTGGCAGAGACTCTCCTTGTTGAAGGTGCCCCAGCCTTCCTGGTGTGGAATTATGACCAGTGAAAGGAGATATGTTCTGCCTGGGAGGTTCAACTCTATTCACCATTAAAGAAAGCTCCACTCCAATGTCTGCCGATGTGTTGGAACAGAGTCTCTCTCCCTCAGTTACTGGCAGAGACTCTCCTTGTTGAAGGTGCCCCAGACTTCCAGGTGTGGAATTACGACCGGTGGAAGGTGATATGTTCTGCCTGGGAGGTTCAACTCTATTCGCCATGGAACAAAGCTCCACTCCCATGTCTGCCGATGTGTTGCAACAGAGTCTCTCTCCCTCAGTTACTGGCAGAGACTCTCCTTGTTGAAGGTGCCCCAGACTTCCAGGTGTGGAATTATGACCGGTGGAAGGTGATATGATCTGCCTGGGAGGTTCAACTCTATTCGCCATGGAACAAAGCTCCACTCCCATGTCTGCTGATGTGTTGGAACAGAGTCTCTCTCCCTCAGTTACTGGCAGAGACTCTCCTTGCTGAAGTTGCTCCATACTTCCGTGTGTGGAATTATGACCTTTGGAAGGTGACATGTTCTGCCTGGGAGGTTTAACTCTAATCGCCATGGAACAAAGCTCCACTCCCATGTCTGCCGATGTGTTGGAACAGAGTCTCTCTCCCTCAGTTACTGGCAGAGACTCTCCTTGTTGAAGGTGCCCCAGACTTCCAGGTGTGGAATTATGACCGGTGGAAGGTGATATGTTCTGCCTAGGAGGTTCAACTCTATTCGCCATGGAACAAAGCTCCACTCCCATGTGTGCCGATGTGTTGGAACAGAGACTCTCCTTGTTGAAGGTGCCCCAGACTTCCAAGTGTGGAATTATGACCAGTGGAAGGTGATAAGTTCTGCCTGGGAGGTTCAACTCTATTCGCCATGGAACAAAGCTCCACTCCCATGTCTGCCGATGTGTTGGAACAGAGTCTCTCTCCCTCAGTTACTGGCAGAGACTCTCCTTGCTGTAGTTGCCCCAGACTTCCGTGTGTGGAATTATGACATGTGGAAGGTGACATGTTCTGCCTGGGAGGTTCAACTCTATTCGCCATGGAACAAAGCTCCACTCCCATGTCTGCCGATGTGTTGGAACAGAGTCTCTCTCCCTCAGTTACTGGCAGAGACTCTCCTTGTTGAAGGTGCCCCAGACTTCCAGGTGTGGAATTATGACCGGTGGAAGGTGATATGTTCTGCCTGGGAGGTTCAACTCTATTCGCCTTGGAACAAAGCTCCACTCCCATGTCTGCCGATGTGTTGGAACAGAGTCTCTCTCCCTCAGTTACTGGCAGAGACTCTCCTTTTTGAAGGGGCCTCAGACTTCCAGGTGTGGAATTATGACCAGTGGAAGGTGATATGTTTTGCCTGGGAGGTTCAACTCTATTCGCCTTGGAACAAAGCTCCACTCCCATGTCTGCCGATGTGTTGGAACAGAGTCTCTCTCCCTCAGTTACTGGCAGAGACTCTCCTTGTTGAAGGTGCCCCAGACTTCCAGGTGTGCAATTATGACCAGTGGAAGGTGATAAGTTCTGCCTGGGAGGTTCAACTCTATTCGCCATGGAACAAAGCTCCACTCCCATGTCTGCCGATGTGTTGGAACAGAGTCTCTCTCCCTCAGTTACTGGCAGAGACTCTCCTTGTTGAAGGTGCCCCAGACTTCCAGGTGTGTAATTATGACCAGTGGAAGGTGATATGTTCTGCCTGGGAGGTTCAACTCTATTTGCCACGGAACAAAGCTTCACTCCCATGTCTGCCGATGTGTTGGAACAGAGTCTCTCTCCCTCAGTTACTGGCAGAGACTCTCCTTGCTGAAGTTGCTCCAGACTTCCGTGTGTGGAATTATGACCGGTGGAAGGTGACATGTTCTGCCTGGGAGGTTCAACTCTATTCGCCATGTAACAAAGCTCCACTCCCATGTCTGCCGATGTGTTGGAACAGAGTCTCTCTCCCTCAGTTACTGGCAGAGACTCTCCTTGTTGAAGGTGCCCCAGACTTCCAGGTGTGAAATTATGACCGGTGGAAGGTGATATGTTCTGCCTGGGAGGCTCAACTCTATTCGCCTTGGAACAAAGCTCCACTCCCATGTGTGCCGATGTGTTGGAACAGAGTCTCTCTCCCTCAGTTACTGGCAGAGACTCTCCTTTTTGAAGGTGCCTCAGACTTCCAGGTGTGGAATTATGACCTGTGGAAGGTCACATGTTCTGCCTGGGAGGTTCAACTCTATTCGCCATGGAACAAAGCTCCACTCCCATGTCTGCCGATGTGTTGGAACAGAGTCTCTCTCCCTCAGTTACTGGCAGAGACTCTCCTTGTTGAAGGTGCCCCAGACTTCCAGGTGTGGAATTATGACCGGTGGAAGGTGATATGTTCTGCCTAGGAGGTTCAACTCTATTCGCCATGGAACAAAGCTCCACTCCTATGTGTGCCGAAGTGTTGGAACAGAGACTCTCCTTGTTGAAGGTGCCCCAGACTTACAAGTGTGGAATTATGACCAGTGGAAGGTGATATGTTCTGTCTGGGAGGTTCAACTCTATTCGCCATGGAACAAAGTTCCACTCCCATGTCTGCCGATGTTTTGGAACAGAGTCTCTCTCCCTCAGTTACTGGCAGAGACTCTCCTTGTTGAAGGTGCCCCAGACTTCCAGGTGTGGAATTATGACCAGTGGAAGGTGATATGTTCTGCCTGGGAGGTTCAACTCTATTCGCCATGGAACAAACCTCCACTCCCATGTCTGCCGATGTGTTGGAACAGAGTCTCTCTCCCTCAGTTACTGGCAGAGACTCTCCTCGTTGAAGGTGCCCCAGACTTCCAGGTGTGGAATTATGACCGTTGGAAGTTGATATGTTCTGCATGGGAGGTTCAACTCTATTCGCCATGGAACAAAGCTCCACTCCCATGTTTGCTGATGTGTTGGAACAGAGTCTCTCTCCCTCAGTTACTGGCAGAGACTCTCCTTGTTGAAGGTGCCCCAGACTTCCAGGTGTGGAATTATGACCGGTGGAAGGTGATATGTTCTGCCTGGGAGGCTCAACTCTATTCGCCATGGATCAAAGCTCCACTCCCATGTGTGCCGATGTGTTGGAACAGAGACTCTCCTTGTTGAAGGTGCCCCAGACTTCCAAGTGTGGAATTATGACCAGTGGAAGGTGATAAGTTCTGCCTGGGAGGTTCAACTCTATTCGCCTTGGAACAAAGCTCCACTCCCATGTCTGCCGATGTGTTGGAACAGAGTCTCTCTCCCTCAGTTACTGGCAGAGACTCTCCTTGCTGAAGTTGCTCCAGACTTCCGTGTGTGGAATTATGACCGGTGGAAGGTGACATGTTCTGCCTGGGAGGTTCAACTCTATTCGCCATGTAACAAAGCTCCACTCCCATGTCTGCCGATGTGTTGGAACAGAGTCTCTCTCCCTCAGTTACTGGCAGAGACTCTCCTTGTTGAAGGTGCCCCAGACTTCCAGGTGTGAAATTATGACCGGTGGAAGGTGATATGTTCTGCCTGGGAGGCTCAACTCTATTCGCCTTGGAACAAAGCTCCACTCCCATGTGTGCCGATGTGTTGGAACAGAGTCTCTCTCCCTCAGTTACTGGCAGAGACTCTCCTTTTTGAAGGTGCCTCAGACTTCCAGGTGTGGAATTATGACCTGTGGAAGGTCACATGTTCTGCCTGGGAGGTTCAACTCTATTCGCCATGGAACAAAGCTCCACTCCCATGTCTGCCGATGTGTTGGAACAGAGTCTCTCTCCCTCAGTTACTGGCAGAGACTCTCCTTGTTGAAGGTGCCCCAGACTTCCAGGTGTGGAATTATGACCGGTGGAAGGTGATATGTTCTGCCTAGGAGGTTCAACTCTATTCGCCATGGAACAAAGCTCCACTCCTATGTGTGCCGAAGTGTTGGAACAGAGACTCTCCTTGTTGAAGGTGCCCCAGACTTACAAGTGTGGAATTATGACCAGTGGAAGGTGATATGTTCTGTCTGGGAGGTTCAACTCTATTCGCCATGGAACAAAGTTCCACTCCCATGTCTGCCGATGTTTTGGAACAGAGTCTCTCTCCCTCAGTTACTGGCAGAGACTCTCCTTGTTGAAGGTGCCCCAGACTTCCAGGTGTGGAATTATGACCAGTGGAAGGTGATATGTTCTGCCTGGGAGGTTCAACTCTATTCGCCATGGAACAAACCTCCACTCCCATGTCTGCCGATGTGTTGGAACAGAGTCTCTCTCCCTCAGTTACTGGCAGAGACTCTCCTCGTTGAAGGTGCCCCAGACTTCCAGGTGTGGAATTATGACCGTTGGAAGTTGATATGTTCTGCATGGGAGGTTCAACTCTATTCGCCATGGAACAAAGCTCCACTCCCATGTTTGCTGATGTGTTGGAACAGAGTCTCTCTCCCTCAGTTACTGGCAGAGACTCTCCTTGTTGAAGGTGCCCCAGACTTCCAGGTGTGGAATTATGACCGGTGGAAGGTGATATGTTCTGCCTGGGAGGCTCAACTCTATTCGCCATGGATCAAAGCTCCACTCCCATGTGTGCCGATGTGTTGGAACAGAGACTCTCCTTGTTGAAGGTGCCCCAGACTTCCAAGTGTGGAATTATGACCAGTGGAAGGTGATAAGTTCTGCCTGGGAGGTTCAACTCTATTCGCCTTGGAACAAAGCTCCACTCCCATGTCTGCCGATGTGTTGGAACAGAGTCTCTCTCCCTCAGTTACTGGCAGAGACTCTCCTTGCTGAAGTTGCCCCAGACTTCCGTGTGTGGAATTATGACCGGTGGAAGGTGATATGTTCTGCCTGGGAGGTTTAACTCTATTCGCCTTGGAACAAAGCTCCACTCCCATGTCTGCTGATGTGTTGGAACAGAGTCTCTCTCCCTCAGTTAATGGCAGAGACTCTCCTTGTTGAAGGTGCCCCAGACTTCCAGGTGTGGAATTATGACCAGTGGAAGGTGATATTTGTTCTGCCTGGGAGGTTCAACTCTATTCGCCAGGGAACAAAGCTCCACTCCCATGTCTGCCGATGTGTTGGAACAGAGTCTCTCTCCCTCAGTTACTGGCAGAGACTCTCCTTGTTGAAGGTGCCCCAGACTTCCAGGTGTGGAATTATGACCAGTGGAAGGTGATATTTGTTCTGCCTGGGAGGTTCAACTCTATTCGCCAGGGAACAAAGCTCCACTCCCATGTCTGCCGATGTGTTGGAACAGAGTCTCTCTCCCTCAGTTACTGGCAGAGACTCTCCTTGCTGAAGTTGCCCCAGACTTCCGTGTGTGGAATAATGACCAGTGGATGGTGATATGTTCTGCCTGGGAGGTTCAACTCTATTCGCCATGGAACAAGGCTCCACTCCCATGTCTGCCGATGTGTTGGAACAGAGTCTCTCTCCCTCAGTTACTTGCAGAGACTCTCCTTGTTTAAGGTGCCCCAGACTTCCAGGTGTGGAATTATGACCAGTGGGAGGTGATATGTTCTGCCTGGGAGGTTCAACTCTATTCGCTATAGAACAAACCTCCACTCCCATGTCTGCCGATGTGTTGGAACAGAGTCTCTCTCCCTCAGTTACTGGCAGAGACTCTCCTTGTTGAAGGTGCCCCAGACTTCCAGGTGTGGAATTATGACCGGTGGAAGGTGATAAGTTCTGCCTGGGAGGTTCAACTCTATTCGCCATGGAACAAAGCTCCACTCCCATGTCTGCTGATGTGTTGGAACAGAGTCTCTCTCCCTCAGTTACTGGCAGAGACTCTCCTTGTTGAAGGTGCCCCAGACTTCCAGGTGTGGAATTATGACCAGTGGAAGGTGATATTTGTTCTGCCTGGGAGGTTCAACTCTATTCGCCATGGAACAAAGCTCCACTCCCATGTCTGCTGATGTGTTGGAACAGAGTCTCTCTCCCTCAGTTACTGGCAGAGACTCTCCTTGCTGAAGTTGCCCCAGACTTCCGTGTGTGGAATTATGACTGGTGGAAGGTGATATGTTCTGCCTGGGAGGTTCAACACTATTCGCCATGGAACAAAGCTCCACTCCCATGTCTGCTGATGTGTTGGAACAGAGTCTCTATCCTTCAGTTACTGGCAGAGACTCTCCCTTGTTGAAGGTGCCCCAGACTTCCAGGTGTGGAATTATGACCGTTGGAAGTTGATATGTTCTGCATGGGAGGTTCAACTCTATTCGCCATGGAACAAACGCCACTCCCCTGTCTGCTGATGTGTTGGAACAAAGTTTCTCTCCCTCAGTTCCTGGAAGAGACTCTCCTTGTTGAAGGCGCCCCAGACTTCCAGGTGTGGAATTATGACCAGTGGAAGGTGATATGTTCTGCCTGGGAGGTTCAACTCTATTTGCCACGGAACAAAGCTCCACTCCTATGTCTGCCGATGTGTTGGAACAGAGTCTCTCTCCCTCAGTTACTGGCAGAGACTCTCCTTGTTGAAGGTGCCCCAGACTTCCAGGTGTGTAATTATGACCAGTGGAAGGTGATATGTTCTGCCTGGGAGGTTCAACTCTATTTGCCACGGAACAAAGCTTCACTCCCATGTCTGCCGATGTGTTGGAACAGAGTCTCTCTCCCTCAGTTACTGGCAGAGACTCTCCTTGCTGAAGTTGCTCCAGACTTCCGTGTGTGGAATTATGACCGGTGGAAGGTGACATGTTCTGCCTGGGAGGTTCAACTCTATTCGCCATGTAACAAAGCTCCACTCCCATGTCTGCCGATGTGTTGGAACAGAGTCTCTCTCCCTCAGTTACTGGCAGAGACTCTCCTTGTTGAAGGTGCCCCAGACTTCCAGGTGTGGAATTATGACCTGTGGAAGGTCACATGTTCTGCCTGGGAGGTTCAACTCTATTCGCCATGGAACAAAGCTCCACTCCCATGTCTGCCGATGTGTTGGAACAGAGTCTCTCTCCCTCAGTTACTGGCAGAGACTCTCCTTGTTGAAGGTGCCCCAGACTCCCAGGTGTGGAATTATGACCGGTGGAAGGTGATATGTTCTGCCTAGGAGGTTCAACTCTATTCGCCATGGAACAAAGCTCCACTCCTATGTGTGCCGATGTGTTGGAACAGAGACTCTCCTTGTTGAAGGTGCCCCAGACTTACAAGTGTGGAATTATGACCAGTGGAAGGTGACATGTTCTGCCTGGGAGGTTCAACTCTATTCGCCATGGAACAAAGCCCCACTCCCATGTCTGCCGATGTGTTGGAACAGAGTCTCTCTCCCTTAGTTACTGGCAGAGACTCTCCTTGTTGAAGGTGCCCCAGACTTCCAGGTGTGGAATTATGACCGGTGGAAGGTGATATGTTCTGCCTGGGAGGCTCAACTCTATTCGCCTTGGAACAAAGCTCCACTCCCATGTCTGCCGATGTGTTGGAACAGAGTCTCTCTCCCTCAGTTACTGGCAGAGACTCTCCTTGTTGAAGGTGCCCCAGACTTCCAGGTGTGGAATTATGACCGGTGGAAGGTGATATGTTCTGCCTGGGAGGTTCATCGCTATTCGCCTTGGAACAAAACTCCACTCCCATGTGTGCCGATGTGTTGGAAAAGAGTCTCTCTCCCTCAGTTACTGGCAGAGACTCTCCTTTTTGAAGGTGCCTCAGATTTCTAGGTGTGGAATTATGACCAGTGGAAGGTGATATGTTTTGCCTGGGAGGTTTAACTCTATTCGCCATGGAACAAAGCTCCACTCCCATGTCTGCAGATGTGTTGGAACAGAGTCTCTCTCCCTCAGTTACTGGCAGAGACTCTCCTTGTTGAAGGTGCCCCAGACTTCCAGGTGTGGAATTATGACCAGTGGAAGGTGATATGTTCTTCCTGGGAGGTTCAACTCTATTTGCCACGGAACAAAGCTCCACTCCCATGTCTGCCGATGTGTTGGAACAGAGTCTCTCTCCCTCAGTTACTGGCAGAGACTCTCCTTGTTGAAGGTGCCCCAGACTTCCAGGTGTGGAATTATGACCGGTGGAAGGTGATATGTTCTGCCTGGGAGGCTCAACTCTATTCGCCTTGGAACAAAGCTCTACTCCCATGTCTGCCGATGTGTTGGAACAGAGTCTCTCTCCCTCAGTTACTGGCAGAGACTCTCCTTTTTGAAGGTGCCTCAGACTTCCAGGTGTGGAATTATGACCAGTGGAAGGTGATATGTTTTGCCTGGGAGGTTCAACTCTATTCGCCATGGAACAAAGCTCCACTCCCATGTCTGCCGATGTGTTGGAACAGAGTCTCTCTCCCTCAGTTACTGGCAGAGACTCTCCTTGTTGAAGGTGCCCCAGACTTCCAGGTGTGCAATTATGACCAGTGGAAGGTGATAAGTTCTGCCTGGGAGGTTCAACTCTATTCGCCATGGAACAAAGATCCACTCCCATGTCTGCCGATGTGTTGGAACAGAGTCTCTCTCCCTCAGTTACTGGCAGAGACTCTCCTTGCTGAAGTTGCCCCAGACTTGCGTGTGTGGAATTATGACCGGTGGATGGTGATATGTTCTGCCTGGGAGGTTCAACTCTATTCGCCATGGAACAAAGCTCCACTCCCATGTCTGCCGATGTGTTGGAACAGAGTCTCTCTCCCTCAGTTACTGGCAGAGACTCTCCTTGTTGAAGGTGCCCCAGACTTCCAGGTGTGGAATTATGACCAGTGGAAGGTGATATGTTCTGCCTGGGAGGTTCAACTCTATTCGCCATGGAACAAAGCTCCACTCCCATGTCTGCCGATGTGTTGGAACAGAGTCTCTCTCCCTCAGTTACTGGCAGAGACTCTCCTTGCTGAAGTTGCCCCAGACTTCCGTGTGTGGAATTATGATCAGTGGAAGGTGATATGTTCTGTCTGGGAGGTTCAACTCTATTCGCCATGGAACAAAGTTCCACTCCCATGTCTGCCGATGTTTTGGAACAGAGTCTCTCTCCCTCAGTTACTGGCAGAGACTCTCCTTGTTGAAGGTGCCCCAGACTTCCAGGTGTGGAATTATGACCAGTGGAAGGTGATATGTTCTGCCTGGGAGGTTCAACTCTATTCGCCATGGAACAAACCTCCACTCCCATGTCTGCCGATGTGTTGGAACAGAGTCTCTCTCCCTCAGTTACTGGCAGAGACTCTCCTCGTTGAAGGTGCCCCAGACTTCCAGGTGTGGAATTATGACCGTTGGAAGTTGATATGTTCTGCATGGGAGGTTCAACTCTATTCGCCATGGAACAAAGCTCCACTCCCATGTTTGCTGATGTGTTGGAACAGAGTCTCTCTCCCTCAGTTACTGGCAGAGACTCTCCTTGTTGAAGGTGCCCCAGACTTCCAGGTGTGGAATTATGACCGGTGGAAGGTGATATGTTCTGCCTGGGAGGCTCAACTCTATTCGCCATGGAACAAAGCTCCACTCCCATGTGTGCCGATGTGTTGGAACAGAGACTCTCCTTGTTGAAGGTGCCCCAGACTTCCAAGTGTGGAATTATGACCAGTGGAAGGTGATAAGTTCTGCCTGGGAGGTTCAACTCTATTCGCCTTGGAACAAAGCTCCACTCCCATGTCTGCCGATGTGTTGGAACAGAGTCTCTCTCCCTCAGTTACTGGCAGAGACTCTCCTTGCTGAAGTTGCCCCAGACTTCCGTGTGTGGAATTATGACCGGTGGAAGGTGATATGTTCTGCCTGGGAGGTTTAACTCTATTCGCCTTGGAACAAAGCTCCACTCCCATGTCTGCTGATGTGTTGGAACAGAGTCTCTCTCCCTCAGTTAATGGCAGAGACTCTCCTTGTTGAAGGTGCCCCAGACTTCCAGGTGTGGAATTATGACCAGTGGAAGGTGATATTTGTTCTGCTTGGGAGGTTCAACTCTATTCGCCAGGGAACAAAGCTCCACTCCCATGTTTGCCGATGTGTTGGAACAGAGTCTCTCTCCCTCAGTTACTTGCAGAGACTCTCCTTGTTGAAGGTGCCCCAGAGTTCCAGGTGTGGAATTATGACCAGTGGAAGGTGATATTTGTTCTGCCTGGGAGGTTCAACTCTATTCGCCAGGGAACAAAGCTCCACTCCCATGTCTGCCGATGTGTTGGAACAGAGTCTCTCTCCCTCAGTTACTGGCAGAGACTCTCCTTGCTGAAGTTGCCCCAGACTTCCGTGTGTGGAATAATGACCAATGGATGGTGATATGTTCTGCCTGGGAGGTTCAACTCTATTCGCCATGGAACAAGGCTCCACTCCCATGTCTGCCGATGTGTTGGAACAGAGTCTCTCTCCCTCAGTTACTTGCAGAGACTCTCCTTGTTGAAGGTGCCCCAGACTTCCAGGTGTGGAATTATGACCAGTGGGAGGTGATATGTTCTGCCTGGGAGGTTCAACTCTATTCGCCATAGAACAAACCTCCACTCCCATGTCTGCCGATGTGTTGGAACAGAGTCTCTCTCCCTCAGTTACTGGCAGAGACTCTCCTTGTTGAAGGTGCCCCAGACTTCCAGGTGTGGAATTATGACCGGTGGAAGGTGATAAGTTCTGCCTGGGAGGTTCAACTCTATTCGCCATGGAACAAAGCTCCACTCCCATGTCTGCTGATGTGTTGGAACAGAGTCTCTCTCCCTCAGTTACTGGCAGAGACTCTCCTTGTTGAAGGTGCCCCAGACTTCCAGGTGTGGAATTATGACCAGTGGAAGGTGATATTTGTTCTGCCTGGGAGGTTCAACTCTATTCGCCATGGAACAAAGCTCCACTCCCATGTCTGCTGATGTGTTGGAACAGAGTCTCTCTCCCTCAGTTACTGGCAGAGACTCTCCTTGCTGAAGTTGCCCCAGACTTCCGTGTGTGGAATTATGACTGGTGGAAGGTGATATGTTCTGCCTGGGAGGTTCAACACTATTCGCCATGGAACAAAGCTCCACTCCCATGTCTGCTGATGTGTTGGAACAGAGTCTCTATCCTTCAGTTACTGGCAGAGACTCTCCCTTGTTGAAGGTGCCCCAGACTTCCAGGTGTGGAATTATGACCGTTGGAAGTTGATATTTTCTGCATGGGAGGTTCAACTCTATTCGCCATGGAACAAACGCCACTCCCCTGTCTGCTGATGTGTTGGAACAAAGTTTCTCTCCCTCAGTTCCTGGAAGAGACTCTCCTTGTTGAAGGCGCCCCAGACTTCCAGGTGTGGAATTATGACCAGTGGAAGGTGATATGTTCTGCTTGGGAGGTTCAACTCTTATTTGCCATGGAACAAAGCTCCACTCCCATGTCTGCTGATGTGTTGGAACAGAGTCTCTCTCCCTCAGTTACTGGCAGAGACTCTCCTTGATGAAGGTGCCTTAGACTTCCAGGTGTGGAATTATGAGCAGTAGAAGGTGATGTGTTCTGCCTGTGAGGTTCAACTCTATTCGCCATAAAACAGAGCTCCACTCCCATGTCTGCCAATGTGTTGGAACGGAGTCTCTCTCCCTCAGTTACTGGCAGAGACTCTCCTTGTTGAAGGTGCCCCAGACTTCCAGGTGTGGAATTATGACCGGTGGAAGGTGATATGATCTGCCTGGGAGGTTCAACTCTATTACCATATCAAAGCTCCACTCCCATGTCTGCTGATGTGTTTGAACAGAGTCTCTCTCCCTCAGTTACTGGCAGAGACTCTCCTTGTTGAGGGTGCCACAGATTCCCGGTGTGGAGTTATGACCGGTGGAAGGTGATATGTTCTGCCTGGGAGGTTCAACTCTATTCGCCATGGAACAAAGCTCCACTCCCATGTCTGCTGATGTGTTGGAACAGAGTCTCTTTTCCTCAGTTACTGGCAGCGACTCTCCTTGTTGAAGGTGCCCCAAACTTCCAGGTGTGGAATTATGACCGGTGGAAGGTGATATGTTCTGCTTGGGAGGTTCAACTCCTATGTCTGCCGATGTGTTGGAACAGAGTCTCTCTCTCTCAGTTACTGGCAGAGACTCTCCTTGTTGAAGGTGCCCCAGACTTCCAGGTGTGGAATTATGACCAGTGGAAGGTGTTATGTTCTGCCTGGGAGGTTCAACTCTATTCGCCATGGAACAAAGCTCCACTCCCATGTCTGCCGATGTGTTGGAACAGAGTCTCTCTCCCTCAGTTACTGGCAGAGACTCTCCTTGTTGACGGTGCCCCAGACTTCCAGGTGTGGAATTATGACCAGTGGAAGGGGATATGTTCTGCCTGGGAGGTTCAACTCTATTCGCCATGAAACAAAGCTTCACTCCCATGTCTGCCGATGTGTTGGAACAGAGTCTCTCTCCCTCAGTTACTGGCAGAGACTCTCCTTGTTGAAGGTGCCCCAGACTTCCAGGTGTGGATTTATGACCCGTGGAAGGTGATAAGTTCTGCCTGGGAAGTTCAACTCCCATGTCTGCTGATGTGTTGGAACAGAGTCTCTCTCCCTCAGTCCCTGGCAGAGACTCTCCTTGTTAAAGGTGCCCCAGATTTCCGTGTGTGGAATAATCACCAGTGGAAGGTGATATGTTCTGCCTGGGAGGTTCAACTCTATTCGCCATGGAACAAAGCTCCACTCCCATGTCTGCCGATGTGTTGGAACAGAGTCTCTCTCCCTCAGTTACTGGCAGAGACTCTGCTTGTTAAAGGTGCCCCAGACTTCCAGGTATGGAATTATGACCGGTGGAAGGTGATATGTTTTGTCTGGGAGGTTCAACTCTATTCGCCATGTAACAAAGCTCCACTCCCATGTCTGCCGATGTGTTGGAACAGAGTCTCTCTCCCTCAGTTACTGGCAGAGACTCTCCTTGTTGAAGGTGCCCCAGACTTTCAGGTGTGGAATTATGATCCGTGGAAGGTGATAAGTTCTGCGTGGGAGGTTCAACTCCCATGTCTGCTGATGTGTTGGAACAGAGTCTCTCTCCCTCAGTTACTGGTAGAGACTCTCCTTGTTAAAGGTGCCCCAGAATTCCAGGTGTGGAATAATGACCAGTGGAAGGTGATATGTTCTGCCTGGGAGGGTCAACTCTATTCGTCATGGAACAAAGCTCCACTCCCATGTCTGCCGATGTGTTGGAACAGAGTCTCTCTCCCTCAGTTACTGGCAGAGACTCTCCTTGTTGAAGGTGCCCCAGACTTCCAGGTGTGGAATTATAAACAGTGGAAGGTGATAAGTTCTGCCTGGGAGGTTCAACTCTATTCATCATAAAACAAAGCTCCACTCCCATGTCTGCTGATGTGTTGGAACAGAGTCTCTCTCCCTCATTTACTGGCAGAGACTCTCCTTGTTGACGGTGCCCCAGACTTCCAGGTGTGGAATTATGACCAGTGGAAGGTGATATGTTCTGCCTGGGAGGTTCAACTCTATTCGCCATGAAACAAAGCTTCACTCCCATGTCTGCCGATGTGTTGGAACAGAGTCTCTCTCCCTCAGTTACTGGCAGAGACTCTGCTTGTTGAAGGTGCCCCAGACTTCCAGGTGTGGAATTATGACCAGTGGAAGGTGATATGTTCTGCTTGGGAGGTTCAACTCCTATGTCTGCCGATGTGTTGGAACAGAGTCTCTCTCTCTCAGTTACTGGCAGAGACTCTGCTTGTTGAAGGTGCCCCAGACTTCCAGGTGTGGAATTATGACCAGTGGAAGGTGTTATGTTCTGCCTGGGAGGTTCAACTCTATTCGCCATGAAACAAAGCTCCACTCCCATGTCTGCCGATGTGTTGGAACAGAGTCTCTTTCCCTCAGTTACTGGCAGAGACTCTCCTTGTTGAAGGTGCCCCAGACATCCAGGTGTGGAATTATGACCGGTGGAAGGTGATAAGTTCTGCCTGGGAGGTTCAACTCCCATGTCTGCTGATGTGTTGGAACAAAGTCTAACTCCCTCAGTTACTGGCAGAAACTCTCCTTGTTGAAGGTGCCCCAGAATTCCAGGTGTGGAATTATGACCGGTGGAAGGTGATATGTTCTGCCTGGGAGGTTCAACTCTATTCACCATGGAACAAAGCTCCACTCCCATGTCTACCGATGTGTTGGAACAGAGTCTCTCTCCCTCAGTTACTGGCAGAGACTCTGCTTGTTGAAGGTGCCCCAGATTTCCAGGTGTGGAATTATGACCAGTGGAAGGTGTTATGTTCTGCCTTGGAGGTTCAACTCCCATGTCTGCTGATGTGTGGGAACAAAGTCTAACTCCCTTTGTTACTGGCAGGTACTCTCCTTGTTGAAGGTGCCCCAGACTTCCAGGTGTGGAATTATGACCGGTGGAAGGTTATATGTTCTGCCTGGGAGGTTCAACTCTATTCACCATGGAACAGAGTTCCACTCCCATGTCTGCCGATGTGTTGGAACAGAGTCTCTCTCCCTCAGTTACTGGCAGAGACTCTGCTTGTTGAAGGTGCCCCAGACTTCCAGGTGTGGAATTATGACCAGTGGAAGGTGATATGTTCTGCTTGGGAGGTTCAACTCATTTGTCTGCCGATGTGTTGGAACAGAGTCTCTCTTTCTCAGTTACTGGCAGAAACTCTGCTTGTTGAAGGTGCCCCAGACTTCCAGGTGTGGAATTATGACCAGTGGAAGGTGTTATGTTCTGCCTGGGAGGTTCAACTCTATTCGCCATGAAACAAAGCTCCACTCCCATGTCTGCCGATGTGTTGGAACAGAGTCTCTCTCCCTCAGTTACTGGCAGAGACTCTCCTTGATGAAGGTGCCCCAGACTTCCAGGTGTGGAATTATGACCCGTGGAAGGTGATAAGTTCTGCCTGTGAGGTTCAACTCCCATGTCTGCCGATGTGTTGGAACAGAGTCTCTCTCCCTCAGTTACTGGCAGAGACTCTCCTTGTTGAAGGAGCCCCAGACTTCCAGGTGTGGAATTAAGACTAGTGGAAGTTGTTATGTTCTGCCTGGGAGGTTCAAATCTATTCGCCTTGGAACAAAGCTCCACTCCCATGTCTGCCGATGTGTTGGAACAGAGTCTCTCTCCCTCAGTTACTGGCAGAGACTCTCCTTGTTGAAGGTGCCCCAGACTTCCAGGTGTGGAATTATTACCAGTGGAAGGTGATATGTTCTGCCTGGGAGGTTCAACTCTATTCGTCATGGAACAAAGCTCCACTCCTATGTCTGCCGATGTGTTGGAACAGAGTCTCTCTCCCTCAGTTACTGGCAGAGACTCTGCTTGTTGAAGGTGCCCCAGACTTCCAGGTGTGAAATTATGATCGGTGGAAGGTGTTATGTTCTGCCTGGGAGGTTCCACTCCCATGTCTGCCGATGTGTTGGAACAAAGTCTCTCTCCCTCAGTTACTGGCAGAGACTTTCCTTGTTGAAGGTGCCCCAGACTTCCAGGTGTGGAATTATGACCAGTGGAAGTTGTTATGCTCTGCCTGGGAGGTTCAACTCTATTCGCCATGGAACAAAGCTTCACTCCCGTGTCTGCCGATGTGTTGGAACAGAGTCTCTCTCCCTCAGTTACTGTCAGCGACTCTCCTTGTTGAAGGTGCCCCAGACTTCCAGGTGTGGAATTATGACCGGTGGAAGGTGATATGTTCTGCCTGGGAGGTTCAACTCCCATGTCTGCTGATGTGTGGGAACAAAGTCTAACTCCCTTTGTTAATGGCAGGTACTCTCCTTGTTGAAGGTGCCCCAGATATCCAGGTGTGGAATTATGACCGGTGGAAGGTGATATGTTCTGCCTGGGAGGTTCAACTCTATTAACCATGGAACAAAGCTCCACTCCCATGTCTACCGATGTATTGGAACAGAGTCTCTCTCCCTCATTTACTGGCAGAGACTCTCCTTGTTGAAGGCGCCCCAGACTTCCAGGTGTGGAATTATGACCGGTGGAACGTGAAATGTTTTGCCTGGGAGGTTCAACTCTATTCGCCATGGAACTCAGCTCCACTCCAATGTCTGCCGATGTGTTGGAACAGAGTCTCTCTCCCTCAGTTACTGGCAGAGACTCTCCTTGTTCAAGGTGCCCCAGACTTCCAGATGTGAAATTATGACCGGTGGAAGGTGAAATGTTCTGCCTGGGATGGTTAACTCTATTCGCCATGGAACAAAGCTCCACTCCCATGTCTGCAGATTTGTTGGAACAGAGTCTCTCTCCCTCAGTTACTGGCAGAGACTCTCCTTGTTGAAGGTGCCCCAGACTTCCAGGTGTGGAATTATTACCAGTAGAAGGTGATATGTTCTGCTTGGGAGGTTTAACTCCCATGTCTGCCGATGTGTTGGAACAGTGTCTCTCTCCCTCAGTTACTGGCAGAGACTCTCCTTGTTGAAGGTGCCCCAGACTTCCAGGTGTGGAATTATGACCGGTGGAAGAGATAAGTTCTGCCTAGGATTTTCAGCTCCCATGTTTGCCAATGTGCTGGAACAGAGTCTCTCTCCCTCAGTTACTGGCAGAGACTCTCCTTGTTGAAAGTGCCCCAGACTTTCAGGTGTGGAATTATGACCGGTGGGAGGTGATATGTTCTGCCTGGGAGGTTCATCTCTATTCCCCATATAACAAAGCTCCACTCCCATGTCTGCTGATGTGTTGGAACACAGTCTCTCTCCCTCAGTTACTGGCAGAGACTCTCCTTGTTGAAGGTGCCCCAGACTTCCAAGTTTGGAATTATGACCGGCGGAAGGTGATATGTTCTGCCTGGGAGGTTCAACGCTATTCGCCATGGAACAAAGCTCCACTCCCATGTCTGCCGATGTGTTGGAACAGAGTCTCTCTCCCTCAGTTACTGGCAGAGACTCTCCTTGTTGAAGGTGCCCCAGACTTCCAGGTATGGAATTGTTATCGGTGGAAGGTGATAAGTTCTGCCTGGGAGTTTCAACTCCCATGTCTGCAGATGTGTTTGAACAGAGTCTCTCTCCCTCTGTTACTGGCAGAGACTCTCCTTATTGAAGGTGCCCCAGACTTCCAGGTGTGGAATTATGACCTGGTGGAAGGTAATATGTTCTGGCTGGGAGGTTCAACTCTATTCGCCATGGAGCAAAGCTCCACTCCCATGTCTGCCGATGTGTTGGAACAAAGTCTCTCTCCCTCAGTTACTGGCAGAGACTCTCCTTGTTGAAGGTGCCCCAGACTTCCAGGTGTGGAATCATGACCGGTGGAACGTGATATGTTCTGCCTGGGAGGTTCAACTCTATTCGCCATGGAACAAAGCTCCACTCCCATGTCTGTCGATGTGTTGAAACAGAGTCTCTCTCCCTCAGTTACTTGCAGAGATTCTCCTTGTTTAAGGTGCCCCAGACTTCCAGGTGTGGAATTTTGACCGGTGGAAGGTGATATGTTCTGCCTGGGAGGTTCAACTCTATTCGCCATGGAACAAAGCTTCACTCCCATGTCTGCCGATGTGTTGAAACAGAGTCTCTCTCCCTCAGTTACTGGCAGAAACTCTCCTTGTTGAAGGTGCCCCAGACTTCCAGGTGTGGAATTATTATTGGTGGAAGGTGATAAAATCTGCCTGGGAGGTTCAACTCCATGTCTGCCGATTAGTTGGAACAGAGTCTCTCTCCCTCAGTTACTGGCAGAGACTCTCTTTGTTGAGGGTGCCCCAGACTTCCAGGTGTGGAATTATGACCAGTGGAAGGTGATATGTTCTGCCTGGGAGGTTCAACTCTATTCGCCATGGAACAAAGCTCCACTCCCATGTCTGCCGATGTGTTGGAACAGAGTCTCTCTCCCTCAGTTACTTGCAGAGATTGTCCTTTTTGAAGGTGCCCCAGACTTCCAGGTGTGGAATTATGACCAGTGGAAGGTGATATGTTCTGCCTGGGAGGTTCAACTCTATTCGCCGTGGAACAAAGCTCCACTCCCATGTCTGCCGATGAGTTGGAACAGAGTCTCTCTCCCTCAGTTACTGGCAGAGACTCTCTTTGTTGAAGGTGCCCCAGACTTCCAGGTGTGGAATTATGACCAGTGGAAGGTGATATGTTCTGCCTGGGAGGTTCAACTCTATTCGCCATGGAACAAAGCTCCACTCCCATGTCTGCCGATGTGTTGGAACAGAGTCTCTCTCCCTCAGTTACTGGCAGAGACTCTCCTTGTTGAAGGTGCCCCAGAATTCCAGGTGTGGAATTATGACCGGTGGAGGGTGATATGTTCTGCCTGGGATGTACAGCTCTATTCGCCATGGAACAAAGCTCCACTCCCATGTTTGCAGATTTGATGGAACAGAGTCTCTCTCCCTCAGTTACTGGCAGAGACTCTCCTTATTAAAGGTGCCCCAGACTTCCAGGTGTGGAATTATGACCGGTGGAAGGTGATATGTTCTGCCTGGGAGGTTCAACTCTATTCGCCATGGAACAAAGCTCCACTCCCATGTCTGCCGATGTGTTGGAACAGAGTCTCTCTCCCTCAGTTACTGGCAGAGACTCTCCTTGTTGAAGGTGCCCCAGACTTCCAGGTGTGGAATTATTACCAGTGGAAGGTGATAAGTTCTGCCTGGGAGGTTCAGCTCCCATGTCTGCCGATGTGTTGGAACAGAGTCTCTCTCCCTCAGTTACTGGCAGAGACTCTCCTTGTTGAAGGTGCCACAGACTTCCAGGTGTGGAATTATGACCAGTGTAAGGTGATATGTTCTGCCTGGGAGGTTCAACCCTATTCGCCATGGAACAAATCTCCACTCCCATGTCTGCCGATGTGTTGGAACAGAGTCTCTCTCCCTCAGTTACTGGCAGAGACTCTCCTTGTTGAAGGTGCCCCAGACTTCCAGGTGTGGAATTATGACCTGTGGAAGGTGATATGTTCTGCCTGGAAGGTTCAACTCTATTCGCCGTGGAACAATGCTCCACTCCCATGTCTGCCGATGTGTTGGAACAGAGTCTCTCTCCCTCAGTTACTGGCAGAGACTCTCCTTGTTGAAGGTGCCCCAGACTTCCAGGTGTGGAAATATGACTGGTGGAAGGTGATAAGTTCTGCCTGGGAGGTTCAACTCCCATGTCTGCCGATGTGTTGGAACAGAGTCTCTCTCCCTCAGTTACTGGCAGAGACTCTCCTTGTTGAAGGTGCCCCAGACTTCCAGGAGTGGAATTATGACCAGTGGAAGGTAATATGTTCTGCCTGGGAGGTTCAACCTTATTCGCCATGGAACAAAGCTCCACTCCCATGTCAGCCGATGTGTTGGAACAGAGTCTCTCTCCCTCAGTTACTGGCAGAGACTCTCCTTGTTGAAGGTGTCCCAGACATCCAGGTGTGGAGTTATGACCAGTAGAAGGTGATATGTTCTGCCTGGGAGGTTCAACTCTATTCGCTATGGAACAAAGCTCCACTCCCATGTCTGCCGATGTGTTGGAACAGAGTCTCTCTCCCTCAGTTACTGGCAGAGGTTTTCCTTGTTGAAGGTGCCCCTGACTTCCAGGTGTGGAATTATGACCAGTGGAAGGTGATATGTTCTGCCTGGGATGTACAGCTCTATTCGCCATGGAACAAAGCTCCACTCCCATGTTTGCAGATTTGATGGAACAGAGTCTCTCTCCCTCAGTTACTGGCAGAGACTCTCCTTATTAAAGGTGCCCCAGACTTCCAGGTGTGGAATTATGACCGGTGGAAGGTGATATGTTCTGCCTGGGAGGTTCAACTCTATTCGCCATGGAACAAAGCTCCACTCCCATGTCTGCCGATGTGTTGGAACAGAGTCTCTCTCCCTCAGTTACTGGCAGAGACTCTCCTTGTTGAAGGTGCCCCAGACTTCCAGGTGTGGAATTATGACCAGTGGAAGGTGATAAGTTCTGCCTGGGAGGTTCAGCTCCCATGTCTGCCGATGTGTTGGAACAGAGTCTCTCTCCCTCAGTTACTGGCAGAGACTCTCCTTGTTGAAGGTGCCACAGACTTCCAGGTGTGGAATTATGACCAGTGGAAGGTGATATGTTCTGCCTGGGAGGTTCAACCCTATTCGCCATGGAACAAATCTCCACTCCCATGTCTGCCGATGTGTTGCAACAGAGTCTCTCTCCCTCAGTTACTGGCAGAGACTCTCCTTGTTGAAGGTGCCCCAGACTTCCAGGTGTGGAATTATGACCTGTGGAAGGTGATATGTTCTGCCTGGAAGGTTCAACTCTATTCGCCGTGGAACAATGCTCCACTCCCATGTCTGCCGATGTGTTGGAACAGAGTCTCTCTCCCTCAGTTACTGGCAGAGACTCTCCTTGTTGAAGGTGCCCCAGACTTCCAGGTGTGGAAATATGACTGGTGGAAGGTGATAAGTTCTGCCTGGGAGGTTCAACTCCCATGTCTGCCGATGTGTTGGAACAGAGTCTCTCTCCCTCAGTTACTGGCAGAGACTCTCCTTGTTGAAGGTGCCCCAGACTTCCAGGTGTGGAATTATGACCAGTGGAAGGTAATATGTTCTGCCTGGGAGGTTCAACCTTATTCGCCATGGAACAAAGCTCCACTCCCATGTCAGCCGATGTGTTGGAACAGAGTCTCTCTCCCTCAGTTACTGGCAGAGGTTTTCCTTGTTGAAGGTGCCCCTGACTTCCAGGTGTGGAATTATGACCAGTGGAAGGTGATATGTTCTGCCTGGGATGTACAGCTCTATTCGCCATGGAACAAAGCTCCACTCCCATGTTTGCAGATTTGATGGAACAGAGTCTCTCTCCCTCAGTTACTGGCAGAGACTCTCCTTATTAAAGGTGCCCCAGACTTCCAGGTGTGGAATTATGACCGGTGGAAGGTGATATGTTCTGCCTGGGAGGTTCAACTCTATTCGCCATGGAACAAAGCTCCACTCCCATGTCTGCCGATGTGTTGGAACAGAGTCTCTCTCCCTCAGTTACTGGCAGAGACTCTCCTTGTTGAAGGTGCCCCAGACTTCCAGGTGTGGAATTATGACCAGTGGAAGGTGATAAGTTCTGCCTGGGAGGTTCAGCTCCCATGTCTGCCGATGTGTTGGAACAGAGTCTCTCTCCCTCAGTTACTGGCAGAGACTCTCCTTGTTGAAGGTGCCACAGACTTCCAGGTGTGGAATTATGACCAGTGGAAGGTGATATGTTCTGCCTGGGAGGTTCAACCCTATTCGCCATGGAACAAATCTCCACTCCCATGTCTGCCGATGTGTTGCAACAGAGTCTCTCTCCCTCAGTTACTGGCAGAGACTCTCCTTGTTGAAGGTGCCCCAGACTTCCAGGTGTGGAATTATGACCTGTGGAAGGTGATATGTTCTGCCTGGAAGGTTCAACTCTATTCGCCGTGGAACAATGCTCCACTCCCATGTCTGCCGATGTGTTGGAACAGAGTCTCTCTCCCTCAGTTACTGGCAGAGACTCTCCTTGTTGAAGGTGCCCCAGACTTCCAGGTGTGGAAATATGACTGGTGGAAGGTGATAAGTTCTGCCTGGGAGGTTCAACTCCCATGTCTGCCGATGTGTTGGAACAGAGTCTCTCTCCCTCAGTTACTGGCAGAGACTCTCCTTGTTGAAGGTGCCCCAGACTTCCAGGTGTGGAATTATGACCAGTGGAAGGTAATATGTTCTGCCTGGGAGGTTCAACCTTATTCGCCATGGAACAAAGCTCCACTCCCATGTCAGCCGATGTGTTGGAACAGAGTCTCTCTCCCTCAGTTACTGGCAGAGACTCTCCTTGTTGAAGGTGTCCCAGACATCCAGGTGTGGAGTTATAACCAGTAGAAGGTGATATGTTCTGCCTGGGAGGTTCAACTCTATTCGCTATGGAACAAAGCTCCACTCCCATGTCTGCCGATGTGTTGGAACAGAGTCTCTCTCCCTCAGTTACTGGCAGAGGTTTTCCTTGTTGAAGGTGCCCCTGACTTCCAGGTGTGGAATTATGACTAGTGGAAGGTGATATGTTCTGCCTGGGAGGTTCAACTCTATTAGCTATGGAGCAAAGCTCCACTCCCATATCTGCTAATGTGTTGGAACAGAGTTTCTCTACCTCAGTTACTGGCAGAGTTTCTCCTTGTTGTAGGTGTCCCAGACATCCAGGTGTGGAGTTATGACCAGTAGAAGCTGATATGTTCTGCCTGGGAGGTTCAACTCTATTCGCCATGGAGCAAAGCTCCACTCCCATGTCTGCCGATGTGTTGGAACAGAGTCTCTCTCCCTCAGTTACTGGCAGAGATTCTCCTTGATGAAGGTGCCCCAGACTTCCAGGTGTGGAATTATGACCTGTGGAATGTGATATGTTCTGCCTAGGAGGTTCAACTCTATTCGCCATGGAACAAAGCTCCACTCCCATGTCTGCTAAAGTGTTGGAACAGAGTCTCTCTCCCTCAGTTACTGGCAGAGACTCTCCTTGTTGAAGGTGCCCCAGACTTCCAGTAGTGGAATTATGACCAGTGGAAGGTGATATGTTCTGCCTGGGAGGTTCAACTCT
Organism: Engystomops pustulosus; assembly: GCF_040894005.1. Taxonomy (NCBI): domain Eukaryota; kingdom Metazoa; phylum Chordata; class Amphibia; order Anura; family Leptodactylidae; genus Engystomops; species Engystomops pustulosus. The sequence continues at coordinate 180,732,615 of NC_092412.1, read as the reverse complement.
ATTAGCTATGGAGCAAAGCTCCACTCCCATGTCTGCTAATGTGTTGGAACAGAGTTTCTCTACATCAGTTACTGGAAGAGGTTTTCCTTGTTGAAGCTGCCCCTGACTTCCAGGTGTGGAATTATGACCAGTGGAAGGTGATATGTTCTGCCTGGGAGTTTCAACTCTATTCGCCATGGAACAAAGCTCCACTCCCATGTCTGCCGATGTGTTGGAACAGAGTTTCTCTCCCTCAGTTACTGGCAGAGACTCTCCTTGATGAAGATGCCCCAGACTTCCAGGTGTGGAATTATGACCTGTGGAAGGTGATATGTTCTGCTTGGGAGGTTCAACTCTATTCGCCATGGAACAAAGCTCCACTCCCATGTCTGCCGATGAGTTGGAACAGAGTCTCTCTCCCTCAGTTACTGGCATAGGTTCTCCTTGTTGAAGGTGCCCCAGACTTCCCGGTGTGGAATTATGACCGGTGGAAGGTGGTATGTTCTGCCTGGGAGTTTCAACTCTATTCGCCATGGAACAAAGCTCCACTCCCATGTCTGCCGATGAGTTGGAACAGAGTCTCTCTCCCTCAGTTACTGGCATAGGTTCTCCTTGTTAAAGGTGCCCCAGACTTCCAGGTGTGGAATTATGACCGGTGGAAGGAGATATGTTCTGCCTGGGAGGTTCAACTCTATTCACCATAGAACAAAGCTCCACTCCCATGTCTGCCGATGTGTTGGAACAGAGTCTCTCTCCCTCAGTTTCTGGCAGAGACTCTCCTTGTTGAAGGTGCCCCAGACTTCCAGGTGTGGAATTATGACTGTTGAAATGTGATATGTTCTGCCTACGAGGTTCAACTCTATTCGCCATGGAACAAAGCTCCACTCCCATGTCTGCTGAAGTGTTGGAACAGAGTCTCTCTCCTTCAGTTACTGGCAGAGACTCTCCTTGTTGAAGGTGCCCCAGACTTCCAGGTGTGGAATTATGACCGGTGGAAGGTGGTATGTTCTGCCTGGGAGTTTCAACTCTATTCGCCATGGAACAAAGCTCGACTCCCATGTCTGCCGATGTGTTGGAACAGAGTTTCTCTCCCTTAGTTACTGGCAGAGACTCTCCTTGATGAAGATGCCCTAGACTTCCAGGTGTGGAATTATGACCTGTGGAAGGTGATATGTTCTGCTTGGGAGGTTCAACTCTATTCGCCATGGAACAAAGCTCCATTCCCATGTCTGCCGATGAGTTGGAACAGAGTCTCTCTCCCTCAGTTACTGGCATAGGTTCTCCTTGTTGAAGGTGCCCCAGACTTTCCGGTGTGGAATTATGACCGGTGGAAGGTGGTATGTTCTGCATGGGAGTTTCAACTCTATTCGCCATGGAACAAAGCTCCACTCCCATGTCTGCCGATGAGTTGGAACAGAGTCTCTCTCCCTCAGTTACTGGCATAGGTTCTCCTTGTTAAAGGTGCCCCAGACTTCCAGGTGTGGAATTATGACCGGTGGAAGGTGGTATGTTCTGCCTGGGTTTTTCAACTCTATTCGCCATGGAACAAAGCTCCACTCCCATGTCTGCCGATGTGTTGGAACAGAGTCTCCCTCCCTCAGTTACTGGCAGAGACTCTCCTTGTTGAAGGTGCCCCAGACTTCCAGGTGTGGAATTATGACCAGTGGAAGGAGATATGTTCTGCCTGTGAGTTTCAACTCTATTCATCATAGAACAAAGCTCCACTCCCATGTCTGCCAATGTGTTGGAACAGACTCTCCTTGTTGAAGGTGCCCCAGACTTCCAGGTGTGGAATTATGACCGGTGGAAGGTGATATGTTCAGCCTGGGAGGTACACTTCCATATCTGCCGAAGTAGAACCTCTGCCAGTAACTGAGGGAGAGAGACTCTGTTCCAACACATCGGCAGACATGGGAGTTGAACCTCCCAGGCAGAACATATCACCTTCCACCGGTCATAATTCCACACCAGGAAGTCTGGGGCACCTTCAACAAGGAGAGTCTCTGCCAGTAACTGAGGGAGAGAGACTCTGTTCCAACACATCGGCATACATGGGAGTGGAGCTTTGTTCCATGGTGAATAGAGTTGAACCTCCCAGGCAGAACATATCACCTTCTACCGGTCATAATTCCACACCTGGAAGTCTGGGGCACCTTCAACAAGGAGAGTCTCTGCCAGTAACTGAGGGAGAGAGACTCTGTTCCAACACATCGGCATACATGGGAGTGGAGCTTTGTTCCATGGCGAAAATAGTTGAACCTCCCAGGCAGAACATATCACCTTCTACCGGTCATAAATCCACACCTGGAACCTCCCAGGCAGAACATATCTCCTTCCACTGGTCATAATTTCACACCTGGAAGTCTGGGGCACCTTCAACAAGGAGAGTCTCTGCCAGTAACAGAGGGAGAGAGACTCTGTTCCAACACATCGGCAGACATGGGAGTGGAGCTTTGTTCTATGGTGAATAGAGTTGAACCTCCCAGGCAGAATATATCAGCTTCCACACCTAAAAGTCTGGGGCACCTTCAACAAGGAGAGTCTCTGCCAGTAACAGAGGGAGAGAGACTCTGTTCCAACACATCGGCAGACATGGGAGTGGAGCTTTGTTCTATGGTGAATAGAGTTGAACCTCCCAGGCAGAACATATCACCTTCCACCAGTCATAATATCACAACTGGAAGTCTGCGGCACCTTCAACAAGGAGAGTCTCTGCCAGTAACTGAGGGAGAGAGACTCTGTTCCAACACATCTGCAGACATGGGAGTTGAACCTCCCAGGCAGAACATATCACCTTCCACCGGTCATAATTCCACACCTGGAAGTCTGGGGCATCTTTAACAAGGAGAGTCTCTGCCAGTAACTGAGGGAGAGAGACTCTGTTCCAACACATCCGCAGACATGGGAGTGGAGCTGTGTTGCATGGCGAATAGAGTTGAACCTCCAAGGCAGAGCATATCACCTTCCACTGGTAATAATTCCACACCTGGAAGTCTGGGGCACCTTCAACAAGGAGAGTCTCTGCCAGTAACTGAGGGAGAGAGACTCTGTTCCAACACATCAGCAGACATGGGAGTGGAGCTTTGTTTCATGGCGAATAGAGTTGAAACTCCCAGGCAGAACATATCACCTTCCACTGGTCATAATTCCACACCTGGGAGTCTGGGGCACCTTCAACAAGGAGAGTCTCTGCCAGTAACTGAGGGAGAGAGACTCTGTTCCAACACATCGGCAGACATGGGAGTGGAGCTTTGTTCCATGCCAAATAGAGTTGAACCTCCCAGGCAGAACATATCACCTTCCACTGGTCATTATTCCACACCTGGAATTCTGGGGCACCTTCAACAAGGAGAGTCTCTGCCAGTGACTGAGGGAGAGAAACTCTGTTCCAACACATCGGCAGACATGGGAGTTGAACCTCCCAGGCAGAACTTATCACATTCCACCGGTCAAAATTCCACACCTGGAAGTCTGGGGCACCTTCAACAAGGAGAGTCTCTGCCAGTAACTTAGAGAGAGAAACTCTGTTCCAACACATCGGCAGACATGGGAGTGGAGCTTTGTTCCATGGCGAATAGAGTTGAAACTCCCAGGCAGAACATATCACCTTCCTCTCGTCATAATTCCACACCTGGGAGTCTCTGCCAGTAACTGAGGGAGAGAGACTCTGTTCCAACACATCGGCAGACATGGGAGTGGAGCTTTGTTCCATGCCAAATAGAGTTGAACCTCCCAGGCAGAACATATCACCTTCCACCGGTCAAAATTCCACACCTGGAAGTCTGGGGCACCTTCAACAAGGAGAGTCTCTGCCAGTAACTGAGGGAGAGAGACTCTGTTCCAACACATCGGCAGACATGGGAGTGAAGCTTTATTCCATGGCGAATATAGTTGAACCTCCCAGGCAGAACATTTCACCTTCCACCGGTCATAATTCCACACCTGGAAGTCTGGGGCACCTTCAACAAGGAGAGTCTCTGCCAGTAACTGAGGGAGAGAGACTCTGTTACAACACATCAGCAGACATGGGAGTGGAGCTTTGTTCCATGGCGAATAGGCTTGAACCTCCCAGGCAAAACATATCACCTTCCACCGGTCATAATTCCACACCTGGGGGGGGCGTATCCTGGCTGCGGACGGAGATGGACACGCATTAGTTCCTCTCCCGCCTTAACCCCACCAAAGCACCGCGAATCTCCCTCAAATCCAGCCCCAGACCCCTTCCAGATGGGAGCAAAGAGAAAGGGGGCCACAAGAACCCCAGCGATATCGGTATCTTACCGATATGGCAGCGGCTGCTGCCCTCCGACCAGCGGTGGCAGTCCTTGATGTCATCGGGCGGCCGGAGCCGAGAGAACCTCCTGAGCCGGGTGGAGGGATCTGCTCCTTCCCTGCAGCGGACCAGCCGTTGCAGCCTCCCGGAGTTGGAGAACAAGAGCTCGGGGGAGGCGAACAGGCTCCTCCGGACCACGTGGCCAAGATGACGGGCGGCCGCGGGATGAATCTGATCGACCCCACGCAGACACCGGCTGCCGGCAGTGATGGAAGGGCGGTCAGACCGGTCACCCCTCAACAGCAGCGGGCGGCAGAGAGAAGTGGGGCAGAGGGGAGGCCCGCCGGCTCTGCCGAACTAATCCAGCACCATGCGGCCAAGATGGAGGACGGCCATACCCCACAAGGTACCGGTAGGCCTGCGGATGTGGGTAGAGCAGGGCACACTATGCTAGTGCAGGCCCAGGTGCACATAGCCTCCCATGGCCCACTTAGGGGTCCTCAGTCTGGGGATCCCCAGCATCAGTTGCTCAGGCCCGGGACTTCTATAAGCACCTCCAGACAGGCCACAGGGCAAGCGGGGGCGCAACGGGAGGTTCCTGACCCCAATATGTCACCACATGTGGTTCCCCTCACCCCTCACCGCCACGACCCTTGCAACATCAGTTCCTCATGGGCTGAGGAGGTAGAGATGCAGCAAGAGAGAGGAGGAGAAATGATGCCATCTGCACTCCACTCGCCAACTTTGTGGCCGGATACAGGGGAAGAGTGGCCGTCAACTCCCGTGGCTCATACACCGAGCCCTTCCCCCATGCCGTCTGATATACGCCTCTCTCCAGACAGGTCATATTATGCCAACACTCCTACTGGCGGTACTGCATTTAATATAGCCTTCTCACAAGATGGAGCTTCTGAGTCTCAACGAGTCATGCTGTCGCAAGAATTTGGCGCTTTGGCTGAATTACGGGCTCTGAGCTCCCACCTTCGCACATTTCCCACTAGGGATGATATGGAAAGCTACATAGCCAGGTTGGAACAGTCTTACACCGCTGAATTACACGCAGTAAGGGAAGAAGTTCAGCAGCTCGAGACACGTGTAACATCCACTGAAGTTACCCAGCATGACCTTAGTGCTCGTCTTGGGGCACAAGCCGCAACGCTCGCTTCTCACTCCTTCCAGATTCAACTCTTAGCTGACCAATTGGATGATGCTGAGAACAGGGGGAGGCGCAATAATATCAGAGTCCGGGGCTTACCCGAATCGATAGAGACCCCTGCACTCCATAACACCCTTCGTCAGCTGTTCAACTCTGTATTGGAAGTATCGGCAGATACACCAGTGGAACTGAATAGGGCCCACCGCTCACTACAACCCAAACCCGCCCCATCTGAACAGCCGAGAGATGTTATATGCAGGGTACACCGTTATCAACTGAAGGAGGAGATAATGTCCAAGGCAAGATCGGCAGGGGATATCATGTTTCAAGGATCCCGTATACAGCTATTACCAGACTTATCGAGACTGACTCTGCTAAAACGTAGGGCTCTGAAGCCCTTCCTAGAGGAGTTAAGACGGCGAAACATTCTCTACTCCTGGGGATTCCCGTTCCGCCTCCAGATTCGACATGCTGAGCACAGATTTGTTATCAGACACCCGGGGGAGGTCCCCGCGGTGGCGGCAGCGCTGAATATACCAGTTCCTGACATCCTGGAGTGGCCAGGTCTCCCGACGCAGCCTCCACGTGGGAATGCTCCCCCGCCTGGGAGGCCTCCTAGACGCCGAGCTCGGCAAGGCATGGGCCGGGGAGGGGCTCGAGCGGACCGTGATCCAGGACCTAGGCCACCGGAATAAGTTATAATCACCCGGCTGCGGCCATGGGACTTTGCTTGAGATGCCAAAGAGGCCCCTGAAGGGATCAGCCCAGAGATAGATAATGCGGACATTAGTTCTCATCCCTACTGGCAGATTTGCCGGAGCCCTATGGCTGCAGTTCCCGGTTCTCCATTGTTTATCTTGGCTGTGTTGCATTCTTCCCCTCGTTTTTTCCCCTTTTTTCCCTTTTTCCCTGTTTTCCCATTCTTCCCTTAAATGCTGGATTTGATATATCGTTAAGTTTCAGATTTATTGTGTAATAGGCGGTTGCTGGGTGGGGGGAGGGGGAGCCTTTCGCAGTTAGTACACTACCCACCTGGGAATCCGTGGCCAGCTGGTCTGTCTACGGTATTGTAACTGTTGACTCCCCACTTTTTTGTGTGTGTTTGTGGATTGTTAGTCTTCTACTTGTCTGTGGCTGTTTTAGTATTGTCCAGTTAACCTTTGTCCTTGTGTATTGTCCATCCCTCCCTATTCGTCTACCTGATTCCCTTAGTGTTATACCCGGAGGGACTGATCTTATTTGCCAATTCCCCATCAGGCAGTGAGACGCCAGGGGGGCGGCATAACCACCATGGATGCCCTACGACTTGCGTCTCTTAATGTTAGAGGGTTGAATATCCCACAGAAGAGGAGTCAAATCCTGTATGATATGCACAAACAGAGGATTAATATTCTTTACTTGCAGGAGACACATTTTAAGTCCTCTAACGTCCCGAGCATTCAAGACCGTTATTATTCCCGCTGGATCCACAGCGCCAACCCCGAGTCCAAATCAAAGGGTGTGTCGATTGCCTTCCACAAGTCGTTGCCACTGGAGATCTTAGCGACCAGGGTAGATGAGGAAGGCAGGTATGTCTTTGCGAAGGTAAGGGCCTTCGGGCAGGTGTTCACTCTCGCGACCTGGTACCTCCCTAACAACAGCCCGATTCCTGCTTGCAGGGCATTGCTGGGTTCGCTCAGTGACTTTATGGAGGGATATTTAATAGTGGGGGGAGACTTTAACTTCCCCTTAGACCCATTAGCTGACACTTCTGGGGGACGGAGTAGTATCCCGCTCAATCAACTTCGTGGTCTTCGGAGGGACTTACATTCTCTGCAACTGGTCGACATTTGGCGGATCCTACATCCCCAGGACCGGGACTTTTCCTATTTTTCCCCGGCGCACGGATCTTATAGCAGGATAGACTTCTTTCTCTTAAGCCACAATGCCCCTAAGTGGGAACCCACGGCATCAATCGGGAATATTCTTTTCTCCGATCATGCTCCAGTCTTTTTGACTCTATCCCCCCAGCGCCACTGTCACCGCCCTTGGAGGTGGAAACTGAACGATAACTTGCTCAGGGACTCTATCTGCGCGGCGGAAATTAGAGAATGTATAGCCTCTACCACATGCAGTCCGGGGTGGGATGGGCCGGCACATCCTCCACTACAGTGGGAGCAACTTAAGGGGAGGTTGCGGGATATTTTTGTCCGCCATGGCACTCGCCTTAAGTCTGCAAACAGTGCCCGAATCGTTGCCCTAACTGCACAGATCCAGACTCTGGAACTGCGTCACAAATCTTCTTTAATGTCAGCGGACTTAGCCGAGTTGTCTGGGGCCAGAGAATCCCTGAGGTCTCTGCTGGACCAAAAATACTTACAACATAGGTCGCGATTTCAGAGTTACCTGTATGACCATGCGGATAAATGCGGCAGACCACTGTCCCGGCTGTTGCACCCCCGCACTCAATCTTCCTACATTCCAAAAATCAAAGGCCCTAAGGGCACGGATGTATTCTACCCAGACGAGATATGCGACGGCTTTTCATCCTTTTATACCTCTCTGTATGATATCAGGGGCACTGAGGAGCCGGCTTTGCTCTCCTCCCGAGCTGCTCAAATTGACCCCTATGTGTCGGAGACAGGCCTGCCAACTCTGCCCACAGAGGTCATTGAATCTCTGGAACGGGAAATTGACTCAACAGAGGTTTCTGCTGTGATTAAGGACACACCAGCGGGCAAAAGCCCTGGACCTGATGGGTTTACCCCGGCCTTCTTTAAACAGTTCAGAGAACTTCTGTCCCCAATATTAGCAAAGGTATACGGTACTATATCCCCAACATCTGGTTTCCCTCCAGACAGTCTGGAGGCTCACATTAGTGTACTACCCAAACACGGTAAGGACCCATCACTGCCGGCCAGTTATAGGCCCATTTCTCTCATCAACATTGATATAAAATTGTTCTCTAAGATATTGGCAGAGAGGCTGGCCCCCCATGTCTCAACAGTGGTGCACACTGATCAGGTCGGTTTTATCCCTGGCCGTGAGGCCCGAGACAACTTAAATAAAACCATTCTCTTGATGTCTCACGCACAGGCTAGGCCCATCCCCTCCTGCCTACTATCTATAGATGCGGAGAAGGCCTTCGATCGGGTCCATTGGGGTTTCATGGAGGCAGCCCTTAGGCAGATTGGATTGGGACCCAAGTTTTTGGGAAAGATCATGGCTTTATACTCCGGTCCCACTGCCCGGGTGAGGATTAATGGGAATCTCTCCTCGCCCTTCCCCATCAAGAATGGCACCAGACAGGGGTGTCCGCTGTCACCCTTACTATATGTAATAGTGATGGAACACTTAGCTAATGCCATACGGGAAAATCCCAATATTCATGGGATCTCAATGGGCTCCAGGCACTGTAAAGCTGCTCTATACGCAGACAATCTACTTTTATATGTTTCCCAGCCTAGGATTTCTTTCCCGTCACTTATCCAAGAATTTAAGAAATATAGTGCGGTCAGCGGCTTTAAAATCAACTTCTCTAAATCTGAAGCCCTCAGTATATCCCTACCATCCTCGGAGGTGGATCACATTAAGGACAACTTTCCCTTTCAGTGGCAGCAGGCTTCTCTCAGATACTTGGGGGTCACAATTCCGACTGATCTATCGAAACTATACGCTCTTAATTATACACCCCTTATGGAACGTACGTTAAAAGACTTGCAAACGTATGATCGTAAGCGTCTATCGTGGTTCGGTAGAATCAACGTCTTGAAAATGGAAGCTTCCTCGCTTTTTGTACATATTTCAAGGTGTGCCGATCCTGCCCCCTACGGGCTTTTTCCGTAACTTGCGATCCGCTATGCTGTGGTTCGTCTAGGGTTCCAAGCGACCTAGGATAGCGTGGAAGACCCTAATCAGACCAAAGTTGATGGGGGGGCGGGCCTCCCTGATCTTAGATTGTATCATCAGGCGTCTTTTCTTCTTAGATTACTGGACTGGACATCTAATTCGGTCTCCAAACAGTGGGTCGCGCTGGAACAGACATACGCCTCATCACTTCTCAAACTGTTGCCGTGGGTTCCGTCGGGGACTTTTCCTGCACCAGCGCCCCAAGCGATACTCCTCAGGGACGCCTTACGCTTATGGAGATCCCTGATTGCTAAGAAGTCCCTATCCTGGGAACTCAGTCCACTCACTCCGATGTTTCTTAATCCGTGCTTTCCGCCGGGAATGGCCAGGTTGTCTTTTCTGGGATGGGGGGTTCTGGAAGACCCAAGGATGTATGATATTCTACAGGGATCCCCTCTACCTTTGTATGGGGATTTTAATCAACGTCAGGGACGCACTGGTAGTTCGTGGTTTGAGTATTCACAACTGAAATCCTTCATAATCAGGGCAGGGGACGTAGCAGCATTTGCCGGTTCCCTTACAGCATTTGAAGGGTTATTCCGACTAGATTCTGCCCCTCCACATGCCATCTCTCAAATCTATTCTATTCTGACGGGTGACTCTGAGACATCAGGACTTCCATTTGTAAGAAGTTGGGAAAGAGAGCTAGGGGCACCTCTGACGCAGGAAGACTGGGACAAATCCTTCCTCTTTACACACAAGATGTCTTCTGCCTGCTCAGCCCAGGAGAAGGGATATAAGATCATGTCAAGATGGTACCGGGTGCCGACAGTGTTACATCTAGCCTTCCCTTCGGTCTCAGACTCTTGTTGGCGCTGTGGAACTAACAAGGGAGACATGCTGCATGTGTGGTGGAGCTGCGAGGCTCTAAAGCCCTTTTGGAACCAGGTGTTTGAAACATATCGCAGAATTTCAGGCAAACAGGTGGCTGCTAGCCCAGACGTGGCTCTCCTCTCAATTCTTCCCGGCCAGATCGGGGCCCAAAAAAGAGATATTTTGCGCTTTTGCTTAATCGCGGCCAGGGCGGTAATTCCGCGCCACTGGCGCTCCACCACATGCCCGTCTATGGCCGAATGGGACAACGAAATGTCTCACCTCTTCCGCATGGAGGAACTGGCTGTTATAACCCCGGAGGCTCATGAAAGGTTTCTGCGTGTTTGGTCCCCATGGATGAGCTATAGGGACTCCGAGTATTTCAAAGCTCTTTTCGAAGCTCAGGTTAAATGATGGGCTCCCTCGGCTTTCTTTTCAAGGGTCACTTATAACTCTATTATAGAGGTTGGAAATATCTGACCATTTCCTCACTTATCCCTTTTCATGATACAAGGGGTAACACCCACTAGAACCCTCCTTCCACTGTGTTCTTCCCTGAATGTTGTCCATCTAATGTTGTGTGTTTTTGTCTTGTGTTTTTGGAGTTTGTCCTTTCTGGGCCATTTACTGGCACTTTATTCCCAGCAGACATATGGTTTCATACTATGCCCTAATATGTACATCAAGAGATAACAGGCCTCGCGGGGAAGAGGAAAGGGGATGACACGTATATCTTGAATGGTTTTTCCTCTGAGTCTGACCTCCTCATCACCTTGGAGGCCTCTATACTCCCACAGGGCTTTGCTGAACAAGAAATATATGATATGGATATATGTATGTATGTTTTTTTTTATTGCAAGTTGTGTTTGTGTTTCTGGACTTGTGACTTTCATTGTTCAATAAACTTGATTCAACATAATTCCACACCTGGAAGTCTGGGGCACCTTCAACAAGGAGAGTCTCTGCTAGTGACTGAGGGAGAGAGACTCTGTTCCAACATATCGGCAGACATGGGAGTTGAACCTCCCAGGCAGAACATATCACCTTCCACTGGTCATAATTCCATACCTGGAAGTCTGGGGCACCTTCCACAAGGAGAGTCTCTGCCAGTAACTGAGGGAGAGAGACTCTGTTCCAACACATCGGCAGACATGGTAGTGGAGCTTTGTTCCATGGCGAATAGAGTTGAACCTCCCAAGCAGAACATATCACCTTCCACTGGTCATACTTCCACACCTATAAGTCTGGGGCACCTTCAACAAGGAGAGTCTCTGCCAGTAACTGAGGGAGAGAGACTCTGTTCCAACACATCGGCAGACATGGGAGTGGAGCTTTGTACCATGGCAAATAGAGTTGAACCTCCCAGGCAGAACATATCACCTTCCATCGGTCATAACTCCACACCTGGAAGTCTGGGGCACCTTCAACAAGGAGAGTCTCTGCCAGTAACTGAGGGAGAGAGACTCTGTTCCAACACATCCGCAGACATGGGAGTGGAGCTTTGTTCCTTGTCAAATAGAGTTGAACCCCCACCAGGCAGAACATATCACCTTCCACGGGTAATAATTTCACACCTGGACGTCTGGGGCACCTCCAACAAGGAGGGTCTCTGCCAGTAACTGAGGGAGAGAGACTCTGTTCCAACACATCGGCAGACATGGGAGTGGAGCTTTGTTCCATGGCAAATAGAGTTGAACCTCCCAAGAAGAACATATCACCTTCCACTGATAATAATTCCACACCTGGAAGTCTGGGGCACCTTCAACAAGGAGAGTCTCTGCCAGTAACTGAGGGAGAGAGACTCTGTTACAACATATCAGCAGACATGGGAGTGGAGCTTTGTTCCATGGCGAATAGAGTTGAACCTCCCAGGCAGAACATATCTCCTTCCACTAGTCATAATTCCACACCTGGAAGTCTGGGGCACCTTCAACAAGGAGAGTCTCTGCCAGTAACTGAGGGAGAGAGACTCTGTTACAACACATCGGCAGACATGGGAGTGGAGCTTTGTTCCATGGCGAATAGAGTTGAACCTCCCAAGCAGAACATATCACCTTCCACTGGTCATACTTCCACACCTATAAGTCTGGGGCACCTTCAACAAGGAGAGTCTCTGCCAGTAACTGAGGGAGAGAGACTCTGTTCCAACACATCGGCAGACATGGGAGAGGAGCTTTGTTCTATGGCGAATAGAGTTGAACCTCCCAGGCAGAACCTATCACCTTCCACTGATCATATTTCCACACCTGGAAGTCTGGGGCACCTTCAACAAGGAGAGTCTCTGCCAGTAACTGAGGGAGAGAGACTCTGTTCCAACACATCAGCAGACATGGGAGTGGAGCTTTGTTCCATGGCGAATAGAGTTGAACCTCCCAGGCAGAACATATTACCTTCCACCGGTCATAATTCCACACCTGGAAGTCTGGGGCACCTTCAACAAGGAGAGTCGCTGCCAGTAACTGAGGGAGAGAGACTCTGTTACAACACATCCGCAGACATGGGAGTGGAGCTTTGTTCCATGACGAATAGAGTTGAACCTCCCAGGCAGAACATATCACCTTCCACTGGTCATAATTCCACACCTGGAAGTCTGGGGCACCTTTAACAAGGAGAGTCTCTGCCAGTGACTGAGGGAGAGAGACTCTGTTCCAACACATCGGCAGACATGGGAGTTGAACCTCCCAGGCAGAACTTATCACATTCCACCGGTCAAAATTCCACACCTGGAAGTCTGGGGCACCTTCAACAAGGAGAGTCTCTGCCAGTAACTGAGGGAGAGAGACTCTTTTCCAACACATCAGCAGACATGGGAGTGGAGCTTTGTTCCATGGCAAATAGAGTTGAACCTCCCAGGCAGAACATATCACCTTCCACTGGTCATAATTCACACCTGGAAGTCTGGGGCACCTTCAACAAGGAAAGTCTCTGCCAGTAACTGAGGGAGAGAGACTCTGTTCCAACACATCCACAGACATGTGAGTGGAGCTTTGTTCCACGGCAAATAGAGTTGAAACTCCCAGGCAAAACATATCTCCTTCCACTGGTCATAATTCCACACCTGGAAGTCTGGGGCACCTTTAACAAGGAGAGTCTCTGCCAGTAACTGAGGGAGAGAAACTCTGTTCCAACACATCAGCAGACATGGGAGTGGAGCTTTGTTCCATGGCGAATAGAGTTGAACCTCCCAGGCAGAACATATCACCTTCCACTGCTCATAATTCCACAACTGGAAGTCTGGGGCACCTTCAAGAAGGAGAGTCTCTGCCAGTAACTGAGGGAGAGAGACTCTGTTATAACACATCAGTAGACATGGGACTGGAGCTTTGTTCCATGGCGAAAAGAGTTGAACCTCCCAGGCAGACTATATCACCTTCCACGGGTCATAATTCCACACCTGGAAGTCTGGGGCACCTTCAACAAGGAGAGTCTCTGCCAGTAACTGAGGGAGAGAGACTCTGTTCCAACACATCGGCAGACATGGGAGTGGAGCTTTGTTCCATGGCGAATAGAGTTGAACCTCCCAGGCAGAACATATCTCCTTCCACGGGTCATAATTCCACACCTGGAAGTCTGGGCCACCTTCAACAAGAAGAGTCTCTGCCAGTAACTGAGGGAGAGAGACTCTGTTACAACACATCAGCAGACATAGGATTGGAGCTGTGTTCCATGTCGAATAGAGTTGAACCTCCCAGGCAGAACATATCACCTTCCACTGGTCATAATTCACACCTGGAAGTCTGGGGCACCTTCAACAAGGAAAGTCTCTGCCAGTAACTGAGGGAGAGAGACTCTGTTCCAACACATCCACAGACATGGGAGTGGAGCTTTGTTCCATGGCAAATAGAGTTGAAACTCCCAGGCAGAACATATCTCCTTCCACCGGTCATAATTCCACACCTGGAAGTCTGGGGCACCTTCAACAAGGAGAGTCTCTGCCAGTAACTGAGGGAGAGAGACTCTGTTCCAACACATTGGCAGACATGGGAGTGGAGCTTTGTTCCAAAGCGAATAGAGTTGAACCTCCCAGGCAGAACATATCTCCTTCCACTGGTCATAATTCCACACCTGGAAGTCTGGGGCACCTTTAACAAGGAGAGTCTCTGCCAGGAACTGAGGGAGAGAGACTCTGTTCCAACACATCGGCAGACATGGGAGTGGAGCTTTGTTCCATGGCGAATAGAGTTGAACCTCCCAGGCAGAACCTATCACCTTCCACTGGTCATAATTCCACACCTGGAAGTCTGGGGCACCTTCAACAAGGAGAGTCTCTGCCAGTATCTGAGGGAGAGAGACTCTGTTATAACACATCAGCAGACATGGGAGTGGAGCTTTGTTCCATGGCGAATAGAGTTGAACCTCCCAGGCAGAACACATCACCTTCCACCGGTCATAACTCCACACCTGAAAGTCTGGGGCACCTTCACCAAGGAGAGTCTCTGTTCCAACACATCGACAGACATGGGAGTTGAACCTCCCAGGCAGAACATATCACCTTCCACCGGTCATAATTCTACACCTGGAAGTCTGGGGCACCTTCAACAAGGATAGTCTCTGCCAGTAACTGAGGGAGAGAGACTCTGTTACAACACATCGGCAGACATGGGAGTGGAGCTTTGTTCCATGGCGAATAGAGTTGAACCTCCCAGGCAGAACATATCACCTTCCACTGGTCATAATTCACACCTGGAAGTCTGGGGCACTTTCAACAAGGAGAGTCTCTGCCAGTAACTGAGGGAGAGAGACTCTGTTCCAACACATCCGTAGACATGGGAGTGGAGCTTTGTTCCATGGCAAATAGAGTTGAAACTCCCAGGCAGAACATATCACCTTCCACTGGTCATAATTCACACCTGGAAGTCTGGGGCACCTTCAACAAGGAGAGTCTCTGCCAGTAACTGAGGGAGAGAGACTCTGTTCCAACACATCCGCAGACATGGGAGTGGAGCTTTGTTCCATGGCGAATAGAGTTGAACCTCCCAGGCAGAACATATCTCCTTCCACTAGTCATAATTCCACACCTGGAAGTCTGGGGCACCTTCAACAAGGAGAGTCTCTGCCAGTAACTGAGGGAGAGAGACTCTGTTACAACACATCGGCAGACATGGGAGTGGAGCTTTGTTCCATGACGAATAGAGTTGAACCTCCCAGGCAGAACATATCACCTTCCACTGGTCATAATTCCACACCTGGAAGTCTGGGGCACCTTCAACAAGGAGAGTCTCTGCCAGTAACTGAGGGAGAGAGACTCTGTTACAACACATCGGCAGACATGGGAGTGGAGCTTTGTTCCATGGCGAATAGAGTTGAACCTCCCAAGCAGAACATATCACCTTCCACTGGTCATACTTCCACACCTATAAGTCTGGGGCACCTTCAACAAGGAGAGTCTCTGCCAGTAACTGAGGGAGAGAGACTCTG
Source organism: Engystomops pustulosus (assembly GCF_040894005.1). Classification (NCBI taxonomy): domain Eukaryota; kingdom Metazoa; phylum Chordata; class Amphibia; order Anura; family Leptodactylidae; genus Engystomops; species Engystomops pustulosus. Next base: position 180,717,088 of record NC_092412.1, on the reverse strand, counting down.
TTCCAACACATCGGCAGACATGGGAGAGGAGCTTTGTTCTATGGCGAATAGAGTTGAACTTCCCAGGCAGAACCTATCACCTTCCACTGATCATATTTCCACACCTGGAAGTCTGGGGCACCTTCAACAAGGAGAGTCTCTGCCAGTAACTGAGGGAGAGAGACTCTGTTCCAACACATCAGCAGACATGGGAGTGGAGCTTTGTTCCATGGCGAATAGAGTTGAACCTCCCAGGCAGAACATATTACCTTCCACCGGTCATAATTCCACACCTGGAAGTCTGGGGCACCTTCAACAAGGAGAGTCGCTGCCAGTAACTGAGGGAGAGAGACTCTGTTACAACACATCCGCAGACATGGGAGTGGAGCTTTGTTCCATGACGAATAGAGTTGAACCTCCCAGGCAGAACATATCACCTTCCACTGGTCATAATTCCACACCTGGAAGTCTGGGGCACCTTTAACAAGGAGAGTCTCTGCCAGTGACTGAGGGAGAGAGACTCTGTTCCAACACATCGGCAGACATGGGAGTTGAACCTCCCAGGCAGAACTTATCACATTCCACCGGTCAAAATTCCACACCTGGAAGTCTGGGGCACCTTCAACAAGGAGAGTCTCTGCCAGTAACTGAGGGAGAGAGACTCTTTTCCAACACATCAGCAGACATGGGAGTGGAGCTTTGTTCCATGGCAAATAGAGTTGAACCTCCCAGGCAGAACATATCACCTTCCACTGGTCATAATTCACACCTGGAAGTCTGGGGCACCTTCAACAAGGAAAGTCTCTGCCAGTAACTGAGGGAGAGAGACTCTGTTCCAACACATCCACAGACATGTGAGTGGAGCTTTGTTCCACGGCAAATAGAGTTGAAACTCCCAGGCAAAACATATCTCCTTCTACTGGTCATATTTCCAC